>NC_090941.1:572224846-572824846 GCF_040938575.1 Ambystoma mexicanum
GCTCCGGGGACCCCCCATCAAGCTCCACGTCGACCCCAACGTACGGCCAGTGCCGCAGCACCCCAGAAGAGTTGGTTTCCACCTTCAGGAGACAGTATCGGAGGCACTCCAGCAACTGCTCCGTGACGGCATCATCGAACCGGCGACGGGGCCGACGCCGTGGGTGTCCCCCCTTGTGGTGGTACCCAAGGAAGGGGGAAAGATCCGGTTGTGTGTGGACATGAGGGTGGCCAACACGGCAATACAACGGGAGAGACACCCGGGACCATGTATCGAAGACATGATCGTGCTGCTGAACAGTGCCCAGATGTTCTCCAAACTGGACCTAAATCAGGGATACCATCAGTTGGAGCTCCATCCTGACTCCCGGCCCATCACCACGTTTGCGACTCACGATGGGCTCTTCAGATACCGGAGACTGAACTTTGGAATCTCATCGGCCGCTGAGATTTTCCAGGAGGCAATACGCCAGATCATCAGACCTGTAAAAGGGGCTCTAAATTACAGCGACGACATACTCGTTTTTGGATCGTCCAAGGAAGCCCATGACAGGGCACTACACGACACGTGCGAAGCCCTTCAGAGAGCCGGCCTCACGCTTAACATCTTGAAGTGCCGGTTCAGTAAAACGAAACTCAAGTTCTTTGGACATATCTTCTCCAAGGATGGCATGATGCCCGACCCCGAGAAGGTCGACACGATCACCAACCTCGGCGAGCCCCGGCAGGTGGCGGACGTCCGCTCGTTCCTCGTCATGGCGGGATACTGTGCGAGGTACATCCCCCACTACGCCTCCATCACAGACCCGCTGAAGAAACTGTTGCAGAAGGAGTCGTCGTTCGAATGGACACCGGCCTGCCAACAGGCCTTCGCGGACATCAAGCAAGCCCTCGCGGAAGCTCATCGTCTCGCATACTTCAACCCACAGTGGCACACCGAGGTGGTAGTGGATGCCAGCCCCGTAGGCCTCGGTGCCATCCTGGCCCAAACCAGTGGCGCGGATGTTAATCCCAGACACGTGGTTGCATACGCGAGCCGAGCGCTGTCGACGCCTGAGCTGGCCTACTCCCAGGCCGAGAAGGAGAGCTTGGCAGCAGTCTGGGCGTGTGAGCATTTCCACAACTTCATCATCGGCAAAAGGTTCACGCTGATCACCGACCACCAGGCACTTCTATCACTGTTTGGGAACCCGCACACCAAGATGCCGCCGAGGATTGAGAGGTGGGGCATCCGCCTCCAGGAATACGATTATGACATTGTACACCGCCCGGGGGGCGACCTCAACCCCGCGGACTACCTCTCACGACACCCCGTAGGGGCCCCGCTCGCGCGGAAGGGTGACGTCGCCTATGTGCAATATGTGGCTGCCCAATCGCTGCCTCCGGCGTTGTCCCTTGAAAGAGTAGCCGCCGCATCAGCAGCCGATCCAACGACAGCTCTGGCGATCAGCCTCACGACGGCCAGCAAATGGAAAGACCACCACAGAGCCATCCTAGCGCACCCTGGGGTGAACAAACAAGAAATCGAGCGGCTAGCCCGAGTACATGGTGAACTTGCGGTGAAGGACAACAATATTCTGCTCAGAGGGTGCAGGATCGTCATCCCCGCCACACTCAGGAGCGAGGTGGTCAGCATAGCGCACGAAGGCCACAGAGGAGCCGAGAACACAAAAAAGCAGCTCAGGTGCCACGTGTGGTTCCCTCTCCTGGATGCAGCCGTTGACGAGTGGGTAAGGAACTGCCACGCCTGTCAGTGCACAGCCCCTGCCGAACGGCCGCCCCCACTCCAGTATACTCAAATACCTGATCACCCATGGGAACGAGTAGCTATGGATTTCTACGGGCCGACCGAAGCGGGTGACTACATCTTACTCTTCATAGATTAGCACTCAAGGTTCCCGATAGCCAAGGTGGTCAATTCCACGGCGTTCACTCAAGTGGCGACGACGATAGAAGAGGTTTTTAGCGAGTGGGGGATCCCCAAATGGGTCAAGTCCGACAACGGACCACCATTCTGTGGACATGAGTTTGGGACACTGGCAGAGCACCTGGGGTTCAAGCACATGAAGATCACACCTCGCCACCCCCAGGCAAATGGAATGGCCGAGCGCTTCATGGCGTCGATCAAGAAGACTATACAGAGGGCACGGCTTGACGCAGTCGATACACACCAAGCGCTATGCCGTCTGTTAAGAGACTATAGGAACACTCCTCATGAGGTCACGAATAAGACGCCCGCCAAGCTCATGTTCCGATATGAGGTGCGAACCCGCATCCCGAGAAGTACGGCGCAGGCAGAGCCGGCTGACCATGATCTACTCCAGAGAGACGCGGTGGCAAAAGAAAATGCGAGGCTCCGCACCGATGCACGGAGAGGGGCGGTGCCGCCGGAGTTCCAGGTAGGAGATGAAGTCCTGGTGCAACAACCGACGGCTAGAAAGACAGACCCGCGGTTTGCTCCAAGCCCCATGAGGATAGTTGCAGTGAAGGGGACGATGGTAACGGCTGAAGACCAGAATAGGGCCGTCACCAGAAACTGTCAGCAGTTCAGGCAATACGCAAGAAGAGAAAACACAGAAGGACCTCAGCGGGCACTCTCACCAGAACCAAGGTTGCAGAAGGATGATGAATGGTTTCCCCCGGAAGGAGACCCCGGGGACATGAGCCAGAGTGGAGCGACTGAAGAGGAGCCAGATCCTGGGACTCGAGGTGAGAAGCCGAGACGACTCATAAGGAAGCCGATGAGACTTGTTGAAGAGTGTTGAGTTATTGTTTAGACACAGAGTGTCAAGTTGATGTTTGGACATATTGTTCGGGGGTAGTGTTACCCGGGGCTCAACGGGTTAACGCTCATGAGCCCCCTCTGTTGGAAAGGCGGAGTTTGATGGGGCAAGGGAGTTATGGGGCACGTG
The DNA here is from genome assembly GCF_040938575.1 of Ambystoma mexicanum. Taxonomy (NCBI): domain Eukaryota; kingdom Metazoa; phylum Chordata; class Amphibia; order Caudata; family Ambystomatidae; genus Ambystoma; species Ambystoma mexicanum. Next base: position 572,227,758 of record NC_090941.1, read on the forward strand.
CGCGGTAAGCGTCAGGGCTTTGCTTGGTTGTAGGAGAATAAAGAAGTTCCTCCTATCTCTCCGTGTGTGCGTCCTTCATTAGGCCTAGATCCTTAGGCAACACCCTCCAAGGTCGGAATGGCCCGGGAAAGTCCCCTTTTGCGGGACCCGGACCCGAGTTTGGAGGTAGCCATGCCGCTAAAAGCGACATGGCCACCTCCATACTCCTAATGAAGCCCAATGACTTCACTATCTCTGACACCAACTTGATACAATGGGAAGTCGCGCCTCAAACTGACTCCTCGCCTACTCAACATTGCGACAGCATTACTATTGTCTCAAAACCAGCTCCAGCCAGCTTGACTCTGTTGAGCCCCAAAGACAACATATACAAGATATTTGAAGAGGTCCTGTCCCCCATGGTACACCTTAAAGGACTGTAGTCACTTTTAAGCCCCCCCTTCTCTGCCTTTTAAAGAGATATGTTTCAGCACTGACATTGCTGATGAAATCTCTTGCCTGAACACCCCTGGCTATCAACCCAGAGTGTCCTTTTGTATCAAAGGTCTACATTCTGTGCTGTTCTTACAGCGATGGAACTTAAGAGTTTTTAATTAGTTGATTGTATTGGTGTGTTTATTAAAGACCCTGTTCTTACAGAACCTTGATTGGACATTTGTTTTTTTTGGTACCACCGTACTATTGTTTGTGTTGCAACCGTATCAGCTCACAACCCTCCACAAGCATTAGCCTGCCCTCAGCCTGCACTAACAAAAGTAGTAAAGGATGTATATTTATCGAGCTGTGCCTGTTTTGTGTTTATGACTGGGTTTCACTGCTGGTTTAGTAGTTGCGAGAAGCTGAGTTGGCGATGTAGCCACTACTCATCCCTGTGTTTCTGCAGAGTGGTAGTTATTTCATCACAATTCAGAAGATTCCCTTACCATCTACAAGAAAGAGCTACAGGCATTCCTGCACCTAGTAGTCTAGCGCTCACATTTGGTGTGCCAGTTTACTATCATGTTAGCGCTATTAACAGACCTGCAAAAAACACAGATAACAAACCAGCTAAAGAGGCCTTGAAAGAGTTGAAATGCACCCTTTGTTGTCTTCCTCTGCATTATACGAGTCTTTGCACAATTATTCATCCTCTCGAACGAGTCTTGGCGCAGTTCTCTCGCAAGAGAGAAACGTGAGTAAACACCATAGATTTTCAATTACTAGAAAGTTATTTTCAAGAGGAGAATTATGAAACAACAGAACGTGAGTGTCTTGCCATTAAATGGTCTATGGCTGTCAGAAGGTATTATATTACAGGAAGATTTTTTAAAGTTAACCCCGACATCATCCCTCACCTGGCTAGAAAGGTACAGTGACAGTAATGCTAGAATGATGAGAGGGTGCTTAAAATTACAGCCATACCGCTCATTTAGACTTCCTTTGCCATTTCCCGGTTGACACTCCAAGAAGACTCCTCAGAAAGGGGGGAGGTACGTGATAAAATGACATGCTTGCTATTGCTATTGTGGACTGGAGATGGGAAGGCCGTGGTGCTAGGGTACCATCATCTGTTGTTCGACGCTATGCCTGGATTCCCCAGACCTCCAAAACCAAGTTTCAGACTTTAATTATTCCACCAAAAGTAGGGTGAATCTATCCAAAGTGCATCTTTCATGACTGTGTGGAAAGAGATACAGTAGGGCCTCATTACGACCCAGGCGTTAAGGGTTAACGCCGTCGTTAACCCTTAACGCCTATTCTGACTTTAACGGCTGCTTTTAGCAGCCGTTAAAATCCATAGCGCTAACCTGCCATGATGCTAATTACGCCACCGTAATTTACGGTGCCGTAATTAGCGCCTTCCCCACTCCTATTATGCCCTATGGGGCAAAAATGGGAATGGGGAAGGGAAAATGGGAAATGGGGATTTACCGCCCCACTCACCTTGGAATGGGGCGGTAAATCCGCCATCCACCATGGCGTAAACGTAGTTTACACCATGGTGGTAAAGTTGGCGCAATTAGCGCCTGGGTCGTAATGACCTCTTTCTATTCATGTAACGCTCACCTGATTCCCACGGAGGCGCGGGTCTTGGCAGGAAGGTGTCTGTGACTCGAAAAGTGATGTGCAGGACTCGATTGGCTTCTGGGGTCGAACCTCTTCGCACTGTGTGTCGAACTCGAAGGGTGAGGTTTCTTAGATAGGTGAATGCTGGGCTCTCCATCTGCGTCTAGTGCAGGGTGCCGTTGCCAGTTCCTTCACTGGTGAAACATTGGCCTCTTGACTTCAGAGGATGGTTACCGTCGTTGTCTGCACGACCGGTAAGTTTCTGGACACCTTTTGTCTTTATAGTCTTTTAATGCGTGGCAGTGAAGCGCCTGGAAATTCGTAAGTATGGCAAGCGCTCTAACTGTCTCTTTCCTTGCAGATTAGATAGTGTTGAAGAGGCGCCGGAGTATTCGCAGGCGTTTGATTGCGACGAGCGTGATGGGCGTGAGTAAGTACCTGCTTAATGTCTCTTTCTTTGTCTTTGCAGGCGACGATGCAGAATGAAGAAATCCGGAATTCGCCGCGTGCCGGTAAGTGTAACAATGCTGTTGTCTTTGCAGGTGAAGATGCAGCGTGAAGAATCCGGAATGCACAGCGTGCCGGTAAGTATAATAATGCTGTTGTCTTTGCAGGTGAAGATGCAGCGTGAAGAATCCGGAATGCACAGCGTGCCGGTAAGTATAATAATGCTGTTGTCTTTGCAGGTGAAGATGCAGCGTGAAGAATCCGGAATGCACAGCGTGCCGGTAAGTATAATAATGCTGTTGATCTTTGCAGGCGAAGGTGCAGCGTGAGACACGGCCGCTGCCGATGGATCAGGTGAGTAAGCACTGCGTGTAAAGTTCGTCTTGCTAACCTGTTGTTTCTGGTCTTTTGCAGGTGCTGATGTTGATTGGGTACAGGAATGGTAAGTATAATTCTTGCAGGTTCAGGATCAAAAGAAGAAAGGCTGGAACAGACTTGGTGAGCGTTCTGCTGCAGATGCAGAATAACGCGAAGCACGTTTCATCAATCGGGTGTGGTTTAAATAGCCTTGGAGTGATGAGGCGTCTTCTTCCACGGCCCTGCCTAGGTAAGAAAAGAGTTCCTGCTTCCAGAAGAGTTCCATTGCTGTATCCAGGGAGTGGAGCTGCCCCACCCAGGTAAGAAAGTAGTCCCTGTTCACCGAGGGCTTCTAAGAGGCTGGTAAGTAAGCAGCATGGTCTGCCGCAGGTAAGTCCACCCAAGCACCTTCACACCAATGATGAGCCCGGCGCTTCCAGTGCCGGGACCGATGCTTCTGATGAGCCTGGTGCCACCGGCACCAGGACAAGGTCCAAAAGGTCCCTGTGGGGACCGGCTGGTGCCTAGGATTAGGGTTAGGGGCCTGCTTCCAAGGACGTTGGGCTGGTCCTGGCTCCTTGGAAGCAGTGATCATGACAATTCACTGTCAACTACAGACTGCAGTGCACTGCGGGTGTTGGAATGATCAAAATTGGCTATCACAGTGTATGTGACCGGCACAAACAGAGCAATCATGACTGCAGTACGAAGAACGTTCAAATGGCAGATAGAAGACTGGGTAAAAAACATATCAAGAGCTGTGGGACCCGCCAAACTTCTGGCAGCAAGAATGCATCCAAAATCACAAACCTTCCCTTTTAAAGGTCGGGCCCACAATTCTGCACACCAGGGAAACAATTATTGTTAACGTTTAAGAATACAAAATTATTAGTGCAGAACAGATCACCACAAGCAGTTGAGAAGGGTGAATAATTGTGCTCAATGCAGGGGGGAAGGGTTGCAGGGTCAACTGGATGTAAAGTGCACCAACAAGCGAAACCAGGTGTGGGAGTTTGAAGTAGGTGGCTGGAGGAGAGGTGTCTGTAGTAAGCGACTTCTCCATGCCAGAAGGTATGTTCCAGTTCACTGTCTTGCACTCTGGCCTACATAATACCCATGCCACTTCCCAACATTGTATGGACCAAGTATTAAGACCACACCAAGCCAACACAAAGGCATATTTAGATGACATAGTGACCCACAGTCATACCTGGGAAGAGTAATGGGCCACCCCTCTGGAAGTTGGGTTTAAAAATGAAACCCATTAAATTTCATTTGGCTTTTTCAATCATTGTATACCCCAACCTCCGAGTGGGGAAAGGACTGGTGCATCTTCAAGAAGAAAAAGTGGAAACAATTTAAGGAATTCTCTCGACAACTATAAAAGAATGATGGGCATTCCTCTGATTGGTAAGATATTGCCAGAGATTAATCCTAAAATTCTCAAGCAACATCGGACCATTAACAGACCAACTAAGGGCGTGCCAACAGAACTGTTGCCATAGAACAGTCAGAGCAAGAAGGCCTTTGAGGAGTTTAAACATTCTATGTGTCGTCACTCCTGCACATTATGCATGATATCTCAAGGCCATTAATTCTACAGATAAATGCTTCCTGAATGGGTCTAGAAGCAGTATTGTCCTAAGAACATGATTGCAATGAGTACCCTACCTTATACACAAGTGGGACATTATTTCCAGAGAAAACAACTACACCACTATAGAACTAGAATGCCTGGTCATTAAGTGGGCAGTAGACGCCCTTAAGTACTACCTAAGACGCAGGCAGTTTTGACTCAAACAACCATGCCCCTCTTTTGCAATTACCTGGGAAAAAGAAAACCAACCCCTCATTGAGCGTGACACCTACAAGTGAATGCAGACTTCCTAGGTCAACACCCTGTAGATCATTGTAAAGAGGGTTTGCTAAAAAGGAAGGTGGCATATGACGAAGTCCCATGCTTCAGAATTGATGATGGGAGGGAGCCATAGGGGCGGATCACCACTACCCGCGTAGACTACACTGGTGGAACCTTTATTGATTAAGGATACCCGAGGCAGTAGGTAAGCCTAAAAGAATGTGTAAACAATGAGAGCTATTCTGATTGTTACCAGATTTTTTTTAATTAGTGCTGTCTGGTTCTGTTGTAGATTGAAGTCAAATTGGTATTGACACCTTAACAACAAAGCGTGAGGTGGCTGTCACTTTGAGTGTCATTCCTATTTTGAAGCAAGAAGTTTAACAAACCATTGTGTAGACGTCAGGTATGCCAGACGAGATGTACCCTTGTGTGTTGAGTATACTGTCTCTTTCTTGGGTGCCCATCCACAGGCATGTATAGCTCTTCCCCGCATCTTGTTCATCTAGGTGGTCTTACTTGAGAAGAGGGCTGGTAGCCAAGATATGAAGGTTTAAGCACAGCAACTATGGGTATGCACCAGTGTGGTTGAATGTACTGATTTTGAAATTATGAATGACAATTTAATCATCAGTAATAGAAAAGTATAGACAGAGCACAATATTTATTGTAGGCACCCATGAATACAAGATTGTAGAAGGAGTGGCGTACATTTTTCAATCCATTCACGTCCTGACGAAGGATGGAGTACCACTGATCCCACCAAAAGGCTCATGAATACCAGCTGAAACACATGTCGACTAGAGATAAGTCAAGAAATAGACACACTTTGTAACACATTTTAGGTGCACAAAATTAGCAAATATATACTGTTGGTCTGTATCCCCGATACATAGAAGGTGTTTTTGTATTAGATCTGATGGTTCTTTTCCTGTGTGATAGTGAACGAATGTGATGGTGTGAATGTATCCATCTGAGCGAAGAGAGGTGTCTTTGTTGTTGTAACATTTTTGTAATGTATTTTTACATTTTCTGTCAATTGAATAAACAAATACTTGATTTTCATAATTTTGAAGTATATGACTGGAATTAGTTTACGGTCAGCTGTGTCTGTTACTATAGGTCTTGATCTTAGTTTATATGGAAATGACCACTACCTGCTCCATGAAGTAGGTTTAGAAGGTGGCAAAAGGTTCATCCCAAAAGTTCCCCAGTCCATCCCAAGCCTATTGTACATAGGCATATTGTTATAACGGGACTCTCTCGCCAATTCAGGTAAAGAACCCTAGTCCTAGTCAGGAGATCACTGTGGGCCAAGATGAGAGATATGCTAGTCACATTGGAAGCACAGCCCTTCCTGAAATGCTACCAGAGCTTGTTAGTGACAGTTTCAAAAGAAGACTGACTTTGAAAAAGAGAAAATGCTTTTGATTGATCACCTCTTTGTTTTTGATTCACATTGTAGCTGCCCGACTGTATCTGCTGTGGGACCGCTGCAACAGGTCCCCATGAGTAGGTCCATACAGAATTAAAGACCTAGTTTGGAGACTATTAGTTTGCTGTACCTCTGAGCATGTCCGACTGGAATTTGTGGACAGCAGTTCACTGCAAGGAAGCTAACGCAAACCAAAGATTTAGAATCAGGAGGGCAATCCTTAAAGGAGCCATCCTATCCACGAACAGAGGAATTGAATGTGGGTGCTTAAAGGAGACTAGACACAGAGATGAAGTAACAGGAGAGAAAAGGGCAGTGGTGGAGACTAACAAGAGGGGATAGGAAGTGATTGAGGGTAAGAAGAGCTATCAAAAGGAAGAGAAAACTAAGGAGTAAGAGGTGAAGGAGTATAAGAGGAGTTGTCAGGATGCAGAGAGAACAATCAAGGATGAGGATTGAAGGTCAAGAAGTGTTATAGGAGGAGGTGGAGACAAGACCTGACAAACAGAAGACAGGGAGGGTAAAGATTACCATAAGGTGGTGGTGGTAAGAAGTTCCAATTGAAAGAAAAACAGTGGTCACAACAAGTAGAGTTCGGAGTACGTTGAGAGGAGAGAAGCCAAAAGTGAAGGATAGGAGGTGCAGAGCATGGCAAGAGATAGAAGAGGAGAGGAGGCTTGTGATATGTGAGGAAGGAAAGGAAGAGATCAATTACGAGGAAAAGGGAGATATGCCCACGACAAAGGGAACAAGCTAACTGTATGGTTGAGACCAAAGTGCTGAGAGAGACTGCTGCAGGGGCTGCGACTAGCACCAACGGGTTGCGACTATAATCCCAGGGTCCTCAGAGATCTTTGCTAAGGTGAAAAAAGAGTAATGCCTAGATATTGTTCAGACTACCCAGCACACCAGAGGTCCACATCAAGAATAGAATGACACCTAAAAACGTCTATGCAAGCCGCCCATCCAACCTGAAGAGCCAGGAAATAATTACTGGAGCATTTAAATCCCAAAAGACTGAGTGACATTTTCACTGCCAACTGGTGAGGGCTAGGAAAAAGAGGGAACGAGTGACAGACTACAGCCCTCTAGAAAATGTGATTTGTTTGCATTAAATTGGTTCAGCACAATAAAATCGATTCAACCTCATCCCTGAGCATGTATGTTGTTTATTAATGTATCTTACACCCTTGACTTTTGAGTTGTCTGTTGATCCCTTGTCAATGGCAGCCCCCAACGTTCTGGTCCCTATAATGTGTATAAGAGGAATTTGGCTTCCCTCCCAGATGCAACATAGTTTACTTAAAGAAAGCTCTACTTTCTAATAAATGGTTACGGGCAAGTGTTTTGGGGGTAGTATGAGTATTGCCAAGCAGGTGTGGACTTTTAGAGTGTAGTGCCTTTACGTTTTTCCTCTGAGCAACAACTCTTTGCAGTGAATACATAGCAACTTACCAGAACAAAAATTTGAGATTTGTTTTATTTTTAACCAGTAGAAAATAAACCTACAGTCACCATCTATGATGTTTTGTACACACGTGGGGATCTGTGCGGGACTTTCCAGAGGAAATGGAAGTATAATACATGTATAATGCAGGAGAGTAAACAGTAGAATGTTTAGCAGCAGGAAAGGTGGATCAGAAATATATAGGTGATTATGGGCAGGCAGAGTGGACATTAAAGCACAGAACGGTTCTATTTCAAAAGTACATTGCAGAAGAAAGCAGAGCAACAGACCCTCAAAGAGCAGCCTGAGAGGGTTAAGCCAGGTCTGAAACTCGTGTGAAAAGTTGGCAACCAACAGTATGATGCCTTAATTCTTAATGCCCCGTCCCCATGTTTATAAAGTGACTCGGTGTCGATCTATCTTGAGCTTGTAAAAGTAATCAAGCTGTTGCAAACGCTATTGTATAAACATTAATTAACACCAAACTGCTGCTGTCCTTCATATGTGGGAAACTACACAAATGATTATGACCTGACTCGTGTTTAAATCCAGCAAATGCGCCACTAGGTAAGTTGCAACCACCCCAGCAGCCTTACCTGCTGCACCGGCTGTGAGGTCGATTGCAGCCTGGATTGCAGAGTTTAAAACCATGTTTCACAGTTGTTCAGTGGTCTCTCACGAATCAGGTATTGGTCTGGCTGCGAGGGGAAAAAGACAGAATAGCTAGAAACGCATTCACGTAAGCAATGTTTGTTATATACCAATGGAGAAGCTTCGAAACAACGATCATGTATGGTGCAAAGCATTGCCTTTCTAAACATATGCACTAATTTGTTTCTTCTTCCACAGACTGAGAATTTTGGAGTTCCCTTAAAATGACCTGCCTTCTCAGAGCATGGGCTTCAGCATGGTTGGCTTCTGTTGGGGAGGGAGATTGGTGGTATCACACCTAGTGGATGCTGTGACTCTACCCAATAGTGCATACAAAGAAAGCAGGGTGATGTCATGAACTTACGTATGGGTTTGCTGTGTGCTGCCTGGGCTCCTAAGGCTGCAGCATATGGTCTGTAGCCGTATGTACATCTAAATGTATCGATATTATTGTACTCTACCTTTTGTATCTCCGTACAATACAACTTTCAGTTTCAGTTACATCATAGCTAGGATTGTGGTATATAAAACCAAACAAATTGACACAGAGCATTAGATGGACCAGGAGGGCATATCTCAAAGAAGAAGGAGCTCAATGTGGGGTGGACTGGTAGGCAAGCCCATGGAAGATCATACAAAAATGTGTAAGACCCTGCCTACATCCCCTACCCATGGTGGCAGGATAAAACAGAATGTATCCTTCTATTAATAAGAGGGAGGGGGGGTGGGGGGGGGGGGGGGGGGGGGGGGGGTGTGTGTGTGTGTGTGTGTGTGTGTGTGTGTGTGTGTGTGTGTGTGTGTGTGTGTGTGTGTGTGTGTGTGTGTGTGTGTGTGTGTGTGTGTGTGTGTGTGTGTGTGTGTGTGTGTGTGTGTGTGTGTGTGTGTGTGTGTGTGTGTGTGTGTGTGTGTGTGTGTGTGTGTGTGTGTGTGTGTGTGTGTGTGTGTGTGTGTGTGTGTGTGTGTGTGTGTGTGTGTGTGTGTGTGTGTGTGTGTGTGTGTGTGTGTGTGTGTGTGTGTGTGTGTGTTTTTTTTCTTCAGCCCAAGGGTGTGTGCCTCTCCCTCTCTCTCCACAAATGTATTTTGGGGAAAGATGGTCACAAAGCTACTTCAGTTTGGAATCCATTCTATTATTGATTAGAGTATGATCGAACCCTAATGTTGCATTGACTCACCACATTTTGTCAAATCTGTTAGTGGAGAACATCAAATGGCTTTCCAATATCAAATATATGCTAGGAAGTATTAATGCTATTACCTCTTTTAACAGCCCAATTTTACTTGCCAAATTGAAGAATTGTGATCTCAAAGAGAGATTGAAATATTTGGTAAGAGACACAAGGGAGACCCTAGTCATTTCGAAACGAACCAATAAGTGAATCATGATCTCAGCTACAGATTCTATAAAAGACTACTTGGTTTGGTCAAACAGTAAATCTCAAAAGGTGTCCTATTACGAGAGGCCGTTTTGTCTTCCTTTGTGCAACATCCTACCCAAGAGATCAGGACAGAGTATTAAGGAAAGATGTCCTATGTGCCAAGCAGAAGTGTAGGGTATGGTACATGTTTTTTTCTTTTGCCCTGCGTATATATTACTGAGAATAAGGCTATTTGTGTCTGCTTTTAAAGATAACAGATTTACTCAGTACTGTCTGGCATTGTACTTTTTTTTATTAAACATGGAATCCCCAATTGCGGTTTTGGCATTGTCCTTTTTTATAAATAGAGCCTGGAAAATACGAGATAAGAAATTAAAGGAAGAAGTGTAATATTGAAGACATGGTTTTGTTGATGCAGGCTGATATCTTAATGTGTATCCTCTATAGTTTAGATAAGCAAATTAACTTCATTTCTAGTACATTTTGGCTAATATTGCCACCTTTTATTCAGAAGTTATTTTATGTGTGGCCTTTGCTGGCCTTCGGCCATATTCTTATTTAGCTGCTTTGCACTTTTCACACTTTATAACTGTGTTATATGGATGGGTAATTAGCTGACCCAGACAGGTTTTATTAATGACAGTTTGGACCGCTTAGAACAGTAGTTGGTGTATACTTAGACTTTGTTCTTTTGTTCTGGAATTTGAATGTGTTAAGTTTCATGTAATTTTGTGAACACTGTCGTCCAAACTATTTAAACTATGATTTTTTTAAATTGTTTTTTAAATATGTCTTCTATGAATTGTGATTGTTGCTGCTTTTTATGGATATTCATATCCAAAATAAAGTAATTTGGCTGACTGGCTACTCCAGTCACCTTAGTGCTTTCTCGTTTGCACCACACTACCTGCTCCTAAACTGTAAAGTGTCCTACTGCACATTTGCCTCGCTCTATTATCTCGCTGCATTTGGCACCTGGTGCAGATGACCGAGTGTACTTATTGCAAAGGGTTACACGGAACACTGTCCATTCAGAATAATCACTGCAACATAGTAACAGATTGTGTGACCTCTCGTAAGGTAAACGGATCCTTTAGTAAATTCACAAACCTACCCCCCAGTGCACCCAGCACTCAAATCTTCAAAATACTTTTCAGGACGCATTTCAGAAAATGTACTATATGTTGCTCTCATATCAGTTGCTCTTGAGTGCTCCAAATAAACAAGACCCATAACTATATAAAATGAACAATAAAATGCGCAAATCAGCAGAATTTTGGCATAAGGTACTTTTGTCATTAATTATAATTCGTATCACCGGCAATTTAAATAAAGTTCTGCATGTTTGTCTTTTCCAGACACCTAGTAAACACGATACATGAAAGCAAGTATTTTCTTTCCTAGCTCCCTTTCCAGAAGAATCTGCTCATATCGCAAAGGTTTGACTTTCAGTCCTTTTCTCTCTCGACTTGGTTCTAACTTGTCTTAAAGCCTGTTCATTATTGTTTTTAGATGTGAAGTTGTGCTCTAGTAAGAACGTTCGGTCTCGCATTGTGGTTCATAAACGTCCGTGTGTGTGCGGCTTGCCAGTGCTTTCCAGTGCCAATTGTGTGAAGGGGCACTGGAGCACTCACGGGAATCAGTGTGCCATGAGAAATGGCATTACCTCCGCAAAGGGGAGGGATCATGTAGGATTTTAAAAGCGCGCACCGAGCAGGGGAGCAACGGAGCGCTGGATAAAGGGGGGATCTAGGGGGTAATGTAGGATAGCAGAGGAGCTGGGATAGGTAGGTGTATGGGGGCTGATGATGGGGACAAGAGGAATAGGATTTATGGCCGTTACAAAAAAATCACCCATTCTACATACTCTGCGCCCGATTTCTCAGTTAATAGGGCACTCTGAGGGGATTCTGCCGATTAGTGATTGTTGCATTCATCATCCCTCAGTCTATTCATCAATGTATCTATCCACTCATTCAAACCAAGAGCTGAGGACTGGTTTCTCGACCAGCAAGCTGCCCTTTGACCAAGTATTCTCGGGTCAAAGCACTACAGAGGCGTGCGTACATCTATAAAACTGCACGGCTGAAGACTCAAGCTACAGCAAAAAGAAGTGTTCGTGTGATATTACGAAGAAAAAGCAGCAACTCAGCTCAGTTTAGCATGTAAATCGTATACTTACTTCTAACTTCAATACAGCCGCACTGGCTCGTATCACTGTAGCACCCTCGTGCTGGCTGCCGAGACGGAATATGCCATGCCCTCTGTCATTCACTGAGTCTTCCCACGTCCCTCCGCCTCTCTCGCACCGAATCAGCTGCAAACCTGTGTGCGCTTGGACATGCTCACCTTTGCCCCGTCCCTCCCCATTCATATTTGCCGATTCAGAGTCCACGTTTCTAGTAACTAGCACTACGTCCTTTGTCAGTGGTCGGGCAAACAAAGCTTTGCTGCTTCCACCATATTCTCACGGTATTTGTTTTATGGTTTTGTACAATAGTGTTAGCTTGTTTCTTTTGATGTAATGCGAGTTTTTCCCTTGACCAGCTGATCGAATTACACTCAATAAAAAGCTACAGTTCTAGCAGCATTGGGAGGGAAGCTAGAAACTACTCCTGTCTACCCCTCCTTTTCCTCCCAATATAAGATGGAAGGGCACGTTTCATGTTGGGTGTACAGTACATTCAAGAAAGTTGGTAGTGGGGAACACTGAATGCTCCTGGAACTGTATGAATTTTACAGACCACAACCCACAAAATCAAAATGAACACAGTAAACACATCATACCATTCACGGTATAGAGCAGCATAACATTGTGCCCCCAACAGCTGCACAGCTGTGCTCCTCCACTCAGTAGACCCCATCATTCAGTGGTTCCTCCAGCCTGCATGTCCTAGAGAAGACAACAAGCGCATTATGTCCATTGCTCTATAGTTATTAATACTTGATGATTCTTAGGCTTGTCTTGGAGTCCCGTAAACACCGTTTCCACGAACTTACTTTCACTTAATCAATTTTCTAACTGGCAGTTTTACACATTTTAAAACGGTAAATAGTTTATAAAGTATAAAAAAAACCAATGGCTGTAAAGGTATCTGGACTAGAACCTGGACTCAGACATATGGTGAATATATGTGCTACCTTCGCGTTTAAAGGTCTTCACGTAGTGGAGAGCAGGGAGTATACAGCATGCCAGGAAAGAGAGAGATAAAGAGGCAGAGAAAGCACACTATGGAAAAGATCTTGGGCCCGATCAATAGAATCCAGCGCAGAAGCAGCGCAAGCACTGCGTGCAGAGAAGCAGTGTGCGCCACGCGTGCGCCAGCCAGGGCGCAAACCAGCAATTGCGTGGCAGGCGTATTCATGGATTTCCTGACGCATCAGTAGCCATGGCACAATGAACAGCAAGTAGCACCAGTAACGCCCCCAACACCGCCAGGTACGCAGGAAAAAGCCAGTTAAATGGCCAATACGGCGCAAGGCCCCGCGCCATCCTTGGCCCACCGTCAGCCCCCCTGCATCGTAATCGTGTGAAAAATTCGGAGCGTACCCCGCTCGCACCAGCCAAATCACGTGGAAAGGGCTGCACGTACCTCCGCGAAATCGCGTACCCTGCTTGCTCCAGCCAAATTGCGTGTAAAGTGCCGTGCGTACCCCCGCAAAATCACGTACTGCGTTCGCGCCAGCCAAATGCGTGTAAAGTGCTGCGCATACCCCCGCGAAATTGTGTACCCCACTCGTGCCAGCCAAATCGCGTGTAAAGTGCTGCGCATACCCCCGCGAAATTGTGTACCCCACTCGTGCCAGCCAAATCGCATGTAAAGGGCTGCACGTGCTGCCATCAGCTGAGAACTCACCCCGCAGGCAGCCCACACCACAAGGGACCCCCCATCACCCGTGACCATACCCCGCAGGCAGCCCACACCACAAGGGACCCCCCCATCACCCGTGACTATACCCCGCAGGCAGCCCACACCACAAAGGAACCCCCATCTCCTGTGACCATACGCCGCAGGCAGTCCACCAGTGACCATACCCCGCTGGCAGCCCACACCACAAGGGCCTCCCCATCACCCGTGACCATACCCTGCAGGCAGCCCAACCGTGACCATACCCCACAGGCAGCCCACACCACAAGGGACCGCCCATCACCCATGACCATACTCGCAGGCAGCCCACACCACAAGGGATGCCCCATCACCCGTGACCATTCCCCGCAGGCAGCCCACACCACAAGGGACCCCCCCATCACCCGTGACCATACCACTGCAGGCAGCCGACCCTTGACCATACCCTGCAGGCAGCCCACACCACAAGGGCTCCCCATCACCCGTGACCATACCCCGCAGGCAGCCCACACCACAAGGGCTCCCCATCACCCGTGACCATACCCCGCAGGCAGCCCACACCACAAGGGACCACCCCAACAGCCGTGACCATACAAGCAGGCAGCCAACACCATATGGGACCCCCATCACCCATGACCATACCCTGCAGGCAGCCCACAACACAAGGGACCCCCCAACACCCGTGACCATACCCCACAGGCAGCCCATGCCACAAGGGACCATCCATCACATCTGACCATTACCCGCAGGCAGCCCACGCCACAAGGGACCCCCCCAACACCCAGGACCATACCCCGCAGACAGCCCACACCACAAGGAACCCCCCATCACCGGTGACCATACCCAGCAGGCAGCCCACACCACAAGGGACCCCCCATCACCTGTGACCATACCCCGCAGGCAGCCCACCCATGACCATACCCCGCAGGCAGCTCACACCACAAGTGACCCCCCATCACCCGTGACCATACCCCGCAGGCAGCCCACACCACAAGGGACCTCCCATTCCCCGTGACCACACCCCACAGGCAGGCCCTGACGTATGTCCCCACCGCCTCAACCAGTGGCGGCAACCTGCAAGAGGCCCTGGCTCATGTCCCCCCCACCAGTGAGGGCAACTGGCAGGCAGCCCCGACTCATGCCCCCCACCAGTGACGGCAACCTGCAGGCAGGCCCGACTCATGTCCCCCCCACCAGTGACGACAACCTGAAGCCAGGCCCGACTCACATCCCGCCCCCACCAGTGACGGCAACCTGCAGGCAGGCCCCAACTCATGTCCCCCCACCCCCTACATCTGTACACCATGCAATCATGAAGCATATGTTGACCAAAATCCCCCCAAACGCTGCACCCACACAGTGCACCTCAACACTCATCCATTGTTCCTGCTCCCCATTACATGCCCCATGGCATGGGAATCACAAACTCACCCATGCATGCATGTTTGCACACACATGAACAACATTGCTCAACATCAGGGACACGTAATACAGACAAGGAACATTGAAACATGCACCAAAACATTGAGAGCAGACACCACTTGTACTCCAACGCATAAATATCTATTAAATATCCAGAATCCAAATGAAATACATAAAAATGAAACCAGTGAAATAATGATCATACAAAATGAAAATGAAATGGAAATCCATGAAAAAAAGAATGTGATGGAAAATTGAAAGAATCCAAATTGTGGTCCATGTCCATTGTACCATATGTAAACGCAAATAAAAATCAGAATAAAACCATTGCTCCATTGTAAAAAAAATTCCAGAAAAACAAGATCCTAACTATGTACAAAGTTCACGGGTCCATGATCCCCAAAAAGTACAAGAACTGTCATGATCTCTGCTTCCAAAAGCTCAGGGTTTTCCCTACTCCCTTGGAAGCAGATCCATAACCCAGGTTCCGAGTGCCAACCAGTCCCAATTGGGACCTTTTGGACCCAGTCCTGGCGCCAGTGGCACCAGGCTCATAAATATGCCCAGTCCCAGCGCTGGTAGCGCCGGGCTCATAATGCTTGGGTGGACTTACCTGCAGCAGACCATGCTGCTTACTTGCCTGCCAGTTGAGCCTCTGATCCTCTTCTGTTTGGAACTACTTTTCCTGTTGGGTGGGGCAGGAGCCACTCCCTAGATTCAGAACACTGGAACTCTTCTGGAAAGCAGGAACTCTTTTCTTACCTAGGCGTGGCTGTGGAAGGAGACACCTAAGCACTACAGGAGGCTATTTAAACCACACCCGATGGATGAATCTTGCTTTGCGTTATTCTGCATCCTCTGCAGCAGAACGCTCATCGTGTCTTCTGCATCTGATCCTGGGCCTAAGGAAAAAGGCTTACCATCCTGAATCCAGTCTTCAGCAACACCTATAAAGACAAGAAAGAACAGGTTAGCATTACGGTCTTCAGTGACAGCTCTTCACTTACCTGGTCCATCGGCTGTCACCAACGCCTCGCGCTGCATTCCGGCATCTGAAAGACAAAGGCTTACCTACTCTTCGTGCGCTCCGGAGGTCTTCACACTGCATTCCGGCATCTGAAAGACAAAAGCTTACCAACTCTTCGCACGGTCCGGAGGCCTTCGGCGCTGCATCCCGCATCTGAAAAACAAAACAAGGTGCGTTTAAAGACATTGGGGAACTTTAATACTCACGTGCCATTACTCCTTTCCACATCTAACCCAGTGGGTATTCCGGCACCCTGCAGCCGCTCCGAACTTGTACCTGCAAAATAAAAAGACAGTTAGAGCGCATCGTGAAGCAGGCAACAAGCGCTTACTTACGTGCTTCCAGGCGCTTCTATTCATCACACGGGCTCCATCTTCAACTCACTTCAGCCCGTCATCTGCCATCGCCGGAACCCTGCAAAACAAGAAACATCATTACTAAAGACTTTAAAGACATTAGAATTACTCGAAACTTACCGTTCGTGCAGTAAACGACGGACAGCAGTCCTCTGAAGTCAAGAGGCCTGCTCCCCTTATCCAGTGAAGAAACTGGTTACAGCACCCTGCCCCGAGGCAGATGGAGAGCACGGCGTTCACTTACCTAAGGTGAGAGCGTTAACCTTTGGGGTTCTACAGGAGAAGAGAAAGGGAAGAAGAGAGAGACATTCAATAACCCAGTTCCTTAATCCCATATTTTCTATCTGCAGACATCTTACCCTTCGAGTCAGACATACAGTGCACAGAGGTCCAGCCCAAAGAGCCAGCCGTGTGTTACACATCACCTTTGAAGATACGGTATACGCCCAGTCAAGACCGGCGCCTCTACGGGAATCAGGTGAGCGTTACAGAACGCAAAGCCTACCACAAAACTCCCGTCCAGGCGCTATGGAAACCTCTGATACCGACCAGCTAGCCCAGTTACTTGGGGAACTAAGGGCAGAAGTGCATGCAGCCCGTCAGGAAACGAACGCTCTAAGAAGGGAAATGATTATTTCCAAGGAGCGAACAGATGATCTCGCTAGACAATTGCTACAGTCACAAGCCGGACAGACCCCGTTACCCGCATCTGGGGGAAATCTTCCTTCTACATCCTCTATGAATCCAGTGCAGATCAACCTACCTGGGAATGTACCTCTGGCTCCGCCCGAACGATTTTCTGGTGACCCAAAGAGGTTTGCAGTATTTATCAATCAGTGCCGGTTGCATTTCTTATGCCGGCCAGCAGCCTTTCCAACTGATTAAGCTAAAGTAGCTTTCGTGCTTTCGTACCTTAGTGGCAATGCGGCAGACTGGTCGATCCCTCTAGTAAATCAAGATGATCCGGTCCTCCATGATTTTCAAGCTTTTCAGCTCAGTATGGAAAAACTGTTTGCAAGACATTCACAGGGGCAGGCCTTGGACAATGAGCTTCTTTCGTTGCGACAAGGAAATCAAGACCTTTTGGCTTATATTGTGTCTTTCAACAGACTGATAGTGGAAACTCAATGGCCTGAGGACAAAAGGATTACGCTGTTTTATAGAGGTCTACGTGGAGAGCTCAAAGATGTGTTAGCCCAAGTAGTGAATCCCCCACAAGATTGTTCGGACTATATAGACTTAGTCGTTCAAATAGATCACAGACTGCAGAACAGGAAGACCGATCGTTCCAAGTTTGATGCTCGAGTATTTTCCAAACCGCCAACTCCTTCCAAAGGAGTAGACTCCGGGGAACCCATGCAAATAGGGGGTCTGAAAGGTCCTCTAACACAAAAGGAGCGGTAAAGGAGAAAACAGTTGCAATTATGCCTCTATTGCGGAAACTCAGGGCACTTTCTTCGAGACTGTCCGGTGAAACCTGCCAAGAAGGCAGTAGGAGCTGCAGTTACCAAAGTTACAAACTCTGAGCAGGGAAACGACCTCGCCCGACAAGAATAGAGGTCCTCTTGCCGAGCGTGAAAACCAGTTCCGTGACCTCGCATTTCGTGATACCTATGGTCCTCATTAGCCCTGATAATCCGGATCGATTACATGCAATTGAAGCTTATGTCGACAGCGGTGCCATCGGCAATTATGTGGATCATGAAATGGTTTTGAGGATGAATCTAACTCTTTGTCCCAAGGCTGTAAAGGACGTCATTACTACGGTGGATGGTACGGAGATAGCCTCCGGGCCAGTAACGCATACCACTCAAGAGGTGACGCTAGTAAGTCAAGATGGACACCATGAGAAGATCGTGTTCGATGTGATCAAGGCCCCTCAGTTTCAGATTATTCTAGGAATACCTTGGTTAGAGAAACACAATCCTCTGATCGATTGGCGAGCAAGAACGGTCCACTTTCCAGAATGTGTCTCTACTTGTCACCCTCCACCTGGTGTTGCACTGGCAGCAATTTCTTCAGAGACTCCCCAGTTACCTCCCGAATACCTAGAATACCAAGATGTTTTCCGGAAGGATCAGGCTAACTCTCTACCTCCTCATAGGTCTTATGACTGCCAGATAGACCTGATACCTGGATCTACTCCTCCTTGTAGTAGAATTTATGCCCTCACCGAGCCTGAGAACCTTCACCTTCGACAATACCTGGATCAATACCTGGCAAATGGGTTTATTCGTCCTTCCAAGTCCCCTGCTTCTTCAGCTTTGTTCTTCGTTCCAAAAAAGGAAGGAGACCTTAGAACTTTTATAGATTATCGCTCCCTGAACCAGATCACCATTAAGAATAGATATCCGTTACCTTTGATCCCTGAACTCCTGGACCAAGTCAGAAAAGCATGCATATATACAAAGCTGGATCTTAGAGGAGCTTATCACTTGGTACGAGTAAAAGAGGGCGATGAATGGAAGACGGCCTTCCGCACCAAGTATGGGCTATTTGAATATCAGGTCATGCCCTTCGGACTTTGCAATGCCCCGGCCGCCTTTCAATATTTATGAACGATGTCCTCAGAGAGCTCATAGATGTGTGTGTTGTTGTTTACATTGACGACATCCTCGTTTATTCTTCATCGGAATCTGAACATCGGAAACACGTGAAAATGGTCCTCGAAAGATTGCGTCAACACAAACTTTTCGCTAAGTTGGAAAAATGTGTTTTCAACGTGACTGAAGTTGAATTCTTGGGATTCATATTATCACCTGGCGGAGTGCGTATGGATTCAAAGAAGGTCGATGCAGTTCTCAAATGGCCATCACCATCCTCCGTAAAAGGTGTGCAAAGCATGTTAGGCTTCGCTAACTTTTACCGCAGGTTTATCCCCGAATTCTCTCGAATAGTCCAGCCCATCACTGCCTTGTTAAAGAAAAACAAACGTTTTGAATGGTCTACCGAGGCGGAACAAGCTTTTCAGGATTTGAAGACTAAATTTATCTCTGCACCAATCTTAAAACACCCTCGCCCCGAACTCCCCTACATCGTGGAAACTGATGCTTCAAGCCTTGCCATGGGGGCAGTTCTATCACAAAAGGACCCGGTAACCAATCAGTTGCATCCCGTGGCATTTTGGTCCCGCAAATTCTCGCCTCCTGAAATCAATTACACGATTACTGACAAGGAACTTCTGGCTATCAAGTCTGCCTTTAAGGCTTGGCGGCATTATCTGCTGGGGGCCCGACACACCGTTACTGTGATTACGGATCACCGAAACCTGCAATATTTGAAGACCGCAAAAGCCCAATCCTCTAGACAACTCCGTTGGGCATTATTCTTTGCCGAGTTTGACTTCATAATTACCTATCGACCTGGTACAAAGAACGGTAAAGCCGATGCCCTTTCTCGGATGGGAGTGGAAGAACACTTGGTCAACCCTAAACCTGTACCAATCATTCCCGAACAAAGAATTCTGGGTGTAATCGCCACAGAATCCATAGAGGAAGTTAAGGATAAAGCCAGGCAACTTGTAACTCCAGCAGACATACAGAATTGGCATCTGCAGGGAAAGGACTTTGCAGTAAAGGACAACTTATTGTATTTCCAAGAACGATTATACCTACCCAGCACAGATTTACAGAAAAAAGTAATCTCTTGTTATCACGACTCTTTAATGGAAGGTCATCCCGGTATAGTCAAGACCTCAGAAAAGATCAAGCGCTACTTCTGGTGGCCGTCTTGGAAAAAAGATATCAGAGACTTTATAATGTCCTGTGGAGTATGCGCCCAAAACAAGAGTCAAAAGGAAAGACCAGCAGGCCTCTTACGCCCTATTGACATCCCACCTCGCCCTTGGCATACGCTTTCTATGGACTTCATCACCGATCTACCGCCATGCTCCGGATACAATACGATTCTAGTAATCGTGGACTTATTCTCCAAGATGGCGCATTTCATTCCGCTCAAAGGCTTGCCAACAGCAGCAACTCTGGCCCGAGAATTTCTCGAAAACATCGTCCGACTGCACGGTTTTCCTTCGGTTCTAATTTCGGATCGAGGTAGTCAATTTATTTCTCATTTTTGGCGAAGTTGCTGTCGGTCGGCTCAAATTGATGTGAGACTATCGACCAGTCACCACCCTCAGACCGACGGACAAACCGAGAGGACCAATCAAACTCTGGAACAGTATTTACGCTGCATGCTGCAACAAACTGAAAAAACTTGGAAAGACATCCTTTGGATAGCCGAATATGCCTACAATAACTCTGTCCATTCGGGAACTGGGAAAACCCCGTTTTTTCTTTTGTACGGCAGTCACCCTCGAACCTCGGAGTTGGATCCCCTCCAAGATCTTGAAACACCAGCAGTAGACTACCTGCATTCTACAATCACCCAAGCCTTTAAGGAAGCTGTTTCTCACCTTCAAAGGGCTAAAGAACAATACAAGAAAGGAGCAGATCAACATCGGAAGGAAGCCCCTCAATATCAAGTAGGGGATCAAGTCTGGTTATCCACCAAATATCTACCTCTAAAAGGGCCACGCACATTCAACCCAAGATACCTTGGTCCCTATTCCATCACTACCATAGTAAACCCAGTAGCGGTCAAGTTGGACTTGCCCCCGCACATGAAGATACATCCGGTCTTCCACGTCTCTCTATTAAAACCCGTGCAACCTCAAACCCGACTAACTAAATCTCCAAAACCTATCCTACTTGATGGAGAACTCGAGTTTGAAGTCAAAAGCATTCTGGACTCCAAGATCTCCAAATCTAAACTATTTTACCTAATTGACTGGAAAGGCTACGGCCCCCAAGAGAGATCCTGGGAACCTGCTGAATATGTCCACGCTCCTCGCCTAATCAAAAGATTTCACCGAACATTTCCTGACAAGCCAAAACCCCCGGAGAAGCCCGGTTTGGGAGGGGCCTTGAGGGGGGTACTGTCATGATCTCTGCTTCCAAAAGGTCAGGGTTTTCCCTACTCCCTTGGAAGCAGATCCATAACCCAGGTTCCGAGTGCCAACCAGTCCCAATTGGGACCTTTTGGACCCAGTCCTGGCGCCAGTGGCACCAGGCTCATAAATATGCCCAGTCCCAGCGCTGGTAGCGCCGGGCTCATAATGCTTGGGTGGACTTACCTGCAGCAGACCATGCTGCTTACTTGCCTGCCAGTTGAGCCTCTGATCCTCTTCTGTTTGGAACTACTTTTCCTATTGGGTGGGGCAGGAGCCACTCCCTAGATTCAGAACACTGGAACTCTTCTGGAAAGCAGGAACTCTTTTCTTACCTAGGCGTGGCTGTGGACGGAGACACCTAAGCACTACAGGAGGCTATTTAAACCACACCCGATGGATGAATCTTGCTTTGCGTTATTCTGCATCCTCTGCAGCAGAACGCTCATCGTGTCTTCTGCATCTGATCCTGGGCCTAAGGAAAAAGGCTTACCATCCTGAATTCAGTCTTCAGCAACACCTATAAAGACAAGAAAGAACAGGTTAGCATTACGGTCTTCAGTGACAGCTCTTCACTTACCTGGTCCATCGGCTGTCACCAACGCCTCGCGCTGCATTCCGGCATCTGAAAGACAAAGGCTTACCTACTCTTCGTGCGCTCCGGAGGTCTTCACACTGCATTCCGGCATCTGAAAGACAAAAGCTTACCAACTCTTCGCACGCTCCGGAGGCCTTCGGCGCTGCATCCCGCATCTGAAAAACAAAACAAGGTGCGTTTAAAGACATTGGGGAACTTTAATACTCACGTGCCATTACTCCTTTCCACATCTAACCCAGTGGGTATTCCGGCACCCTGCAGCCGCTCCGAACTTGTACCTGCAAAATAAAAAGACAGTTAGAGCGCATCGTGAAGCAGGCAACAAGCGCTTACTTACGTGCTTCCAGGCGCTTCTATTCATCACACGGGCTCCATCTTCAACTCACTTCAGCCCGTCATCCGCCATCGCCGGAACCCTGCAAAACAAGAAACATCATTACTAAAGACTTTAAAGACATTAGAATTACTCGAAACTTACCGTTCGTGCAGTAAACGACGGACAGCAGTCCTCTGAAGTCAAGAGGCCTGCTCCCCTTATCCAGTGAAGAAACTGGTTACAGCACCCTGCCCCGAGGCAGATGGAGAGCACGGCGTTCACTTACCTAAGGTGAGAGCGTTAACCTTTGGGGTTCTACAGGAGAAGAGAAAGGGAAGAAGAGAGAGACATTCAATAACCCAGTTCCTTAATCCCATATTTTCTATCTGCAGACATCTTACCCTTCGAGTCAGACATACAGTGCACAGAGGTCCAGCCCAAAGAGCCAGCCGTGTGTTACACATCACCTTTGAAGATACGGTATACGCCCAGTCAAGACCGGCGCCTCTACGGGAATCAGGTGAGCGTTACAAGAACATCCTACAACTACTATAAAAATGAACTATATACAAGATGCGGAGCAAAGTTCATGAACTCCAAAATAAAAAATAAAAAAAAGGAAACCTAACCCTAATGAACTATTTACAAAGGCAGCGACCTAGTCCTACGACTCACCATTTCCTCCCAGAGTTTCGGCCAGGACATCATCAAACTCTGTGTCTATTTCCCCGAGGCAAGCCTCTGCTCTCCCCTCGAGGGCCCGCAGAGATTCCAACGTGCTCCTCTCAAACTCCCTGCGAGCCTCCTCGAGGAACTCGGCCCGCCTCTCCGCCCGATGCTGAGTGTTCTCCGCCCTGGCGATGGTGAGCCGTCCCCCTGTGCCCGCTGCATCTCTGCTCCAATTTGCTGGTCCATTCGCTGCAACACGGAAGGCATCCTTGTGTTGAGGTCCATGTTTCCCTCCTGCCCGATGGCCGATACATGCCCCTGAGATGTAGAGGGCCTCCGAGTCCTGTTGCCTCCTACAACGAGCCTGCTGCCACCGAATAGCCCGGTGCTTGTGCCTCCGGCACAGCCTCTGGGATGATGACAACCCCTGGGGCTGTCATGCACGTGCCCTGCTGCTTGGTGCCTACACTTCCTCTATTGCCATTGGTCCTGTTGCTGCGGTGATCACCTCTGATGATCCTCCATCAACTCCCAACTGTGGCAGGGATGTGGTCTCCACCAGACTGGCTGTCGTGGTTGGGACAGGTCCACAGGGGGCCCTGGTGGTATCTGGCCGGAAGACGGCAGGGAGGACAACTAGTGCACAGTGGTGGAAGAGGAGGAGGGGGTCGCAGCAGTGGCCAGCACACATAGCACATTCGCAACGATGAACTGTGCTAGCCAGTTGGTGAGGCGACATACCTCATCGTGATGATTTACAAGCCCCCGATTGGAAGCCTGCACATCATCACGAATGCTGCCTGTACGCCTCGCAATACCGTCTAGCACAGGTTCAACCCTGTCACAAATTGCCTCATCCACATCAAAAGAATTTCAGTTTGCCCGTGGTGATTAGTAGCAGACTCGGCAATGATAAGTAAAAAAACACAAATGGAGTAGTACTGCAACTAAAAAGCTCAACCCAATTGCATCATCGCGTGAAGCAAAACATTTTAGTTGTATCGGGGAACCTTTCTGATTGTACTAGTGGAATGTATCCCAAAGTTACTCACCCATGAAATTGCCAAGGAAGAAAAACACACATAAGGGGCTGCATCGTGAATATAATTGATTGTATTGAAGCAAAATAAGGTTCTCTTATATACACTTGCATATACAACACATTTTTAGACTCAAGACAAAAACATATATTAGTGTCATGAACAAAACAGCATAAATTGTATTCTGATCCTTAAGCTAATGTGGTTTTAAGGAAAATCGAAATCATAACATAAAACGTGAAAACAGCACATATAATGAGTACATCTGTGAGTTTGCACCTATATGGTGCTTGAAAAACCTAAATTGTAAAAAAATCCAGATTCAAAATATCTGGTGCATGGACTTTTCTAACTTGTATGCTTCATCATGAATTATTCAGATGCCTAAAAAGTTCTAATAATCATACATCTAACTAGTAAATTTTGCAGGAGAAAATAATAATCCTGATAACCATATGCCAACGTCGCAGGGGGTAGGGTTGTGGTGAAACCACCAAATGTGTTTGGATCACATGAAATATGTTAATCGAGAGGTCATAGCGCCACCTCTGCCCTCTTCCTCCGTCGACGCTGTGGCTAGGGAGACATTGAACACACGCATCAGTGTACCAAACAAATGTCTGCTTGGAACAAAGCAAATGCACATGAGTGGCACTGTCAGACTTCACAACTATCACCCCCCCAACACACAGGTCGTGCAAGCAACACACATGCCCAATCATGCATTGCATGTGCAACAAACATTCACATCCATGTACAAGGCACTGCAAGCACATCAGAGGAGGGCCTGAACCTCACATGCATCATGGTACATGCACATCACATCCACACACATCATCTGAAAGTCATGCATCAAGCCATGTAGACCTCCCGTCACAGTGCACTTGGGGACAACTGGGCCGCATGAGTCAATCACGCATTGAGATGCTCATGTGTCATACATCCATGGAGTTGGCCAGTCACACTCTCACTACTCAGACACACGCACATGTACACCATGCATGTCCATGATGGTGACATTAGCACCCATGTGACACACCTCTCGCATGCCCCAGTCCAGACACAGGTATGCAAACATGTGCACCTCATTACAAGCCGGTGTGTATCACGCATTGCAACACAGACACCATTGAAGTTGGTCAGTCTTGAATGGATTTACATGCAGCACTGTCAGAAACATGCACACTGAAACCTGTACAGGAGGCATGCCAGACATGAGGCCAAGGTGCACACTCCAGTCGTCAACCGGCCCTGCCGCCTCACTCCTTCAACAGCAGCCTCAAGGAAGCACCGGGTCTTGTTGAGGGTCCTGGACCTGAAGTCTTCCCAGCGCTTATTGACATGTCGGTAGTCAAGTGGTGCCAGCTCCTCCGCATTGATGGCACCCACGATGTCTGCCCAGATCTTACTCGGTCCTTCCTTGTCGACGCAGGATGGTGCAGGGAAAGGGGCATCACAATGCCCCAGTAGCTGACAGCCCTCTGCCTCTCTGCCGGAGGGTTGCCACTTGCCTCAGATGGAGATGGGTCAGACATGGTAACCCTGAGGCAGGTGTGGGTGGACACTTGGTCCTTGGGCTGGGCTGTGCAGCGATGGAATGGCAGTCGGGAGTCTTCAGGATCAGCAGAGGTGGTCACAGCAACCAGATCACTGGCATTGGCTTCAGAGCAGACACCAAAATGCAGGGCAGGTGTGCAGCATGCACACAGAGTGGGCTGGTAGCAGCAGATGGCTCTAGGAGGCAGCTCGGGGCAGTTGGAGGCAGGTAATTGGCCTTGTGGGCAGGAGCGTGGGTCTTCTGTGTGCTTTTGCGTGGCCAGCCGGACGTTGGGCGTTGCTGTTCAGTGTGGGTTAAAGGTCTGCGTAGGATAACAGTGCAATGTACGTGCTTTTTATGGAGACTGACGGGTGAGATTCATATTTTTGTGTGTTCACACGCAAATTGATCACTACTGTGGCAGTGCGTACTTCTTGTTTTGGCGGTGTAATTGCCTATGCACACACGCACGTATGTTTTTCTTCATTTTTCCAGGCAGAAGGTGAGTCGCGCACTCATTTTTCCCACTTTAGTTGCCCCTGTGTTTCGCGTACCCCATTTTTGAGGTCATAGTAGCCTACGTGTTCCCCGTATATGCATTTTTTGTGTTTCTGGGTGCCACAGCGTACTGCGGGATGTTTTCTCATTGCACGTGGGCTACCAAGGGGTCATGTGCACTTCTTTTTGTTTTTAGGGTACCTGAGGGTTGCGTGACCCATTATTTTTACCCCAGGGGTCACATATAGCCTTGCTGGAGCACAGTGGTACGTTTTCCATCACGTACCCTGCCCCCTCACTCAAATTGCCCAGGACAATTGTTGTCTGCACCTCCCATTGCGCTAGTACATCAGTGCCATGACTGGGAGGTCAACAAGTGGTAATGGAGGCAAAGCTGGGCGACCTCCCAGAGGTGGCCGCATTGGGCGAGGTGGCCAGCCTGGCCAAGGTGGGCGAGGTGGCAGGGTGGCCAAGGTGGGCGACCTGGCCAAGGGGGACAAGGTGGGTGACGTGGCCAGGGTGATCCACGAGGCCAAGGTGTCCAGGCCCATACAGGGATTGCCATGCCCCCCACCCAAGCGGGTCAGGCAGATGCAGCTGCTGCTGACATCCCCAGAACCCGTCACAGCAGACAAGCAGTGCCATCTGCTGTTCCGAGCAGCCAGGGTGTGGAAGCTGCAGGGGCAGCTGCGGCTACCACCACCCAGGCTCAGCGTCAGCCAGCCCAGACTGCAGTGGTCCCGGAACAGGCACTTGGTGACTCAATGGCAGTGTAGGAAGGCCAAGCCACGTGTGGTGCAAGTTGCTGTCACCGAGCAGCCAGGGTGTGAAAGATGCAGGGGCCGCTGCAGCTACCACCACCCCTGCTCTGGGTCACCCAGTCAGGACTGGATTGGTCCCGGCCCTTGACACCGAGGCAGGTGCAGTGCAGGGTCCTGGCAACAGCACCCAGCTGCCAATACTTGAAGTCAGACCTTCAGTCGTCATGTCATTGCCTGATTCCATTGGCCAGTCCACCTGCACTTCAGCCGTACTGACCAGAGCGGCACAAGCCACTCAGGGTCCACACCATCTCACAAGAGGAAGAAGTGTGCTCCAGCGGTACAGGCTGGGACCCCAGACATGGCTCAGGAGTCCCACACTTCAAGGAAGAGGAGTTTCTGTGTTGAGGAACTGGACACACTTGCGGACTACGTAAGGCATCACGGCCGCGACATGCTGATGAGGGCAGGGAGCACACATATTCCTGCTCAGCGTAGGGCCCACTGGCAGTGCCTCGCGTACCGTATCAGTGCCTTGGGACATGAGAGGCCCACAGCAGATGATGTTGTTAAGCGTTGGAATGACCTCAAACGCCGAGCGAAAGACAAGCTGGGACACCACCAGAGGATGAAGAACTATCTGCAAAGGAGGAGATCGCTGGTGATTTCATCGCAGTGGAGCTGGTCCAAGGCGTGGGAGGGATGCCAAATTATGAGACAATGTCCGGTGAGTGGTGATGCGTGTGTGTCCAGACCATGTGTATGTTGCTTGAGCGATGTGTTATAATTTTGTACCAGTGCAGGCTACATTGACATGACTGCCATGTGTGACTCATGTGATGTTGGACTGATACGTGCTTGTTGTCATGCAGACTGCATACAAACCATGTTCTGCACACGGAAGCAATCCTCATCACCACACCTGCTCCCTCCTTCCATGACAATCTCTGTGCAGCCTCTCTTGGCCCTATTCTTGCTCCAACCTATGGTCGCCAATAGCCTGTGATGATCTTCCACTCAACACTCACCTTCTATCGTCACATGACTGACGTCTCTGTGAGGTCACCCTGCAAGCTGTTCCTCCTCAGAGGTATTCTTCCTTACCTCTCCATCCCCCAGCAGCTCACGGTCTCCATGGGACTGGTAAATCCGATGGCGAACTTCTGCAACGGGCTGTACCTGAATTACTGTTATTATACACTCTTCCCTCTGCAACTCTGCCAGACCTGGACTGTGTGGAACGTCCTTTGGTCTTGGTGCAGGGTATCTCACTGGGACTGTGCCGATGGCACAGGCTCACAGTGGCTATGAGTGTTCATTCCTGGACCCTGTGCATTCCCAGCAAGACCATATGGGTCCTGGGCAAGCAGTTCATTCTACGCCATATCCAGTATTTGCTTCCTTCTTATGGCATTTGATCATCCCTTTCCTGCGGGGTCAGTTGATCCTCATGGCCATTAGTTTGGGGTCCACGTCTGTGTCGAGCTGAAGCCTCCCTCTGTTACATCCTCCCTGCCTCTATGTAACTGCTGTTGTTGCTTCACAAGGTCTGGGGGCAGTTCTGATGCTTCCTCATGTGTTGTGCTTACTGTCCTCCTCTCCCCTGCTGTAGTCCCAGATGACGGAAAGAATACAATTGACACCTGCCCACAATGTCGACGGGAGGGTGCTGGTCTTCTTTCCCCCTCTTTTCTAATACTGAGGTTCTTTCTACTATTCAAAAGCTCAAATCTGCATCCCCTACTGACGCTATACCACTCGCCCTTTTGCAGGAGACGTCTGTGGACTTGATTGATTTTATTACGTCAACAGTCAACAACTCTTTCACTACGGGAGTGATTCGGAATTCACTTAAACATGCTTTAGTGATCCCTTTGCTCAAAAAGCCTTCTCTCGATCCTGAAATAATGGCCAATTATCATCCCATTTCACTCCTACCTTTCCTGATGAAGGTTATGGAGGCACTTGTGTCGCCACTACTATCCACATTTTTGGAAACCACACAGTTTCTTGACTCCTTCCAATCTGGCTTCCGCCCTGGGAGAGAGACCGAGTCTGTCCTTAACTCGGTGATGGGTGACCTTATGCGTCTTGTTGACCAGGGCGGTATTGGAGCAGTCCTGCTTTTAGATCTGTCGGCTGCGTTAGACACCGTCGATCATTCTCTTATTTCTCGGCTCTCTGAGGCCGGAATTTCAGCTCAAGTCCTTGACTGGTTCATAGCCTTTCTTACTAATCGCTCACAGTCGGTCTCGCTTCCTCCTTTTTGCTCTGCTCCTGTTCCCCTCTCTTGTGGTGTCCCTCAGGGTTCAGCGCTTTCCCCTATTCTTTTCAACATCTATATAAGGTATTTGCTGTTCCTTATCGAGTCTCATGGGTTCCGTTTCTACTCATATGCGGATGATACTCAGCTACTGGTTCGTCTTGACCTAACCAAACTTGATATAGCCTACAGATTAAAAAAGTGTCTGGAGGAACTTGGTCTATGGATGACGTTGAACTGGCTCAAGCTAAACGGCACAAAAACTGAAGTCTTGGTTGTGGGTACTTCTACCCCTCATGTGTTCTGGACGGCCGACTTCTGGCCCCCGTCGCTGGGCCCACTTCCTATACCCGTCTCATCAGTGAGAAACCTTGGAGTTCGTTTCTCGGCTACCCTGACCATGGATGAGCAAGTCGGAGCAGTTTGCAAATCAGGTCATTTCAAACTTAGGGTTCTTCATAAAGTCCTTCCCTTCATCCCCTCTGCTAGTCAGGCCCCGGTTGTGGCTGCCTTGGTCCTTAGTGTCCTTCACTACTGCAACTCACTTTATCTGGCGCAACCTGCCTACCTTATTGGCTGGCTGCAGCTGCTTCAAAACGCTGCAGCTCGCTCCATCATCCGTCCTCCTTTTGGAGCCCACAGGACCCCAGTATTGCGACAACTTCACTGGCTCCCTGTCGTTCAGCGTATTTTGTTTAAGTCTATGTGCATAGTACATCGGGCATTTTACGGATTTGGAGCAGAATATCTCCAAAGAAAATTCGCTCCCTGATCAGCCCTCCCGCACCCTCTGTTCTCTTACCACCCAACAGGTGGTCGTACCTTATTTTAAGCTGGCCCGTGAGGGTGGCCGTGCCTTCTCTGTCGCTGCTGCTAGAATGTGGAATGACCTTCCCCTCCCGCTACGCGACACTACCAATCATCTTGCTTTCCGGCGAGGATTAAAAACCCTGCTTTTCTAGCTTCATTCCTTTCTGCCTGCCTCCTCAGCACCAACATGCCCTCGGGTGTACGTGCGCTTTAGAAGTGCTGTTAACATAACATAACTGTCTGCTACAACATGGTACTCTGAGCAACCATTTTGAGCAATGCACTGCCTCCAAGCCACCCCCGCCCTTGGGTGTGGGTTTTACTGTATGCCCACAACCCACTACCAACACTTTAAACAGAATGACTGTACTTGCCATTACACTGCCATAAGTCCACAACATTCACAATACCGCCTCAGTGTTCTCAATGATAGTTGAGGCTGTACACATGTACTGCACTGCACCCACACACTTCTGAACCCTGTTCTCCCCTTCCACATGCCTATTCACTTGCGTGATGTCGAAGTGACCTGCCATTGATGAATCCATGTGCCTTCCTTCACTGCATTTCAACACCCTAGCGTTGTTGCAGCCTGTGACACATGTGTGTTTTATCATGGTGATTTCAATGAAACATCAAATGACATGCATCGCGCCTTGAAACACTTGTGTATAGGCGCGTTATAAATGCCATATCATATCATATCATGGCTCATGGACAGTAGTATTGAGCTTCCATCTGGGTCTAGTTGACAGTTCGGGCATGGCTATGCTACGTGCCATCTGTGTGTTGGCATCTGTCATGTTTGTGGAAGGACTATGCCAGTCACAAGCTTGTGTGTGATGCAGGTGCTATGCACCATGCAGTACATGTCTTATTTAGCCATTTCACAACCAACCATGCCTTCTTTTTGGCTCCCCTTCCATCTCATTGACACTGCGTGCCTGAGTTTGTGTCATGTGTGACATGGCTGGTTCATGTGTTGGCTGTTAACATTGTGATAGCTATGTGTGTGGCCTATGCTGTTGACATGTGTGTTCATGTCTTCTTTTGATTTTCTGCAGGTGATGAGGCACTGGATGCAGTGGAGAAGGAGGAGTTGGTGGAGGGGGTGACATATTCAGAGCCCCAACAAGGCACCAGTGGAGGCCGTGGTGTGGTGAGCCATGAAAATCCATTGGTGCTCCAGACTATCCTGGCCAGGGGTGTCTCTAAGTACACCCCTGAGGAGCCCTATGCCTCTGGTACGGAATCGGACATTGAACCCTCATTGCTGTCGCAGGTGAGTGATTCTGCTGTGGATGCTGTTCTGTCCAACACACCTGCAGGGGGGGTAGACCCCTCACGGGGCCAGTCAGTGTTGGTACATCCGTCTGTGTGGTTACAAATGCAGGGTCACGCTCCACACTGTTTGCTCCTGTTCCTTGGCCAGCTCAACAAGGGAGGAATGCAGTCCTGCAGCAACAGGCAGCACCAGCGCAGCAAGGGCCAGGTTTCCTTTGGCCTGACAGGTGTGGTGTCCGGCAATGCGGTGGCCGTGTGCCACCCGGGAATACTGTGTGGGAGAATTAAATGTATGCCATTGCACAGCAACAGGGGGAATCATGTGAGATGATGGCTCAGAGAGTGGAAAGGGTGGCCAACTCCATTCTCCCCGCCGAAAGGCAGATGGAGTTCCAGCAGCAGGTAGTGCAGTCCACATGCCGCTCGCACAGGCTGGACATGTTGGCCGTCAACAGGGACCGACAGGCTGAAATGGGGGCTCTGCGCACAGCCATAGCTGCACAGGCAGAGGCCCAACGGGATGTCCTGAGGGAAGAGAACACCCCCTCAGAACTACTCTGGCTGCACGTGAGGTGGCCAGCAGTAGACGGGCAGAACAGCAGATGGAGCAGCTGACACACAACATCTCTGCTAACCTCCATGCAATCCCGGGAGGAGACCAGTGCATCATGTGAGGCCTTGCAGGCAGAACTCCATGCAACCCGGGAGGAGATCCGCTCGTCACGTGAGGTGCTGCATGGGGACCTCCGTACCATAATCATGCAGAATCAGACCTGTCAGGCCTGCATGCTTGCTGCCATTGAGGAGCATACCAGGGCTATGTGTGGTCAGCCTCCCTTGCCACGCTCACCTTCTAATGTTACACCAGAGGGTGCCGACAGCGGCGAGAGCTCTCCCACTATAGGCTAGCCGTGGCAGGCCATGAAACTATGGAGGTTTTTATTTTTTATTCTCAACATCCATGTTGGGAACCAGATCCCACAACGTATCCCCTGACATCCTAGAATGTCAGGGGGCTCCTTCAGGGAGAGACTTTCCCCCAGAGAGCGCGGTCTGCAGGAAAGAAAAACAACCTGTCAGACCAGGGGCTCAGGTGAAAAGGCGGGGCAGCAACAGAGCTAAAGTGGGAAAAAACACATAGGTACACTGGTCATGTTATGGAACAACAGAAAATATTGCTCCTCCCACAACACACTCCCCAACTCTTACCTGTAGTCCGTAAATGGCAGGTCAGAAACCTGCGTATGCTGCGCTAGCCTTGGTTGGTGTGGGAGACATACTTGGTGATGTACAGGATAATTCTTTGGATGGCGTAAAGATGGAGATGGCCTGACCCGGGCGGATCGAGGGCGTAACTTAGGGAACCAGAGTCAATGTCAATCCACAAAGAATCCCAGTGAAGATAAGAAAGTTCCCAGTGCAATCCATTGGTAGATGAAAAAGTCACAAGATCCAGAGAATCCACAGAAAAGAACCACGATGCAGTCCAGTACTTGAAGTGTCCATGAAATATGCAGATGTATCCAGTGCGCTGTTGGAAGAAGAAAACTGGTTAGCTAACAGCAGGGGTGAAGTAGAGCACGAGAGCTAGGGTGCAGCGGCAGGCACCAGAAGAGAAAAGAAACTTGAATCAGATGCACGTGAGTAACAGCGAGTGTGAGGAGGACTCGGAACTGGGAGAGGGCGTAAATTGGGAAACACCTAATGCTGTGATCCGTGTCCAAAGCTGAACTCACAGTGCGCCTGTGATGTGTCCTTGAAAATAAGCACCAAGGTAGAGTAGAAGTCCACAGGTGCAAATGATTACCTGAAAGGCAGTGAAGGGGACCATGCGCCTCACATGAAAATGTTGGCGAAAAGGCAGTCCAATAGGCAACAACACAAGGTTGAGTTCCAGGAGAACAACAGAGGGGGGAAGGAAGCCGGGCGTCGGAACAAAGAGGCTAGGAATCAATGAACAAGTCCAAGGAGACGAAGCAGAAGTCCTGGAAACCGGTAATACAGAAGACGAAATGCAAAGCAGAAACAAACACAGCAACCTTGCTAGGCGAAAGTGACGGTTAAGGAGCGTCGCCCAGCAACAACAAGGAAGCTTTAAACTGCTGCTTCCGTATCGCGCATACGGTGTCATGACGTGGTCTTAGTGTGGGGCTGCTGGGACATGTAGTCCTCAATAGGTAATGTCTCTGGGAAAGACGCCAGGGCACCTGCCATCGTCTCCGCGTTACTGGGAGAAGTGTTCCTCTGTATACAGCACAACGCTTCCTGACAATCCACGCATGTGGGTGTTGAGGTGCACCCTGCACCTCCTCCCTTCTGTGTGGTCCCCCACCCGGTCCACCATGGCCATTTTTTCTATTTTTATCTTTTTATTATTTTTTGTGTATTGTGCATTCATGTAACAGTGTGTTGCTTTGTATGGCATCCGTAGGCCTCCACTGTGTGTTCCGGCTGGGCCCATACAGGCTTGTCTCGTGTTTGTGTTTGTGGCTTGGGGTCCAGACATATATGCCACTCCTGCTTGCCCTTTCCATGGGCTTGCAGGGAGGGTAGCATGTGACAGTAACATACACAGAGGCATTAGGCTTCCATCATTTCTGTGGCCAGTCTGAAGTCCAAACTGTGTATACACACCCCTTGTGGGGATTCATGATTGTTTGACCAGTGCATGTTTAGCATGTATTTTGCTTTGGATATTGGTAAATGTGTATTTTTGAATGTTGCATCTTCATGTATTACCCTGCCTGTCTCCATCATTTTTTTTTTTAATAATTCTGTTTATTACGTTTTAGTAACACAACAACAAAACAGGCGTGAGTCAAAGGCATACA
This sequence comes from Ambystoma mexicanum, assembly GCF_040938575.1. NCBI lineage: Eukaryota > Metazoa > Chordata > Amphibia > Caudata > Ambystomatidae > Ambystoma > Ambystoma mexicanum. Next base: position 572,261,580 of record NC_090941.1, read on the forward strand.
ACAGATCATGATAGTAAGGCAGTTTTCAAAGAGGCAGAGGGAACCCGGTGGGGCCGAGGGCCATCAGACATTCGTTGGGTATGGCAGGTAACCAATGTTAACAATAGTACATTTCTATTCCTCTCGGTACATTTCAGTTAGCGTCCAGCCATTTGCCCCATATTTTCTGGAATTTGCGGGGGCACCCCCGTGCGTTGTAAATCCGGCGCTCCAGGGCCGCACATCTGTCCAACTCATTGCACCATCGGTTCACAGATAGGGGGTCGGCGGAGCCCCAGCTAGCCGCGATCAATCTTTTGACTGTCCCAAGTGCCAGTGTCAGAAATATTCTATCATGTTTTGAGAGATCCACTTCACCTCGGATTCCTAACAGCATCATTTTGGGGTCCCTAGGGATTGGTGTCGCCAGGGTGGCAGAAATCGTGTTGGTACAGCTCTCCCAGAAGACCTGTAAGACTCGGCATTCCCATAACATATGGTAAAAGGTGGCCGGCTCTGTTTTGCACCTGAGGCATGTCCCATCTTCCAGTCCACCCCATCTGACCATGGCAGTGCGTGAATAGTATGTGCGGTGGAGGATCCTCAGTTGTATAAGCCTGAGTTTAGAATCAATACCTATTTCTCTAGGGGACATTAATGCCTCTACCCAGTCCTCTGGTTCCATGTGACCTATATCCCTTTCCCATTTTTCTTTGAGCCCATCTAGCTGCGTCGCCCCGAAGGAGTTAAGGGCTTGATAGATCGTGGAGGTGACCTTAGAGGTAATGCGTTGCGGAAGGATGTTGGTCTCAATGGGAGTACAGGGGGGTATGGTCGTCGTGTCAGGGAATTGGGTGCGGATGGCGTGGGTCATTTGCGCATGTCGAAACCGGTCCATAGGTGCGAGGTCGAAACGCTCTTGCATGGCCTCAAAGTCAAGGAGATGGCCTTCTTGTATCACATGTGCTAGTGTGTGTATCCCTTTCGCGCACCAGTGACCCAAGGGGCCCATCTTCACTATTTCTGGGAGGAGTGCGTTGTGCCATAGGGGTTGAGATAGCGTTGGTTTACCTTTCCAGCCTATCAGTTTGTGCGCATCCCGCCAGGCCCAGCAAATGTGACGTGTCATTTTGGGTAAGGACGGGGGTTGGTCGTGGGTGGCGTACAGGGTCTGTAGTGGGGTTAGTGGGGTCATGCTCTCCATTTCAACGCGGATGTGGGGGAGTGTGGGGTCAGCATGTATCCAGTCGTTTACCACCCCAATCTGGGCTGCAAGGTAATAGGTGCGAATGCATGGTAGACCGATGCCTCCCTCCCACACTGATCGCTGCAGCGTCTCCAGGGCAATCCTGGATTGTTTCCCTCCCCACAGCAGTGTGCGTAGACGTCTATCAATGAGTGCGAAGGTGTCACGGGGGATTATATGGGGGGCGTTTTGAAGTACATATAGTAGTCTGGGGAGGGTCAGCATTTTAAATAGCGCCGCTCTGCCCAATAGTGATGCCTGTCTCCATCATTGATACCCTTCATGCTGTATTCGTTACTCTGCCCCCTTTAGCTACCAGAGACCCACTCAAGAAGGAAGGGGTCCATGTGGTGGCTTTGTCACATTGAAGCACTTGTGCTATTGTGATTGGTCAGTGTCTGATATTTTCACTGTTGGGTCCTGTGTTCATGATATGTTATGCTGGTAAATGGGTGTTCCTGTGTATGGTTTTATTTTTATGTGTCAGGGGGAATTGTTTGTGACCTATTTACATTTGTCACAGTGCACTTTGCGACAGTTGTGTCCTGTGTTGTGCATTTATTTGTGACTTTTTACTTTCCATGGCGTGGTGTGTCAGCCGGGTGACATGGGTTTTGGGAGGGTTTATGTGACATCCCAGTATTTGGATGTGCTGTTTTGCATGGGGTTAGTGGCATACTGCATCTTGAATGTGTGCCTTTTGGTCACACGGGATTGTGTTGGTTTAAGTAGCTAGGGATGCACACAATGTAGCACTTCCAAGGGCACATTCTCAGGGTGTTAAAGTTGTGACAGTTGATTGGCCCTTTGTCATCATCGATTGTCACTTGGAATGTGCCATGCCTGTGTGCACTCAGCAGGGGTGGGATTTTAGGTGAAAAATTGTGCCACAAGCTGGGTACGGGCAGCCTCGCCACGTGCCCTTTCCCCTCCCATGAGCAGCAGGCATGCATGTGGTTGGGGATGTAGGAGCACCACCATCATGTCCACGGTACGCCCCGCCGTGTTGCAACATTGTGCAGGACACATGCTGTCACAATGATCCTGCACAATACTGGTGGTGCATATAGTAGCTGTCCACCGAAATGGTCAAGGGAGCGGAAGTGTGACTTTAGCACTCCGAATGTGTGCTCCACTATGGCCCTGATTGCAATATGGGCTGCGTGGTATCTTACCTGGGGTGGTGTGGTTCCGTATTGGCGTCATCATGTAGGTGCTCAGAGGGAGGTGATAATGGTTGTCATTAGTTGGGTTTGTCTATTTGTCTGTGTGTGACATGTGCACAGGCATTTGTACTCACCAATGATCCATGTGTTGCCATGCCTCCCAGCTTCCAGGTCCCGGTTTAGGGGTGACATTCTGAATATGAAACTATCATGGGCGGACCCTGGATAGTTGGCATAGACAGAGGTAATGATTCCCTTGGCATCGTATAAAACCTTACGTTGATGGAAAGCCAGTGCTTACGATTGCAATAGATGTGCTCAGTGGCCCTAGGTGGACATAGGGCCAAATGGGTGCAATCAATGGCACCAAGCACTTTGGGGAAGTGTGCCACCCGTAAAAGTCCTGGACCAAAGCTTGCCTTTCTGCGGGTGTTCTGGGCATGTATATGTGCCTGCGGACTGTGGGGCGTGCAGTCATGATTGCCAACACCTGGTGTAGGCAGCATGACTGCGTGGGCTTTGAGACGCCCCCAACTATGGCAGTTGTCCACTGAAATGACCCAGTGGCCAATAAATGCAGTACATTGAGCACCTTTTCCAAGGGGCTCAGTGCTTGGGAGCAAAGGATTGGTGATGTGAGGTCATCCTACCACTCAATGACCACGTCTAGGATGATATGAGGTGGAAACCTATACCTGCCATAGACCTGGTCATCAGGCATCCCAAAAAGGCTGGTCCTGGGTAAAAAAATGTGGGGCCTGGCTATTCTCCTCCTCCTGCGGTGTCCCACGATCACTGCTGCGAGGAATGGTATATTCATCGTAGCTGTATACGTGCATTTGTTGTTTGCGCATGCTTTTTATGCATTGTTTTAGGTGCGCTGTGACGCTTACGCCTGCTTTCGCGTGGCGTACGTCTTTCCGGGTTTGCGCTTCTTTTACTGCGCGCCGGTGAGCCCTGTTCGATTCCATGAATACGTGTTGTTAGCGCATGTGTGGGTGATGCAAGGATTATACTGTGGTGCTTCCCCCGTAACGCCCACATTTTCGCGTGTCGTTCCCCATTCCACGTGTTCCGCCCCCTTTTTAGGTGTGTGCGCTGGACGGATTGTGCCTTCGCTGGCCGTATGGTGCAAGGCGTTCATGGTGTCGCAGTGACGTGTTGGACCCGCGCAGATTCAACGGGGGTCTCAGGTAAGCCACGTGTAATTTGTTCCATGAATACGTAAATGGGTGCTTGTGCAAAAATGCAGGCAAGCACCCGTTTTAGTAGCACATGTATTCCTTGAATCACCCCGCTTGTCTTTTTATTTTTTTAATGGGTGAGCAATCAGGCACACCCAAAGTGTGGTCAGAGAAAGTAGCAACCTAGCCAGCCATCTTCGTGTGCTTTAACTCTGTACTCTGACAATACCACTAGAGTTTGGAGCAGTTGCAGCTGGCGAATTTGTACAGTAGAGGGCTGTAAAGTTTTCCCCTGAATTGGCCTGAGCAAGCGCACCTGAACAAATCCAGTAAGGTTTTGGGTGGTGCTTCCCCATAACATATTTTTTTTAAAACAATGGCTTAAATCTTACATTACCACACAAAAAGAAATCTGAAAAATTGGGTAACAATGTATAATATGCACTCAGTTCTGCAAAAAGCAACACGTGAAACACTCCAACAAATGCCAGGTCATCAACATTACAAAGGAGCACTTTTCAACACATGGTGATTCTGGCTGTGCCCAAAGAAAAACGTGGAGGCCTGTCACAACAATATAGGCCAACACTGCCCCAGTTATAGGCAGGTTCTGCCTAAATCAGATCATGAGGTCTGTCCCACTTTTGTGGTTGTTTTGTCTAAATGCATTAATGACATTTTTATGCAGAAAAGCAGGATTCCCTTAACCCATCAGAAAACCGGGAATAACTAAGTCTATGGGCCTCATTACACGGTAGGCGGTAGGGATTTACCGGTACCGGTAAAATACCGGTGCCGGTAAATCCCTGCCGCCTTACTACGAGGTCCCTTAGCGGGTTGGAGTTTTAACGCCTGCTTTTTGCAGGCGTTAAATACCAACCCGCTAAGGGACCTCGGAGCTAATTACGGCACCGCTAAATTGCGGTGCCGTAATTAGCGCCTTCCCCATTCCCATTGAGCCCTATGGGGCAGAAATGGGAATGGGGAAGGGCAATGGCGGAAGGGGGATTTACCGCCCCTCCAACCTTGGGATGGGGCGGTAAATCCCCTTACCGCCAAGGCGGTGCCGGTATTTTACCGGCATGAGCCATGGCGCTAATAGCGCCATGGCTCACCGCCTACCGTGTAATGAGGCCCTATGCTTGTAAACTTGTAAAGAGAAATGTCAGCATATTTCACATGAAACCAATGTTTTGCATAGACCTAAACGCAGTAATGAGGCAGGTATCAACATTACATGCCAGCATTGCCATTGTAAAACACATGTTTATGCTGCAAATAACACATGGGCCCGTCTCAGCAATATATGCCTGTGCTGCCTAGCTTTCATACTGCTAGTGCCAAAAGTGGATCTATAAATCTATAAACATTCCTCAATTTGTTTTTTATTTTTTTACATCTCTTTTTACTGCAAGAAATCATCCCGCCCTTCCACCCACCTCTAACCCTTCTATATACCTTATCCAAACTCCCCATCTATATTGTTTCTATATTTTTTCATTACAAAAGAGTGGTAAAAATGTGGCAAAAAAATTATTCGGGGAAAATGACATTCAGCAAAAATGGGTAATACCCCCAAATCAAATCCTTCAAGTCTGTCTCAATATGAGGCTCTGCTACCACCAGTTCTGCATCTCGTTGCTCTCAGTGAAACTGTGGGTCTCATTACACGGTAGGCGGTAAACCATGGCGCTATTAGCGCCATGGTTCATGCTGGTAATTTACTGGTACCGCTTTGGAGGAAAGGGGAATTACCGCCCTATTCCAAGGTTGGGAAGGCGGTAATTCCTCCTTCCTCCATTGCCCTTCCCCATTCCCATTTTTGCCCCATAGGGCATAATGGGAATGGGGAAGGCGCTAATTACGGTACCGCAAATTGCGGTACTGTAATTAGCACCCCGGTTCCTTTGTGGGTTCGTTTTATAATGCCTGCTAAAAGCAGGCGTTAATGTACCAACCCGCAAAGGGACCTCGTAGTAAGGCGGTAAGGGTTTACCGGTACCAGTAAAATACCGGTACCAGTAAACCCTTACCGCCTACCGTGTAATGAGGCCCTGTGCCTTTGCACCAGACCAAAATACACACACACACACACAAACCTTCAGACCCATGTAAACACACATGCAAATAAACATTTTTTAAAGACTTTTTTATAAGCATACAAGCCAGGAACTTCACATCTGACAGTGGAAAACTTGAGCTCTCCTTAAACTGTCCTAAAGGTCTTAATACATTCAAGACTTAGTGACCCACAGAAAAACCATGGTGGTAAACCCGTTTGCTTAAAGTTTTCTATTGACAACGCTGGGCATCTTCTAGTTATGCATCACGTCCACATCATTTGCAAATCAAACAATCAGCAGCAACACTTCAGGAGAGCCTGGATTTTTGAGAGGAAAGTGGCAACCCTGCATCGTTAGCAAAAACAAAGAGGTGATGGCTGGAAGGTTTAGACTGAATCTTAACCACTGGCATTGCTCGGGGCAACCCTCCAGACCATCGTTCTTCGCCTGCCAAGCCATTACAGAAGGGGAAAGACCATATGCAAATCAGGCTTGGCCCGACCCCAAAAGGGGAAGTCCAGCCCGAACTGCTAGGTCACATACCTTCTGCACGAGACCACAAGCATCCCAAACATGTTTCACCCTTGTTGGGGCTCATCAGTGAGGAGTAGCTTGGGTCTCTAGGCCCAGCAGGCACGGGACCCACGTCTGGGCATACCCGTCCCACTCAGGGTGACAAAGCAAAAACAAAGAGGTGATGGCTGGAAGGTTTAGACTGAATCTTAACCACTGGCATTGCTCGGGGCAAACCTCCAGACCATTGTTCTACGCCTGACAAGCCATTACAGAAGGGGAAAGACCATATGCAAATCAGGCTTGGCCCCACCCCAAAAGGGGAAGTCCAGCCCGAACTGCTAGGTCACATCCCTTCTGCACGAGACCACAAGCATCCACAAACATGTTTCACCCTTGTTGGGGCTCATCAGTGAGGAGTAGCTTGGGTCTCTAGGCCCAGCAGGCACGGGACCCACGTCTGGGCATACCCGTCCCACTCGGGTGACAAGGCAAAAACAAAAAGGTGATGGCTGGAAGGTTTAGACTGAATCTTAACCACTGGCATTGTTCGGGGCAACCCTCCAGACCATCCTTCTTTGCCTGCCAAGCCATTACAGAAGGGGAAAGACCATATGCAAATCAGGCTTGGCCCCACCCCAAAAGGGGAAGTCCAGCCCGACTGCTAGGTCACATCCCTTCTGCACGAGACCACAAGCATCCCCAAACATGTTTCACCCTTAGTGGGGCTCATCAGTGAGGAGTTGCTTGGGTCTCTAGGCCCAGCAGGCACGGGACCCACGTCTGGGCATACCCGTCCCACTCGGGGTGACAAAGCAAAAACAAAGAGGGTGATGGCTGGAAGGTTTAGACTGAATCTTAACCACTGGCATTGCTCGGGGCAACCCTCCAGACCATCGTTCTTCGCCTGCCAAGCCATTACAGAAGGGGAAAGACCATATGCAAATCAGGCTTGGCCCCACCCCAAAAAGGGAAGTCCAGCCCGAACTGCTAGGTCACATCCCTTCTGCACGAGACCACAAGCATCCCCAAACATGTTTCACCCTTGTTGGGGCTCATCAGTGAGGAGTAGCTTGGGTCTCTAAGCCCAGCAGGCACGGGAACATGTTTGGGGATCCTTGTGGTCTCGTGCAGAAGGGATGTGACCTAGCAGTTCGGGCTGGACTTCCCCTTTTGGGGTGGGGCCAAGCCTGATTTGCATATGGTCTTTCCCTTTCTGTAATGGCTTGGCAGGTGAAGAACGATGGTCTGGAGGGTTGCCCCGAGCAATGCCAGTGGTTAAGATTCAGTCTAAACCTTCCAGCCATCACCTCTTTGTTTTTGCTTTGTAACCCTGCATCGTTAGCCATGTCTGCTGCCCGGCGCCCAACTTCCCTGAATAGCAGAGGTGGGAGATTGGGGGGAAAGAATAAGACTTCAAATGTTGGGGGAAGGGCCTACCCTCAGAGATTTAGATTTTTTGATTTGAGTGATTTGATTTTGAATATTTATAACGCGCTCCAAGACAGACTCAACTGTATCCGGCGCAGATGGTCAACAGACGCCAGATGCAACAATAGAGCTGAACCTCATGGTGATTCTAGATTAAACTACCTATTTAAACAAGTGGGTCTTTAGCACCAAGTCTGTGTATGGGCAGTGTGATGAAGTGACTACTACTCTACAATAGTCCAGAATTGAGTAGTGGGTGAACCAGCAGTCGTAAAGCCTGAAAAGTATATCTCCTTTGCCCCTTTTGGTACCGTGGACGAGGACAGGCTAATGTTCAGGAAGGGTGTAAGCTCATAACAGTAGCAACCCCAACAGTGTTAGTACAATGGTTCAAAAATAAAAGAATGCCCAATGAAGGTTTGCTAAATATATAGAAACGTTAACAAACTTTCTAAAAACACTAAAAACTAAATCCTGTAAATGAGATCCAGAGAATGCAGACCTTTGTATGAAAGGGCACTCTGGGTTGATAAAATAAAGGGTGTACAGGCAAAGATTTCGGCAGTTGACAACCAGGATTTGTTCTGGTAGAAAAATGACACCCTTACTGCTTCCGACTTTTTAATTTTTTTTTTATTCTTGGTTTAACTGAACATTGCAGTTTTTTACATGTTTTGAGTTGGCCTTGAGTGTCTGAAGTGCTTTTTTTTTATCTTTGGCGTTTGTTTTTTGAAGTTCCTTTCTGAGTTTTGAGATTTGGTTTTTATTCTTGTTCCTGTAAGTTTGTTGTTAGTGTGTCAGTTGTAGGCTGTCAAAAAATTCTTCTAATATTCGCGTGTCTTGAAATAGGTGGCCGATGTGGGATTCTCTGTTGTTTGTTGTTCCTTTGGATGTTAGGAGTAAATGTCTTAGAGTTTCCACCGTTTCTTCGGTTTTGCAGAAGCGACAGTTGTTGTTGGCTGCTTTGCCTCGGATCGCCAGTATTTCGTTTGTTTTCAAAAGGTTTAAGCAAATTCTTAGGAAAGTAGTCGCATTTTTTTGTCCGGAAATTTTTTCAAATAATCAATCGTCTCATTGATTTTTTGTGAGTTCTGTGGGAGGTGCATGGTGAGTTTGTTTTTCGCTGCTCCTTCTAAGGTGTTAATCCAATCCCAAGTTTTTAGTCTCGCTTTTGTTTTGTTTGGGTTTTCTTCTAGTTCTTTTTCAGAGCTTCCTGTTTCTGTGAGGAGATCGTAATTTATTTTAGCCCAAGATGTCAACATCTTGTTTTTGTTCTTCTCCATTTCTTTTCTGATCAATTCGAAGGTTTTGAAGTTGGAGGTTATGATTTTCCAGTACAGCATCAGGCCGTTTAATGTGACTGTAGCTTTCAGCGAGACCAGCGTGAGTTCTCTTCTTAGGGCCACAATAGAGGTTGATTGCGGTAGGTTCAATGTCGTTTTCCAGAGGAAACCTTCCAGTTTCAACCAGATTGTGCCCAGATCGTGTCTGGTATCTCGGGCATCGCTTCTGTGCCATACAAGATGGTCGGCATTGCTTTCGACTTGTAAAAGGTGATTGTAGCTTGTAGGGTGAACTTGCCATATTTTCTCTCTACTTTCTTCGTTTGTGCCGTCACCGATTTTGTTTTTTCCCACAGTGTTTCTTGCTTCCGACTTTATGCTTTATTTCACCTCTCTTCGTTTCGATCTGCTATTGAATCTTCTATCATCCAATCTATCATCCAATCAGCATCTGTGGCTCCTTCTACTTCTTTGGTATCTCCTAGGGAGGTCTTTGCTGAATGTGTCCCTATTACTAATAAGGAGACTCCTTTCCTTCTTGTTTCAGCTCATCCCACCTCCTCCCCAACAGACTCTATTCCATCACACTTATTTCTAAAGTCTGCCCTCTACTTGTTCCTTACTTTACAATTCTGTTTAACGCTAGTCTATCCTCTTCTATCTTTCCATCCTCATTTAAGCACACCACTATCATTCCAATTCTGAGGATACCTTCTGCGGATGTCTCCTCTGCTTCTAACGTCTGTCCTATTTTGCTTTTACTGTATCTCTCTAAAATTCTTAAATGCATTGTTTATTCTCAGGTTTCCACTTTTGTCTCCCGTAATTCCATTCATCCTTGTTTTCAGTCTAGGTTCCATCCTGGCTATTCCACAGAGACTGCTCTCCTTTCTGTTCTGGACTCCCTACACTCTGCACATCACTCTAAACACGCCTCTCTACTCATTCTTTTGGATCTTTCTGCAGCTTTAAACACTGCTGACACACACTCCTATTGTCTGCTCTCTCTTTGTTAGAATTTAATAATAATAATAATATGCATTTTCCTAGCCCTAAGCTAATCCCTTTTTGCAATTAAAACCCTGCTCTTTTAGTAATGTCCAAAAAGGGGTTGCATTTGTCAGTCTCACCCAGTAAATCAAAATGGAAATGTGTTTGTGGCTTTTTCTGTCAGTCATTACAAGAAAAGACTGGGTCCATGTAGAGTGCATGTTTTACCCGCCTGGCCTTCACTGTTAAACTTAGGTTAAATAACATTAAAGGCAGGTCCTTCCATTTAGTGAAATAAGAAAAGCTGTTTTAATATGGTTTCATTCTCTTAGCTAAATGCTATGTAAAGACTGACTGCACTAAACAGAGGTTAGTTACACAAGTTACACACTGAGTCATAGGCCCTCATTACGACCCTTGCGGAAATCGGAAAACGATGGCGGAAATGCAATACCGCCATCGAATAGCGCTCGGTGCGACTATGACCCGTCACCGCAAAGTACGAAGCCATTAGCGACACCGTAGTGAACGCCAACGCTAACTGCACCAAGCACGCGCGCGCGCGCCATGCGAAACCGCAAACACCACCATGGCGCAAGGGTACGCCAATTCCGACCCTAGCGGACATGTACCTAACGCCATCAGGCATGGCGTAATGTACCATTCCGCCATGGTGAGAAGTACGGCATCGCGAATCAACCGTAAACGGCCCCACTGAGTGCCTGTACACCGCTCCCTGCCCACTAAGTACAACTCCCCGTAGGTGCAATGAAGTCACAATGCAACCATTGAAATGTACAAGTCACCCATGCATGGCAACGAACAAAAGAAACACAAGAGGGGCCAATGGGAGCTGCAGGGCACAGATGGCACGAATACAGAAGCCATCCCAATGGACATGACCACAGTCCCCTACCAAGAAACGCACGCAAACACAGGCACCTGTGACCAGCAATATTCCTAGAATCACATCATTCCACCAGTCCACCTGGCTGACGGGCATCTGTTACACAAAACTCAATCCCCCGCCCCTGAGCATGACAACATTCAAACTGTCATATTGGCAGCCCCCATCCCTGACCTCACGGGCTTAGTAGGCAAACGCGCCCAGTACAGTACCACGCAACTAAACTCCGAAGCTGGAACCCAATGCAGATCTCCTCACAATACATCGCCCCCCAAATAGGCATATGCCACATCACTTGCAAAGAAAAACGCTACACGGGCCAAATCAGAATAGAAATTTTATGCACATCAAAGTCACCAAGCCCATACAGCCATCAGGCCATGAACTCCAAAACACTAATCACCATTGTGGGCTGCATCCGCAAGAAATGACCAGCCACTACTTGTGTGTCGCCCTGTTCCCCCATGGTACACAGAGCCACATTCACGTACGAAAAGGCAACATGGAAGCGCACAGAACCGCAGGGCCGTCCCAATGGGGAGGCACTAGTCCAGCTGAAAGGCCGAAATGTTGCTCCGAGCCACCAGTACTGCGTAAGGGCATGTGGGCCATTGGCGATCGTCCCATAAGATCGTAATGCTGCTCCACTGATTAACACGAAGCAGCAGGTGTCGGGAGTAAAACCCATCTGCAGGAGTGGCATACAGATGGCAGTGGCAAAAGGGGAGGAGATACCTGTCAACCAAAAGAAAAGAAAAAGAACAGAATGGCCATCAGAACTACATTCCAACAACTCACTTCAATGATCACACGAAATCCACAGCCATATGCATGCTAGCCCACTCCAAAGGATCATCACCACCCCAAAACCACTTGCGACTCATAACCATCTATATCGAGGTGCAAACACCATCACAAACGAGTGTACCTGTGCATGCGTCTGTCAAAACAGAATCCATCAGATGGGAATGTTAACGTGCATGGACACAAGTGTCTGAGGGCGCGTCGAGACAGGGAGGGCTCAACAAGGCCAGATAGACGATGGTCCCACTATGGCAGCCCTGCATCACTTAGCGTAGGGGAGGCGGATAGATCCCAAGAAGCCCTGTACATGGCAAACTCTGTATCAAATCACCTGCCCATGCATCCATTCATCATTCCCTCATCCCGGGATCAAAACGCCTGAATAATTACTCACATAACATTAGAAACATCCATTGAGTCTGTGCGTTATGCAGCCTGCAAAATCCACAGTGCCCCAGCCCGTAATTCCAGTGTTGTGAAGTAACATGTATTTGGGAATGGCCGGCCTCATCGCCCACGTAGCTATTGCGCATCCCAAACTATTCATATCAATCATTGCTTCCTCGCCATGGGCCCTGTCTCAAGGACATTGAACAATAGAACGTTATATTTGCAGTCAGACCTGTGGGCATCTCCTCGCCGCTAGCTGGAAACCGAAAGCGCCGCCCTTCGAATTCCTCATTTGCAACATCACGTCGAAAAGGCATCTGTGGCCGTTTGAAATCACTAATTATTCCATCGAGTGCGGCTGTGTGTGAAAATGGCAACTGCCTTCACCCACAAATGGGACGCCCCGCCCGTCGTTGCAACTCGGTACAGTGATGCATGAGGGCCCACCGTTACTCGAGTACTACGTTCCACTGACCCTTCACAAGTCTGTTCGCGACTGCACAGATAGTATGTGAAACAATGGGACCACAGCAGAATGAACATATCAACCAATCTTACACGGCCATCGGGTACAAATACATGATTGCAATAGCAAGATGCCATTCCCCGAATTGCAGCGTTGTGCGCGGGACGTGCTCGGCCAAAGGGGAGAGCAGTTTGCACAGGTGGAATTAATCACCACAGGTGGAGGCCATACAGCCTGAAAACACATAAATTGCACAGCCAGTCTCCTCCCACAACCACACCGAAATGCTACCGGCAGGACTCGCGATGTTGGCCCTGGGGGACCTGATAGCACTGCAAGTGCTCCAACTCCAAGAAGAAGACGAACACCAACTACAACCAGCCGCACGGAGGAGACGCAGGAGGAGGAGGAGGCCAAGGCAGGGCCAGCAAGGCCCACCAGCACAGCCACTACCACCACGCAGGCAGCCCGCAATCCCACGCCTCCGAGCACATCCGTTCAACCTCACTGATGAGCAGATCCACACCCTCTACCGTCTGGACCGGGACACCATAGCCGCCATTGTGGACATGACACAGGCTGACCTTGTCAGCATGATAGATAGCCCAACCGCCATCCCACCCCTACTGAAGGTGGTGTCTGTACTCCACTTCCTGGCCACAGGCACCTACCAGCACACAGTCGGACAGTTGCATGGCATTTCTCAGCCACTGTTCTCACGGACACTATTTCAAGTGCTCGATGCCCTCCTGCAGCACGCAGATGACTACATCTCTCTACCACGCTCGGAGCAGGAAATTACCAACACAAAAGTGGGATTCCATGCACTTGCCGGCATACCGGGTTGCATTGGTGCCATCGACTGCACCCATGTGGAATTGGTCATCCCACATGCCATGGAGGCCCAGTACCGCAACCGAAAACAATTTCATTCCCTGAATGTACAAATGGTGTGTGACTCCAACAGGATCATTACACATTGTTGTGCCCGATTCCCTGGATCAACCCATGATTCTATGGTCTTGAGGAACTCTACAATACCACGCTACATGGAGCGACACGCAGGGAACAGATCCTGGCTACTCGGTGAGTCTCATTACATGCATGAATATGTGGGGTATGTGAATTGGCAATGACCTGGCAGGAAGGGGGGGGTGTGCGTACGTATCAATGGCATTCCACATCATACGTTTCTCGTCCACATACAGGTGATGCTGGATATCCACTGAAGAGATGGCTCCTCACACCAGTCCGGAACCCACGGGACCAGCATGAGGAGGACTACAACCATGCCCACTCACGTACCCGTGTAGTCATTGAACAGGCATTCGGCCTACTGAAGACTCGTTTCCGCTGCCTCAGCAGGTCTGGCGGGGCACTCCTGTACCGCCATGAGAAGGTTGCAAGGATGGTCATGGCATGTGTCATGCTCCACAACATGTGCGTACGTAGAAATGTGCCCATGCCCCCTGACGCAGAACTGCAAGCACCTGATGATGGTCATGATGAGGGTGGGGATGTGGCAGCACCTCATGGAGTCTGCGAGGCACCGGAGGCCCGTGACTTTCGTCAGCATCTCATTGATGTATGCTTCTAGCACTCACGCCTGGTGGCTGATACATGGACACGGGACTCGTGGCACTGCGTGTGTCGGGGACATGCACAATATGGACTGTACGCCTATGATGGCCTAGTACACACAGATCAATGTCCACACATCTCATTGGTTGATCACTTTTTATGGCATATGTGATGTCATGTTGAACACCCTATCGACCCGCCACCCAAGTGAGCCCAACACACCCCCTCCACCCTCCTACCTCCCCCCCGAACACCAGTGTCCAAAGATGCTCATTGTCAGTGGGCTGTCGCTATTGCAAGCCCCCTCTGCGGGTATCAGGGGCACCCCTGCCTGTGGAGCGCAGGTTCCTTCCAGATCTACGTTGGGGGCTGCCCTGGACGGAACTTGCAACGGATGATGTGTCTGCCTGCTCACGTCCATGCATGTCCCTAAGGGTTTGCGAGAGCTCAGTGAGCACACGGCGCACTGCGGCAAGTTCGGCACATACGTCTTTGGACGTCGCATGCAGTTCCCCCCTCAGGCTCTCGGTGCTACTCTCCATTTGGACTCTCAGGCTCTCGGTGCTACTCTCCATTTGGACTCTCAGGCTCTCGGTGCTACTCTCCATTTGTGCCCTTAGCGTCTCTGTACCTCTCTCCATTTCTGCCCTAAGTGTCTCAGTTGATGTTTCTATGTCTGCCTTAGTGCCCCCACATTCATCGGCATGGTCCTTGAGGAGTGTGGCCAGTTGCTGCTGTTGTACGATTAACTGGTCGAGGGACTGTTGCCTCTGCTGGGCCATGGCCATTTGCGGGGGTGCCACAGAGGGGCTGTTGTCCTCATGTTGCCTTGCCACAGGGCTTGTGGGGGATGGCCAGTCGTCGTCTTGTGGGTGCCCCTGCGTGGTATCCTCATGTTGTACGGGATGGGACAGACAGGGGGATTGGGACAGGTCATGGATGGATCTGACTTCGACATCCCCGTTTTCTGTGTCCGAGCATGCTGCCATCAATGGGGTGTCACCTATGGTGCTGCTGCCACCAGAGGCAGTGCCTTCTGTGGCATCCGTTGGGGGGACCTGTGGTGGTGGTGTTGTGGGCATGCTGGCTGCTGGGGTGCCTGTTGATGTTCCCTCCTCTGTGCTGCCACCTGATTTGTGCTGCTGCCGTGTCTTGATGCGTGCAGCTGAGGTGGAGGGTCTCTGGCCGTTGGTCTTGGCCCTCTTTGCAGGTGTGCTGGTAGGGGTGTCCTGTAGCTCGTCGTTTGGATCGGACCCTGTGGTGGAGTAAAGGAGGGCGAGGGTTATTGATGGGTCTGTGGGAATTGGAATGGCATTGTATCACATGCTTTGGGGTGGTACCTGAGGGTGATTTGGGTCGGGGCCTTGGAGGTGCTTTAATTTGTGTGTGGAGTGAGGGTGCAGTTGTTTGGCAGCCTGCAGTTAGGGTGTGCCTGCTGCACGTGTAGTGCGTGTATTAGGGGTTTTTAATTATTTATGTATTTATTGTGGGTTTTAACGTGCGCTATCAGGCCGATGTGTGTGGACGTTCTCCTGGACATGTGTTTCTGTTGCACTATGTGGACGCATGGTACTTCACATGGATGGACTGTGTGGATTTGGCATTGTTTTATCGGGCCCACCTACCTGAATCTTCGGATGTCTGCACTCCTTTCTCCATCCCTCCGACTCCCTCTATGCTCTCCATTCCGATGGTGGAGGCACAGATTTCTTCCCAGGGGGTCAACTTGATGGGTGATTCAGGACCTCCCCCGGTGGCTGTGGCAATGTTGCGGTTGGCAGAGAGTATGCTGCGGACGCGTATCCGCAGGTCGTCCCATCGCTTTCGGCATTGCTGTGGGTTGCGGGGTGCGGTCCCCACCGCACTTACCCGCTGTGCCACCAGAGCCCATATGGCCTTCTTGTTTGCAAGTGCCGTTCTGGTCATTTGCGTGGAGAAGACGACGGCAGCATTCTCCTGGAGGGTCTCTGTTAGCACGGTGAGTTCCTCACGGGAGAAGTGGACCTGCCGCTTGCGGTCGCACGCTTTCTTCGCTACTTTTCCCATTTTTCTTGGTTTCGCTAGGGTGGGTGACGGGTTGGGGTGTGTTTCAGGGTAGTGATTTTAGTGGTTGTGTGGTTTTAGTGGTTTTATAGGTGTACGGCGGGATGTTTCCCGTTCCGGGCCCATGTTTTTACTTCCGTTTCCGTATATTTCCGGTCACCGTACTTTCCGGTAGGCGCACACTGCGGTGACCGCTAAGAGGGGTGGCGGTATGGCACCTAGGGCGCCGTACGGCGGCGGTGTGGGCCGTTTTGGGGTCATTTCCGCCATCGCGGACTTTGCACTTCCGCCGTGGCGTGGTGCTCGTGCCCGATGGGTCGGAATGGGCCGCACTTTGCTCCTTCGTGCAATGGCGGAAACGCTATTTACGCTGTGGCGCTCCGGTCAGTCACTTTCCGCCAGGGTCGTAATGAGGGCCATAGTGTCCAGCCCTTCCATATTTGTTAAAAGCACAAAAGGTATATTTTAAAGGTTGTGCAAATAGGGTGACCATTGTTGGAACGAAGGACAGGCAGGTTCTGTGTTTAAGGACCTCAAACACAAGTCACCGTCCATGAACTGGTGGATAAAGCATATGATTAAGCCATAAGCAAAGTGAGACTCTTGAGATAGCAATAACATCTGTTAAATATGCGATATTATCCTGCTCTCTTAGGATAAGTGAATAATTGTGTATGTAGTTTAAGTATATTTGCATTACTATCTTTTGCAAATGAATAACAAATGACCTATGTTGATGCAGGCTCCGTTTCGTATAAAAAGTGACACAGTGAACCATTCAGGCACTTCACTTCTCCACTCTCCATTAAATACCGGTCGTGGATGAACCTGAAGTCTGCTCGAGTCTATGACATGTGTGGATTAAATTGTACCTTGCAATCTTCAAACTCGGTCTCTGATGCTCTATTTTGTCTGAATGATAGAAGTCTCAAAATGTTGCCCAACGTTGACCCCCACCAAGGACGAGAGCACCTTGACTAGACGTGATGGAGTGGAACCTGCCGAATGGACCGCCTGATTTTGGGGGATCCGGGCTAGCATGGAGATTTAATTGCTTGCAGACAACACTAGCCTCCATCAGCGGTCTTCTCTCCATAAACGTCCTCTCCCGGCTGGGGCACTTCAAACAGCACGCAATATTCGCCCAGAGCAACTGAGACAGAACTTTGTCAGTAAGAATAGCTGTTTGGCAGGTAAGACTTAGTCGTTTGGGTTAAACTGAAGATATTTACAAATACCTTCTTTTGCCAGGAAAAATAAGAATGTTTTAATGATGCCTGGTCCTAGTAAGCTTTTGTCATGCTCCGCCGCTCCTGGCGGTTGTGGGACAGATGTCGCTCTAGGCGCCATTAATGGGACATCACGTTCTTCCATGAACGTAGTTAGCAGTCTAGTTGTTGCTCAATATGGCCCCCGACGGTAAAGTACTTCATTCAGTGCTTTCCGACGATCGGTGCGTTTCAACCCACTCATTCTGCTTACCTTTTTGGGTCCAACGCTCCCAGGTTTTCTCTTGGCTCAGGTGAGCCCATCTATGCTGTCCTTCCTTTCCTTGGCTCTGTTTTCATCCGGCCCTACTTTTCTTCTTTCTTTGTGATTCTTCGCTATTCAGCACCCGCTTCGCCTTGCTCTTCGGCTGATGCTGGGTTTTGCTTTCCTCTTCTGGACTTTTTGTCCGCTCTGTGACTTGCTTGCCTCGTTGCTCTCTCTCTGGCGGTTTGCTTTCTTGCTCTCCTATTTCTATCTCTTTCGCTAGCGTCCGCTTGATTTCCAGTGCAGGCATTTTTTGTCTTCTTTATTTTCACTGTACCCGTTTCCTTACCTCTCTAATATTCTTCGTTTTGTTCTTTCACATCTCTCTTCGCGGCTATTTCCTCCTTTCATTATTTACCACTGTTTACACCATTGTTCCGGTCCATCCTTTGGGTTGGAGCTACTGGGGATTTACTTTCTTCTGCTCATCTCTCTGTTCCCACGCCTGGAAACCGCAACACTTCAGTCTCATCCACACAACAGGATTGCATTATAACATTGTGTCATCAGGAGTCCGAACTCAAGAAGGATTATGCAAATCTGTGGACAGTGCCTATCTAACATCAGGGTTTTTTTTATGCCGATTAGGCTTTTTCCCCTTGCTGGCTATCCCGGGAGCTCCGCCACTGGACTACTTGTCTCATCAGTGTTCACAGTGGCGGCTTCTCGTGGTAGACCTTACCTCCATCAAAAGAAACACTACAGAAGGAAAAGAAATCGTGCCATCAGTCCCGCCGATACAGGTGAGGAGTCGGGGGAGATATTTTCGGTTGGTGAAGCTGACAGTTTGAAATGCCCAGAATCTCCCACGATCAACATGGCTACTTTGGAACAGTTGAAAGAGGTGGTTGCTGCAGTCCATAATCTGACTCTGGAAGTTCAGAATCTGAAGACAGAATACAACACTCTCGGTCAACTGGTGGCATCTGGAGACACTCCTGCGTCTGAATTGCCTCCTATGCCCCTTTCCTCAGGAAAATACGACGGGGCACCTAAGAAACTGAAAGAATTCTTGGAAGCCTGTTCAGTGCATTTTGCTTTTCGATCACAAACCTACACGTCCGAACATGCTCGTGTGGGCTTTTTGGTGTCGAACCTTTCGGGCAATGCTTTGGCATGGGCTATACCGTTGGTGACTCGGAATGATCCTGTATTGCAGGATTATGGGGTTTTTCTTGCATTGCTGAAACAGACTTTTGAACGTCCCGAGATAAGCTTGAGTGCGTGTGAAGACCTTTTGGATATTCAACAAGGATCCTCAGATCTGCTTTCCTACATCACTCAGTTCAAGCGTTTGGCTACGGAGGCAGGTTGGCCTGAACAAGCTCAATTCACGATTTTCCGGCGCGGGTTATTTGAGGAACTCAAGGATGAGTTGGCACGGATTCTTCACCCTTCTACTCTCTCTGAATTGTTTTCTGCAGTGTTACAGATTGACTTCCGCTTAGGAGAGAGGAAAGCAGAAAGAAAGAAGGTAAGAAGTTATTTCTCTTTACCAAATCCACCAGTGACTCCTCCAACTGCCGGAGGTAAGAAACCTAAGGATGAGCCAATGTAAATTGGTATAACTAGAGCACCATCACTCCGGAGGAGCATAAACGAAGAAAAGATGGAGGCTTGTGTTTGTATTGTGGCTCCTCCAGTCACTTGCTTAGGGATTGCCCTGAGGTTTCTCCTTGGCATCAGAGAAACGGTCGACCTCAGTCCTAGGAGGGACGGGAACCCGAGGTCCATCAAGCAGTCCCTATGTTTCTGTTACTGTAACCATTCCGGATGACAGTGAAGACACCCGTCTCATGGTTGTGGCTTTGCAGATTCAGCTTAAAGATAGCAAGATTGAAACCCTTGCCTTGATTTATTGCGCAGCTGCAGGTAACTTTATCGACACCATTTGGGCTGACAAGGTTGGCATTCAGCGAGTCGAAAAGAAGGAAGATCAAAAGGTAGAGGCAGTTGATGGCACTCCGCTTAGCTCCGGACCCATTACACACACTACAACACCACTTCAGGTCAATATCATGCAACATACAGAGAGAATAACTTTTGATATTATTAGAGCTGCTCATTTCCCTGTCATTTTGGGAATTCCTTGGTTACGAAAGCACAACCCTTCGATTAACTAGTCCAATAATGTTTTAGACTTCCAGTCTACCTTTTGTAAACAACACTGCCTGCCTGAAACGAACCATCAAGTGGTTACCACCAGGGATAGTCCATCCTCAAGTTCACGCACAGTACATTGCATACGTCCGGATTTGAAGGAATTCCGACAAGTGTGTATTGACAAGGAACAACTGGATTTACCTCCACACAGACCAGAAGATTGTTCCATTGACTTAGTCCCGGATGCCCTGGTTCCATTTGGTAGAAGGTTCTCTCTGTCCATAGTAGAGAAGGAAGCTTTACAAAGATACCTTGATTCTCATCTTGAGAATGGTCTTATTCAGTCTTCTTGGTCTCCGGCGGCTGCCTCTTTGTTTTTTATACCTAAGAGGGATTCTACCGAACTTAGACCGTGCATCGTTTACAGCGGACTCAATAAAGTAACCATCAGGGATCGTTATCCCATGCCCCTCATCTCTGACATTCTCAAGGCAGTACAGGGAGCTAACATCTTTTCCAAATTGGATTTATGGAGTGCTTACCATCTGTCACACATCAAGGAAGGTGACAAATGGAAAACAACTTTCTGAACCCCTTTCGGACATTTTGAGTATCGGGTTATGCCCTTTGGTCTCGTGAACGCTCCATCCATCTTCCAATGCTTCATGGATCACATGTTCTCCGACTTGCTCTTCCACACAGTTATCGTTTACCTGGACGACATCTTGGTCTTCTCCTCTTCTGCCCAGGATCACACTGGTCATCTTCGATCTGTTTTGACCCGCCTTCAAACTCATCATCTACTTATTGTGGGATGTTTTTACCCATGCATCCAAGCCCTACCATAAAACTGTGCAGTACTGGCATGGAAAACATCATGATGGCCAGAACTCCCCAGAGAGTGCACAGGGAAAACATGAAGAATAGGCTGCCACCCATTTTTGCCTATGTTATGAGCACAGGAGGGCACTGCCTAAAACCACCATTGGGCTACACACACAGTAGTCTGAATCCATTGGGAATGGCAATGCTGATTGCCAAAAAGCAACTCAGAACTGTGGGGAATTCATTTTCTTAATCCCAAAAATGGTTGCAATATCGGTACTCACCACTATCAGAAAGCCGGCATTTTAAAACCACCAGACTTTTGTGTAAAACTGAACAAATGAAACAAAACCAGGCCAAGGAAAGACTTGCTAAGAGGTGGATACAATGTAAAACTATATTCTGAAATGACTTGAAGGAAGTAATTATTTAATGTATATGTAAAAATTGTAAGTTTGATTGAAACTGGGAACAAAAAGTGACATTTAGCTGAAACCTGGCTTAATGAAACTGGATTCTGCCTGACAACTACCCCCGACAGGAGAAACCTGCTCAGCCACTCTTCCCAGGCCTGGCTGCATCCTGCTGCCCTTGCCGAAAGGAGCTCACACCTCCATGATTGAATTAAGGGAGGGGACCTGCAGACTGCAGGAGGTTGAACAAAGCCTTGTCCTGGACTCAGGCAAATGTTATATTGGGGGGGGCCGTAAAGTGGCTTCCTCTTGGGAAAACTGGGGCAGTGCCTCTGCTAGCAGCTGAGCTTGGGGAAGTGGATAAACCAGTTATTCCACCCTGTGATGTGGGAAGCCACACCCCTTTTTGACCAGGGCATAATTTTAAAAAGATAGATAACTCATAGTGCGGACTGGCCAAAATTATATAAATAATATCATTATTCTTGTGATTTTTCTGTGCGCATTTTAAGAGGCGTTAGGACCCTGTGGATGTTCCTGGGGATAGTAGCGGAAAAAAGGATCGGATGGTTTGGTGCTACAGAAAATATGTTAACTGGACCTATAATATTAGAAAAATGGTTCATAGATAAATATGTATTTGGGTCAGAAATAGATTTGTGTGCAAATTGACCAGCAGAGGATCCTCTGACCCATAAACAGACCTCATCATGATGACAATCCATTTCCTTCCCCCAATCATGGGAGAGGGGAGAATTGGGCCAATGACAAGTAGAGAGGGGCAGGCTTAGCTAGGCCCAGGCACACACCCATTTTCAAAACACATAAAAAGAGACTGCTGGGACAGGTAGAGATATTCAATTCCATTTGCTGCGGAGCATGCTGACCGACGACTTCACATCCAGAGATCCAGACTTCAAATCCATCAATTTCCAGAACCTGTAGCAGAAATTAACTCCAGAATTTGTAGCAGAGAGGCCTGAATCCACCAGATGAATCCTCTTCAGCAGGCCTCAAAACCAACCAAACTATTCAACAGCCGGGCGAGCTGTTTGAATTCTTGCCAAGAATTTTTGCAAGAACCTGTAGCAGTATCCAGAAAGCAGTGCTGTATCCGGAACCCGAGAGAACCACAAACCAGACCGTTGTGAGCAGATCCGGTGCTTGACAGACCCAGAGAGCAGAGCTGACCCAGATAGCCGGGACTTCAGAACCACCCGCCGGAAGTCCCGTCCAACCTGACCAGACCGTGACAAGGCCTATTTCAAATTGATATTGTGAGTACCTAGCAGAACTGTGCAGAACCAATCTCTTAGTTAAAATAATCTAATCCAAACTATTTTAACCTAAGTAGAACAGCCTCCTAGAAATCGTGTCATCTGTCACTTTTAAAGCTGCACAACTGTCACCTGTCAATTCTGCAGCTGCAAGCTGTCACCTGTCATTTGGAGTTTTACTTTAAATCCGAAAATCTACCTTTATTAAATCGTCCGTATCTCTGATACCGTTTGGGCTAGGAACGTGGTTTAACTTTCATTTCAAAGCTGTGATTCAAGGCTTTCCAACGAACCTAGACCCGACTTATACGATTTACGCACTTGCGAAATTTACCGCGATTTGCGAGTTTGGCTCAATTTCTCCACTTGTCAAAATAGCAGCTCCATTGTTTCTTTTGTTAAAATCCATTTGCAACTTGGTAATAACTCATAGAGCATTGCTAAAGTGAGCCTGAACTAATACCAACACGCATCTCCCACTCACCCTGAATCTCTAGAGGGAATTAAAATCAGTTGGTACCTTTTCCCATCCATTGCCATCACATTTAAAAAGCATTTTGGGCCTGTGTTTCAAACTCCTACCTGTTTCCTCTAAGCTTGCTGGGGGGGAACTGAATTTCGTATTGTATTTGATTGCATTCCTGAGAACTGTGTGCTCCTCTTTCCATCTCCTTCCATTTCTTACATTGCATAGGGGAGGGGGATGAATTGCCAGAGAAAAAGTGATTATCTTATCTTTTGCTAAAATCATATCAAGTATTTCTGTACTGCATTTTATTCCTCATTGCATTTCCTTGAAACCATAAAGCATTTTCAGCTACCTCATCCTCTATACTACTCCTAAGTAATCAAGTGTACCACTGTAACATTACCCATTGTGGATCCACATCATATGTCTCAGTGTACTATCAGATATTAATATATTATAAAAGTGTGATAGATATATATTGTTGAATTGTCCAAATAAACCTTTTAATTTGCAAAACAAACCTACTTCTTGGCTCAGTGGGGTCAGGGTGATTCTAAGAGGGGGGTGTTATACAAGGGTTGTCACCCAGAGTACTAACCTGGACATAAAAATACATCAATAAGGGTTTTCCTCAGCATCCCAGACTAGGCATTGACTTAGCTGTAGTGTTGATTGAATATCGCTTACAAAAGTGGGGGCTCGGAGCCGGGATATTCTGGGTTAGATTTACCACTTGTGCAGATTAATGCAGTGTGCCATCTGACCAGATACACATATCCGGTTAGATCACAACGCTGTTTTACACTGTGAAAGCATCCCTCAAAGGAACGCTCTAAGGAAACGGTCTGTTTTGCAAAATAAAATACAAACTTCTGTAAGTCAGGAAGGAACTCAAATTCCAGAATGACGACTTTGGTAGATATGAAAATAGCCAGAGAGCACTTCTTACATAAGCTATTTGTGAAAGGTGAGTGGACTCATCAGGACCAAACGGTCTGGTTGCAGGCAATCGCGCAACAGGTCACTGAAACAGGGTCAGATATATGGAGAGATCAGGGTCCATTACATGTGGCCCTGAGTGAATTATATATGGCTTCTAAGGCCAAAGATTAACACAATAAGATTGCCAGGATAGCGGCATATCTATATATGGGAGCCATGCAGGACAAATGTGCTGAAGGCCAAGATCTGGAAAATAGGCAACAGATGGCATTAGAAAAGGCCCAATCTGACCTGGTCTCTTCTGAGCAGAGGCTGCACGGGAGCCAGGAGTCAGAAAATGGCAGCAGACAGTACATCACTAAAATAAAGGAGGATATGGATAGGCTGCAACAGGAAAAGGCTGACCAGGATACCAGATTTCTGGCCTTGCAGAAGGAGTACCAAGAAGGTTTGGACTCTCTTCTGCAGAGCCAGAAAAAGCTGGAGCAACAACTGGACTTCAACAGGGCATGCACAGAGCAGGTAGCCACCCTGCAAATTGGATTAGACAGAGAGAAAGAGGAAAGCAATACATTGATTCTGAAAGACCTGGATACCCAGGCAGAGTTTGATCAGGAGCGCCAGAAAGCTATTGCCTTCCAAAGGCAAAGGGACGACCTGGCGGCCCAGATGCAGGCTATTAGTCAGGAAAGGGATACCTTAGGCCAGGAAGTCTGCCACTTAAAAAGGAAAATGGAAGAAAATCACCTGGCCCTCCAGGGGCTGGGTGACCTCCAAAAAGAGCATCTGGGCTTGCTAGATCACACCAGGAGAGTGGAGGAGGCTCTGGCAAGAAAGGAGCAGGCCAGTAGGGATGGGACTGAGGAGGTAACCCTCCTGCAGCAGAGACTGGCCCAGTACTCCAGGACCAATCAGGAGGCACAGAGAGAAAATGAGGCTCTCTGTCAGCACAATGATAGGCTCCAGCAACAGGTAGCGATGCAGGAGAGACTGATAGAGTCTAGTAAGGCCTTAACTGAGGAACTGAAAGTGCAGGCTCTTGCAGTGCAACAGGGAGCAGGGGCTGATAGAGACGAGGTTCGTTGGGAAAGGGAAACGCCTGAGCATAACCTCAGGAGCCCTGGTACCAGAGGCCTTCATCTCTCCCAGTCCCTGGACTCTGCCACCCCCATGTCCCCTCGGGCACATGAGCCCAGGGCCACGGGGATGGCAGATTACTATCCAGCTAGAAGTATGGGGCTCATAGGCCAGTACCTCCCAGGAATGGATGGGCGGGCATCCGGGTATGGGCACCCAAGCACAGTGCAATTTAGTGGGGAACCCCAGGAGAGTAGGCCCATTAAGGGCATCCTGAAAACCTCTGCCCAGTTAGGTCAGTTGGGGGGGTACCCATCAAATCCTGGCAGCAAGGAGGGGTCTGAAGACTCCTCTGAGCATTACAGGACACAGGAGACCAGGTCCCCACATTCTGCCAGCCATTCCCAGGCTCGCAGAATCCGGGAAAACCTGGAAGATCAGACGGGCACCACTGGGAGCAGTGCTTCTGAGTCAGAGGATGAATGGACCAGGGTTACCCGAACCAAAAAGGCCAATAAGGCAAAAAGGGCCTTGCTTAAGGACCCATTGAAACAAATAAAGGCAATCAGGAGTGTCATCACTCCTTATCATAAGAACGCCAAGTATTCCGTTTGGGAACACTTGGAGCTCTATGAGCAAATGATGGAGACTTTCCATTTGAAGGACAGCAGTAGCTGCATCCAGTACGTCAAATGGACATTCTCCCCAGAATACTCCAGTTTTTTGCGGGGCTGGAGGACCAAAATCATTTAAGATGGTCCACCTATAAGGCGGCCATCTTGAAACATTTTTCTGTTCACAGAAATCCTCAAGAGGCTCGCAAGGCAGCCTACAATTTGCAATGTGGGGAGGATCAGGCCCCACAAGAGTTTGTGCAAGAATTAAAGCGTGCTTTTGCGCAGACCACCAGAAGGGTGCGCACGGATAGCAGAGAATTTATCAATACGTTTTTCCATGCCTTACCCAAATACATAATGACCCAGCTCGTGAGAGATTTTCATGAGAAAAGATCTTTAGACTGGGTCATTGAACAGGCTACCCGGATCTATGAGGTGCAGAAGCCCATCGAAAATAAAAATAATGCGCAGAAAAACCCCAAAACCAACAGTGCCCCTGCTGCTGCCAAGGTGGCAGAGGTAAAGGTTGCCCCCGTTTTAGATTTGGAGATGGGGGGCCTAAAAACCTGCCTGCACCAAATAATTCACAGCCCAAAAGGCCCTCGGGCCAGTCACAGACAGGGAGTCGAGGAGGTAGTCCCACAAATGGGGTCCCCCGCTCCTCTGACTATGTAAGTCCCCGCTACAAGGGAAACCGACCCATCCTGGGTTATGTGTGGACTCCTCCAGCCCAAGGGGGGGGATCCAGCCAAGCGCCTAACCCGGGGAACTTCCCTCCTAACTTCCCCCAGGAGGGCAGAAATTCACCAAATCCTGGCCAGAACTTTTTTCCCAGGTATCCACCCAATTTCCAACCCCAAAATCATCCATCCTTCTTTCCCCAATTCCCTGAGCCCAGACAACCTAATCCGGGAGAGGGGAGGCCAAGGGTGGAGGGGTACTCAAATCTTCCCAATCCGGGGTATTACCAGAGAAGGGATAGCTACCCTTCTCGGGATCAGCCCAGGGGAGAAAATAGAGCCCCGTATCAGCCTGAGCGGGTTTCACAACTTGAGCGCCAGGTCCAAAATATGAGCATGCCACTGCAGAATGCCCCAAACTCTGGACCTGGTGCTCCAGAACAATGACGGGGGCAGCACCCCGATAACCCACCGGTTCCCAGGGAGGAGGCACAAGGGGAAGGGGTGTGTAAAGCCTTGGAGGAAGCTTCCTTCCCAACTTGTAAACAGCCCCTGGAAAACCAGGAACCAGAAACAAAATCTCCTACCCATGGAAGTCTGCCACCCAAGGAGCAGAGAGGAGGTAGGAGAAACAAAGTACCCAAACAGGCCCAGTTTGTGGAGGAGGTACAGATCTTCCAATTTGAGGGAGAGGGATCCTCAGAGGATCCTGGGGAAAGGACCTCCTCCTTTAGAGATGGGGGAACTCCCCCCAAGGAAAAATGGGTCCCAAGGGACGCCAATTCAGACTGGGGCGATGTGGAGACTGAGCTACCGCCGCCCATCATCTCATCCCAGAATCCACAATACCGAAATCCCCTGGTTCAAACCCATCCTGGTGACTGCCTCCAAAAAGGGGGGGGTGGCCCAGAACCGGAACCAGGGGAACCCACAATGGCTCTGATCTCCAGTTGCCAACTTTTTCTTCCGGATTCCCAAGACGCTCCACAGAATTCTGCCCAAATCTCTTCGCTAGCAATGTCCAAAACCAGAAAGTTAGCCCGCCAGTTGTCCAAAAATGTGCATTATCTGTGCCCCCTTGAGGAGAAGGAGGGAAGATACTATGCCCCGGTACAAGTACAGGGGCAGGGTACAATTTGGGCACTGGTTGACACTGGATCCCAAGCAACCCTTATGTCCAAAAGGGCCTTTGATGAACTAAATGCAGGAAGGGGGGAGAATTACCGCATTCCTCTCACCTCTCTTCCTGGACAACTGCAGAACTTTGACGGGAAGGAAATTCCTGTCGAGGGGACTGCAGATTTGGACTCCAGAGGGCACCCCTTGTTTACTAGGGAATGACCTCCTGAGAAGGTTGTCACCCCTAATAGATTGCGTAAACAAGGTCCTCTGGACCCAGACTAGCCGACCAATAAAATTAAAACAGAGTGTCAACCATGTTAGTTTTAATGGCACCTGCCACATGGTTGAACAAAAATCTGACCAAGTAGAATTTCACTTCCAGAACAACCAAATTCCAGACGTGACAGTAATAGCAGTAGGACAACAGACTGGTGATGGGGGGGGTCCTCTCTATTTCTGAAAATCAACCTTCCTTCCAGTTTAAGGTGGTATTCCACACTGGAAGGAAACACCCTGAAATTCTTTACTAATCCACAATCAGAAACTCCCACTCCTATAGTCCAGAAAGATGTGAAATCAGCTCAGAACCTGGCTGATATTCAGCAAATTGGAGATCAGTTGTTCATCCCTGTTCAGTTAAATGATGGGAAGGACTCTGTTCTCGCTCGAGTGTGTGGGAACAACGGTAAGAGCTTCATCAGCGAAGCCATGTTCCGCCAACTCCCAAAAGATCCAGCCATTCCCACATTCAAACTGATAGACAAATGGGAAATGGCCCTGGAAGCACCCAATTCGAAACATCTCCTGCCAAGCAGGTGTATGCTCAAAATGTCCATTGGCAACAAGAGCATAGTCCATAATTGTTGGGTCGTGGGAGACGTCACTGCCGCCTTTTACTTAGGCAGTGACATTCTCAATCGCTTCGCCATTAGTTTGGACCTAATAAACTTCAAAGCTTGGTCCCGATTAGCGGATAATCCCATGGGCTTTGATGATTCAGAAAAAGCATTTAGGTCAGCTCAATTGTTATCTTATGCAGTTCAGTTGAAATTCAGATTAAAGAGGAAGTCACCATCCCAGAAAGGACCCGACAATTCTCCCTGGAAGTGAAAGTTAAAAGAGGACAAAAATTTAAAAAACCCTGATGCTTATATGCATCTAAATGCTTCTCTCCAACAGCAAGGCTTAGGGGCAAACCCAACACCATTAGTCAACATAGAACATGACACCATTCCAATAGAGGTGGATAACAGCGACTTACAGAGTATTACTCTAGCCGCAGGCACCATTATTGGAATGGCGGTTGATGACCGACATTTCTCCATTGATTTAGGAAATTAACTGTTAGGACCGATCCCCAAGGACTGTTTTGACAGTGACAGTCAGGACAATACAACACCAGACAGGATTTTCACCCGGCATGGGGGAAACTTCCTGGTGCATACTTCTTGTCCTTATGGTAAGGAAGATGTGACTTGTGACTTCAGGAGGGATGAGGTGATTTTCCAGGTCCATGAGGGCTGCCTTTCCCACCTGAAGCCTCCAGTCCAAATCAGCACTCTGACCAGGGACTTCTCCACCCAGCTGGAGGAGGCCGCTGAGATAGCCAAACCAGAAGTCTTTCCAGGCTTCAGGCAGATGGTGGAAGAGAGAGTCAACCTAGCTGATGCCTGTGTGACTCTAGAACAGAAGCAAAAGTTGAAACAGGTTTTCTTGGATTTTCAAGATCTCTTTGCGGTAGACTCATATGACTGTGGTCGCACCGACATCCACACCACAACAATTCCCACTGACCCTGGAATGACTCCAGTGTTTGTGAAGCAATATTGTTTGCCTCTCGCATCCATGGAGTCCCTTACTGAAATAATTAAGAACCTTGAGTCCCGGGGAATAATCCGTCCAGTCCACAGCACTTTCAATAATCCGGTGCCGGGAATATTGAAGCCAAACGGCCAGTGGAGACTCTGCGCCGACCTTAGGGAGCTCAACAAACGGGTCCATACTTCCCGATGGCCTCTGCCCTACATTGACCAAGGGCTGGCCCAGATTCAGGGGTCACAGGTATTCACTGCAATAGACCTGACCAATGGATACTGGACCGTGCCTGTCAGTAGGGAGGACCAATACAAACTGGCTTTTACCTTTGGGGGCCAGGAGTACGCATGGACCCGGACTCCCTTCGGATACCTCAACTCCGGCAATGAATTCAACATTTTCCTACATAAGACCATGCCCGACCTGGGTGCGAGGGGTAACCTGGCTTATGTAGATGATGTCCTCATCAAAAGTTCATCTGTGGAGGAACACATACCGGAGATCCGTTATGTTCTGACACAGTTGAGGGCCGCCGGAGCAAAACTTTCTTTTCAGAAAGCACAGTGTTGTAGAACCCGTGTTAATTTCTTGGGGCATGAGATTACTCCTCAGGGTCTCTGTCCCCAGGAAAAGAAAGTGGAAGCACTTCAGAAACTGAAAGACCCCACAACTCTGCAGGAACTAAGGAGCCTCCTTGGACTGACTAATTACAGCAGAAAGTTAATTGAAGGCTACGCAAAGATCACTAGACCCCTGATTCATCTCTTGAAGGGGGGGGTCAAGTGGGAATGGGGTCCAGAACAATCCGAGGCAGTAAGACAACTCAAAAGAAGCCTCTCACAAGCACCTTGCCTAGCTTACCCTGTCAGAAACAAGGAGTTCTTCCTGGAGACAGGGTTCTCTAATACGTGCTTGACGGCAGTATTATACCAAAAGCATGACAAGGTCAATAAAGTAATCTCCTATGCGAGCAAAACTTTATCCTCTGTGGAGGAATAATTCAACGATTGTGAGAAGGCACTCCTGGCAACGGTGTGGGCATTGCAGAATTACTGCCCGTTTATCCAGGGGGAACACATCATATTGGAGACTCCACACCAGCCTCTGCAATATCTCCAAAGTGACAGGATCCGGGCCGGAAATGTGAGTAATTCCCGAATTACTTCCTGGATTCTGTCAATGCAAGGCTTTCCTGTAGAGGTCAGATATGGCCAAAACAAGAAGAGTCCCCTCGCGCAAGGTCTGGCTGACTTGCATGATTGTGCAAATTGACAAGGGGGGATTCCCAAAGGTGAGACCCAAAGTTACTTGAATATGCAAATTGACAAGGGGGGTCCTGGGAGTCTCTCTGCCAGACATTAGTCCTGGTTACGAGAGACTTACCCAGAGTCTTTAGCTCACTATCTTTCACAGAGAAGAAATATCCCAAACATATCAGTCTTTGTCCTGCCCTGGGCAGTCTAGCACCGAAATGCTAGGCAATTCTCCTCTGAACAAGAGTACCAACAGCATCCCCAGACACGTGTTTCGGTCTGGTTGGACCTCATCAGTAGGGAGGAGCTGTGCCTCTCTAAGAATAGTGAGCAAGGGGTCCACGTCTGGATTCCCCTAGTAACTTAGGGTGAGACCCAAAGTTACTTGAATATGCAAATTGACAAGGGGGGTCCTGGGAGTCTCTCTGCCAGACATTAGTCCTGGTTACGAGAGACTTACATGATTGTGTCAGAGAAAACTGTCTCGAGGACGAAAGTCTAAAAATCAAGGACAACATGGAGGCATACCTTAATTCCCCACACAAAGTCTTTGAAGAAGACAAGTGTGAGGGAATGCCCACTGTCTATGTGGATGGATGCTCGTACCATGTTGACAACAACGGGGAGAAAGAACTGGTGGCCGGAGTAGGGAATGCATGGGTGAATGATTCCCCAGAACCCTCCGCTGGATACAAAATTGGTCCCCGAAGTAGTCAGGTGGCAGAATTGATGGCTGTGCATCAGGCCATCCTCACTGCTGTCCAAAATCAACTCCACGAACTGGTCATAATCACAGATTCGGATTATGTACGGAAAGGGTTCGTGGAGCACCTGGTAAATTGGAAAACCATAGGCATGTTATGTGCTAATAACAAACCCCTGAAACATGGGAAGCTTATCCAAAATATTGATGATCTGGTCACACGAATGGGATGACCATCTACTGGAAAAAGATCAAGGGTCATTCCAAAGTAGAGGGACCAGACAAAACTGGAAATGACTTAGCTGATCAGCTGGCCAAAACCGGGGCCATCCAAGGGGATCTAATAGAAATAGAGTCCCTGTTGGGGGAAATCCAGGTCACTGCCATCACTAGGTCCCAGACCAATGTTCACAATGATCTTTCAACTGCACAATGGAGTAAGGAGACCCCTGATGATGATTTGATTACAGCTCAGAAGGGGGATCCAATAATTGGTAAGTTTTACCAACACATTGAGGACCCTGAGAACTATCCCCTGACGGATACCGATTACATTGGGAAAGAGGACCTAAGAGTGTTGATGAAATGTCCAAAAAGGTTCCGAATCCAAGACGGTTTGTTGGTAAGGAAATCCCAAGCTGGCCATGATCAGTGGGTGGTCCCTACCTCATTCCGAAGCCTGATGTTAAATCACGCCCATGACACGGCCACCGCCGGTCATAGGGGGTTTCACATAACACTGGAAATCTTAAGAGAGGTTGCATACTGGCCACACATGGAGCAAGACCTCAACCAATACTTGAAGAGGTGTCTTGTGTGTGCACAATTTCAGCTATCATCCCTCACACACCATGCGCCTCTCCAAAAGAGGGGGATGACACTGCCATGGTCAGATTTGCAAATCGACTTTGTAGGTCCTGTAATCCGCTCGTCTAGAGGAAACAAGTACATGTTGACTGTTACATGCTTGTTTACCAAGTGGGTGGAATGTCTCCCAGCCCCAAACTGCAAGGCAGAAACAGCAGCTGCCCTGATGATTAACCACATCTTTTCCTGTTTTGGTCTACCTCAAAGGATTGAGTCAGACAGGGGTAGCCACTTCACCAGTGAAGTAATGACAAAGATGTGGGAGATACTGGGGGTCAAAAGGAAGTTACATATTTCTTACAGGCCAGCTTCTTCTGGAGCAGTGGAGAGATACAACCGAACCATTGTGAGCATATTAAAAACGTTTGTGGCAGATTCTGGGCCAAGTTGGGATATCCGATTACCTCTGGTCCTAATGGCCATCAGATCTACCCCTTCATCTGCAACCAAATGTCACCATTTGAGTTGATGACCGGACGCAAGATGGTGCTTCCTCAGCATCTGCCCTACAGGACCCAAGAGCAGACACTGATAAATGCCTCCACAACTCATGGGTATGTGGAGAATTTAAGGAAACACCTCCAACATGCTTTTGCCTATGCTCAGCGGAATCTAGAAAGATCAGCCGAGAGCATGAAGACCCACTATGACTTAAAAACTACCCGAAAGGAATATAAGGTGGGTGATCGGGTCTATCTATACAATTTCCAAAGGAACCAGGCCAAACAGCGAAAATTCTTGCCTACATGGAAGGGACCGTTTGAAATTATAGACAAGATCTCCCCTGTGGCCTACAAGATCTGCATCCCCAAAGGCGGTTTGGCAGAGGGGGAAGACAAGTGGGTCCATATAAATCAGCTAAAGTGTTGCCATCCCAGGCACACTCTGCAACAACTGGAGGAGTCCTCTGCAATACCAGAGGGGACCGTTGCAGAGTAATTCAATTCCAACCCTAAAATATCCCACATATAGGGCCTCATTACACGGAAGGCGGTGATCCAGGGTGCTATTAGCACCCTGGACCATGCCGGTAAATTACCGGCACCGCCTTGGCGGAAAGGGGATTTACCGCCCCATTCCAAGGTTGGTGGGGTGGTAAATCCCCCTTCCGCCATTGCCCTTCCCCATTCCCATTCCTGCCCCATAGGGCTCTATGGGAATGGGGAAGGCGCTAATTACGGCACCGCAATTTTGCGGTGCCGTAATTAGCTCCGAGGTCCCTTAGCGGGTTGGTTTTTAACGCCTGCAAAAAGCAGGCGTTAAAGCACCAACCCGCTAAGGGACCTCGGAGTAAGGCGGTAATGGTTAACGGTCACCGTTACCATTAACGGTGGCCGTTAACCATTACCGCCTTCCGTGTAATGAGGCCCATAGTCTCTAAAATATTATGATTTGGAAAAAAAAATGTCTTATAATTGTATCTTGTTTTGGTTAAAATAAGAACGCAAATGTTTTGACTATAAAATGTATATGCCACCCCACCATATCAATGGTGGGGAAGAAATGTCTAGGAATGTGTATTGTCGCTTTGATTTAACATCCTAGGAGAGATGAAACCATGGAGATTGTCCAAGGAGGACGACCGGGGACCGGGAGCAGAGACCCGAGGGGCCCGGGGTACCGCCCAATCCTCCCATCAGGACCAGCAAGGAGAACTGATTGATCGACTGGAGGGAGGAAAAGATGCTGAACTGTGCCATCTATGGAATTGGAAGAAGAGGGGGCGAACATCCCAGATCTTGCGAGTTCCATCAGTGAAAGGACAGAATGGCCATCGCAAGAGGGGGGGCTTGTGGGATGTTTTTACCCATGCATCCAAGCCCTACCATAAAACTGTGCAGTACTGGCATGGAAAACATCATGATGGCCAGAACTCCCCAGAGAGTGCACAGGGAAAACATGAAGAATAGGCTACCACCCATTTTTGCCTATGTTGTGAGAACAGGAGGGCACTGCCTAAAACCACCATTGGGCTACACACACAGTAGCCTGAAACCATTGGGAATGGCAATGCTGATTGCCAAAAAGCAACTCAGAACTGTGGGGAATTCATTTTCTTAATCCCAAAAATGGTTGCCATACCGGTACTCACCACTATCAGAAAGCCGGCGTTTTAAAACCACCAGACTTTTGTGTAAAACTGAACAAATGAAACAAAACCAGGCCAAGGAAAGACTTGCTAAGAGGTGGATACAATGTAAAACTATATTCTGAAATGACTTGAAGGAAGTAATTATTTAATGTATATGTAAAAATTGTAAGTTTGATTGAAACTGGGAACAAAAAGTGACATTTAGCTGAAACCTGGCTTAATGAAACTGGATTCTGCCTGACAACTACCCCCGACAGGAGAAACCTGCTCAGCCACTCTTCCCAGGCCTGGCTGCATCCTGCTGCCCCTGCCAAAAGGAGCTCACACCTCCCTGATTGAATTAAGGGAGGGGACCTGCAGACTGCAGGAGGTTGAACAAAGCCTTGTCCTGGACTCAGGCAAATGTTATATTGGGGGGGGCCGTAAAGTGGCTTCCTCTTGGAAAACTGGGAGGGGCAGTGCCTCTGCTAGCAGCTGAGCTTGGGGGAAGTGGATAAACCAGTTATTCCAGCCTGTGATGTGGGAAGCCACACCCCTTTTTGACCAGGGCATAATTTTAAAAAGATAGATAACTCATAGTGCGATCTGGTCAAAATTATATAAATAATATCATTATTCTTGTGATTTTTCTGTGCACATTTTAAGAGGCGTTAGGACCCTGTGGTATGTTCCTGGGGATAGTAGCGGAAAAAAGGTTGTTACTCAAAATGTATGCATGTTAAAAATCTGACACTTTATCATCTGTAACCCATATCCCTGGTGCACATTTGTGTAAAATCTGGAAAGGTTTAGAGGTCGTTATCTGGATGAAAAGGGGAGAATTCTGTCATCGTACAAAGACAGGGATCGGATGGTTTGGTGCTACAGAAAATATCTTAACTGGACCTATAATATTAGAAAAATGGTACATAGATAAATATGTATTTGGGTCAGAAATAGATTTGTGTGCAAATTGACCAGCGGAGGATCCTCTGACCCATAAACAGACCTCATCATGATGACAATCCATTTCCTTCCCCCAATCATGGGAGAGGGGAGAATTGGGCCAATGACAAGTAGAGAGGGGCAGGCTTAGCTAGGCCCAGGCACACACCCATTTTCAAAACACATAAAAAGAGACTGCTGGGACAGGTAGAGAGATTCAATTTCATTTGCTGCGGAGCATGCTGACCGACGACTTCACATCCAGAGCTCCAGACTTCAAATCCATCAATTTCCAGAACCTGTAGCAGAAATTAACTCCAGAATTTGTAGCAGAGAGGCCTGAATCCACCAGCTGAATCCTCTTCAGCAGGCCTCAAAACCAACCAAACTATTCAACAGCCGGGCGAGCTGTTTGAATTTTTGCCAAGAATTTTTGCAAGAACCTGTAGCAGTATCCAGAAAGCAGTGCTGTATCCGGAACCCGAGAGAACCCCAAACCAGACCGTTGTGAGCAGATCCAGTGCTTGACAGACCCAGAGAGCAGAGCTGACCCAGATAGCCGGGACTTCAAAACCACCCGCCGGAAGTCCCGTCCAACCTGACCAGACCGTGACGAGGCCTATTTCAAATTGATATTGTGAGTACCTAGCAGAACTGTGCAGAACCAATCTCTTAGTTAAAATGATCTAATCCAAACTATTTTAACCTAAGTAGAACAGCCTCCTAGAAATCGTGTCATCTGTCACTTTTAAAGCTGCACAACTGTCACCTGTCAATTCTGCAGCTGCAAGCTGTCACCTGTAATTTGGAGTTTTACTTTAAATCCGAAAATCTACCTTTATTAAATCGTCCGTATCTCTGATACCGTTTGGGCTAGGAACGTGGTTTAACTTTCATTTTAAAGCTGTGATTCTACGCTTTCCAGCGAACCTAGACGCGACTTATACTTTTTCCGCAAACACGATTTACGCACTCGCGAAATTTACCGCGATTTGCGAGTTTGGCTCAATTTCTCCACTTGTCAAAATAGCAGCTCCATTGTTTCTTTTGTTAAAATCCGTTTGCAACTTGGTAATAACTCATAGAGCATTGCTAAAGTGAGCCTGAACTAATACCAACACGCATCTCCCACTCACCCTGAATCTCTAGAGGGAATTACAATCAGTTGGCACCTTTTCCCATCCATTGCCATCACATTTAAAAAGCATTTTGGGCCTGTGTTTCAAACTCCTACCTGTTTCCTCTAAGCTTGCTGGGGGAACTGAATTTCGTATTGTATTTGATTGCATTCCTGAGAACTGTGTGCTCCTCTTTCCATCTCCTTCCATTTCTTACATTGCATAGGGGAGGGGGGTGAATTGCCAGAGAAAAAGTGATTATCTTATCTTTTGCTAAAATCATATCAAGTATTTCTGTACTGCATTTTATTCCTCATTGCATTTCCTTGAAACCATAAAGCATTTTCAGCTACCTCATCCTCTATACTACTCCTAAGTAATCAAGTGTACCACTGTAACATTACCCATTGTGGATCCACATCATATGTCTCAGTGTACTATCAGATATTAATATATTATAAAAGTGTGATAGATATATATTGCTGAATTTTCCAAATAAACCTTTTAATTTGCAAAACAAACCTACTTCTTGGCTCAGTGGGGTCAGGGGGATTCTAAGAGGGGGGAGTTATACAAGGGTTGTCATCCAGAGTACTGAACTGGACATAAAAATACATCAATAAGGGTTTTCCTCAGCATCCCAGACTAGGCATTGACTTAGATGTAGTGTTGATTGAATATCGCTTACATTATCATAACCGAGAAATGTCTTTTTCGAGTTTCTTCAGTTCCATATCTGGGATTCATCCTTTCAGGAGACGGCATATTGATGGATCCTCGAAAAGTTGAAGAACGCAGTCAAGGACTGGCCTGTTCCATGCTCTGTAAAAGGAGTACAGAGATTTCTGGGTTTTGCAAACTTTTATCGCAAGTTTATACCCCATTTCTCTGAGATAATGCTGCCCTTGACCGGTCTATTGAAGAAGTCTGCTGGACCTTTCAAATGGACAGAAGAAGCGGACAAGGCATTCCTATGTCTTAAAGATATGTTTTCTTCTGCTCCTATACTTCGTCAACCCGATCAGACTAAAGTATTTATCATTGAAGCTGATGCATCTGCCATAGCAATCGGAGCAGTCGAATTACAGGAATTCGAAGGAAGAGAACATCCCATCGGATATTTGTCTAAGACATTCACTCCCAGTGAATGCAATTACTCTGTTATCAAAAGAGAGCTCCTAGCCATGAATAGAGCATGTGAGGAAAGGAGACATCTACTCCAAGGTAGTTCTTATCCGTTTGTTATTCGAACGGATCAGAAGAATCTGAAGACTTTACAGTGGATGGACTGTATAAATTCCAGATAAGCTAGGTGGGCACATTTCTTTTCTCAGTATACCTTCGAGATTACATACCTCCCTGGCTCACACAATATTCTTGCGGATGCGCTTTCACAAAAAGACACTCCAGATTCTGTGTCAGAAAACCGTTGAGAACCATTGTTTCCCAGGAAAAAGATCATCTTTCATATATTCTCTTTCATTAAGGAAGTTGAAGAAGCGACTGTTTGCTCCAAACACACGATTTCCAGTCGGTTACTCCTAGACAAGGAGGAGAAAGGAGGCCTTGTTTTCATCAACCAGAAGCTCTTTCTTCCGGAGCCTAATCTCCAACTTAAGGTTATATCCTGGTGCCATGAACATGTCTCGGCAGGCCACAGAGAGGCTAAAGAGACTCTAGAGCTGGTGTCTTGCTCTTTTTTCTGGCCAGGTTTGGCAACAGATGTCAAAAAGTACACTGACACCTGTTCTGTGTGTGCCAGAAGCAAGACCCAGACTCAAAGACCCATCGGCCAGCTTTCGTGCGTTTAAAAAAAGGGGTTAAAAAAAAAGAAAAGAAAAGGGGGTTCTGGGGGAACCCCCCCATTTCGAACAGAAAATTTAAAAAAGGGACATTCGACATTTTTTTTTTCCGGACATTTGTTTTCGACATTTTGTAATTCGACTTTATCATTATAAACCGTCCGGGAGATCTTTCATTTCTGCATCTGCTTCCTCCACTGTATATTGCTGTCTGCCCAGGTGAGTGTTTACCTGGGGTTCCCCATATTTGGGATTTGATACCAGTTATCGGTTAGATATTTAAGGGTTGTAATAGTTAGCGACGCCAGTATAGGGCTGACAGCATTATCAATGGAGCAGCAAATGCAGCAGCTTATTGCGGCTATGCAGTCAATGTCCCTGGAAATGCAGTCCCTTAAGCAAGATAACACTCAGTTGAGGCAGCAAGTCGCCTGAGCATTTTCAGAAAGACCCCCTTCTACTTTGCACACAGGCAAGTATGATGGGGATCCCCACAAATTGAAGGAATTTTTGGATAGTTGCACTGTCCAATTTACCTTCAAGTCCCTCTACTTCCCGACTGATAAGGATAAGGTTGGCTTCCTGATATCACATCTATCGGGACCAGCTTTGGCCTGGGCCACTCCGTTAGTAACCTCAGCCAATGCTATTCTTGACTCCTATCCGGCTTTTACAAATAGTCTAAAATCAATGTTTAGCCGAAAGGAAATCTCAGTAGCAACCCAGGAAAAGCTTTTTGATCTTAGACAGGGTAACAAAGACCTTGGGGGTCATTCCGAGGTTGGATGTAAGGAATTACCGGCACCGGTAAGGGTGCTGATGCCGGTAATCCCTTACCTCCGTATTGCGAGGACCCTTTCCGGGTCCTTCCTTACCTCCTGCTTTTAGCAGGAGTAAAGTACAGGACCCGCAAAGGTACTTTGGAGGTAATTATGGTACCGTAATTTACGGTGCCGTAATAACCTCCTTCCCCATTCCCATTGAGCCCTATGGGGCAGAAATGGGAATGGCGAAGGGCAAAAGGTGAATGGGGAATTACCGGTCCCTCTAACCGGTAATTACTCCATTCACCATGCCAGATTTGGGACGATTTCGGAGGCAACCATGGAGCTAATTACTCCATGGTTAGCTCCAAACCCGGAATGAGGCCCCTTATGTCTTATATCACCCAATTCAAACAGTTGTCCTCCGAAACGGGCTGGCCTGATTACGGGCTTCCCACTTTGTTCCGACGAGGACTCTCGGAGGAACTCAAGGACGAAGTCTGTAAAGTCCCTCGCCCAGGGAATCTGGCAGACATGATAACCCTCACTATGCAGATAGACTATCGCCTACAAGAACGCTCAAAAGAAAGAAAGAAAGGGAAAGTGACTCGACCACACACAGAGTGCCCTCCAACCACTAGCAAGCAAATACCAGCAGAAGAACCCATGCAAATAGGATCAGTGAGAGGTCCACTTTCTACTAACGAGAGAGAAAGGCGAAAAACTCTAGGTTTATGTATGTATTGTGGGTCATCCTGGCATATTCTACGGGACTGTCCGGTCGTTCCTCCACGCCGAGCACGAATCCCTGTGCCGGGAAACGCCAAGTCCCTGCCGTAGGGGGAACCACGGTAGGAGTACACAAACAGGGTTCCCCACATAGGATGGCTTTGTCTCTTGAATCCACCTCAGCTGTTCAGATTATGATAGTCCTATCCTTAACTATACTACTACCTGACCAAGTCCTGCAGGGTATACCTGCTTTAATTGATTGTGGGGCAGCTGGAAACTTTCTTGATGATCAATAGGCTGCAGACAAAGGGTTTGCTAGAGTTAACAAATCTAATGTCACTCCCATTCAAGGTGTTGATGGTAGCCCTTTAAGCTCCGGTCCCATTCGGGAACAGACCAAACCAGTAACATGCATGATCGCATCTCATAAAGAGACCTTAGTATTCGATCTTATAAAGGCCGCCCATTTCCCTGTTATTCTAGGACTTCCGTGGTTACGAGTTTATAACCCCTTCATAAACTGGACAGCTGGTACTCTTTTCTTAGGCTCAGAATATTGTGTAAATCATTGTCTATCTCAAGAGTCGGTAGGAGTGCAGATTCCATCAGAGGTTGCCGGTCCTTCCACTGTTCCCTCCATTAGTCAGCTAGGTATTATACCAGATTATCATCAACAATACCAATCAGTGTTTTTGACACCCAGGTTTCCTACTTTACCTCCTCACCAGAGAGACGATTGTCACATAGATCTACTCCCAGACCAGCCAATTCCATTTGGACGCATGTATGTTCTTTCTCAGCCAGAAAAGGCAGCTTTCAAAGAATACCTTCACTCTAATATACAGAATGGACTCATAACTGAATCTAACTCTCCTGCTGGTGCTTCCCTATTCCTCATCCCCAAGAAAGTATCGGATGAACTTAGACCTTGTATCGACTATCGAGGCCTCAACAAGATCACCATATCAGACAAATATCCTATGCCTTTAATACCCGATATTTTAGAAGCAGTTCAGGGGGCATCTTTTTATACCAAATTGGATCTCCGAGGAGCATATCATCTTATCGGAATTGCCCCTGGTGATGAGTGGAAGACAGCCTTCCGGACACCATTTGGTCATTATGAGTACCACGTGATGCCTTTCAGTCTGGTCAATGCACCAGCTATTTTCCAACGGTTTATGGATCACCTATTCGCTGATATTCTTCTCCACTTTGTAATCATTTACCTGGATGACATTCTGGTCTTTTCAACAAATAAAGAAGAACACATCCGGCATGTTAACATCGTTTTAGACCGCCTCCAGTCCAATCAACTGTACTGTAAAGCAGAGAAGTGCAAATTCCACCGAGAGCAAGTTACCTATTTGGGATTTGTTTTGTCTGCTCAGGGAATATCTATGGACCCCAAGAAAGTGTCTGCAGTATTGGACTGGCCTTCTCCGACGACCATCAAAGAATCCAGCGATTCCTGGGGTTCGCAAATTTTTATCGTAAATTAATTCCCTGTTTTTCAGAGACAAGTCTTCCTATCACTAGACTACTAAAAAAGGGGTTTCTTTTTCCTGGGATAGGCAAGCTCAAGAGGCCTTTGAGACTCTGAAAACTCTGTTTACGTCTGCTTCTATTTTGTCCACTCCTGATCAGTCTCGGCAGTTTATTGTCGAGACGGATGCCTCCCACCATGCGTTAGGGGAAGTTCTCCTACAAATATCCGAACAAGGGGAAGAAAGATCAGTTGCTTACCTGTCGAAAACCTTTAATCCGTCAGAAGAAAACTATTCTGTCCTCGAGACGGAACTATTAGCCATTAAAAGAGCATTTGAGGAATGGAGGCAACTTTTGCTAGGCTCACCCTTTCCGGTGGAGGTCCGTACAGACCATCAAAACCTCAAAGTACTTCAGCAAGCTCATACCACCAATAGCCGGCAGGCACGATGGGCCCATTTCTTTTTACCCTTTCGGATTGTATTCACCTTTCTTCCAGGGAACCAAAATCTAAGAGCAGATGCTCTTTCTCGTAAGGATCCTCCTACAAACAGATTTCTGCTTTGAGAGACTCTTTCCGAAAGCTAAGTTTATTGCGGTTATCACTGACTTTCTTCAAATACTCAAACAAGATACTTCCCAGCACTGGCAATTATGCGAAGATCTCGCGTCCACTCATCATCTAATTAAAGATCGAGGTTATTTTTTTTACGGGGAACAAGTTGTTGTCCCTACACCATCCCTTCAGAAGGAAGTACTTCAGATGTGCCATGATTCACGGGCCGCGGGTCATCGAGGTTA
Organism: Ambystoma mexicanum; assembly: GCF_040938575.1. Lineage (NCBI taxonomy): Eukaryota > Metazoa > Chordata > Amphibia > Caudata > Ambystomatidae > Ambystoma > Ambystoma mexicanum. Next base: position 572,303,043 of record NC_090941.1, read on the forward strand.
CCAAACCATCCTCGATCTAATTAAACGCCCTTTCTGGTGGCCCGATCTACAATCTGATGTTCGAGATTATGTATCTGCGTGCCTGGTGTGTTTGCAATCCAAGACTTCAAGATTGCCACCTTTTGGTCTGTTAACCCGTATGCCTATCCCAGATAGGCCTTGGCAAGTGATATCTACAGACTTTATTGTTGATCTTCCTCCTTCTTCTCACTACAGCACCATTATGGTCACTGTAGATTATTTCACTAAATTGGCTCATTTTAACCCGTTGGCCAAAATTCCAGGGGCCGCTCAGGTGTCCAAGATCTTCATCTCTGAAGTATTTTCCCGACACGGCCTCCCAAATACTATTGTGTCGGAGAGAGGTCCCCAATACACCTCTCTCTTCTGGAAAAAGGTTTGCCACGTTTTGGAGATCAAATGAGCACTTAGCTCGGGATATCATCCCCAGACTAATGGGCAGACAGTACGCCTTAATCAAACGCTAGAGTGCTACTTACGTTGTTTTGTCTCTGCAGCACAGGATAATTGGGTGGACTTAACACCATTGGCGGACTTTGCGTACGACAACGCCATTCATTCGGCTTTGAAAACTTGCCCCTTTCCCTGTTCCTATGGGTATCACCCTTTGTTTGTACCTTCAGTGACTTCACCTTCTTCCTGTTGTCCTGGGGTGGACAGTCTCATAACAGACATACAGAATGGTCATCTGATCGCTCGATTGTCCCTTCAAGCTGCACAAGACCGAGCTAAACTTTATGCCGATAGCCATCGCCGTGAGGTACCAGCGCTTAATGTGGGAGACTCGGTCTGGTTGGCCTCCCGGTTCCTTCCCCGGCATTTAGTTCCTTCTGAACTGTCTCCTAGATTCTTCGGTCCTTTCAATGTGGTGTCATTGGTGGGAGCAGCGGCGATTCGACTGGCATTACCCTCTTCATGGTCTCGCATACATCCAATCTTTCATCTTTCACAGATTAAGTTGTCAGTGAAAGATTGTTTTCTAAGGACTACTAAGGCTCTTCCCCCTCCCGTGGTTACTGAGACGGGTCCTGAATATGAGGTGGCCAGCATATGTGATTCAAGATATCATAGGGGTCGCCTTCAATATCTTATAGATTGGAAAGGGTATTCCCCTGCTGAAAGATCATGGGAACCGGCTTCTGGGGTTCACGCTCCCCATTTGGTGCAATGATTTTTCCGGTTACATCCTTGGAAACCGGGGTCGACGCCCTGAAGGATGGGGCATACTGTTACAGCTTTCAGGCGCTGGTCACTTTGGCAGCGCAGACGGCTATGTTGAGCAATACGGAGGAGTACGTCCAATATGGCCGACGGCCAGCTTGACGGTGCAGGAGACAGCGGTACAGTCGTTTCACGTCTGCAAGGGACGCTACCTACTGGTCACGTGATTCCATATACAGACAAAAGTACAGCAATTAAATGCATCACTACTGTTTTTACCAGCGCTCCGTAAATTTGCTCCTAGGATTTAGCCTTGTGTCCTCTAATATCTTGGCTTTTCTTCTTTCTGAACTTTCATGTCTGTGTTTTTCATCATTTAGGATTTCCCAGCGGTTCACTCCCTCTACCGAAATTCCAAGGCGTCTTCCGTCTTCCGCCCGCATTCTGCTAAGTGATTCCAATCCGTCAATCCCCAGTATAGCATATTATAACTCACCCGTCCTCCTCTTGAAAGTGAGTCTTCTTTTCCCTACCACCAGGTAGCAGTCCTTCTATTTTTCCTCTGTGCGCTTTTTTCAGAAGTTAATCCCTCTCTCTACTTATAGGGCTATTTTCTTCCTAGAACTTCCGGCTACGGACACTCTTGCTTATGGGGATTAGAGTCTGCTCATGCAATATAGCCAAGGTCGTTACTGACCCGTAAGTGAGGGTTAGCTTGGGGGGCGTGGCCAGGAGCGCCAGTGATGCGGCTGCTTCCTTGATGGCCTCTGCCCGAAGCCAGCAGCTACCATCCGATAGTTTTGGGTCGGATTGCATTGCCCGGCAGATCAATGGCATCCTGAAGCACTAGGGCTCCTGATGTGCTCCGGTGGGGCCTTGTTTCCCCTTATTCGCCCCCGAATCAGCCTGGTTTCACTTTCGACCCGGGACGTGGCTGGCGCATCCAAGATGGCGGACGGGCTTCTCGTGGTGATGAGGAGCGAGCGGGAAAGTTTCTCTGCCCCGTCCCGGTCGCCAAAGCAGAGACTCGCAGCGGCCAGAGACAGCCAGAGACAGCGGCTGCGACGGTGTGACGTGGGAGTCTGGCCCGCTGATCTGTGGAGGATTGGAGGCAGCGAGCACTGTACGGCCTTCTTCCCGTCCTGGTGCCCCATCCCCCCACTCTGGCCCTCGGAGGTGTCTCCGGCAGAGGAGAGACGGGAGCTCCCGTGCTCGGAGGCGGTGATACTGGGGGGGGCAGGCGAGGAGTCCATGATGGCCTGCTACGGCCCGCCCTCACCTCGAGGATCCCTGTGAGCAGCAGTCGGCGGTCGGGGTCCCCTGGCCCCGAATAAGATGAGGGTGCAGCAGCGGGGCTCAGGAGGGTGCTGGCTGCTTGAGCCCACCTGAAGCGGTCGCGGCCGGTTGGCCTCCTGGGCTGTGCACTTTCAGGCCCCCCCTCTTCGCAACTTCTTGGGGCGCCCCTGCCCACCGACCCCTGATCTGTGCACGGCCTGGGGCCTTTCATCAGCAACGGCACCCCCCCCCCCCTTTTTTCTTGGATCCAACAATATCCCCTGGCTTCCTGTCTGGCTTCGCTGCGCCGAGACGCTGAATTGGGGATTCCAGCACCACTGGGACCTGACCGTCATAAGCCCCTTCAATCACGATCCTCGCAGCACTCCGCCAACCGGTGGCCTCCTGGGGCGCCCCGGCCCACTAGTCCTCATTGCCCCCTGAGTGTCCTGGTCTTCCATCGCTACGACAATAGAGCCCCTCTGGCCAGTGATCGGCACCTCTGGTTCGCCCCTAGGACCTCAGCCTACTGCTGACGCTCGGCCTCGAAGCCTCTGCCACTCGGGGTTGCCCCAGCAGCGCAACTGACCTGGGCAATCCCTAACACCACTGCCCCAGGTGATTCGGACCCATAAACCACGCAGGATGTCGAGATTGCCTAAAGCAACCAAATCCTCGGACATCTCCGCCATGCTGCTGGCTGCAGACAAAACGAAGAGGTCAACCCCTTCCCCGAAGCCAACCCCACAGAATGCCCAGAGGAACAGGGAAAGCTAGCTACGAGGGACGACATCCAGGCCTTCATGCAAGGCATCAAAGCCGAGTTCCGGTCTTGCATGGCTGCACTGTCTACACGGATGGATCAAACAGACCACGGACTTACAGAAGTGGAGCAGAGACTGGGAGAGGTGGAGGACCTAACCCAGAGTCATGACGCCGCATTAATCGAGCTGAGACGCGACCTCCAGGTGCTACAGAGTAGGAATGAGGTACTCGAGTTTAAACAGGAGGATCTGGAAAATAGAGCTCGAAGAAATAATCTGTGCATCCGGGGTGTCCCTACATCGGTCTCAGACAAAGAACTACCTGAGTACATAGGCAACTTCTTCCAAGCCCTCCTCCCACACATGGACAAATCCCAGCTTATCTTAGACCGCACTCATAGATTGAGCCCGAGACGTGGAGTGGACTCGGACGGTCCTCCGGATGTAATCACCAGAGTCCACTGCTACACCACTAAAGAAGCCCTCTCGGCAATAAGCCGTACTAAAGATGAGCTCTTGTTCATGAGCACTCAGCTTTAGATTTTCCAAGACCTCTCGCTGATGACCCTACAGAAAAGAAGAGCCCTGGAGCCCTTGATGGGGTTCCTGCAGTCCCAGCAAATACGCTATCGATGGCTGTACCCGTCTACGCTTCAATTCACGTACCAAGGAGTCCAGCGTAAGATAAATCGCCTGGAAGACGCAGAATCCATCTTACACGCAAACTCCCCAGAGTCCTCTGAGCCCCTGCTCCCCTCAGGAGAAGCGGAGCAACTGCCCCAGAGCCAACAACAACAACCCTGGTCTAACGCACAGAGACGCCGGAAAGTAAAGTAATCCTACCACTCATCGCGATCACATCGATCCGATAAGCTCAAGAAAACGTCAGTTTTCAAGGAGTATGTCATCGCTCTACCCTTGGATTCGAACCCAACTACGTGGTTTGGTCCTAGCCCTGTTCGCTGGGAGTACAGTTTTGGCCCCGTTGGCTGTGGATGGGCTGACGATGGAAATTCCAGCCCCCACCCGACTAAAAGTTTACCCTCCCGTTGGAGGATATATAAAATGCAGCCACAGGAATCCCAAGCTGAGTTCAAGTCTCTGGATGGCGACTGAGCAGTGCCGTCCCCATCACTCGGGCCAGCTCCCTCTACCAGGGGAGGCTCGGGAGGCCCCGCCACCGCACCAGAAACTGAAATTCCTGACAATGAATGTCAGAAGCCTCAACGCCCCACAGAAGAGAAAAGCGATCCTGAGGCACCTACAGAATGACGGAGCCTCCGTCGTCTTCCTCCAAGAGACCCATCTGATCCCAACCGACTCCACGCGGCTACGTGACAGGCAATTCCCGCTGCAATTCTTTGCCTCGAATGGAACAAAGAAGGGTGGTACGGCGATCCTGTTTGCCTCAGACCACAAATTCTAGACTCTCTACTCTGCCCAGATGGCCGCTTTGTGGTGATCAAATGCTGAATCTTCGGCCAACTCTATACGCTGATCTCAGTGTACGCTCCTAATGAGGGGCAAGAGGAATTCTACTCAAGCCTAGGAAATACCCTCTCACCATTCGCAGAGGGCCAAACTATCATCAGGGGTGATTTCAACAGAGTCCCTGATCCATTAACAGACAGGTCACACCCTCCGGCTCGTAGAGACTTTGCCCTGGCTACAACGATTCTCAAGCTATTCAGAACTTTGGAGGTAGTTGACTCCTGGAGAGTCCTCCATCCCGAGGAGCAGGACTACTCATTTTATTCTTACGTACATAGAATGTACTCACGTATCGACCTCCTCCTGGCCTCCCCCCAGGGATTCACAGACGAAGTTTCCATCAGGCCGAGAATCCGCACAGACCGTAGCCCAATAATCCTTGCGCTCAGAGCCCACGATCCTGATCCGGCTCTGCGACGCAGATGGTCCCTCTATGACCCCATCTTAGGCGATCTGGCAACTAGAGAAGTGGTGGCCAAAGCCATAAAGGAGTTCTTTGAAGTGAACAGGAACGAGGATACCTCTCCAGCTAATACTTGGGATCCAATGAAGGCGGTGGTGAGGGGGATCCTGATCTCCCGTGGGGCAGCCTACCATAAACAAAAGCAGCATCTCTGTCAGGACTTAGAAGCCAAGGTGCAAGAGGCGGAGACGGCATGTAAGGCTAAAAATTGGTCCCCACGAACCTATCAGATCTTGCAAGCAGCTCGGAAGAAGTTGGAGGCCCACTATGCGGAAGATACCGCCCAGCTTCTGGCTAAAACAAACAAAACAAAGCAAAGCTACTATGCCAACGGTAATAAAGCCAACAAATTCCTGCAGGATAAGCTAGCGAGAGTCAAGAGAAGGAACACGATTGTAGGCTTGCGGGACTCCCAGAACATTGTGCAGTTTGCTGACCGGGAGAAATTGCGGGTGGCGGAAGCCCACCTAGCAGAGACAATGTCAGCGAACCCGAGATCCAAGGAGGAACAGCAGGCCTACTTGCAGGAAGCGGCCATACCACACATCACCCCTGCAAAAAGTGAAGAACTGGAGGCCCCGATCACCAGCAAGGAAGTTGAGGAGACTATTAAAAGCCTGATTCTCCACACGCTTTTTCAAACTTTTCCGGCTCCAGCTGTTGGCCCCCATGACGACACTCTTTAATTCCTTCGCAACTTCAGGCACCATTACGGCATCAATGCAAGAATCAATTACGGTGCTAGCTCTCAAGCCAGGAAAGGACCCTAGAGACATCACAGCATACAGGCCTATTTCGCTACTGAACCTGGATGTAAACATTTACTCAAAGGTCCTGGCGAACCGCCTGGCGAAGATTCTCCCGGACATCATCGACACGGATCAGACAGGCTTTGTGGTGAATAGAGCGATCACGGATAACACCCGTAGGGTCCTGAATCTGATCGAAGTAGCTAAGCGAGACTCACGGAAGATGGCCCTGCTAGCCTTGGACGCAACCAAGGCTTTTGATAAAGTGGATTGGTCATTCCTCCGCCTGGCCTTGGAATCCTTCCATCTGGGACCGCTCTTCTCGAAGCTCATCCTGGCGAATTACCAAGCTCTGAATACTTTCCTCCGAGTGAACGGCCTGTTGTCCGGCTCGATCCCCCTAACATGCGGCACGAGGCAGGGATGTCCTCTCTCCCCGCTGCTCTTCGCGCTGGTGATGGAACCTCTGGCCCAGCGGATTCGTCGCAACCTCAGAATTAAAGGCCTCCAAGTAGGCCCCACCCAACATAAAATTGCGCTATACGCGGACGATGTGATGTTGACCATAACAGACACCTCCCAGTCGTAGAGGGCCGCCCAGGCCTATTCCCAAGGCTGCTGATTTCGTAAGGTTTATGGAGAATCCCGAGACCCTGCCAAACCTATAGGTTGCTGGCCTTGGGAATAGGCCTGGAGCAGGCGGACAAGGAGTCCTTCAGAGCCCACTGCCCGATACCATTAAGCGATAAATCTATCCCCTACTTGGGAGTCCAGATCCCTGCCCGCTCCGAAGACACCTACCGGGTAAATTTCCCGACCATGTTTAAGACCCTGGAGAACGACCTGGATCGTTGGCTCTCACAGGAAATTTTGTTAATAGGTCGCATCGCGGCCTGTAAAATGAATCTCCTACCGCGCTTCCTATACGCCTGCTCCACCCTCCCCACCATCATCCCCAGCCCCCCATTGCAACGGCTACAGAGGAAGATCTTTAGCTTCATCTGGAAGGGCAAAAAGCCACGCATTCCGCGGAGCACTATGATGCGCACCCCAATCCAGGGAAGCCTGGGGATCCCTGATCTGCAGAGATACCAGGTGGCGGCGCAGATAGCTCACACTAGAGCCTGGACCATCTCGTCAGGGCGACCCAAGTGGATGGAAGTGGAACAATCCCGAACACTTCTTCCTCTCCGTTTCTTTCTGCACCTGCCAGCCTCATTGCGACGGACATGGCCATCTCTCCTATCTTCGACCAAGCAAACTCTAAAGGCATGAGATTGGGCACGTAGATCCAGAGGCATGCCAAGAGACCTAAGCCCAGCGGCCCCAGTGTTTCACAACCCAGCCTTCTCGCCGGGAACCACTCCCTCGAACTTTAAAAACTGGATCGCAGGGGGCCTCAGCTCCTTAAGTCAGCTATTTGAAAGCTCCCAGCCTCTGACGTTTGCCCAATGTAAGAGCACTTTCGGCCTGACGGAGTCCCATCGATTCTCTTATATCCAAATCAGACACTGGTGTTCGCAACCCCAGACCCGCTCGGCAGCCACGCGAGATCTGGATGACCTCGAACTAACGGTCGCTGATCCACTGAGCCGAGGGCGAATTTCCACGCTGTACAGACTATTGCAGACGAATCCGCTTGCAGCCAAAGCAACTTATATGTCGCAGTGGGAAGAGGAACTAGGACATCCGATTCCAGACCAGTCGTGGTCTGACATCTGGGCCCACACGCAGTCGTCCTCTTTCTGCGTGACCAATCGAGAATGTGCGCATAAACTTCTGCTCAGATGGTATTACCCACCCCTGCGACTACATCGCTTTAACCAGTACTTCAACCCGCAATGCTGGCGCCGCTGCGGCATGGAGGGCACCTACCTGCATATGTGGTGGACATGTCCAGTGGTGGCGAACTTCTGGTCCTAGTGTATAGCCGCCAAAGCAGACATTGTTTAGATCACGTTACCCCTGGAACTCGAACCAATCCTACTGGGGACCCCAATCCCAGACATTTACCCCAGATCTGGCAGGCAGGCAACTCTCATAACGCAAATGCTACTAGCTGCGAAAATCACGATTGCCCGAACATGGAAATCCCCTGAGGGCCCCCTACTTATCCTGTGGTGGCTGAAGCTTTGGGACATCTTCGTTGCTGGCCGCGAATAGAGGCCACCTCCACCGATTCACAAACATTTGGTTGCCAGTGATAGACTATGACCAGCGCTTCCCAGCCCAAACATACAAACCTCGCTTGGTGTTAAATGCCCAAAGGGCGGAGGACAGGAACCTGGCTCAATCAGCGGAGGACTGAGACCTGGAGGGCAGTCAGAGCGGGGGAGGTGGAACAGAGACTCGTGGGATGATCCAGATAACTTGAAATGTGCCAAATATTTAATGATTGTAATGTAAGGTTTTCCTGTGCGCTGCTTGAAAAATAAACAAGTTAAAAATAAAAAAAAGAGAGGGTTAGCTTTTCCTACCTTCCTACATTTCATTTGTTCTTGCTTACTCTTTAGGAGATACTTACATTTTCTGTCTCTCATCCTTAGACAATCCAACCCAGCCATCAAGCCTTCCATAAACCAGCGGGCAGCGACCATTCTCAAGACCTGGTTCCGAAGTCCTGTTGCCTGCTTCTACAGAGGGTTTTTTCCCCCAGAGGGTTTCCCTGGGGGTCGTGCCCTTTCTCTCGCTGGTTGTTACATTCCCAGGAGAGGGAGGGGCAGGAATGTCTGGGAGATCTTTCATTTCTGCATCTGCTTCCTCCACTGGATATTGCTGTCTGCCCAGGTGAGTGTTTACCTGGGGTTCCACAAATTTGGGATTTGATATCAGTTATCGGTTATATATTTAATGGGTTGTAATACCACCCTCTAGACCATGTAGTCATATCTCCACAGATTTCATTGTCGAATTACCTACATCCGAGGGTTGTTCCAGCATTATGGTAACAGTCGACTATTTTACTAAGGTATCGCATTTTCCCTCTTTGGTCGGCCTGCCATCAGCATCAGAGACAGCCAAAGTTTTTATACGTGACATTTACCGCTTACATGGTTTACCAGACAAGGTGGTATATGATAGGGGTAGCCAATTTACCTCACGATTTTGGTCTGCTTTGTGTACTAGGCTGGGAATTGAAAGAGCACTCTCTTCTGGTTTTCATCCCCAATCCAATGGACAGACAGCATGACTCAATGGCACATTGGAACAGTACCTCAGATGTTATGTCAATTCTCAACAGGACAACTGGGTCGCCCTGCTTCTGACAGCAGAGTTTTCATATAATAACTCTATCCATACTGCCACGGGCATGAGTCCGTTCTATTGAACTTACGGACTTCATCCTCGCAGTCTTATACAGTTATTCTCTCTTCCTTCCAACATCCCGTGTATTGAGACTCGTTTGACTACTAGCACGGGAAGCGCATCGCCTGGCCCAGAACAACCTTCAAGACACTCAGCGTGTCAATAAAAGACAAGCTGATCGCAAACGGTCCCCAGGACAAATTTGGGAGGCAGGTACTAGGGTATGGCTTTCCATAAGTAAGTACCTCCATCGGTGGGTACGCCCATCCAAACTCTCTCCTAGATACTTGGGACCCTACGAGATCAGCGAACGTATCAACCCAGTTGCTTACCGTCTCAAGCTCCCAGCTAGCCTCAGTAGGATTCATCTGGTGTTTCACTCATCCTTGCTCCATCCAGCAGTAGGCAGAACTACTCCTTGGCCTGTACATAATAGACCTCAGGTCCAGGATGACAACATGGAAGAGTATGAGGTTTCACAGATACAAGATTCCAGATACTGCAACGGTCGAGTGGAGTACTTGGTTCACTGGAAGGGATACCCTGATACCGAAGATTCATGGGAAACCCAATCTTATGTTCATGCGCCCATTCTTATTCGGTGATTCCATCGTGCTCACCCAAGTAAACCAGGCATGCCTTGGGGTAAAGGGGTCATAGTGTCACGCTCCGCCGCTCCTGGCAGTTGTGGGACAGATGGCGCTCTAGGCGCCATTAATGGGACATCACGTTCTTCCATGAACGTAGTTAGCGGTCTAGTTGTTGCTCAATATGGCCGCCGCCGGTCAAGTACTCCATTCAGTGCTTTCAGACGATCGGTGCGTTTCAACCCGCTCATTCTGCTTATCTTTTTGGGTCCAATGCTCCCAGGTTTTCTCTTGGCTCAGGTGAGCCCATCTGCGCTGTCCTTCCTTTCCTTGGCTCTATTTTTGTCCGGCCCTACTTTTCTTCTTTCCTTGTGATTCTTCGCTATTCGGCGCCCTCTTCGCCCTGCTCTTAGGCTGACGCTGGGTTTTGCTTTCCTCTTCCGGACTTTCTGTCCGCTCCGTGACTTGCTTGCCTCGCTGCTCTCTCTCTGGCGGTTTGCTTTCTTGCTCTCCTATTTCTATCTCTTTCGCTAGCGTATGCTTGATTTCCACTGTGGGCATTGTTTATCTTCTTTATTTTCACTGTACCTGTTTCCTTACCTCTCTAATATTCTTTGGTTTGTTCTTTCACACCTCTCTTCACGGCTATTTCCTCCTTTCGTTATTTACCTCTGTTTACACCATTGTTCCGGTCATTCTTTGGGTTGGAGTTACTGGGGATCGACTTTCTTCTGCTCATCTCTCTGTTCCCATGTCTGGAAAGCGCAACACTTAAGTCTCGTCCACACAACAGGATTGCCATATAACATTGTGTCATCAGGAGTCCGAACACAAGAAGGATTCTGCAAATCTGTGGATGGTGCCTATCTAACATCAGGTTTTTTTTATGCCGATTAGGGTTTTTCCCCTTGCTGGCTATCCCGGGAGCTCCGCCACTGGACTACTCGTCCCATAAGTACTCACAGTGGCGGCTTCTCGTGGTAGACCTTACCTCCATCAAAAGAAATACTACAGAAGGAAAAGAAATCCTGCCATCAGTCTCGCTGATAAAGCTAAGGAGTCAGGGGATGTATTTTCAGATGGTGAAGATGACAGCTTTGTAAATGTTGGGGCGGCCTTTGCTGCGTTCGCTCTGCAAATGACTTTGAATTTGGTCAGCCTGCACCCTCACAAGGTACCCCCAGCATACGAAATGTATGTCAAATAAGGGTTAGGGGCGATAGTATTCAACAATTCATGGCACAAACAGACTAAAGATATGCCTAGCTTGAGATAGCCAGAAAATGGCTCTTTTGACGTAGCCATAATTCAGCATTTAGAATCTGTATTATTAAAGAATAAGGCTAGACCCTCTGCCTTTGATATTATCAGCGATTGGCACAAGGAAGCCATGCAGAAGATCAAACGCGAACAGAAATTCGCTCAAAGACATATGTCACAGGCTGATAAAGCTCTAGTTCATGATCAGCAAAAACACCAGCAAAATAATAGAGCGATAGACAGAGATTGTCAGTTACAAAGAACAGGAATTTACCCCATTATACCTACTACTACCGAAGATCCCGTAATAGAACAGATTTTTAATAACCCTCGCCATATTTTCTTCCCTCTGCACCTCCTCCTCCTTATGGTCAACCACAGAGCTCATTAGTATTAGGGCTTGCGGGCCCTAAACTCCCTCCCACTCTTCTCGAACCCCAAAATCCCCCCCCACTAGAAGAAGCTGACATATCAGAGGCCAGCAAAATCCTCCCAGTGAATATATACATGGCCCATTTACTACAGAAAAGACAAGGACATTAGAACCTTTTATTAGGAATACACAAGCCAGTTTAAAGGAAATTGAGGGAGCAGGCTATTCGGTTAGTATTGAGCGGAGTCAGACAGAATGTGATTGAGGAAGTTCTACCCCAGTAAAACAAAGAATCGCCTTGAAAACCCTAGCCTTGACTCACAAATGCTTGGACAACAAGGCCCCACCCTACCTCTCCACCCGTCTCAATCTCCATACCTCCACACGACCCACTAGAACTCCACAAATTCACAGCCTCATTCTGCCCCGATTCAAACTCCAAAAAGCCTGAGGGGTGAGCTTCCCTGTCCTAGCCTCGAAGCTCTGGAACTCCCTTCCTGTCCCGATCAGAACTGATCCTTCCTTTCAAACCTTCAAGAACAAAATCAACGCTTGATCCTTCACGCAGAATACATGATGCACCACATATAAGGTCTGGCCTTAACCCAGGGTCGCTCTGCTTTCTTGTATATTTTGTTTAGTTACCTGCTTACCTCTATTGATTATGTCTGTATATTTTGTATAATTACCTGCTTATGTTTATTGATTATGTCTGTATATTATTGTTTCATGATTCCTGTACGAGACTTCTGTTCCCCCGTATCTTCTTGTAAACTGGGGAGCTTGAATTTCTTGCCATTGACCCTCACTGTAATGTACTGTAACTGTGTATTCAAGACTATGCGACCGGATGCCCACGGGCCTGGTTGCGCTTTACAAATACACTAAATACAAATACAAATACTTGAAACCCAAGGTCCTCAGCAACTAATTTTATTAGAATGTTTGGGTTACGAGATTAGAATCCAGTGGGAACAGAAATTGCCTTCGGCAGTTCCTTGGGAATTGCAAGATTTTAATTTAGCTGCCTTCTCTTATCATACGGAGAGGGATGCTTTTTCACATGTTAAAGGAGTTTGGAGAGATATTTGATTAAATGAAAGGACTAGAGAGAGCTCGATTGGGATTAGAAACTGAAACGAATACTTCTGAGTATGTCTGTTATCATCACAGCATGTAAAGAATCTCTTGTGTCAGATAAGGAATTACAGTTAATTACACGTACTGCTCTTAGTTGGGCCACCACTTTGACCCCTCTTTCGGTCATTTGGAGTACTTTTTGTCAGTATGCCCCCCAGATGCAGATGCATGACATGAAAGTAATGTTGGATGCAATTATGCAGCAAAATGAGGAAGGCGAGTTAGAGAATTCTGCGTAGTTGCAACACTTGAAACTAATAGTAGATAATGCATCCATAATGAGTATCTCAGAGCAACTCATCCACTTTACAGCACTTTTCAAATTACGAAAATCACCTAGTTGCCAGCTTCCTATGCAGGAGGTACGGCCTGTTTACATACCACAGCATGCTATGCTTGATGCTCAAGGAGATCCTGCCCTTGATAATCAAGGGGAGCCCATTATGCAGCCCACTAAATATGATACTCAATTTGTTCACATATCCTTTTCCAGGCAAATACATCAAAACAGACAATCCCTGACATTAGGAAAAATCCTACAGGGTTTTATAAAGAATTAGAGGCCGTTTTGAATACCTTTATATTCACTTGTAGGGATTTGGAAACTCAATTCTCAGTAATTCTGCCATCAGATATTTGGACGCTAATTCGAAATATCACTGACTCTGCAACTTTGGGGAGGACATGGGACACACTTTTTCAGCTTGACGTTAACAGGACAGCTGGCGAAAGGCCCGCTCCTGCAGTACTTAACCTTCCCACTATGATAGTTGCACAACTCAAAAGGGTGGTACCTGAGAAAAAGATTAATTGGGATAAGCTTGCTGCATGTGTCCAGAATAAAACTGAAGGGGTAACAGAGTACTTTAATATGTTTAAGAAAGTATTTATTGATTTTTCAGGACAGGTAGGAGGTAGGGGCGGATGGGTACCACCTGGGCCCGCGGCTGGCCCGTAGTAACTACTACAGTCCCTATTAACTCCAATGTTTTCAATAATCCAAGCAAGTCTTTTGTCACTAATCAATACAATATTGAGGATTTCTCTTGGGATTTCTCAGAATAGGACAGCCCTCAAATGAAAATGGAACCAATTCCCATCCCTGTGACCAGGGCCCTAGGTTCACATGAGAATTGGGAGACAGGAGCATCGATTTCTAGTAAAGACAGGAGCGCAAAAGAGCTCTATAGATCATGCTAAGGTTCCAGATATTCCTTTGAGTGGACATACTAGTATTCCAGTAGGGTTCGCTAGAACACCCATAGTTAGTAAAGTATCGGTTACAGTGCCTGTTATTTTAAGACCAGCAGCTAGTGTGATACCATTCTTATTAACTACACAGTGTGGAGAAAAGTTGTTGGGATTAAATTTGTTGAAAAAGTTTTGAGCTACTATTTATTGTACGCCAGATGGAGTACACATTGCAGTATGCCATGCGAAAATGAATCCGTTTTTAGCAAAAACTTTGCTACCAGAGTTTGATAATGTCCCTCTTATGGATATTGCCCCAGTAAAAATACAAATACTGCTGGGAGCAATTTATCTGTGTATTCCTCAGTACAAAGTATCCCCTGAAGGTTATTCAGCCCTTGAAATAATTGCCTCAGACTTAGTAAGACAAAGGATCGTAGAAGAAATAACGGGGAGTGTATGCAATAGCCCCATTTTACCTGTTTTGTACAAAGGGGACACAAATCTACCATATCATCTTGTAATTGATTTAAGAGTGATCAACAAGATTGAAGTACTTCAGTTTCCAATAATTCCAGACATTACCACCATTCTTATCATGGTACCACCATTTGCAGAATGCTTTTCAGTTTTCGACTTGAAAAATGAATTTTTCTTTAATATACCAGTACATCCAGAAAGCAGAATAGTTATTTGCTTTCTCCCTCGGTTGGAGAGCGTATATTTTCACTAGACTACCACAAGGCTATACAGAAAGCCCAAGTATATAGAGTAGGGCACTTAAGGAACAGTTGGATGCCCTGAAATTGCCTGTATCTGTTACATTTATTCAATACATTGACGATTTACTTATAGCAGCTCCCACATTCAACCAGCCCACACCAGCCTTATCATCAGTTTCCAAGTGCTTGTCCAATATTGAGCAGGAGGCCATATTGGCACATTATTAAAGATGTATAGTAATTTAGGCCGTATAACCATCTTGGCAAGGGCAATACGGGTGGCTTGGGAGATAGGGAGCAATATCCAGGCTGCTACCTTCTGTTCTAAGGCCTCTAGTACTTTTATATAGTTATTTTTATATAGATGATCCACTCTTGTAGAAACCATGATTCCTAGGTAGCGTAACCCCTGGGGGCACTAGCGGAAGTCATCGCCCACGTTTGTATGCTGCACTCTGGGGTTCAAGGGGAGAACCTCAGATTTATTCCAGTTAATTCTGAGTCCGGATAATTCTCCAAATCAAATCACTTCTTGAGTTATTGGGGTTAAGTTCTGCCTGGGATGTTAAACAGAGAGAAGGATATCATCAGCATATAAGGATATGGTAGTAAGATGTGATTGCACCCAAATCCCTCAGTGTGCGTGTATCTCCCAAATATGGCAAGCCAAGGGCTCAATTGTCAGGGCAAATAGAATCGGGGAAAAGGGGCAACCCTGACAGGTGCTGCGTGTGGGGTAAATATAATCTGAGAATGTGCCGTTCGTGTATATTGCCGCTCTGGAGGCTGTGTACAGTAGTCTAACCCAGCGAATATATGTTAGGCCGTACCCAGATCGGCGAAGTACCTCAAAGAGAAAGGGCCACTCCTATTCGGCGTCGAGGGCCGCTATCCCCATCAGCACCTCAGGATTCACGTTGCGCATTAAGTTAAATAGTCGTCTCAAGTTATTCTGGGTGGAACGACCGGGGATTAATCTGGCCTTATCTGGGAGAACCAGTGCTGGCATATGTGGGAGTAAGCGATCTGTTAGAATCTTGGCCAGAATGTTATTTTCGGTATTGATCAGCGATAGTGGCCTGTACGACGACAACTGTTGGGGTTCCTTTCTGGGTTTTAGAAGTACAGTCACTAACGCTGATCTGGTAGATTCCAGGTGGGTGCATCCCGACATCGCGCCCTTGTACATGCACAGGAGAATGGGAATCAGCAAGTCCACATACGCCTTGGAGAACTCTGCTGTTATTCCATCCAGCCCGGGGGCCTTGCCACTGGGTAGTGATTTTATTGCTTTGCAGATCTCCTCTTCAGTTATCAGATTAGGCTGTGATGTATATAACCGGGTATAATACTCTTGAAATTCGTTATTAATCCCCTGTAGATCTCCTATAAGAACCCCATTCTGGTCTTCGACCTCAGCTATGGAGATGGTTTGTCGTTCCAGTCTAATGGCCCAGGCCCGAGTTCTACTTGGGCGGTCTCCCTCCCCATACTTTGATGCCAGTATTAGGTCACCCAGGAACCTCTCCTCCCTTGACGCCATCTAGAGGAGCTCTTCTTTATGTGCCTTCAGATCACGGCGTAGTTTGGGGGTGTCAAAAGTACCCTGTTTGTTCTCCAGTTCCCGAATAGTGTCTTCCAGTACCTGCATGGACTTACATAGGGCTTTCAGTACCCCCCTCCTTTGAGATGCAGCACCCCCTGGTCAGGTATTGACCCTTTGTTAGCCTGGAAATAGGTCTGTATGTCTTGGCTTATTTTGGCATGGAATGCTATGTCCTCCAGGGCCGCGGCTCTGAACCGCCACCGGAGCTGTCTGAGGGGGTTTGTGAGGTCCGAGAAGCGGACCAATACAGGTGATTGGTCGGAGAGGGTCCGAGGGAGAATGATAGCCTCTGTTACTTTCCTGACTATGGCGATGGAGGCCATAATGTAGTCAATCCTGGACGAGCTACAAGGCACCCCGGAGAAGAAGGTGTACTCTCTAGCATCAAGGTGTTCGCCACGCCATATGTCGTGAAGGTCGTGATATGTAGAGATTGAGGACCATGCCTTGGCTGCTGTCATGATGCCTACCTCCAAGGTGCCAGACAAGACCCAGCTACCCCAGAGGCAGACATCATGTCTTCAAGGGAAGTCACAACAGCCTCAAGTAGGGGCTCTTTGGACTCAGTCCTGGCGCCTTTGGCGCCAGGCTCATATCGGGCCACAGTCCTGGCGCCATAGGCGCCAGGCTCATAAATGGGGACTTTGTGTTAAAGGTGCTTAGTGTTAACTTACCTGATGCAGACCATGCTGCAACATCCAGGCCTTCTGAGGCCTGAATGGGACTACTTTATCTTTGGAACTACTTAACCACACGGGTGTGGTCAGGGGAGGAATACATACCGGAGAGGAAGGATACATACCTGGAACTACTTTGAAGGCTATTTAAGCCACGCCCAAGCAGCAACTCACGCTTCGCGTTGTTCTGCATCTAGCAGCTGGACGTTCACCGTGTTTGTTCCTGCATTCTGTCTTCTGCCACTCCTGCCAGCATCCTGGAACACCTGCAAAGAGAGAAGAGAAGAGAAAAGGGTAAAGAAGAGTCCTTACCTGCTAAATCCGCATTCCGGAGACAACTCGCCGACGGTCCTGAAAAGGGAGACATCCATTTAAAAGCACATCGCATTGATCGCTGCAGCGCCGCATCTCACTCACCTGTACAAGGTACCACCACGTTCTACGGCGACATCTGGACTCGCAGCCACATCACCGCGACTAGGGAGAAAAAGTCAAGAATAAAGGTGAGAGGGGAAAGAAAACAAGGAAACCTTAATTTCCATTACAAAGCTTACCTGTTGGGTTATTCCAACTTCATTTCGGGTCGGTGCCGCATCCTGGCATTTCCGGACCCCGGCCCCTAAAGGGAAAAAGAGACATCAGCGTTAGTGGGTGCATGAAAAGACGTTACCCAACGCCCATTAAAGACTTACCTGATTTCTTCTGGATTGATCTTTGTTTCGGGTCGGAGCCGCATCCAGGCATTTCCGGACCCCGGCCCCTATGGGGAAAAAAGACATCGGCGTTAGTGGGCGCATGAAAAGACATTACCCAAACGCCCATTAAAGGCTTACCTGATTTCTTCTGGATTGAGCTTCGTTTCGGGTCGGTGCCGCATCCAGGCATTTCCGGATCCCGGCCCCTATGGGGAAAAAAGACATCAGAGTTAGTGAGCGCATTGATACGAGGACACTGAGAGAACTCTCATCAAGCTCACCAGAGTCTCATTCTTCGGTTCCACAGCTCTTCTCGGAATAGTTTCCGCACCTGAAAAAGAGACAACAAACAATTATTATTGCGGAATCATACTCATTAACAGAATCCTTACAGTACTATACCGGGAAAACAAAACTTGAACCCTCTACAATTAAAATCCCAGTGAAGTAACTGGATACAACGCGCTCCTGCATGAGAAGCAGGATGGAGAGCTCAACCTTTCAAACCCTAAGGTGAGACTTCACGTGGGGGTCGCAGGAGGGTTTCGTAGAGGGGTGAGAAGGAAGCGGGAGGCTTATACTTTCTCCCGCAGATTGTTAATACTCCCTTTTCACATACAGAAAGATATTCCTACGAGCCAGACAAGCCAGATTCGAAGGTCCGGTCCAGTCCATCTTCCGGTTTCCTGCGCTTCACCATAGAAGAAGCAACAACACTCCAAACCAGACCTGCGCCTCTGTGGGAGTCAGGTGAGCGTAACAGCTGCTTGCAGGAGGGTCTGTTGTGAAATCATGGATCTGTCCAGATTGAGTGTGAAGGCCAGGTTAAAATCACCTACCCGTATAATCTTGTAGCCCGGGAACCTGTGAATATGCTTGGTGCATAGGTGAAAAAACTCTGGGGTATCCGTATTGGGAGCGTAAATATTTATAAGTATGAATTTTGTGCTGGGTAGCTCGCCCGCTAGCATTAAGTACTGTCCTTCTCGTCTTTAATCTGCTCGTGTAAGCTATTTTGCAGGGTGCCCTGGATGTAAGTAGCCACGCATCTGGAGTGTGTAGTGTAGGACGAGTCGAATCTATGGGTGCCCCATCCCGCCAGTTTGGGGAGAGGGGTGCCTTGAGACAAGTGTGTCTCTTGCAGACATATTATATTTACCCTGTGGTTTTTGTTATAGTTTGCAATTAGACAGGATTTCTTCTAGTTGGTAAGCCCCCTCACGTTCCACGACATAATTGAGAGAGTCCCCCTTGGCTTTCCCAACACTATTGGTGTAGCCATGTTACTTGTGATGCTCTGGTGGTTGGTGTCATGGTTTGAGATGTATGCTCCTGTATTGTGATATCAGTTCTGATGGAGCCTGCTAGCTTTTTGTGGTTCGTGCAAGTCGTCGTTCTATTTTCAATAACCTTAATAACTATTGACATTGGTCAAAATGGCCAAAGCCATGTTCCCCCCTACCAGTACCCACACAAGCCAGAAACAACAACCTACCGGCTCCCTACTCACCCACATCCCATAACTTCCGCCCTTAAACATAACCCAACAAGTCCACAGTGTTTGCTGGGAATGGGGCAATGTGGTCAGATTGAGGGCTCCTTATGGCAACGGCCATTGTCTAGTGTAACATACCCATCGACTAGTGCCCTGATGATCTCAACTGACCTGTCGGATCATTGGCTTCATTGTAACATACAGAATACAGGATATAATGGTGAAATCAGGGTAATTTCTGTGGTGATCGGCTGGATCTGGCCGATTCTTGGCAAACCGCTTAGCTGCTTCTGGGGTGGTAAAAACATTGTCAAGCCATTATGCGGTACACAGAGCTTAGCGGGGAACATCATTGAGTATCTTATCTTCTTTTCTCGCAGCATGTTTTTTGAAGCTTGGAAGGATTTCCATTGGTCCTGAACCGTGGGGCTGAAATCAGGGAAGAGTCTTATCGTGGAGCTTCCCCATTTCAATTCTTTCTTTTCCCATGCAGCTCCAAGTATGGCATCTCTGTCACTGTAGCAGAAGATTCTGGCAATTATAGGATGTTCCAGAGCCTCTGGGGGTGGCTTTGCCGCAAGTGAACGGTGTGCATGTTCCACCATATACATGTTCGACAGTGGAGGGTTCTCAAGGATGTCGACTAGGAATTGTTCCACAAATTTCTCCATGTTGTCTGTGCGTTTAGACTCTGGAATTCCCATAATCCAAATGGTATTTCTTCTAGAGCGGCCCTTCAGGTCTTCGTTCTTGGCTATCACCTTCTTCACTGACTGTTGTAGGGTAGCCACATCGTGCTGCAGGTAGGCAACTTTGTCTTTGTTCTCCCCTATTCTCTGTTCCGCTTCCGTCATGCGCCCGCGTTGTTTGTCTATTTGTATTGCGGAGATATCTACTTTGCATGTGAGAGAGTCTATCTTGTCACCCAGGTTAGCAGTACTGCTTTTCACTTTCCAGCAATGTTTGGTTCAAAGCTGTTACATCGACTTGCGCTGCCGCCTGAGTTTGTTGGGGAGGGGTGGTGGGTTGTGTTTGGTCAGCGCGTGCAAATTGGTTCATCTTTGCCTGTTTTTTGGGATTGAACATTTTAGTGCTGGGGTCCCCACTGCGGGTGGTGCGCCGGCCTACCTTGTTGGGGCTTCGTTGCTGGTTATCTCCACCTTCTGTAAATTCCAGTCATTATCGAATTGTCTCTGAAACCGGGGTCCCTTATTGTCTGCTGATTGGTGTAGTTTTAATCTCTACTTCAGTCACACTGGGGTGTCATGGGTGCTGACCCGTCTGCCTCTATCTCGCCCGGGAGCGCGATGTATCTTGCATAGGTCCCCGCTTTCCGGTAGCATAAGGATGGTATTGTCGTGGGCAGATCAGATAGTGGGAAGCTGGGGCGACCATCCACCAGTTCTTTTGGGTGCGAGAGTGGGGTTGAGCTCTCAGGGCCTTAAGGATTTGCAGACAATGGGTATGGGAGTGAGGCAGTATGGCACTTCTGTGTTGGAGCTACTGAGGTCCGCCACCCACACCAGTTCTTGATGTCGCTGTCAGGTTCTGGAGGTCCCCTGGTATTGTATATATGGCCCACTTAACTCTCCTTGGTGATTAGTTGGGAGCAGTTTGAGGGCTTAGGCATTTTAATCGGATCTCTAGGCAGAGCAGGGGCTTGTTGTGAGAACGGAATGCTTGAGGGGGACACCAGTTGCTTATTATGTTGGCCAAGGAGAGAGAAGAGCTCACAAGGTGCCCCAATCCAAATAGCGTGTTGGTTCCTCCCTGGTGCCACTCACTCTTCGATGCAGAGTTGTGCTCTCAGCGTTGGCCTGGATGTGTGATCACGCTGATGTTTCTGGCTACTCAAGGTTATTCCAGCCTGCGTAGGTGGGGGATGACCGTCCCACCGCAGCGCGTCAGTCTCTTGAGGTTTGTTGCTATTGACCTCGGGTGGGGCGTACAGTCCCGTCATTGCCTGGGGCCCCCAGAATTTAGGCAAGCTTGCTGTGGGGGGTAAGGGGGGTTTAGCCGCTGTTGTCCCAAGAATGCATGTGGCTCTTTGCTGGCGTCCTTCAGCTGCGGGGGCACAGGCAGGTGCAGCTCACCCTCGTGTGCCTCCCCTCTTCCCTCCGACGCGGAGCTCACCTTCGCCGTGTACTGAATCGGACACTACTTCAGTACTTCCCGGCCGTTTCCTAAATACCACTCCTGCTCTGAACACCAGGCTCGCTGTACCGGGTGGGCCGCCCCTCCTCCACTCGCCCAGCCTGTAGCTGGGATCGCAGGCACACCGCAAGCGTGGCAGCGCCTCAGTGTCACTATGCCGGTTGAGATTCCACCAGATTACGCTGCAACAATTCAAAGAGCTGTTTCTCTGGTCCTCGGGGGTAGTCGGGTGGTGTAAGGCAGGATATTTAGCAATTATTTATGTTCCGTTGCCGGAGCCTTTCAGGCGCTGCCATCTTGATAAGCTATAGTTAAATGTTGTGCCCATCAGAAAATAGTGACTGAAATTCATAAAGGAAATGATTTTGCTGATTCCATTGCTAAACAAACGTTAGATTGTACCTTGGGGATGTATAATTCTGAGAATATTAAAAGGGCTCAAGATTTAGGATGTATGGCGAAAACCTCTGTTAACATTAAAGAGATACAAGCGATGGCCACTGATGAGGAAATAAGGGGATGGGAAGACAGCTTTGCTATACAAGATGAAGAGGGGTGTTGGGTCACAGGGTCTAAAAAACAATGGATGTTACCTAATGCCTATGTACCTTTGGTTGTGCGTATGACCCACTGACCACCCACATACACGCTAAAGCTATGTGCAAACAATTGGAGAATGTTTGGTGTAATTCATTGTTTACTATAACAGCTGAGAATGTGGTTATACATTGCATGATATGTTTAGAACATAATATAGCCCGAGGGACTACAGTCTCTGCAGGAAATGTTGACCCTCCTACCTTCCCATTTGAAGTTTTGCATTTTTACTTTATTGAATTAGAAAGATGTAATCATTTTAAATATGTGCTGGTAGTGAGTTGTGCCTTTAGCAAATGGGTAGAGGCTTTTTCCTTGAGAGATAATACAGCCACCTCCACTGCGAAAGTCATGTTGAAAGAATATTTCCCCAGGTTTGGATTACACAGGGTAATCTGGTCTGACAATGGCCCCCACTTTATTGCAGAAGTAATATGAAACGGGTGTAATGGATTTCAGATCAAAAAGACATTTCACACAGCTAATCACCCTCAAAGTGTGGGGTTAATTTGAGCGCCACAATGGAATTCTAAAAAACAAAATAGCTAACGTTTGTGCGCACACAGGATTTAAATGGCCAGACGCTCTACCTTTAGCATTATTCTCTATGTGGACTACAGTTGCGGCCAAATCAGGGTTATCCCCTTATGAAATCGTTATAGGCAGACCAGCTAATGTTTGGGGTGCTCCTAGACCACGATCATTGAAGGACATTGAGTACCCACTGCTTGTTGATTATTGTAAACAATTGACTGAACAATTGCGTTCTATCCGCCAGCAGGTGAAGGCTAACTTGCCGGCCAAAAATTTGCGAAGGACATCGGGTGACCTGGTGATGGTCAAAAACTTTCAAAGAAGCACTGCACTGGAACCACGTTGGCTAGGACCATACCAGGTGTTGTTGGCCACGCAAACTGCAGTTTGAGTAGAAGGGAAAAGGCATTGGATCCAAACTGCTCACATCAAATTGGTTCCTTTACCTTCACCCTCTGATGGAGATCATCCTCCTTTGTCTGAAATGAACGATTCTTGGACCCCTGTGAGTCTTCAAATCAGACACCAACCTTGTTCGAAGATCATTCTATCCCAGGAACGACTAGATGCAATCTGAGACCCAGGAAGGAATAGGATTGGCACTGATGTCAGCCTGTGCCCACCGGAAACCTACAAGTGCGGGTCTGATATTGAGGTCAGCATTGCACCCACGAGAAATCAACGTGTCCCGATTCCTGTGCACTATTCAGAAAGAAGAAGATAGAGGCAAAGTTTGTCTGCAGGGGAACTGAAAGTTGGGTTGCTTTCAGTTAGTTAAAAAACATTTTTAATCGTAAACATTTCACAGAGCATCTGAAAACAATTGGTTAAAATACCATACTATAGATGGAAACAAAATGATGGTCAGTTACACTTGCACATACAGATTGCCACACATTTGGCTGGAGTGTAGTCACAAATATTAGTTATGAGACAGCATTCACAACTGGTTCACTATCTCTTTCCTTTGACCAGAAGTTCTGCACAATCTTATACTCTTAAGTGCATGGATTTTAATAACGGTATTGATGTTAAATAGAAAAAAGTCTCAACATGTTTCAATTCTTAGTAGGTTAAATCCAGAACATTCGTCAGGAGTAAGACCCTGGTATTTGTACAAGCGTCTAGCTTTTTGCTAGTGTTTTGGCAGCGAGATTTCAATTGGGCGCAGTCCTTCCCCTAACAAACATAGGGCCTCATTACAACTCAGGCGGTAAGGGGTTTACGGCGCCGTAAACAGCGCCGACCCTTACCGCCTGAGTACGAGGTCCCTTAGCGCCATGGCGGATTTAACACCTGCTTTTAGCAGGTGTTAAAATCCATGGCGCTAAGGGACCATGGAGTTAATTACGCCACCGTAATTTACGGTGGCGTAATTAACGCCTTCCCCACTCCCATTATGCCCTATGGGGCAAAAATGGGAATGGGGAAGGGTAAATGGGGATTGGGGACTTACCGCCCCGCCAAACTCGGAATGGGGCGGTAAGTCCGCCAACCACCATGGCGTAAACGTAGTTTACGCCATGGTGGTAAAGTCACAGCCCAGGCGGTAATTTACCGCCTGGGTCGTGATGAGGCCCATAGACAAAGCACAAATACAATGGAGTGAGTTACTGTCTTGATTCCTTGCTCTCATGTCCCCAGCCCTCCAAGATGTCAGGCTGGAGCCAGGCCACGATCACCTACATGGCCCTCAAGGGCCTCTCCATCCCTCCAAAGACCCACTTGGAGTCAGACTTGGCGCTTGTGGCACCAGACTCACTCACTCCCATTGGATAACATTGGGGATTGGACTTGTAATGCTTTGATGGAGACAAGATGGATGCCCCCACATATTTTGGTTCCCAGAACTGCATGTGCAGTCTAGTCTTTTGGGTGTGGTTCAGCCCAGAGACACCTGGGATACCCAGAGACTATTTAAGCCACGCCCAGGCTGAGAAACATGCTTTGTGTTTTCTGCACCTGCAGCGTGACACTCACCGTGTTCGGATCGGTCTCCAGTAGGCCTGCATCTTTCTTCTGTGCTCAGCTCCTGCAAGAACAAGAACACTGTTAGGAACAGCCTTACCTTGCGGCGCTTCTGCCCATCATTCATCGCTTTTCTGTTCTGCGGGCATCTTCGGCAGTGTCATTCCCATCCCGGCACGCTGCTGCCTAAGGAAAAGGGAAAAGAACAGAAAAAAGGCATTAGTAAGCATTCAGCAAATCTTCGCTTATTTTTAAAGACTGTACAAGCTTTAAACGCTTACCTGAATCCCAGCCGCTCTGGGGGAACTCTGTCTCCAGAACTTCTCATCCATCTGCAAGAGGGAAAAGACACTCCAGGTTAGCGTGGAAACATCTAGAGGCGCCGCATACCGCGCTTACTGACCGCATTTCTTCTTCATAACCGGAATCCATGCTGAAAACGTTGCGGCACCTAAAAGACACACAAAAAGAACTCAGTTCAATACAAATAAGAAAGGGTTGCATCGCGCATCGCGCTCTAACTCACCTTCAGCGCTACTCATCTCAGCTGCACCTCGCCATCCCCGGACATCGGCCATCATCTAAGGAAGGAAAGGAACGAAGTTAGAGAACTGTTCAAAAGACTCATTATACTTACCTGTCTGACTCTTGCCAGTGAATTAACTAGGCAGCAATGAGCATGCATCAATCAACGTGCCCCTGCGCTGAAAGCAAGACAGAGAGCACACTTTCCAAGAAAACAAGGTGAGTTGTGGATCAAAGGGAAGGGTTGGACCCCGGGGAAGAAGGGGTTCAAGCACACAGAGACAATAGGGAGTTAAACTCTACCAATCCTGTGTTTCAGGCCCAGTCTCCAGTCGAGTAGACTCCAGGGAAGGGTTTGAGGTCGTAAGAGGTCAGAACAGGCTGAGTGACGTCCCCGTGGATACCAGGTGAGCATTAAGGAACACAAAGCCTCACATCAAAATCAACCTGGGCGTCATGGAAACTTCAGAAACCGACCAGTTAGCCCACATGTTGGGGCAGCTACGTGCCGGAGTACATGCAACCAGGCAGGAGACCAACACCCTGAGGAGAGAGCTGATAGTAGCCAAAGAACGCACTGATGATTTAAGCCGGCAACTTCTCCAGTCATAAGCAGGGCATACACCATTGCCGGGAAGCCTGCCCTCGATGCCAGCACCATCAGCCAATCCCGTTAAGATAACCCTTCCTGGGGCAGTTCCCTTGGCCCCGCCCAAACGATTTACGGGGGATCCCAAGAGGTTTGCAACGTTCATGAACCAGTGCCGCCTGCACTTCCTTTGTAGACCAGGGGCTTTTCCGAATGACCAATCACGGGTCGCTTTTGTGCTATCCTACCTGTATGGTAGCGCCAAGGACTGGTCTGTACCCTTTGTGGCACAAGACGATCCTTTGCTGCATGACTTCAGGGGCTTTCAGCAGGAGATGGAAAAGCTGTTCGCCCGTCATACTCATGGGCAGGCATTAGACAACGAACTTCTGTCCCTACGCCAAGGGAATCAAGACCTATTAACATACATAGCCACGTTCAATAGACTCGTAGTTGAAGCAGAATGGCCAGTGGAGAATAGAACCACATTATTTCATCAGGGGTTGCGGGGGGAGCTCAAGGATGTTCTCGCACAAGTAGTGAACCCCCCGAAAGACTGCTCAGAATTCATTGACCTTGTTGTTCAACTGGATCATAGGTTGCAGGACCGAAGAGCAGATCGAACCAAACCGGACCCACGCCCTATGTATGTGCGTTCAAAGGACAATATTGCCCGTACAGCGGAAGGTTCAGGAGAACCAATGCAAATCGGGGGGGTCAGATCCCCCTTGACTAAAGCGGAAAGGGATAAAAGGAGACAGCAGCAGTTATGTCTGTACTGTGGAAGGTCAGGTCATTTCCGTAAAGAGTGCCCTGTGAAGCCACCGAGGAGGACGGTAGGGGCCACGGACAAGGAAGATACCATCAAGGAATCGGAAAATTCCCCAGCCCAGCAAGTGTATGGGTCCACTTGTGGAGCGAAGAAAGTGAACTACAGACCTCCCATTTTGCACTATCTGTGGTCTTGATCTATCACCAACAACCATCTCGGATGCACGCAGTACGAGCGTACATTGACAGTGGAGTCTTTGGGAATTACATCCACCAGGATCTTGCGGTAAAGATGGGGCTTCCGTTACGCCCTAAATCAACCACTGACACTGTTACCACTGTCAACGGCACGGAAATAGCTTCTGGTCCAGTATCCCAATGCACTGCAGCTTTAACCCTTCTGTGCCAGGATGGACACCAAGAATCTATCGTTTTCGACCTCATTAAGGCACCACAGTTCCGGTTGATTGTGGGAATGCCATGGTTGGTACCTCACGATCATCGAATCAAATGGCAAGCAAAGGAATTGGCCTTTCCCGAGACTTGCGCCCACACATGTTATCGCCAAGAGAAACAACCAATAGATACCAGAACCTCCACGCTTGCGACTGTGGCAATCGGCACCCTACCAAGTGAATGCCAGAACTTTCAAGATGTCTTTCAGAAAGAACAGGCTAATACCCTGCCTCCGCATAGACCATACGATTGCCAAATCGACCTGATACCCAGCGCACAAATCCCTTGTGGGCGAATTTAAGCACTCACGGAACCAGAAAACCAGCACCTGAAGGCCTATCTTGACCAATACCTGGTTCATCCGTCCCTCGAAGTCTCCAGCAGCCAGTCCTCTATTCTTCGTACCGAAAAAGGAGGGGGACTTGAGAACGTGCATCGACTATCGCGCACTGAACCAGATTACCGTAAAAAACCGCTACCCCCTGCCACTGATCCCTGAATTGCTTTATCAAGTCGAAGATGCCCAAATCTACACAAAACTAGACCTGAGGGGGGCATATCACCTTGTTCACGTAAAACAGGGGGATGAATGGAAAACTGCTTTTCGAACCAAATACGGCTTGTACGAATATCAAGTAATGCCCTTTGGCCTTTGCAACGCGCCTGCAGCATTTCAATACTTCATGAACGATGTCCTACGGGAATTGATTGATGTCTGTGCTCTAGTGTACATCGACGATATTCTAGTATATTCCGCATCAAAGCAGAACCACGTTAAACACGTCCAATCCGTATTGGAGAAACTCCGTCAACACCAGCTCTATGCCAAGCTCGAAAAGTGCTCATTCCACATGTCTGAGGTGGAATTCCTGGGCTTTATTCTCAGCCCGAATGGAATCTGAATGGATGTACACATGGTAGATGCTATCCTGAACTGGCCATCCCCAAATTCATTCAAGGGGGTTCAAAGTATGCTGGGTTTTGCAAACTTCTACTGCCGGTTCATCCCAGGATTTTCGCAAATCGTGCATCCCATCACGTCATTGCTAAGGAAAAGCAACAAAAAGTTCCAGAGGACAACAGAAGCTGAGGAAGCTTTCCAGGAACTCAAAGCAAGATTCACATCTGCCCCAATCTTACGCCACCCTCGCCTTGATCTCCCATACCTGGTGGAAACGGACGTCTCAAGCATGGCTATGGGAGCTGTACTCTCACAAAAGGACCCCGAAACGGGCCCGTTACACCCTGGTTGTGTAAATTCACACCCCCTGAACTCAATTACGCTATCACAGACAAAGAACTCCTGGCCATTAAGTCAGCCTTTAAGGCAAGGCGGCACTGCCTCTTGGGCGCCAGACACACAATCACTGTAATAACTGACCACCGGAACCTCCAGTACCTAAAAACGGCAAAGGCCCAATCCTCACGACAACTACGTTGGGCTCTTTTTTTTTGCTTAATATTGACCAGGGGTGAAAAATGGGAAGGCCGATGCCCTTTCCTGTATAGGGGTGGAAGAGCAAGGATATCAGACCCCTGACCCAATAGCAATCATCCCGAGTCACAAGCTCCTAGGAATCACAGCAACCATAACTCAGAAAGAATTACATGAAGAAATCCAAAACCTGATGAGTCCGGAGCAATTACAAGCGTGGAGTGCACAAGGAGAACATTACATGATAAAAGATCAGTTGCCCTACTTCAGGAATCATTTATTCTTACCAAACCAAGAACTACGAGAACAAGTCATGTCCGGTTATCATGATTCCTTGATCGAGGGCCACCCCGGAATAGCTAAAATCCTAGCCAAGGTAAAACGAAATTATTGGTGGCCCACGTGGCGTAAAGACATTATCCAATTCATCCTATCTTGTGGAGTGTGTGCTCAAAACAAGTCATCCAAGCAGAAACTGGCTAGGCTAATACAACCATTTGAAATCCCACCAGCACCCTGGCACACGTTGTCCCTCGATTTTATTACTGACTTACCAGCCAGTCAAGGGTTTAACACTATTCTTGTGGTCATGGACCTATTTTCAAAAATGGCACATTTCATTCCTCTTAAGGGGCTCCCAAATGCTTCCACTCTGGCAAAGGTATTTCTTGAAGGCATCATACGGCTCCATGTGTTTCCTTCAGTTTTAGTCCGAGGTACTCAATTTGTATCTAACTTCTGGAGAAAATGCTGCTCTATGGCCCAGATCGACATCCGGCTTTCCACCAGTCAGCATCCCCAAACGGATGGTCAAACTGAGAGGACAAATCAGAGCTCGAGCAGTATCTGCGTTGCATGTTACACCAAGCTGAAGGAAGCTGGTTCGACCTATTATGGATAGCTGAATATGCTTATAATAATTCCCTACACACCAGCACTGGGCAGACACCCTTTTATACCATGTATGGCAGGCACCCACGTACTTCTGAGTTGGACGTTCCTACAACCCTGGAAATGCCAGCAGTCAAAACCTTGCACACAACCATTTCTCAACCCTTTAAAAGGGCAGCTGAACACCTACTTCAAGCTAAGAATCGCCAAAAGAAGTTTGCTGATCAACACCGAGCAAAGGCCCCCAACTGCCAAGTGGGAGACAAAGTTTGGCTGGCGTCTAAACACGTGTCCATTAAAGGAACCCGAACTTTCCGTCCAAGATACCTGTGTCCATTCACCGTCACCTCCGTGATAAATCCTGTGGCGGTCAGACTAGCTTTGCTGTCAAACATGCAGATTCATCCTGTGTTCCACGTGTCTCTCCTTAAACCTGTTCAACCTGGGACCCGGGTAACAACGCCACCGCAGCCAGGAGTAGTCGCCGGAGAGCCAGAATTTGAAGTCAAGGACATCCTGGATTCAAAGTACGTCAGATCCAAATTATTCTACTTAGTAGATTGGAAGGGGTATGGTCCACAAGACAGGACATGGGAGCCTTGTGAGTACATCCATGCACCTCGCTTGCTTAGACGATTTCATCAAAACCATCCAAACAAACCAGGACCAGACAGAAGAGCCACCTTGAGAGGGGCCTTGGGAGGGGGGGGGGTGGGGGAGTGCTGTCATGATTCCTGCCTCTCATGTCTCCAGCCCTCCAAGATGTCAAGCTGGAGCCAGGCCACGATCACGAACATGGCCTTCAAGGGCCTCTCCATCCCTCCAAAGACCCACTTGGAGTCAGACTTGTTACTTGTGGCACCAGACTCACTCACTCCCATAGGATAACATTGGGGATTGGTCTTGTAGTGCTTTGATGGGGACAAGATGGATGCCCCCACATATTTCGGTTCCCAGAACTGCATGTGCAGTCTAGTCTTTTGGGTGTGGTTCAGCCCAGAGACACCTGGGATACCCAGAGACTATTTAAGCCACGCCCAGGCTGAGAAACATGCTTTGTGTTTTCTGCACCTGCAGCATGACACTGACCGTGTTCGGATCGGTCTCCAGTAGGCCTGCATCTTTCTTCTGCGCTCAGCTCCTGCAAGAACAAGAACACCGTTAGGAACAACCTTACCTTGCAGCGCTTCTGCCCATCATTCATTGCTTCTTCTGTTCTGCGGGCATCTTCAGCGGTGTCATTCCCATCCCGGGACGCCGCTTCCTAAGGAAAAGGGAAAAGAACAGAAAAAAGGCATTAGTAAGCATTCAGCAAATCTTCACTTATTTTTAAAGACTGTTCGAGCTTTAAACGCTTACATGAATCCCAGCCGCTCTGGCGGAACTCTGTCTCCGGAACTTCTCATCCATCTACAAGAGGGAAAAGACACTCCAGGTTAGCGTGGAAAGATCTAGAGGCGCTGCATACCGCGCTTACTCACTGCATTTCTTCTTCATAACCGGCATCCACGCTGAAAATGTTGCGGCACCTAAAAGACACAGAAAAAGAACTTGGTTCAATACAAATATTAACCTCTTTAGTGCCAAGGACGAGGTATCTCGTCCTTGAAAGTGCATGTGCAGTGCCAAGGACGAGTTAGCTCGTCCTTTTCGGCACGTTGTTTTGAGCGATCCCTGCAAAGCAGGGATCGCTCAAAACAGTAATCCAACTCCCGGGCTATGTGAGGGGGAGGTCCCCCCTCACTGCCAGGGGGCTGGATTACCTTCAGTTTCACGTCGGCGTGAGTAACGGAGAGAGAAGGTAAGAGCCATTCTTTGTCAGCCTCGATCTCCGGCTGTATTTCAAGCCGGAGATCGAGGTGGGTATCGCTGGAAAGGGGAGATTGTCCCCTTTCCAGAGATACCCTTTGTGTGGCATTGCTGCCCGCGGATCGGGCGCAGGGCGCGCAATCCGTGGGCAGCAATGTCACCAGATCAACGCAGATCCGTTTGTGACGTGGGGGGAGTGGAGGCTGCTTACTAGGTAAGCGGCCCCCTTCCCCCTGTGGCTCCAAAGCATGGGGCCACAGCGCCAGAGACCCCTGGGGGAAGATAATCACTGCCCCCAGGGGTGAAAATAAAAAAATAAAATAAAAAAATTCGAGCGGAGGTGGGAGGTGGGAGGGGGATTGGGGCCCTGGGGCACACTAGGCCACCAGGGATGGAGCAAAAAGTGGTGTCCCTGGAAAGGGGACTTTCTCCCCTTTCCAAGGACACCACATATGAGGCATTGCTAGTCATGGATCGGCGCAGAGCACTCGATCCGTGATCAGCAACCCACTAGATCACCATGGATCTGTTTGTGATGCGGGGGGAGGGGGGACTGCTTACTAGGTAAGTGGCCCCCTTCCCCCTGTGGCACCAAAGCATTGGGGCCACAGCGCCAGAGACCCCTGGGGGCAGATAATCACTGCCCCCAGGGGTGAAAATGAAAAAAAAAATTAAAAAAAACTCGAGCAGAGGTGGGAGGGGGATTGGGGCCCTGGGGCCCACTAGGCCACCAGGGATTGAGCAAAAAGTGGTGTCCCAGGAAAGGGGACTTTCTCCCCTTTCCAAGGACACCGCATATGAGGCATTGCAACCCACTAGACCACCATGGATCCGTTTGTGAGGTGGGGGGAGATGGGGGCTGCTTCAAGTAAGCAGCCCTCTCCCCCCTCCCGGCCCCCAAAGCATGGGGGAACATGCATGTGAACCCTGGGGCAGATGGCTGATATCTGCTCCTAGGAAGGGGCATCTGATCCCAGGGAGGGATGCATGAGGTGGGGCCCCCCTATCTGCCCCCAGGGAGGGTTGCATGAGGTGGGGCCCTCCATTTGGGGTGGGGGGTTGAGGGCCACCCCCCATTGCAGTACATCATTCACTGCCAATTTAGGGTGCCCCTCATCCCCCCTAAAAAGCAGCTTATGAATTTGTATGATTTTTTTTGTTTACCCAACTTCGCTTGGTGCAGATGGCCTATTAGTGTGGCAATCTGCCCCCATGGTGCCCAAACCCTACTGCCCCATCTATTGGGGGTCCTGCCCCACCTTTTGTGGTGGCCCTCTCCCCCCCCATCCAAATGGCTGGGAGGGACACCTCATGCTGCCCTCCCTGAGCCTCCTAGGAAGGGCTGCATGATGTGCCCCCCTCCGTTCAGTGTGGGTGAGGAGAGGGCCACCACAAATGGTGGGACAGGCCCCCCAGTGGGTGGGGCAGTAAGGTTTGGGCACCCCGGGGCCATATTGGCACACCAATGTGCCCCTCTGCACCAGGGCAAGTTTCGTAAACAAAGAAAAAATGGAAAATGGTGGAACACTTTTTAGGGGGGGCTGTGGGGCACCCCAAAGGGTCTGGGAAGTTTCTAATGGGATGGGGCATTGACCCCCTGCCCCCCAACGGCAATGGATTGGGTGCCATGTCATGCAGCCCTCCCTGGGACCAAATATCTGCTCCTAGGAACGGATGCCTGAGCCCAGGGAGGAGTGCAGGACAGCCCCCCCCCCCCATTATCTGCCACTGGGGAGGGCTACATGAGATGGGCCGCCCCTCCAATTTGGCCATGTGTGGGATCCCATGGGTGTCCTCTTTTCGGAAATGCATGGAGTTCCCTGTTTTCCCTGCTGGCTTCCACACCCTAGGCCCAAATCTGTAGGTTGCCCACAAGAACAAAATGGGCAGCGGCGAAAGGCTTGGGGTGACCAGTGGGTTACCCTTTTCCTTTTGCGCCCCCGGTAGGTGCACCCACACATTTGAGGTACCGTTTTCATTGGGACACCTGTGGGAACGCGGGACGGTAGGCCATGTGCTGTTGGCGGTGTGTTTCGGTGAGTGGCCAGAGGGAAATGTCTGAGAATTGTCTGCATTTCCAGCCAATTTCAGAGACATTTCCCTGTGTCCACTCACCGAAACACGCCGCCACCAACAGATGTCATACCTTCTCGCGTTCCCACAGGTGTCCCGACGAAAAAGGTACCTCACATGTGTGGGTGCACCTACCGGGGGGCAAAAGGAAAATGGTAACCCGCTGGTAACCCCAAGCCTTTCGCCACAGCACAATTTGTTCATGTGGGCAACCTACAGATTTGGGCCTAGGGTGTTGAAGCCAGCAAGAAAAACGGGGAACCCATGCATTTCCCAAAAGAGGACACCCGTGGGAATGCGCAGAGGTCTGACTTGCGCAAAGCGGCCCAGAATGTATTACCCAGAACCCCAGACAAAGTGAACGTTGTGTTTTTTCCCCACCAAATATCACACTTTCTCGGGGATTGTGGCTAATAAAAACTGGGCAATTTGCGCAAGGCAGACCTCTGTGGATTCCCAGGGGTGTCCTCTTTTGGAAAATGCATGGGGTTCCCGGTTTTCCTCAGTGGCTTGGACACCCGAGGCCCATATCTGTATGTTGTGCCGGTCGGCAGAATGTCTGAGATTCCGCTCTGAAAACAGACTTGGGGTTACTTGTGTTTTAGGATTTCCCCTTGGCAGCCAGGTAGGTGCACCCACACATGTGAGGTACCGTTTTCATCGGGACACCTGTGGGAACGCGGGAAAGTAAGCCATGTGGTGTTGGGGGCGTGTTTCGATGGGGGCGCTGAGCGAAATGTGCAGAAAATGCATTATTTTTCCCACATTTCGGACTTTGCGGAGGCTTCTGGGTAATAAATTCTGGGGCGATGTGCGCAAATCATACCTCTGCGGATTCCCACGGGCGTCCTCTTTTCGGAAATGCATGGGGTTCCCTGTTTTCCTTGATGGCTTGGACACCCGAGGCCCATATCTGTATGTTGTGCCGGTCGGCAGAATGTCTGAGATTCCGCTCTGAAAACAGACTTGGGGTTACATGTGTTTTAGGCTTTCCCCTTGGCAGCCAGGTAGGTGCACCCACACATGTGAGGTACCGTTTTCATCGGGACACCTGTGGGAACGCGGAACGGCAGGCCGTGTGGTGTTGGGGGCGTGTTTCAATGGGTGCGCCGAGCGAAATGTGCAGAAAATGCGTTTTTTTCCCCCACATTTCGGACTTTGCGGGGGCTTCTGGGTAATAAATTCTGGGGCGATGTGCGCAAATCATACCTCTGCGGATTCCCACGGGTGTCCTCTTTTCGGAAATGCATGGGGTTCCATGTTTTCCTTGGTGGCTTGAACACCCGAGGCCCATATCTGTATGTTGTGCCGGTCGGCAGAATGTCTGAGATTCCGCTCTGAAAACAGACTTGGGGTTACTTGTGTTTTAGGCTTACCCCTTGGCAGCCAGGTAGGTGCACCCACACATGTGAGGTACCGTTTTCAACGGGACACCTGTGGGAACGCGGGACGGCAGGCCATGTGGTGTTGGGGGCGTGTTTCGAAGGGTGCGCCGAGCGAAATGTGCAGAAAATGCGTTTTTTTTCCCACATTTCGGAATTTGCAGGGGCTTCTGGGTAATACATTCTTGGGCGATGTGCGCAAATCATACCTCAGCGGATTCCCATGGGTGTCCCCTTTTCGAAAATGCATGGGGTTCCCTGTTTTCCTTGGTGGCTTGGACACCCGAGGCCCATATCTGTATGTTGTGCCGGTCGGACGAAAGTCTGAGATTCCGCTCTGAAAACAGACTTGGGGTTACTTGTGTTTTAGGCTTTCCCCTTGGCAGCCAGGTAGGTGCACCCACACATGTGAGGTACCGTTTTCATTGGGACACCTGTGGGAAAACGGGACGGTAGGCCATGTGGTGTTGGGGGCGTGTTTCAATGGGTGCGCCGAGCGAAATGTGCGGAAAATGCGTTTTTTTCCCCACATTTCGGACTTTGCTGGGGCTTCTGGGTAATAAATTCTGGGGCGATGTGCGCAAATCATACCTCTGCGGATTCCCACGGGTGTCCTCTTTTCGGAAATGCATGGGGTTCGCTGTTTTCCTTGGTGGCTTGGACACCTGATGCCCATATCTGTATCTTGTGCCGGTCGGCAGAATGTCTGAGATTCCGCTCTGAAAACAGACTTGGGGTACTTGTGTTTTAGGCTTTCCCCTTGGCAGCCAGGTAGGTGCACCCACACATGTGAGGTACCGTTTTCATCGGGACACCTGTGGGAACGCGGGACGGTAGGCCATGTGGTGTTGGGGGCGTATTTCGATGGGTGCGCCGAGCCAAATGTGCAGAAAATGCGTTTTTTTCCCTACATTTCGGACTTTGCGGGGGCTTCTGGGTAATAAATTCTGGGGCGATGTGCGCAAATCATACCTCTGCGGATTCCGACGGGTGTCCTCTTTTCGGAAATGCATGGGGTTCCCTGTTTTCCTTGGTGGCTTGAATACCCGAGGCCCATATCTGTATCTTGTGCCGGTCGCCAGAATGTCTGAGATTTCGCTCTGAAAACAGACTTGGGGTTACATGTGTTTTAGGCTTTTCCCTTGGTAGCCAGGTAGGTGCACCCACACATGTGAGGTACCGTTTCCACCGGGACACCTGTGGGAACGCGGGATGGTAGGCCATGTGGTGTTGGGGGCGTGTTTCGATGGGTGCACCGAGCAAAATGTGCAGAAAATGCGTTTTTTTCACCATATTTCGGACTTTGCGGGGGCTTTTGGGTAATAAATTCTGGGGCGATGTGTGTAAATCATACCTCTGCGGATTCCCACGGGTGTCCTCTTTTCGGAAATGCATGGGATTCCGTGTTTTCCTTGGTGGCTTGGACACCCGAGGCCCATATCTGTATGTTGTGCCGGTCGGCAGAATGTCTGAGATTCCGCTCTGAAAACAGACTTGGGGTTACATGTGTTTTAGGCTTTCCCCTTGGCAGCCAGGTAGGTGCACCCACACATGTGAGGTACCGTTTTCATCGGGACACCTGTGGGAACGCGGGACGGTAGGCCATGTGGTGTTGGGGGCGTATTTCGATGGGTGCGCCGAGCCAAATGTGCAGAAAATGCGTTTTTTTCCCCACATTTCGGACTTTGCGGGGGCTTCTGGGTAATAAATTCTGGGGAGATGTGCGCAAATCATACCTCAGCGGATTCCCACGGGTGTCCCCTTTTCGGAAATGCATGGGATGCCCTGTTTTCCTTGGTGGCTTGGACACCCGAGGCCCATATCTGTATGTTGTGCCGGTCGGCAGAATGCCTGAGATTCCGCTCTGAAAACAGACTTGGGGTTACATGTGTTTTAGGCTTTCCCCTTGGCAGCCAGGTAGGTGCACCCACACATGTGAGGTACCGTTTTCATCGGGACACCTGTGGGAACGCGGGACGGTAGGCCATGTGGTGTTGGGGGCGTATTTCGATGGGTGCGCCGAGCCAAATGTGCAGAAAATGCGTTTTTTTCCCTACATTTCGGACTTTGCGGGGGCTTCTGGGTAATAAATTCTGGGGCGATGTGCGCAAATCATACCTCTGCGGATTCCCACGGGTGTCCTCTTTTTGGAAATGCATGGGGTTCCCTGTTTTCCTTGGTGGCTTGAACACCCGAGGCCCATATCTGTATGTTGTGCCGGTCGGCAGAATGTCTGAGATTCTGCTCTGAAAACAGACTTGGGGTTACTTGTGTTTTAGGCTTACCCCTTGGCAGCCAGGTAGGTGCACCCACACATGTGAGATACTGTTTTCATCGGGACACCTGTGGAACGCGGGACCGCAGGCCATGTGGTGTTGGGGGCGTGTTTCGATGGGTGCGCCGAGCGAAATGTGCAGAAAATGCGTTTTTTTTCCCACATTTCGGAATTTGCGGGGGCTTCTGGGTAATGCATTCTTGGGCGATGTGCGCAAATCATACCTCAGCGGATTCCCACGGGTGTCCCCTTTTTGGAAATGCATGGGGTTCCCTGTTTTCCTTGGTGGCTTGGACACCTGAGGCCCATATCTGTATGTTGTGCCGGTCGGCAGAATGTCTGAGATTCCGCTTTGAAAACAGACTTGGGGTTACTTGTGTTTTAGGCTTTCCCCTTGGCGGCCAGGTAGGTGCACCCACACATGTGAGGTACCGTTTTCATCGGGACACCTGTGGTAACGCGGGAAGGTAGGCCATGTGGTGTTGGGGGCGTGTTTCTATGGGTGCGCCGAGCAAAATGTGCGGAAAATGCGTTTTTTTCCCCACATTTTGGACTTTGCTGGGGCTTCTGGGTAATAAATTCTGGGGCGATGTGCGCAAATCATACCTCTGCGGATTCCCACGGGTGTCCTCTTTTCGTAAATGCATGGGGTTCCCTGTTTTCCTTGGTGGCTTGGACACCCGAGGCCCATATCTGTATCTTGTGCCGGTCGGCAGAATGTCTGAGATTCCGCTCTGAAAACAGACTTGGGGTTACTTGTGTTTGAGGCTTTCCCCTTGGCAGCCAGGTAGGTGCACCCACACATGTGAGGTACCGTTTTCATCGGGACACCTGTGGGAACCCGGGACAGTAGGCCATGTGGTGTTGGGGGCGTGTTTCGATGGGGGCGCCGAGCCAATTGTGCGGAAAATGCGTTTTTTTTCCCACATTTCGGACTTTGCGGGGGCTTCTGGGTAATAAATTATGGGGCCATGTGCGCAAATCATACCTCTGCGGATTCCCACGGGTGTCCTCTTTTTGGAGATGCATGGGGTTCCCTGTTTTCCTTGGTGTTTTGGACACACGAGGCCCATATCTGTATGTTGTACCGGTCGGCAGAATGTCTGAGATTTCGCTCTGAAAACAGACTTGGGGTTACATGTGTTTTAGGCTTTCCCCTTGGTAGCCGGGTAGGTGCACCCACACATGTGAGGTACCGTTTTCATCGGGACACCTGTGGGAACGCGGGACAGTAGGCCATGTGGTGTTGGGGGCGTGTTTCGATGGGTGCGCCGAGCGAAATGTGCAGAAAATGCGTTTTTTTTACCATATTTCGGACTTTGCGGGGGC
Source organism: Ambystoma mexicanum (assembly GCF_040938575.1). NCBI lineage: Eukaryota > Metazoa > Chordata > Amphibia > Caudata > Ambystomatidae > Ambystoma > Ambystoma mexicanum. The sequence goes on from NC_090941.1 coordinate 572,340,807, forward strand.
TTCTGGGTAATAAATTCTGGGGCGATGTGCGCAAATCATACCTCTGCAGATTCCCACGGGTGTCCTCTTTTCGGAAATGCATGGGGTTCCCTGTTTTCCTTGGTGGCTTGGACACCCGAGGCCCATATCTGTATGTTGTGCCAGTCGGCAGAATGTCTGAGATTCCGCTCTGAAAACAGACTTGGGGTTACTTGTGTTTTAGGCTTACCCCTTGGCAGCCAGGTAGGTGCACCCACACATGTGAGGTACCGTTTTCATCGGGACACCTGTGGGAACGCGGGACGGCAGGCCATATGGTGTTGGGGGCGTGTTTCGATGGGTGCGCCGAGCGAAATGTGCAGAAAATGCGTTTTTTTTCCCACATTTCGGAATTTGCGGGGGCTTCTGGGTAATACATTCTGGGGTGATGTGCGCAAATCATACCTCAGCGGATTCCGACGGGTGTCCTCTTTTCGGAAATGCATGGAGTTCCCTGTTTTCCTTGGTGGCTTGGACACCCGAGGCCCATATCTGTATGTTGTGCCGGTCGGCAGAATGTCTGAGATTCCGCTCTGAAAACAGACTTGGGGTTACATGTGTTTTAGGCTTTTCCCTTGGTAGCCAGGTAGGTGCACCCACACATGTGAGGTACCGTTTCCACCGGGACACCTGTGGGAACGCGGGATGGTAGGCCACGTGGTGTTGGGGGCGTGTTTCGATGGGTGCACCGAGCAAAATGTGCAGAAAATGCGTTTTTTTCACCATATTTCGGACTTTGCGGGGGCTTTTGGGTAATAAATTCTGGGGCGATGTGCGTAAATCATACCTCTGCGGATTCCCACGGGTGTCCTCTTTTCGGAAATGCATGGGATTCCCTGTTTTCCTTGGTGGCTTGGACACCCGAGGCCCATATCTGTATGTTGTGCCAGTCGGCAGAATGTCTGAGATTCCGCTCTGAAAACAGACTTGGGGTTACATGTGTTTTAGGCTTTCCCCTTGGCAGCCAGGTAGGTGCACCCACACATGTGAGGTACCGTTTTCATCGGGACACCTGTGGGAACGCGGGACGGTAGGCCATGTGGTGTTGGGGGCGTATTTCGATGGGTGCGCCGAGCCAAATGTACAGAAAATGCGTTTTTTTCCCCACATTTCGGACTTTGCGGGGGCTTCTGGGTAATAAATTCTGGGGAGATGTGCGCAAATCATACCTCAGCGGATTCCCACGGGTGTCCCCTTTTCGGAAATGCATGGGATGCCCTGTTTTCCTTGGTGGCTTGGACACCCGAGGCCCATATCTGTATGTTGTGCCGGTCGGCAGAATGTCTGAGATTCCGCTCTGAAAACAGACTTGGGGTTACATGTGTTTTAGGCTTTCCCCTTGGCAGCCAGGTAGGTGCACCCACACATGTGAGGTACCGTTTTCATCGGGACACCTGTGGGAACGCGGGACGGTAGGCCATGTGGTGTTGGGGGCGTATTTCGATGGGTGCGCCGAGCCAAATGTGCAGAAAATGCGTTTTTTTCCCTACATTTCGGACTTTGCGGGGGCTTCTGGGTAATAAATTCTGGGGCGATGTGCGCAAATCATACCTCTGCGGATTCCCACGGGTGTCCTCTTTTTGGAAATGCATGGGGTTCCCTGTTTTCCTTGGTGGCTTGAACACCCGAGGCCCATATCTGTATGTTGTGCCGGTCGGCAGAATGTCTGAGATTCTGCTCTGAAAACAGACTTGGGGTTACTTGTGTTTTAGGCTTACCCCTTGGCAGCCAGGTAGGTGCACCCACTTATGTGAGATACTGTTTTCATCGGGACACCTGTGGAACGCGGGACCGCAGGCCATGTGGTGTTGGGGGCGTGTTTCGATGGGTGCGCCGAGCGAAATGTGCAGAAAATGCGTTTTTTTTCCCACATTTCGGAATTTGCGGGGGCTTCTGGGTAATACATTCTTGGGCGATGTGCGCAAATCATACCTCAGCGGATTCCCACGGGTGTCCCCTTTTTGGAAATGCATGGGGTTCCCTGTTTTCCTTGGTGGCTTGGACACCTGAGGCCCATATCTGTATGTTGTGCCGGTCGGCAGAATGTCTGAGATTCCGCTCTGAAAACAGACTTGGGGTTACTTGTGTTTTAGGCTTTCCCCTTGGCGGCCAGGTAGGTGCACCCACACATGTGAGGTACCGTTTTCATCGGGACACCTGTGGTAACGCGGGAACGTAGGCCATGTGGTGTTGGGGGCGTGTTTCGATGGGTGCGCCGAGCAAAATGTGCGGAAAATGCGTTTTTTTCCCCACATTTTGGACTTTGCTGGGGCTTCTGGGTAATAAATTCTGGGGCGATGTGCGCAAATCATACCTCTGCGGATTCCCACGGGTGTCCTCTTTTCGTAAATGCATGGGGTTCCCTGTTTTCCTTGGTGGCTTGGACACCCGAGGCCCATATCTGTATCTTGTGCCGGTCGGCAGAATGTCTGAGATTCCGCTCTGAAAACAGACTTGGGGTTACTTGTGTTTGAGGCTTTCCCCTTGGCAGCCAGGTAGGTGCACCCACACATGTGAGGTACCGTTTTCATCGGGACACCTGTGGGAACCCGGGACAGTAGGCCAGGTGGTGTTGGGGGCGTGTTTCGATGGGGGCGCCGAGCGAATTGTGCGGAAAATGCGTTTTTTTTCCCACATTTCGGACTTTGCGGGGGCTTCCGGGTAATAAATTATGGGGCCATGTGCGCAAATCATACCTCTGCGGATTCCCACGGGTGTCCTCTTTTTGGAGATGCATGGGGTTCCCTGTTTTCCTTGGTGTTTTGGACACACGAGGCCCATATCTGTATGTTGTACCGGTCGGCAGAATGTCTGAGATTTCGCTCTGAAAACAGACTTGGGGTTACATGTGTTTTAGGCTTTCCCCTTGGTAGCCAGGTAGGTGCACCCACACATGTGAGGTACCGATTTCATCGGGACACCTGTGGGAACGCGGGACAGTAGGCCATGTGGTGTTGGGGGCGTGTTTCGATGGGTGCGCCGAGCGAAATGTGCAGAAAATGCGTTTTTTTTACCATATTTCGGACTTTGCGGGGGCTTCTGGGTAATAAATTCTGGGGCGATGTGCGCAAATCATACCTCTGCGGATTCCCACGGGTGTCCTCTTTTCGGAAATGCATGGGGTTCCCTGTTTTCCTTGGTGGCTTGGACACCCGAGGCCCATATCTGTATGTTGTGCCAGTCGGCAGAATGTCTGAGATTCCGTTCTGAAAACAGACTTGGGGTTACTTGTGTTTTAGGCTTACCCCTTGGCAGCCAGGTAGGTGCACCCACACATGTGAGGTACCGTTTTCATCGGGACACCTGTGGGAACGAGGGACGGCAGGCCATATGGTGTTGGGGGCGTGTTTCGATGGGTGCGCCGAGCGAAATGTGCAGAAAATGCGTTTTTTTTCCCACATTTCGGAATTTGCGGGGGCTTCTGGGTAATACATTCTGGGGCGATGTGCGCAAATCATACCTCAGCGGATTCCGACGGGTGTCCTCTTTTCGGAAATGCATGGGGTTCCCTGTTTTCCTTGGTGGCTTGGACACCCGAGGCCCATATCTGTATGTTGTGCCGGTCGGCAGAATGTCTGAGATTCCGCTCTGAAAACAGACTTGGGGTTACATGTGTTTTAGGCTTTCCCCTTGGCAGCCAGGTAGGTGGACCCACACATGTGAGGTACCGTTTTCATTGGGACACCTCTGGGAAAGTGGGAAGGTAGGCCATGTGGTGTTGGGGGCGTGTTTCGATGGGTGCGCCGAGCGAAATGTACGGAAAATGTGTTTTTTCCCCACATTTCAGACTTTGCGGGGGCTTCTGGGTAATAAATTATGGGGCGATGTGTGCAAATCATACCTCTGCGGATTCCCACGGGTGTCCTCTTTTAGGAAATGCATGGGGTTCCCTGTTTTCCTTGCTGGCTTGGACACCCGAGGCCCATATCTGTATGTTGTGCCGGTCGGCAGAATGTCTGAGATTGCCTGTACCCCTAGTGTATGTTTTTGGGCACCTGTGGGTGGCCCACAGAGCAGGGTATGGGCTGGTGGCAGCTCCATGCTGAATTTGATAGGTGCTCTAGGTGTCCTCCATTTTGGGATACCCAGACCCTGCCATTGGGATCAGTTGATTCCTGATAGGAAACAAGATGGCCCCTGTGGCCTCTTGCTCTCTATTACCTGTTACCTTGTTTTCCCAAAGTCCTGGGAAGCCCTGACTCTGTCCCTTCCCCCTGACTGGCTGTTGGGTGGAATTTCCATATGTGGTGTTGTTGAGAAGGCCCAGCTAGACTGACTGGAGCCTTCCCAGTGACTGTATGTTGTGGGTACCTCCTGTGGGTGGGACCTGGGTGAATGGAGTGTGTGACCAATAAACACTCCTTGTTGTGGTTGTCTGGTTTCTGGCATGAGAGACAAAGACTGAGACAGCCCTGTCCGAAACTGGCCTGAATGCAGTGTGTAGTGTTGAAAGGCTGGGTACTTGTCCCAATCCACATTCCTTGTTGTGAGTGTCTGAAAGGGAGGAGTGTGGCCTGAATGCACTGTGTGCCTGATTGGCTGACTGACTGCATGAATGCCCTTTTGTATGATTGGCTGCTGAGTGTGTGCCAGCAGTATGGATGAGAGACAGAATAGCATATCTGGGGACCTCTCACCACTAGTAATTGGTTCAGAAGGTTCAGAAGCGTTCAGAAGCGTTCAGAAGCGTTCAGGAGCTGAGTCTCCACTCTAAGAGTAACTGGAACTGCTGATCCTCGACGTCCAGCTGGAAGAAGAAGACTTGCTGTGGCATTTGCTTCGACCGATCCGAAGGCTGCCGAAATCGTCGAAGACTGACCCGAGAGAGAACCAGGTAAGGCGCCCTCTTCCCGTGCTCCGAGGGACCATCGAGCACCGCTCCATCTTCGCCGAAGCGCCCTGGAAGACAGACCCTCGAAAGGCTGCCGACCCGAGACGGGATCGCCGAGGAGATCGAAGTGAAGCACCCGGACATCGACGCCGTCGAAGTCCATTGCCGTCGACCAGGGTTCGCAGGTTTGTGTAACCGCTGGAGGCCCGTCGAAGTTGTGTTGCCCAGCCGTGGGAACCACTTGACGCCGTGCCACCGACGACCGGAGCCGTCTGCTCCGTGCCCAAGAACATTTGAATCGAAGGACTCCCTCGTCCGCACCGTCGACCGCTTTATCCTGCCGGAGAAAGTCGAGGACGACCAACGCGCCGAGGAGAAACCTGCCGGTGGGTTTCCCGCCACCCGAAGACCACAAAGACTCGAACGACTCGACGCCCTTGCTGGGCCTCCGTCTCCACAATTTTGCGGTCCAGAACTATTGTCACCGAGGTGCCCGGCACGCCACTGCCTTGCAGGACGCCGACACTCCGACGCCGACGAGCACCGCTCGGACGAAGCTGCCGCCTCATTGACGCCGTTCTACCCTGTTTGTTGTCGGACGTTCAACGCCCCGTGTCTCCCGCTTGAAAAGGAAGGCATTCAAGAAGGGCCGTCGATTCCCCGACGCCGAACGCCGAGTTCCTCGACGGACGTTCGACGCCCCGTTTCTCCCGCTTGGAAGGGAAGGCATTCAAGAAGGGCCGTCGATTCCCCGCCGCTGAACGCCGAGTTCCTCGACGCTTCTCGACGCCTCTCGACGATCCGTGACTCCCGCTTGAAAGGGGGTCGCTCAAGAAGGATCTGTCGACGCCTCTTCGAAGAACTCGACTCCACCAGGTACATTGGGGGGGGTAAAAACATTATAGGAGGGAATAACACTTGCAGAACAATATATGGACTGGGTTTGTGCCATATCTTTATTTTACAGGTTGCCCAGGTGGGGGATCTCCACACAGAACTGTGTCTAGGGATAGGGGCCAGTATTCTGCCTATTGCTCAACCATCTTATTTTCTCTCCTCTCTCTATTGCTGGTTTCACTCTATTGATCTGTGTGACATTGTTACAGTATTGTTGATGCACTTTAATGAGATCTAATACAAAGGGTGGTACCACTTTAGAATTGTATATATTTGCCATTGTTGATTTTCCTAAGTACAAAGTGAGTTATTATGATAAGTGTACATAACCTTGAATAATGATTATATAAAGACTGTGTTCTAACCAATACAGTGTGTGGACATTCCTTTGTGGGGGCTTGGGGACTACACTGTACTTAAGAACCAGCCTGCATCACCTCCTGAGAAGCTAGGCCTTGATTGCTCGTCCATTGCTACCGTAATAGAGAATCTTGGCTGGGGTCTTCTGTGCCTCTCTTCTACCATATAGAGAGCAGAAGTACAGACACCCCCTACCAGTCTTTACAGCCAGGTACCACATGTGAGGTACCGTTTTCATCGGGACACCTGTGGGAACGCGGGACAGTAGGCCATGTGTTGTGTTTGTGTGGTTTTCATAACATTTTGACCCATTTGCTGGTGTCCTTTGTCTCACAACCCTTTCATTTCCCAAATGTGACCTGCATTTAGTCGCTGCTTTAGCCACCATACACTTTTGTAACCTGCACAAGTCACCTACCCTTGAAAAGGTCTGCCTGTGCTCTTTCAAAAAATCTATGCTTTCAGTTCCTCACCACATTAGTTTTCCAGATTTACACCTGCTAATTGTGTCTGTTCAGGCCGTGAGCGTAAAACTCCTGTGTACCATGGCTCAGTGTTTGGCTTGTGGTAGTGCTTGTTTTGTGAAACACTACAAAAAATGTGTGCTCTCCTAACTGCACGAGTCTGGGGAATGTAGCGGAGCATTGCTTTTCTCAAAATTCATAGAAGCCATTGCCGTACCAAGCCAACCATGTCCAACACATACCTTTTTTTTCAGTCATTTTCCTACTTTTCCCCCAATCTATGGCAGTTTCCCCTACCTAGTTGTTGCCTGACCTACGCAAATCACCCCTTGCTAAACTTGGAATTTTGTCTACTTTTCAGAAATATATGTCTTTCTGTGCTCCAATTCGGCTTTCCTACCCTTTTCTTCCATTCCGTCCATGCATGTTCAATTGGCAAAAATGGCCAAAATCGCCTACCTCTCACAAAACGGTTGATAACCACATCAAAATATTTTTTTTTCATTTCCACTCAACCTGTTCCTGAAAGCCAGGAAATTGGGGAACTCAGCACAGCAAACCATTCGTTCCTAGCTCTTACAAGAAAAAACCACAGGCTTCTTTGTACATCATTTTATTGTCATTTTTTGAAAAATCCCAAAATGTTCGCCCTTTTTGCTTATTTTCTCTCACCCCCCTACAGCAACCTAGAATTCCTGGATGGCGTTACGACCGCCTACATGTGGGGAAAAAAGGAGCCAAATTTGGCCAAGATATCTCATGTAACAAAAAAGTTACAAGCCATGGAATGGCCACATACCGAAATCAACAAAAAAGGCCCTGGCACTGGGGGGAAATACCCTTGGCAGTTAAAGGGTTAAAGGGTTGCATCGCGCATCGCGCTCTCACTCACCTTCAGAGCTACTCATCTCAGCAGCACCTCCCCATCCCCGGACGCCGGCCATCATCTAAGGAAGGAAAGGAACGAGGTTAGAGAACTGTTCAAAAGACTCATTATACTTACCTGTCGGACTTTTGCCAGTGAAGCAATTAGGCAGCAACGAGCCTGCATCAATCAACGCGCCCCTGCGCTGAAAGCAGGACAGAGAGCACACTTTCCAAGAAAACAAGGTGAGCTGTGGATCAAAGGGAAGGGTTGGCCCCCGGGGAAGAAGGGTTCAAGCACACAGAGACAATAGGGAGTTAAACTCTACCAATCCTGTGTTTCAGGCCCAGTCTCCAGTCGAGTAGACTCTAGGGAAGGGTTTGAGTTCGTAAGAGGTCAGAACAGGCTGAGTGACGTCCCCGTGAATACCAGGTGAGCGTTACAATTACTAATTCTCTCTGTACCAGTTTTTGCTCAAAAAATGAGTCCAACTCCTAGTAGAGGTATACTTAATTACCTGTATCTGAGTTTTTAGAGGGCGGCCTTGTATGATGTGACAAGTAGGGAGAGGCTCATTGTTTTCTTCCTGTGACATAATGAATAAAACGCATAAGTAACTTATGTTTCTATTGTCGCAAAAAACAACCCCTGAGGGATATTTAGCCATTAACATAACACAGCGTATACGTTCACTCCCAAATGGAATGAACCAATTAAAAAGTAAATCTCACCTCAATTTACGTTGTCATAATGAGGCTCAGTGCGGTGCGGGCAACTGTTATTTCAAGGATGGCACGTCTACCCTTAGAACAGTAACTGTCTCAAATACATGGGGCGAGGCACGTAGCTCGGAAATTAAAAGAAATCATGGCTGCGCGGTAGGTGTCGGGCTTGGTAACACACATTCTAGAAGTACTATACTTGTACAAAGAGGGGCGTGGCTTGATGGCTACGTGAGAGGACATTCCTTGGAGGAGCTCCCGATGATCCGATCTTGATCCTGGGAAGAAGTGATGGTTTTCGGCAGACTTTCTAGCCCACGGTGCACCAAGATGTTGGATCTGGGTGCTATTGAACCCTCAACCAGTCCCTGGTCCAGTCCAGTGGTCCTTGTCCCCAAGGCAAGTTCCCAGGCGGGTACCAAGGATTGGAGGTTCTGTGTGGACTACCGAGGAGTCAATGCCGTCACCAAAACTGACGCGCACCCATTGCCCAGGGCTGATGAGCTCGTGGACACCATAGGTGCTGCCAAATTTGTGAGCCCCTTTGACCTTACCTCAGGCTATTGGCAAATAGCTCTGACGGACCATGCCAAGGAAAAGACGGCCTTCTCAACACCTGAGGGACTCTACCAGTTTAGGGTCATGCCTTTTGGGTTGAAGAATGCCCCTGCCACCATCCAGAGATTGGTCAACCATGCGCTCAGTGGGCTGGAAGCCTTTTGTGTGGCTTACTTAGATGACATTGCCGTCTACAGTTCCACCTGGGAAGAGCATTTGACACATCTGGATAAGGTGTTGCAGGCCTTGAAAAGGGCTAACCTCACTATCAAGGCCACCAAGTGCCAGATAGCTCAGGGGAAAGTTACCTATCTTGGTCATGAGGTAGGAGGGGGTCAAATCCAACCTCTCTCCAGTAAAGTACAGGATGTATAGAACTGGGAGACTCCCACTACTCAAACCCAGGTGAGAGCCTTTTTGGGCCTCACTGGGTACTATCGCAATTTCATGGCAGACTATGGAACCATAGCTGCACCCCTGACAGCGCTAACTTCACCCAAACAGCCTAGGAAGGTTAATTGGACCGAAGACTGTCAGAGGGCCTTTGATGGCTTGAAAGAAAGTCTGTGTAGGGCGCCTGTGTTGTGTGCGCCTGACTACAGCCGACCCTTTATCGTCCAGATGGATGCCTGCGACACCGGAATTGGAGCTGTCTTGTCCCAGTTAGATGACAAAGGGAGAGAACATCCTATCATATTCATCAGTAGACAACTCAAGGGTAGAGAACTTAGGTGGGCTACTGTTGAAAAGGAGTGTTTTAGCATAGTTTGGAGCCTTAGGCGTTTTAGGCCCTACCTTACGGGGTCTACCTTCAAGGTCCAAACAGATCATAAGCCCCTGAAGTGGCTTATGCAGATGAAGGGTGAGAATCCGAAATTGCTCAGGCGGTCCATTAGCCTGCAAGGGCTAGACTTCACCATAGAGCACAGACCAGGGAAGAGTCACGATAATGCAGATGGCCTTTCCAGAAGGTATGTTGACCGTCTGGATGAGGGTGTCTATCCCGTGGGAGATTAGACACCCTCCACCTCAGTCTGGGGGGGGGCGACTGTGATGCTGGAAATGCATCAGAGGGACAGGGCCTCTGAATCCTTGTCCTTTACTGCTTTTTATCGTGTGTCCTGTCGTGTTTTCTGCCCAGGAGTCCATGTGGGACTCCTGGCAGTGCAGCTCTCTCTTTTGGTTTGGTGAACAGACCCATGGGATACCCTTATGGCACCCATGGGTAGGGGTACAACCATGTACCCCTAGTGTATGTTTTTGGGCACCTGTGGGTGGCCCACAGAGCAGGGTATGGGCTGGTGGCAGCTCCATGCTGAATTTGACAGGTGCTCTGGGTGTCCTCCATTTTGGGATACCCAGGCCCTGCCATTGGGATCAGTTGATTCCTGATAGGAAACAAGATGGCCCCTGTGGCCTCTTGCTCTCTATTACCTGTTACCTTGTTTTCCCAAAGTCCTGGGAAGCCCTGACTCTGTCCCTTCCCCCTGACTGGCTGTTGGGTGGAAGTTCCATATATGGTGTTGTTGTGAAGGCCCAGCTAGACTGACTGGAGCCTTCCCAGTGACTGTATGTTGTGGGTACCTCCTGTGGGTGGGACCTGGGTGAATGGAGTGTGTGACCAATATACACTCCTTTTTGTGGTTGTCTGGTTTCTGGCATGAGAGACAAAGACTGAGACAGCCCTGCCCGAAACTGGCCTGAATGCAGTGTGTAGTGTTGAATGGCTGGGTACTTGTCCCAATCCACATTCTATGTTGTGAGTGTCTGAAAGGGAGGAGTGTGGCCTGAATGCACTGTATGCCTGATTGGCTGACTGACTGCATGAATGCCCTTTTGTATGATTGGCTGCTGAGTGTTTGCCAGCAGTGTGGATGAGAGACAGAATAGTATATCTGGGGACCTCTCACCACTGGTAATTGGTTCAGAAGGTTCAGAAGCGTTCAGAAGCGTTCAGAAGCGTTCAGGAGCTGAGTCTCCACTCTAAGAGTAACTGGAACTGCTGATCCTCGACGTCCAGCTGGAAGAAGAAGACTTGCTGTGGCATTTGCTTCGACCGATCCGAAGGCTGCCGAAATCGTCGAAGACTGACCCGAGAGAGGACCTGGTAAGGCGCCCTCTTCCCGTGCTCCGAGGGACCATCGAGCACCGCTCCATCTTCGCCGAAGCGCCCTGGAAGATAGACCCTCGAAAGGCTGCCGATCCGAGACGGGATCGCCGAGGAGATCGAAGTGAAGCACCCGGACATCGACGCCGTCGAAGTCCATTGCCGTCGACCAGGGTTCGCAGGTTTGTGTAACCGCTGGAGGCCCGTCGAAGTTGTGTTGCCCAGCCGTGGGAACCACTTGACGCCGTGCCGCCGACGACCGGAGCCGTCTGCTCCGTGCCTAAGAACATTTGAATCGAAGGACTCCCTCGTCCACACCGTCGACCGCTTTATCCTGCCGGAGAAAGTCGAGGACGACCAACGCGCCGAGGAGAAACCTGCCGGTGGGTTTCCCGCCACCCGAAGACCACAAAGACTCGAACGACTCGACACCCTTGCTGGGCCTCCGTCTCCACAATCTTTGCGGTCCAGAACTATTGTCACCGAGGTGCCCCGCACGCCTCTGCCTTGCAGGACGCCGACGCTCCGACGCCGACGCTCCGACGCCGACGAGCACCGCTCGGACAAAGCTGCTGCCTCATCGACGCCGTTCTACCCTGTTTGTTGTTGGACGTTCGACGCCCGGTGTCTCCCGCTTGAAAGGGAAGGCATTCAAGAAGGGCCGTCGATTCCCCGATGCCGAACGCCGAGTTCCTCGACGGACGTTCGACGCCCCGTGTCTCCCGCTTGGAAGGGAAGGCATTCAAGAAGGGCCGTCGATTCCCCGCCGCTGAACGCCGAGTTCCTCGACGCTTCTCGACGCCTCTCGACGATCCGTGACTCCTGCTTGAAAGGGGGTCGCTCAAGAAGGATCTGTCGACGCCTCTTCGAAGAACTCGACTCCACCAGGTACATTGGGGGGGTAAAAACATTATAGGAGGGAATAAGACTTGCAGAACAATATATGGACTGGGTTTGTGCTATATCTTTATTTTACTGGTTGCCCAGGTTGGGGGATCTCCACACAGAACTGTGTCTAGGGATAGGGGCCAGTATTCTGCCTATTGCTCAACCATCTTATTTTCTCTCCTCTCTCTATTGCTGGTTTCACTCTATTGATCTGTGTGACATTGTTACAGTATTGTTGATGCACTTTAATGAGATCTAATACAAAGGGTGGTACCACTTTAGAATTGTATATATTTGCCATTGTTGATTTTCCTAAGTACAAAGTGAGTTATTATGATAAGTGTACATAACCTTGAATATTGATTATATAAAGACTGTGTTCTAACCAATACAGTGTGTGGACATTCCTTTGTGGGGGCTTGGGGACTACACTGTACTTATGAACCAGCCTGCATCACCTCCTGAGAAGCTAGGCCTTGATTGCTCGTCCATTGCTACCGTAATAGAGAATCTTGGCTGGGGTCTTCTGTGCCTCTCTTCTACCATATAGAGAGCAGAAGTACAGACACCCCCTACCAGTCTTTACAGCCAGGTACCACATGTGAGGTACCGTTTTCATCGGGACACCTGTGGGAACGCGGGACAGTAGGCCATGTGTTGTGTTTGTGTGGTTTTCATAACATTTTGACCCATTTGCTGGTGTCCTTTGTCTCACAACCCTTTCATTTCCCAAATGTGACCTGCATTTAGTCGCTGCTTTAGCCACCATACACTTTTGTAACCTGCACAAGTCACCTACCCTTGAAAAGGTCTGCCTGTGCTCTTTCAAAAAATCTATGCTTTCAGTTCCTCACCACATTGGTTTTCCAGATTTACACCTGCTAATTGTGTCTGTTCAGGCCGTGAGCGTAAAACTCCTGTGTACCATGGCTCAGTGTTTGGCTTGTGGTAGTGCTTGTTTTGTGAAACACTACAAAAAATGTGTGCTCTCCTAACTGCACGAGTCTGGGGAATGTAGCGGAGCATTGCTTTTCTCAAAATTCATAGAAGCCATTGCCGTACCAAGCCAACCATGTCCAACACATACCTTTTTTTCAGTCATTTTCCTACTTTTCCCCCAATCTATGGCAGTTTCCCCTACCTAGTTGTTGCCTGACCTACGCAAATCACCCCTTGCTAAACTTGGAATTTTGTCTACTTTTCAGAAATATATGTCTTTCTGTGCTCCAATTCGGCTTTCCTACCCTTTTCTTCCATTCCGTCCATGCATGTTCAATTGGCAAAAATGGCCAAAATCGCCTACCTCTCACAAAACGGTTGATAACCACATCAAAATATTTTTTTTTCATTTCCACTCAACCTGTTCCTGAAAGCCAGGAAATTGGGGAACTCAGCACAGCAAACCATTTGTTCCTAGCTCTTACAAGAAAAAAACACAGGCTTCTTTGTACATCATTTTATTGTCATTTTTTGAAAAATCCCAAAATGTTCGCCCTTTTTGCTTATTTTCTCTCACCCCCCTACAGCAACCTAGAATTCCTGGATGGCGTTACGACCGCCTACATGTGGGGAAAAAAGGAGCCAAATTTGGCCGAGATATCTCATGTAACAAAAAAGTTACAAGCCATTGAATGGCCACATACCGAAATCAACAAAAAAGGCCCTGGCACTGGGGGGAAATACCCTTGGCAGTTAAAGGGTTAAAGGGTTGCATCGCGCATCGCGCTCTCACTCACCTTCAGAGCTACTCATCTCAGCAGCACCTCCCCATCCCCGGACGCCGGCCATCATCTAAGGAAGGAAAGGAACGAGGTTAGAGAACTGTTCAAAAGACTCATTATACTTACCTGTCGGACTTTTGCCAGTGAAGCAATTAGGCAGCAACGAGCCCGCATCAATCAACGCGCCCCTCCGCTGAAAGCAGGACAGAGAGCACACTTTCCAAGAAAACAAGGTGAGCTGTGGATCAAAGGGAAGGGTTGGCCCCCGGGGAAGAAGGGTTCAAGCACACAGAGACAATAGGGAGTTAAACTCTACCAATCCTGTGTTTCAGGCCCAGTCTCCAGTCGAGTAGACTCCAGGGAAGGGTTTGAGTTCGTAAGAGGTCAGAACAGGCTGAGTGACGTCCCCGTGAATACCAGGTGAGCGTTACAATTACTAATTCTCTCTGTACCAGTTTTTGCTCAAAAAATGAGTCCAACTCCTAGTAGAGGTATACTTAATTACCTGTATCTGAGTTTTTAGAGGGCGGCCTTGTATGATGTGACAAGTAGGGAGAGGCTCATTGTTTTCTTCCTGTGACATAATGAATAAAACGCATATGTAACTTATGTTTCTATTGTCGCAAAAAACAACCCCTGAGGGATATTTAGCCAGTAACATAACACAGCGTATACGTTCACTCCCAAATGGAATGAACCAATTAAAAAGTAAATCTCACCTCAATTTACGTTGTCATGAGGCTCAGTGCGGTGCGGGCAACTGTTATTTCAAGGATGGCACGTCTACCCTTAGAACAGTAACTGTCTCAAATACATGGGGCGAGGCACGTAGCTCGGAAATTAAAAGAAATCATGGCTGCGCGGTAGGTGTCGGGCTTGGTAACACACATTCTAGAAGTACTATACTTGTACAAAGAGGGGCGTGGCTTGATGGCTACGTGAGAGGACATTCCTTGGAGGAGCTCCCGATGATCCGATCTTGATCCTGGGAAGAAGTGATGGTTTTCGGCAGACTTTCTAGCCCACGGTGCACCCAAGGGTGCATGAAAGTGGGGGGCACATGGTGAGTGCCCTCCCCACCAGCGAGACTGCATATCCACAGAACTAGACTTCGAAGAAGGTGGCGGTCGTGCAGTGAAAGGGCAGCACCCAAGATGGCCGCCCGTGGACAAAGGGCCATAAATGGTCCGTGGAGCTGAGGAAGACAAAGCTGGCCGGAGCGTGGGCTAGCCCAACCAGATAGACGCGTTGCATGCGCCTCTGGCTGGTGGCAAGAACATAAGTGCGAACTCCCACTGAGGAGGCCCTGGATCGTGGCGGGCCAGGTGAGTGAACCTGAGTCCAGCGGAACCTTGCTGTGAAGGGGCTGGCGAGCGAACCCCGCAAGGCGCTCTGCAGCGCCGAAGACACAGCTGGGCGCGTGGGTCCAACCGACGCAGCAGGATGTCCTCCAAGGTGGTGCGACCCCGGATCAAACAGCCCACTATGGAGGCCTATGCTAGGTCGCCCTCGGGCGCGGAAGGGGGCAAGAGCAAAGAAGCCCCCGTGGCGGCGACGGACCCACCGGGTACTATCCAGGAGGTGCTGGCAGCAATTGCGGACTTGAAGGTGGCTTGGGAGACGAAGTTGGGCCTGGCCATGAAAGAGCTGCAGGAGGGCCTAGACCTTAAGATCGGAGCGGTCCGAGAAGAGGTGAACCTGTTGCGCCAGGACGTGCGAACGATCGCAGAGCGCACTGGGGAACTGGAGAAGGAGTTGGCCCCGACCGCGGAGGCGTGCAATGCACACACTAAGGAGCTTCATGCCCTCGTGCAACGAGTGGGCAATTTGGAGGACAGAGCAGAGCAGGGAGCGGAGCGCGCCAGGCGCAACAACATTCGCATAGTGGGTGTCCCGGAGGGAATGGAAGGACCGAACCCCACGGATTACGTTGAAACCATGCTCTTGCAGGAGATCACAGGTGGGGAGCTGACCCAGGGGTTCGTGGTCGAAAGGGCACATAGGGCCCTGACCAGGAGACCGGCCCCAGGAGCCGCCCCGCGCCACTGATCGCGAAGATCTTGAACTATCGTGACCGCAAAAAGATTCTCGAACTTTTCCGGAAAGGAGGTACGATAGAAAGGGGGTCAGCGAAAATAACGGCGTATCCGGATTATACGCTGCTCGTACAGCGGAGCCGAATGAACTTTGGAACGGTGAAAAGGAGGCTTAGAGAAGCAGGCCACCGCTACATGTTGCTCTACCCCGCCAGGTTAAAGGTGTTTTATAAGAACAGAACCCTCTTCTTTGAGACGGCGACCAAAGCGATGGAGTGGTTGGATATGCAAGGTCGACCTCAGGAATCGGATGCCCAGACAGAAGCGGCTGGAGATAAGTAGCACGTTGCAGAGGCACCCGTGAGGCCATAGTAACGACATTGGGACTGGAATATAGTACGATATTGTGCTTGTGGGGAGGAAGTCATGGTATCTGCCGGCGGGTCCCGTTGAATGCACTTCTCCTAAATAGACGACTGGGAGCTCCTGGGGAGCACCCTCTGCACCCAATAGTAGTACACTTAGTTAGGTCACTGTTAGATTGGTGACACCCCGCGGGGTCCTCGTCCTCGGACACGAGACGGGTCCAGACGTGGGTAGGCCTGAGATCCAGGGATGGAGCTGGGCTATTGTTGGGGGTTGGCGGGGAGGGGGGAGGGGGGGAGTTGTGTGCAGTGGTGCGAAGTTGGGGAAGGGAGGAGGGGGGTATTGTTTGTGAATAAAAGGGAGAGAGCCAGGGAACAAACTAACATGGGGAGCATTATGGGAAGGGATGGGATGGAGATAGTCCGACCGGATGGCATCGGGTAATCTCAGAATTGTGATCTGGAATGTACGGGGCCTTAACAGCTACCTGAAACGTAACAAAGTGATGTTGTACTTAAAGAGGATGCGCGTAGACTTAGCCCTGCTGCAAGAGACCCACCTCACTAGGGAAAGGCTGGAGGTGGTCAGGAGGAAATGGAAGGGCAATGTTGTGGGGGCGGCGTACTCGGCGTATGCTAGAGGGGTCATTACTTGGGTGGCGCCTCATGTGCCGTTTCGGATGCTTGATTCTACGGTGGACCCGGAGGGTAGAATGGTGGTGGTAACGGATCTCCTAGAAAACAGAGAAGTGCACATCATAAATTTGTACGCCCCCAATAACGACACAGCGGCTTACTTTAGGACCCTCTACGGTAAAATTGGCCCCCTGGCAGGGGGTACGGTAGTGTGGGGGCGGGACTTTAACTGTACCATGGATCCCAGAATGGACAGGTCCAAGGACAGGGCAGGGAAAACGGCACCGGCTAAAGCGCTGGGTACCTTACTGGAAGACCTAGGCCTAGAGGATGCGTGGAGAAGGCTGCATCCCACGGATAGGCAGTATTCATACTACGCAGCGCCACATGATTTGCACACAAGGTTAGATTACATGTTTGTAACAGCCGAGATAGTGAGAGACATAGAAGGAGCGGAATACAAGGCCCGAGTACTATCTGACCACTCGCCCTTGGTGGTAGACTGGAGACACCAGCCCCCAAGACCGCGGATCCCTACATGGAGACTCAGGACTGAGGCTCTGCAGGACGAGGGGTTTCAGGAGGGCCTGAGGGACGCCATCGAAGAATACTTTGATATAAATACGGGAAGCGTAGGCTCTGTGGGCACACTGTGGGAAGCGTTTAAGGTGGTGGTGCGCGGGGTAGCCATTTCCCAAGCTAAGGGGCTACAGGGGGGCGTCGAAAGGGAACTCCAGGAGGTTGAAAGGGTGCGAGAGCACCGCTCATGATAACAGAACCAAAGTAAAGGAGCTACAGTTGTCCTGCAGCGCACTCTGGGATAGACTATGCAGACTCAATTACAGGAAATATACAGAGAGGATACACGTAGGGGGGGACAAGCCGGGCAGACTGCTGGCCTGGCTGTATAAGAGTGAGACCCCCCACTCGGTGATCAGTGAGATTAAGGATGAGAGAGGTTGCATACGCAACACCCAGAAAGAGGTAAATGAGGGATTCCTTAAGTTTTACAGGCACTTGTATAAGGACACCGGGGAGGATATGTGTCAAGACATACTGGACACATTGGAGGACATAGAGCTGCACACCTTGGACGATCTAGAACGCGCCGAGTTAGACGCACCCGTCACCTCGGATGAGCTGGAGGTAGTGATTCAGAACTTGCCCACTTGCAAGGCGCCTGGTTCGGATGGGCTGCCCAGCGAGTTCTACAAAACATACAAGCAAGAGTTGCTTCGGCCACTGCTTGCCACTTTCAACGAGGCCTATGAGCAGGGGGAACAACCCATTGTCCCTCCGCGAGGCTGTAATCATCCAACTCTTGAAACCAGGCAAGCCGGCCGCGGAGTGCGGGTCTTACAGACCGTTGTCCATGCTTAACCAGGACAGCAAAATACTCACGGCTGTGCTGGCTAATAGACTGAAGAAGGTGATTAAGAAACTGATACACCCAGATCAGACGGGATATGTTCCAGGCAGGAACATCACTGATAACCACAGAGGCTACACCATGTCATAGACCAAACTGAGGGGGACATGGGCGAGTTGGCTATAGTGTCGTTAGACGCGGTCAAGGCCTTCGACTCGGTACGATGGCCCTGGCTGAAAGCGGTCCTGAAGGGGTACGGAATGGGACCTGGATACCTCAGATGGGTCCGTTGTTTTATAGCACCCCGATGGCGAGAGTCAAAACAGGGTCCACAGTCTCAGATTCTTGGCGGCTTTGCAGGGGGACCAGACAGGGATGCCCCTGGTCACCCATGCTATATATACTGGCATTAGAGCCGCTGGCAATATGCCTGCGACAACAATATGGGGAGGTGGGCATAAGCACTGTCAGTGGAGAGCACCTGATATCATTATATGCGGATGATATGCTCCTTTATTTGCGTTATCCAGAAGAAAACCTGAAGTACGTGCTGGAGGTAATAGAACGGTACGCCATCCTCTCGGGCATATCGGTGAACCCTGGAAAGTCTAGTCTGTTCCCTTTGGGCAGATATAGGAATGTCCCAGTACAGAGGCTTCCAGTCCTGCCAATACCATGGCAGCCCGTGACATTTAGGTATTTGGGAATAAATATTTACCACAAGGTCGAGGCAGAACACAAGCATAATACGGAAAAGGCGATAGAGGGGATCAAGAACAGCATGGTATTCTGGTCTAGATTGCCCCTGACCATGATGGGGAGGGCGGCCTTGCTCAAGATGGTGGTCCTGCCTAGACTCTTGCACTTTTTTGTGAACGTCCCGTTTTTGATACCTAGGAGCCTATTCATGAAACTTCATAGCGTGTGTAGGGGTTTCGTGTGGGCCAGCTCTAGGAATAGGGTTGCTCTTTGGAAGCTCCAGAACCCATGTGACGGGGGGGGGGATAGGCCTGCCTAATTTTGAACTCTAATACCTGGCGGGGCAGCTGCAGTACGTGGCCAGGTGGCTTTCAGCTGAAGACTCGGCGGAAGCTAGGCTTCTGCATGGAGACACAGCCCCATACTTTCTGATGGAATGGTGTGGTTGGGCAGAGACAAACTGGTGGGCAAGGGGCGGCTACTGAGGCTGGGCTGGGAGATCTGGCACAGAACATGGAAGATTGGGGGGGACTCGGAGCTGTACTCTCAGCAGGCCCCTTTGGCGGCGCTGTGCGGGAGCGACTCTCAACTACTTGAATCGGTCCGTAGATACTGGGAACAGGTAGGCCTGGCCACCCTCGGGGACATATGGCAGGAAGGGGAGGCAGTGGACTTTCAGAGGTTGCAGGAAGAGACGGGGTACACGGTGGCCAATATATAACCTACACTAGGCTTGTGAAAAAGACTAGCGAAAGATGGCCTGAGACAGTGTTAGTGGAAGACCCTGACGCCTCCCTGGAAACCATGTATGATGTATCAGAGGGCGGGCACGAAATATCGAGGCTATACGAGCTCCTGCGAGTAAGGGCAGGGAAGGAGTTGCTTCAATTGAGACAAGATTGGGAGGAGGAGGTGGGAGGACCCATGACGGACGGGCAATGGGAACAGGCCCAGAGGTACCACAAAAAGGTGTCCCGAAACACGAGATTCCAAAAGCTTCAATTGTACGTTACCCACAGGGCTTATTTAACCCCCGGGAAGATTGCAAAGTTTGGGGGACCAGCTACGCAGCAATGCCCCAGGTGTGGGGAGGTGAATGCGGGACTGCTACACATGTTTTGGGCTTGCCCTGAAGTGCACAGATTTTGGGACGAGGTCAAGACAAAACTGGCTGGGGGGTGGGGTGGTGCTGGATGTGGAATCGGCCTGGTCATGCATGCTTGGGCTTTTCCCTAGACCCCGGCATTCAAAACACATAAGCAAGATGAAGGACCTGGCTTGTGTTTTGGCCAAGCGCAGGATTGCCATGGGCTGGAAGGCGGCCCACAGACCTAGGGTGGAGCTATGGTGGACGGACCTCTTGAGGTGGGCGGAAGTTGAAACTGTAGTCTGGTTCGAAGCGGTCACCAGGGGGGGCGAGGAGGAAGTAGGGCCCTTGCTGGCCTGGCGGCAATTGGTGGCCTCTATAGCAAACCCTCACCAGGGTAACAACGGAACAGAGGTCCCGGATGATGACTGCCTAAGTACTGTGCTACCCAATGATGCTCCTGTAAATGACACGTGAGTACCGGCTCTAGTTTAAAGGGTGGGGGAGTTCTAATGAAAATGTGCTGGACTATGATGCTTTCTATGTTTTGAAACAGTTGTAGTGTGTTTGTTTGATTTCAAAATAAAATTAAAATATTTTTTAAAAAAATACTTGTACAAAGAGATGTAAAACAAGAAACAGCGGTACCTGTGCACGCACAGTATTAGTCCCCCAATGTGCTATGTCTCCAGCTGTTGCGGCGCGGTAGCAACCGCAATGGCATTTTCCCTAGAGAGGGAGTAACACAATGCCCAGCATCAGCTATCATCTGTGCATACTAAAAATCACTATCATAATAGAATCGTAGTCCATCCTACCTCTCAGATTCGGGCCGGCTTGCTGGCTCTGTGTGTCAAATGCGATCACGTTCTTGCAAAGACCCTTTACGGGTCTGGAGTTAAGCACGTCCTTGACAGCCGTACAATTATAAAGAAAAATGGAGACGTGGTATGTTTACATGAAATCATCTTCAGGTTATTGAAAAGGGAGTATGACTATCGCTGTGCTTGCCTTGATAGTTTTACTCATCTACTCCGTGTCTCCCGTCGTCGGTCAGAGCTGCCGTCCGTGTGGAGTCCTCTCGTTGGATACCGTTGTCATGGCGACGTGTACATAATACTGTTATAGACCTCGTCTCTGTTGTTACTGTGGCGTACTGCGGCGCGCCATGTTGGAAAGGTCCAATTTATGTTTGCTGCAAGCTTGCATTACCAGTGGGTAGTCAATAAGGAAGGCTAAAAACACTATTTCGTTACTGGCCACTTGTACAAACTTTGCAGGGCTTTTCTTTTTTGTTTACTACTTTTTTGCTCGATCTGTACCTGGTCACTACAGAGCCAGAGCGTAGTCATTCTCAGAATAAGGTTACTCATGAGCCCAAGTACGGGACAGCCAGATATAGTTCGCCTATTAATCACAGATTAAAATTAATAATTACAGACAAAGCTTCTTATGGTCGGCAACTCCTACATTTCGTGCCAAATCTTAAATATATTCGCTCATATTAGCCTGACTCAATTGATGCCTGGTGTTGGAGTCTGGTCATCTATACTTGAATTTCAGTACTGGCACTCTCCCTAGTAGTGTGGTACATTCTTAAATAACTTGCTACACACAGTGTGGGGTACATTCCTTCATGAGATATTTGTTGTTGGTTTGTGTCTCTGTTAATTATCAAATGGACCAATAGTTGGAAAACCGGCTATGTCTTGCTCGGATAGAGGGGAAATGTGGTGCAGAGTAGAGTATTTTAGTGCGTGGCTAGCCCGTAGATGGCTTGGTATTGGGTTTATGATGTCAAAGTCGTTACTGCATGGTTTTCCCATTTGTTGTATGGTTAAGGTTTCACTGTCTAATCTTATGGCATTCAATGGCCTCATTGAGCCCTCCTACATCACTCTGTATCCGGTAGATCATCTCTTGCTCTTTCTTGAAGAGTAGGTTCTCGACTTGGGCTGTGTTGTCGCCTTTGAAGACTTTTAGCACTGTCCAAGTAAAATCATCAAAAGCATGGTTTTTCTCTTAAAAATGTCTTACCATTAGCACTTTTTCTGTTTTGTTTTTCAAGAAGCTACGGTGTTCAATTATTCGTGTTTTAATTTTCCGGTTGGTTTTCCCCACATAAGGCAAGCCACATGGGCATTTTATCAAGTAGATGATGTGGGTGGTGTTACAGTTTGAAAAAACACGTTGTGTCCATTTCCTGTTTGTCCCAATGTTTACTTCCAGATTTTTCTTGGTCATCTCACACTCTCCGCATGTGCTACATGGGTGGTGTCCCTGTGGTCTCCCGGTATCTCAAAGGGTAGAGTTCTCACTTTGTGGTTTAGTCTGCAGTTTGCTGGTACTAATCTTATTGCCAATCGAAGTGCTTTTCTTATACGCGAAAATTGGGCATTCCAGTTTGGTTTTCGAGGTGTTAAATACTTTCCAATGCTTTTGGATCACACTTTTGATTTTCAGGCTTAGTTCTGTAAAGGTACTTACACAAACCAATCTTTCGTCTGGAGCTTTTTGTCGTTTGGTGTCCAGTGAGGCCTCCCTGTTATTATTTCCAGCTTTCTTGG
Organism: Ambystoma mexicanum; assembly: GCF_040938575.1. Lineage (NCBI taxonomy): Eukaryota > Metazoa > Chordata > Amphibia > Caudata > Ambystomatidae > Ambystoma > Ambystoma mexicanum. Next base: position 572,362,997 of record NC_090941.1, read on the forward strand.
CTGCTCTTCGTACCATTTTCTTAGGGTACCCCCATTTCCGTAGTTTCTGGTTTGGGGTTTTGCATTCCTCGTCATATGTACTGGTGTTAGAACTATTTCTTTTTAGTCTAAGGAATTGTCCAAACGGGAGATTGTCCCTGAGATGTTTCCCATGATGGCTAGAATAGTCCAGTAGGGAGTTCTTATCAGTGGGTTTGTGAAATGGCTTCACCAGTAGTTGCCTGTTGTGATGAAATATCGTTAGTTCCAGGTAATTGGTGGTGATATTACTCACTGTTATTGTGAATTGTAAGTGTGGGTTTAGGGTGTTGACCCACTCGTGAAAATGACGGGCATCTGCTTGTGTTCCTTCCCAGATAATCAAGATGTCATCTATATATCTGGTCCATTTCAGGATCTTGTTCTTGAAGGGATTAGCATTTGGGTATATCTATTTCTTTTCAAAGAATTCAACAAACAGGCTGGCTAAGCTAGGGGCCATAATTGCCCCCATTGCAGTCCCTTCTATTTGTTGGTAGAAAATGCCATCAAATTCAAAAAAGTTTTTAGTGAGTGCAGTCTCGATACACCATAAGATAAACGACAATGGTACTGGATCACTGTCTGCTCTTGTGAGTAGGATTTCCTCCACCACAGCAATCGTAGCTTGTTGGGGGATATTAGTATACATTGATACAATGTCCATCTCTACCAACAGGTGAGTCTCACTGTTGAAGTCAACATTTTCAAAATGTTTAATGGCGGACGTGGTGTCCTTCAAATATGACTGCATTTGAGTAACGTATCCTTTTAGATAGTGGTCCAGGTATTTTTATAGGGATTCCAGGACCGAGTTGATACCTGATACGATCGGCCTACCTGGAGGTCTGTCCAAGGTTTTGTGGATTTTGGGCAGGCAGTAGAATTTGGTGTTTTTGGTCTTTTATTGGTCAGGAAATCTGCCTTTTGTTTTGAGATCCAGTCCCTCTCTTGTGCCTTAGATATTTTTTCTGTGATCATTTTCTGAAGTTTCTTTGCTGGATCCTCTTGTAGGTTTTTATAATAGGTGGTGTTATTTAGTTTGTTCATACATTCCTTAATATAGTTGGTACGGTTCATCATCAGTATACTTCCGCCTTTATCTGCTTTTTTGTTTATAATAAGCGTGTTTTTTGCAAGGGATTCAACTGCTTCTTTTTCACATCTCGATATGTTCTGAAATGGTCTTGATTTATTTTGTTTCAATTTCAGCCAGTACTTTATTCTGAAATGCCAGACACTCAGGAGAATGGCTAAAAGTGCGGGCACAGAAAGTCGATGGATTCCTTAGTCCTGGTATACATTTCTGCACTACCTCTTGTGTCTGCAAAAAACTCTTCGATGTGTATCGTTCTCATCAATTTGTTAAATTCTATTCTGAATTCGAAGGGGTCCTGTTCCTTTGTGAGTACGAAGCCTAGGCCTTTATTGATAACTCTTTCCTCCATTACGGTGGGTTTGTAACTGGATATATTGATAAGGAGCGGTTCCCGCTCCTGATTTGTCACTTGTCCTGGTCCCATTTCTCTCTGGGTTGGCATTGCAGTAAAAAAGACCTGGTGGATTGCTTTCTTCCATTTCTACCCTTGTCGCCTCATCCCTTGGCCTCTCCCCCTTATGGGTGCTTTACTGGTTGATGTTCCCTCACCTGGGTTGTCTGGATCGCTTGAGTCGGAGCTGGTGCTGTATGATCTTCCCCTGAATCTTACTCAGTGATTTGGTCGATTTAGTGCCCCTTGTTGTTGAAAATTGGGTTTGTAGTCGTTCTTGGTGTATGGAAAGACACACTCTTGACTATAGTATGCCAGATCTTTCTTGAATCACGTATTCTTTCTTGTGTGTTGTTAGTCTTAAATTCTTTCATCTGTTTCAATTTCCTTGATTCTTTTCTTATATACATCCAGCATCACCAGTTTCTTGATACCTTCTTCAATTTTTTTTAGATCAATCTCTGTTTTCTCACTGGTTTTCTTAGCTGTATCAATGATTAGGATCAACCAGTCTCTTCCACACCTGTTTGCGATATAACTCCACTGTAGGCAGAATTTCTCATTTTCTAGGAAAAAGCGAAGTTCGTTATGCACTACTAAACCTTGGGGGAGGGCTTTATTCTTGAGGTACTCTAGCATGATTGCTCCATGCAGTTCTGTTCTGATCAGTCGTTTCTTGAGTTGTACCACCTTGTCGTAGTCGTTAGGTTGTTGTGGTGTTTTCAGGTAGTCTCGTTGATTATGGCTATAGCTTTGATGAGCGCTGCTGCGTACTCATAGCTATAGGCTAGTGTCCGTTCTTCATTAATTTTTGAAATTTTTACTTTTTAATCATCAGCTGTGTATTACTGGCTAAAATTCCTATGGTTATTTTCTCTCTTTACCTAAATAGTTCCTGTGACCTATGGCCACTATGTATCTTGTTTAGAAGGAGGAACCCCGGGTGGGTACTCTTGTAATATATGTATGAGTGCTGCCTCTATCTATTCCTGGGTAGTGAGTATACTATTCAGAATGAAGAAGATAGAGGCAAAGTTTGTCTGTAGGGGAACTGAAAGTTGGGTTGCTTTCAGTTAGTTAAAAACCATTTTTGATCCCTGTGCACACCAGGAGGTAACGGGGTATCTGAAGGACTGAAGAACACCTGCATTATGGAGTTGCATCCACTTTGTGATCAAATTCGAATGAAAAACAATGAAGTAACTCTACCTTCTCGCTCACAAAAACTATGGACAACAGAAGACCGAATAGCAATATTGACATTTTACACGATTTTAGTGATAGGACTTTCTGCCTTATTTTGGTTCCTTGAACATGATTCTGTACATTTATTAAAGACACTTCTTCCCAATGACACTGAAGCCAATACCAAGCTCCCTTTTATCCCACATGTCTTAACCCATAGCCAGCATCCCTTGGATGTATTTCAGAGATATGGTTACTGAAAGAAATGCATACGTACATGTTTCGGACAAAGTTCAAAAAGCTAGTAATAGAACAAATTGTTGGCTTTGTTCACATATCCCGCAGATTGGAGAGGGGGTAGGATTACCCTATTATGCAGTCCCAGTTAATTTATCAATATTATGTGCTGTACTTTCTTTGTCTCATAGCAGGTTAATAAATGATTAGGATAGAGCGCATGCCCCTCCTGGAAGGATAATACTTAACACTACTATTAAAAACTCTGAAATATGTAATAACACCCTTAATAGCAATCGTTCCAAGTCTTAGTATGGTGTCTAACCTTCCATGGAGATCCTATACCTCTTATATGAAAGTTACATATCCTTTATTCCAGGTAACTCATAGGTTAGGAGAGCCTGCGATTGCTATAGGAAGAGATAAATATAATATGCAATCCTTTGACACAATTGTTGACTATACCAATTATACTAATTCCATTCTACCTTATGGGAATTGATATTATGTTTGTGAGGACGGGAAAGCATATATGTGGTTGAAGAAGGGTTGGACAGGCGGGTTGGACAGGCATATGTTACCTTGCTAATGTATATCCTCAAGTTTATGTGGCCTCCACTGATAATATATATCAGCGTGCAAAACTGCAGAGAAGGAAAAGAGAAGTGGGCCAGACTGATACTGATGCCCAGGTAGCAGAAGATTACGGGAAAGGAATAATACCATTGTCAGGGGATGCCCGTAACTCCAGAAGCATTCGTAGACTCAGTAGAGTGATAGAAACTTTGTTGAATGAGACTGCAAATATATGTGTGAATTTAACAACTGAACAGAACACTGTTAAAATTGGTGGTACTTCAAAATAGGATGGTGTTGGACATTCTCACGGCCGCAAAAGGAGGGGTCTGTAAAATAGTGGGCTCCTCTTTCTGTATCTACACACCTGATAGCTCTACAGATATCTTTGATGCTATTGATGGATTACACGTATTAGGAGAAGCAGTACATTATGAGGTTGGAAGAGAGAACAGCTGGCCCCAATGGTTTTGGAATTTGCTAAACGATTGGGGACGGAAATTGCTGTCTATATTTTTAGTGGTATTGGGCTTAACATTAGGTTGCTGTTGGAGGGGCGCTGTTGCGCACAACACCAATGTCTGCCTGATTGCTGAGCTCCCGCTCCACTGAAAGATCCTGGACATAAAAATCCACCCCAGAACTGCCTGGCAAGCCTCAAACACAGGCATCGATAGCCCGACTACCCGTGACCAACCCTGAGAACTCCTGGGCTCCGACGACCGAGGGAGCCAAAGTTTCGCCGTCCCAAACATCTGCCCGGCCCACGCAGCAGAGGGGACCCGGAATCGAGCACCGGGGCGGCCCACTCGTGTGCCGTGGCTTCGACTTGCCAGGAGGCCCCAAGTGGGAGGAGCCTGAGTTCTCGACCTGCGCCCGTGCTTGGGCTGCGCTACTCGGCTCCCTGGCGGACCTTGTAGGGCGAGCCGAGTGATCCGGCATACTACTGAGGGTGTACATAGACCGAGGTGATCCTGCACTCCGAGGCTCCGGAAAGGCCCCCCGAGCCATCATCATACGGAGACACTCGGCGGGTGTACAGACCGCACCGCGGTGTTATGCGGCTCCGTTTGAGCATTGGATAACGCCGCTGAGCAAGTGGGGCCGGAACTGTGGCCAGGAGAGGAAAGGTGACACAACGCTCGCTGGCAGCGGCGGGGGATTCTCACCTGGCGGGGGTTCCCCCGAGAACTGAAAAACAGAGCAATGTGAGGCAGACCCGACAGAGCATGTGGGGGCCCCGGGGGTTGGGGCACGTCCACCGCCTGGGGGGCAGCCCTGGTGCTCCTACAAATCCTTACCTGGTTCCTTATAACTCGCTCTCCCTGTGAAATAAAACTTACCGGGCCGTAGTGGGCTCCCGCTCGGGGAGGCCCGGCGCACGAATTAGGGGCACGCTGGGACCCCCAGGAGTGAACCAAATACCCTACATTGCACCCCATACGAGGGTCAGCGGTGACGGAGCACGCACAAGCTAATTACAGACTTGGGTGGCCTGTGACTTCCATATAATCTGCCACGAGTTGCCATTCCGATAGCACAATACGTGGGAGGACACAGACCACACGGACAAACCGGGTGGTTCCCCGGAAGACAGAAGTACAGAACGCTTACATTCCCGCAGCCCGCTCCAACGCTACATAGAGTTGCGAGAAGCGGAATATTCCATTACCACAGAAACCATAGCGGGCAGCACAATGGGGGAGCCATCTTAAGCAGGCAAAGGCTCCAAAACTCCGGGGAACAAAAAGAAAGGCCCGATGGATGCCTACACGGGTAGCCAAAACCAAACCACTGTGGCAGATATCCACACGGACGCCGATGAGGCCTCCAACCCGGAACCTGGCGATCAAGCTAACAGCAATAGTGCAAAGTGGATTTCTCTCTATCAATACAAAGCTGGATGACATCCTGTCCACCATAGGTTCCCTTAAGGCTAGAGTGGAAAGGGAGAGTGCACGTGTCACAGAGACTGAAAAAAGAATAAGCACCAATGAAGACACCATACCCGCGATATTACCCAGATCAAAGAAAATATGGCCAAATTACAAAACAAGGAAGAACAACATCTGTGTGGTAGGGGTATCAGAATCCTTTGGGAAAGGTCAGATGGAAGACAACTGGAGAAACTACTCAAAACCTTGTTTGGACAAGAAACATTCTCTGAGCATTTTCTGATCGAAAGAGCACCTCGTACATTGGCCCCGACTCCTAAGCCGGGCGCGCCGCCACGTACTATAATCGCAAGACTCCTCAATTACAGGGACAGGGACGCAATCCTGCGAAAGGCAAGAGAGGCGGGAACACTCCGATTCGGAGAAAATCGCATACACATCTATCCTGACTCCTCTGCGGGGGTGCAGGCGAGCAGAAGATCCTATGAGCCGGTTAAGAAGCTCCTACGGGAGCGTCAAATCCCATACGCCCTTATTTTCCCAGCCAAAATGCAGATCCAACACGCAGGCAGAGCACATTTTTTTTAATCCCCAGCTGAAGCTACACACTACATTGAAACCTCTATACCTCTGCCTCCCGGGGGGGCAGACCGGCACAAAACAACAGACCCAGACCGGCGGAGTAAAAAAAAACTCACAAGGCAAACGTAGGTAAAATTATACAGTGTATTGAAGGCCGTAATTGAGAAGATGTGTAATATTAATCGGCCCAGGCGTTTAAGTGGAGCCTGGGACCCAGTCGGCGGCCATGTGAAGCAACACGGCTACCTTTGGAATATTCCAAAGTTTGGTTTGATACATCGTCATGTTGGGGGAGACGATGAGGGTGGGAGGGAGGGCAGGGGAGTTGGGATTAGACGTTATAGTTCCAAACTGGTCCCATTGTGGCACAAAGTTGGTAACTGGGGTTTGAAAAGTAAAAATGTGGTTGCATTTGGACTGGCACTGATTAAGCTGTACGAATACTACACAATTGCTATTCGAGACACTGTCAAATATTCACTCATAATGCACAGGTGACGGACTAAATGTTAAACTGTTAACATGGAATGTTCGGGGGCTAAATAATCAGATGAAAGTCAAGAAAGTCAGAAACTACATCGCCAGACATAGCCCTCAGGTACTTATGTTACAAGAAACTCACATGGTGGGGACGAGCAACATGCATATATTGCCCAAATGGGGTTCCCTAAGGTTCTAACACAGACTATTCGTCTCAGTCTAGGGGGTCATTACGCTCATTCATCCGGGGTTGGGGTTCAGGCCAGAGGGCCACAAGGTTGATTCTTTGGGGAGATATGTCTTGGTATGGGGAGAGATCGCTTCCCAGTGCCTTCTTCTAGTCAACACCTATGAGCCCAATATTGACGACCCCACCTTCTACATAGATCTGTATCAGATAATTGTTTCACTCGAAATGTCAAGGGTCATCTGGGGTGGGGACTTTAATTTGGTCCTTGACCCGGTGCTGGATAGAGCCTCAAAGGTTGTCAGAGCCCCCAGTAAAGCAGCCCTAAATCTGACACATATCCTGTCTCAACTTCTGTTAGTAGATTCCTGGAGGGAGCTACATCCTGATAGTAGAAGGTACACATTTTACTCTTCAGTCCATGACTCTCAATCCAGAATTGATTACTGGTTTGTCTCCTCATCCATGACGACGGCATTGCGAGGGTGTGAAATTTTGCCACGTACTATGTCAGACCATTCCCCAGTGTTGCTAGATCTATTACTCAGGACCGTGCCCGTACCCTCTAGAAGGTGGAGAATGCCCGGTGGAATGCTGGCGGACCCCGGAGTAGTGGAAACATTGCATGTTGATATTGTGGAGTATTTCACGAACAACGTGGGATCGGTTGACAAAGTCTCAACAGTATGGGAATCCTTTAAGGTCTGGATAAGGGGGTATTGATATCCATGTCTGTTGGTATGTTGAAATGGGTGCGAATCGAGCTATCAGAGGTCGAAAACAAACTGGATATATTAGAAACAGACTACACGCGTACCTAAAATAAAGACATATTGGCTGACATACACGCCCAGCTGCAAGAGTTCAACAAACTGGCCAGCAGAGAGGTGCAATATATGGTGTCCCCTATAAGGGCATGAAGATATGGTGAAGGAAATAAGGCGGGCAGAACACTATCCAATTTACTTAAACAAGATAAACAACCCACACTCATCACTAGCATACATACAGCACAAGGGGACATATGCCTCACTGATGAAGATATTAATGGGGAATTTGTAAACTTCTATAAACAACTATATTCGAATAAAGATACAAAATCACTCCCAGAAATTAAGACATATCTTGAAGCCCTCTCCCTCCCTAAGCTCCCTGAGGAAGACCGCCTGGCCATGGAACAACTGATAACCCCGGATGAGATCACTGAAGCAATCAAGGCACTGGCGTCAGGTAGGGCACCGGGGTCGGATGGGATAGGGGCCGAATTCTACAAAGAGTTCCGCGAGGAACTGGTTGCGATATTGATGCAGGTATGGGTGGAAACCCTCGAGAGTAACATGCTACCCCCAACAATGAGGAGGCTGTGATAACTGCTCCCCAAACCACGACGTCCTCCACATGACATATCGTCATATAGACCCTTGTCACTTATAAATACCGATGCTAAGATATTTGCTAAAGTCCAGGCGAACCGACTTCTTCCGGCAGTCCCTACCGTTGTTCACCCCGACCAGAACAGGTTTATTCCCACAAGATTCACTGCCCTGAATCGCCGTAGGCTTTTTGGCATTATGGCCCAGATAGACCCGTGGAGAAGCGCGGTGGCCATATCTCTCGATGCGGAAAAGGCATTTGATCCCGTCTCGTGGGTTTACCTTCTGGCGGTTCTGGAAGCATTCGGGGTGGGTCCCAACTTTGTAAAATATGTAAGATTGCTATACACAAAACCTGGTGCACGAGTACTAACTAACAGGACCATCTCCAAAATGTTCGTGTTGGGCAGGGGTACCAGACAGGGATGTCCATTCTTGCCCCTGCTGTTCGCATTAACCATCGAACCAATGGCAGCCGCGGTCAGATTAAGACACACAAATCGAGGGATCATGATGAAAGGGTCCACCCAGCTGATTTCACTCTACGCAGATGACACATTACTGTATGAGCAAGGGCCCGAGGTAAACATATAACCCATAATGGAATAGATACAGGAATTTGCAGAATATTCTGGGTATACCATAAACAGAACCAAGTCTGAAATATTCCCACTAACCCCGGCCGCCAAATGTCCTGTCACCACAGGAGGGCTTAAGTGGTCGGAACACCACATCAGATACTTAGGTGTTCTGGTATCCAGAGACAAACACACGTTGTACTCAGATAATCATGAAAATGCACTACATACTATAAGCACGAAACTAAAGCTTGGAAAAAATGACGGAACCTTGTTGCACGGGAGGCTTAGCGGCCCCCGACTTCGAGCTTTATTATTATGTCTCCCAGGCACAGTTTGCAAAATACTGGTATGAGGCCCCGGATAGTACAACCCACGCATGGATAGAGGAATACACCACACACCCCACAAACATACAGTCTGTTCTCTTTGATACACAATACAGGGACACTCACAGTTAGGGCATGGGAGGCAATATTCAAAAGACTGAAGCTTGAGACACCCTATAACCTGGAGATACCTCTGTGGAATTTCCCGGGCTTGCCTCCCACTCATGACACTAGCCTACAAGAATCCTGGGACCCTGACGATGAAATGAAATTGTGGGATATGTTTGTAGATGGGAAATGTGTGGACCTGGGGTTGTTCTTAAGGGCACTGGGAGATGGACCACTTAAAACACTCCAATACTATCGTATGAGATCCGCATTTCATAAAAGGTGGCAGCTATTTCCGGACGACCTATGGCTCATCCATGTATACAGTTAATAACGACTAAAAACGGTCTGGGGATCTCCAGGCTGTACTCTGCGGTTCAGGCCCATACCCCTATGTTAAGGAGAAGTGGGAAGCAGATTTACGGATATCAATTGAGGAGGAGAAATGGGCAAGGTATTGCATGCTTACTAAAAAAGTCTCACTGAATTCTGGCCTGAGGTTGATTCAATTCAAAATCCTAAACAGGCTACAATATACGCCGGCCAGGGTGGCAAGATTTGCAACAGATACCTCAGACTCCTGCCCTAAATGTAACTCATCTCAGGCTGAGGCTTTTCATATGTACTGGAAATGTCCGGTGGTGGCGGGCTTTTGGAAAGAAGTGGCAGAATTGTTGGAAGAAATAACACAGGTTCCCCCCGATTTTACCCCCCAGAAATACCTATTTGGCGATATTGGCAAACGTTCCGAAAAAATTAGAAGATTATTCAATATTACTTGTGCCGTAGCCAAAAAATGCATATTACAGAAATGGAAAAGCGCCTCCCCACCCAGTATGAATCAATTTTTACAAGAACTAACACATATAAACGAGACAGAAGAACAGTTTGTTACAACCCAACCTGTATCATGCAGGCCCAAGGACATTTGGGGCCCCTTCAGAGTCTATTAATGTAACATGATTGAGGATGATGACATGTCTTTGTAACAGTGAAAATAGAATCACACTAAGATGTATTCTTTGTTGTACATGCAAGATGAGATGTGCTATGCTGCCGTTGATCTTTTTGTAACCACTAATGAAGAAAGTTTAAAAAAAAAACATTAGGTTGCTGTTGTTGTCTCCAGTGCAGTCCTGCATGTTGCTCCCTTATATCTCAGAGCTGTTTTTGGGTAGTAAAAAGAATTAAGCCCCTCCCGATGGATAGTCATAAAATGAATACCATGAATGAGGGAATAAATGCAAATTCAGGATTTAATGGACATAAATATTGAAGGTTTAACTGATTTAGATTTCTTATCCAAAAAATGAATTAGCTTAGGCTAAAAGGAGGGTTTGTTAGAATATAATAATAATAGTATGCATTTTCCTAGCCCCAAGCTAATCCCTTTTTGCAATTAAAACCCTGTTCTCTTAGTAATGTTCAAAAAGGCACGGCATTTGTCAGTATCACAGAGTAAATCAAAATGGAAATGTGTTTGTGGCTTTTTCTGTCAGTCATTACCAGAACAGCCTGGGTCCATGTAGAGTACATGTTTTAGCCGCTTGGCCTTCACTGATAAACTGAGGTTAAATAACATTAAAGGCAGGTCCTCCCATTTAGCGAAGTAAGAAAAGCAGTTTCAATATGGTTTCCTTCTCTTAGCTAAGTGCTATGTAAACTGAGTCATAGGGGGTCATTACGAGGTTGGAGGTAAAAAACAGTTTTTACCGGCATGAAGCAAATACCGTGTCTGTGTAGGAAAGAGCCCGCTAATAGTGGGTCATTATGAGTTTGCGTGCGTGCATGAGCGTAGCAGCGTGCCGGTGTCGACAGCACCGGCATGCCGCTAAAGTCCCAAAAATGCCCCTTAGCGGCATCATGGAATGCGCAGACAGCAGTACCGTCGCCGTCCTCCCCTAAATAACGTGACCGGCATCACTGGATACAGCATTAGCGGGCACCGCTATTAGCGGTGACCGCTAATAGCGGTGCCCGCTAATAAGCGGAACCGGAAGTAGCGTCATCGCACTGGAACAGGAAAGAGCACAGCAGCCATCTTGAAAAACACAATCCATTGCCACCCTCACTACACAGGACCTGGAGCCTATTTCCAACTGCAGAAAAAGACTATCACCAACAGCATCATGCCTAAGGCTGTCAAAAAAAGCGCATACCGGCAGCGCAAAGAGCGCTTCACGGAGGAAGAGTTGACAATGCTCGCCGAGACACTGGCAAATAATGCTGAGGTTGTGTTTGCCAACAACTTCAAGAGAGAGGCACAGATGAAGAAGAAGGAGATCTGGCAACTTGTATCCCAAAAAGTCTGTGCAATAGGGAACACCCCCCGCACAGTCAAGGACGTGCGCAAACGGTGGGACGACCTGCGCCTGTGATTCAGGAACATAATGTCGGCCTACCGGAGCCAGGGCCTGGCTACTGGCGGTGGTCTCATCTTGCCTATCAAGCTAAACCGGTGGGAGGAAATCTGCGGCAGCACAATTGACATCGAGGCAATAGAAGGTGTGGGCGAGATGGAACGTGGCGCCACGTCATCGGCGAATGGAGGTGAGTGTCCTAAGAAAACACTGTAATGCAAAGTATGATGATAGTCCACCAATTTGTTCGTCCCAAGAGGCAATGCATGGCCCATTACATACACATGGACACATCCCTGCCTAGATGCCGTCCTCAGCACTGACACATCCACATGCATGCAGCATCGCAATGCCATACCTGAGACACACCATACAAATATGAAAACGCATTAGTCACACTACAATCAGTCCACAATAGAAATGCTGTCACACACCATACGCCAGCTCCAAATTGTGTGACCCTGACGGATGCCTGTATGCTCCACCCATATAGCAAGCAACGTAATTTTCAAAACCCCAATACCTGATCCCCTCTAATGTGTACAACAGCAATAATACCAATGTATGCATGATGCATGTACAATCATCACTGATGCCGTCCCTCTCTCGGTCCCCCAACGGGTCTGATCCTGACAGCGAGGCCCGGGACTCGGCTGCACAGGCAACAACTCCCCGGAAGAGGCCCAGGGGCAGGGAAGAAGGCAACAGGCCTTCGACATCGAAAGGGCCAGCCAAGCCACGACAGGCACAGAAGGGCCATATTTCACAGGATGCCACGGCACTGGTGCCGCTAAGGGCCATTGCTACAGTCCCCACAACAAATGTGGCCCCTGCACAGGAGACAGTGGCTGATGGGGCCCTTTCAGCTGCGAACAGCTCTGTTGGGGAGGCGGCAGCCACGGCACCCCAGACGGACGAGGATGCGCAGAGCCAGGGCCAGGTGTGTGTCCCAGTGGAGGATGACTCTTCGGACTTACCTGCCACACCCAGTCCCCCACCATCACCCGAGGTCACACCTTTGTACTCTACCTATGACAGTACACAGGAGCTGTCTGGAGGGGAGCCAGGGCAAGGGAGCATGAGCCCCAGGGAGGTGCCACACGACCCTGCAAATGTCACAAATGCAGCATCCACCTCCACCGGTGTCAGCGGTGGGGTGCCGCTAATGGAACGTTCGGTGCAGCGCCAGGAGGAGCTCACTGCCCTTGTCAGGCAGTTTGTGTCCGACGGTGCCCAGGCCAGGCAGGAGGGGCGGGACAACACTGCCTCCCTGAGACAGGCAATTGAGGCCAGTACCACGCAGATCTGCAAGGAGGCAGAGCGTACTGCCCTCAGACTGGAGCAGGCGGGCACCGCATCATTATGCAGCTCCACTCAAACCAGCCCCCTTCGCTGATCAGCGCGCACCTTGCGTCGATCGGACATGCCGCCACCAGGTTTGGGAAGTGGACAAATGTAGATGGGGCAGCCTGATGAAGGCAATAGATGCAGACACCTGCAGCATTTGCTTGGACACCATGTGTGGGGGAGTTGCGGGGGGAAGGGGAGAAGGTGTGTGGGGGAGTTGTGGGGGAGGGGGAGAGGGGAGAGGGTGTGTTTGAGGTGGAGGGTTTGAGCACTTTGTACAATTTAACAGTTTAATACACCCGTTGTGTAGCAGAAAAAATACTTGAGTGGACATTCCTTATTGCATATGTGTCATTTATTGCTATACAGTGCATAGTGTACATGTAGTCCCACACCCAGTGCCCTCTGGCCCACATTCATTTCACCCTCTGCACCCATGTGTCTTAGAAATATTGTCCAATCACAGACTGGCGCACAGCAAGTCCCTCCTGTACATCGGTACCGCGATGGTGTGCGGCCACATCTTCTTCATCCCCTTTATCATCACCTGGTGGTTACAGTTCAATGTCATGGAGCAGGGGCACGTTCCGTCGGATACACATGTTGTGCAGCATGGCACATGCCATGATGATCTTGGCCACCTTCTCATGCCTGTGTAGAGGAGTGCCCAACCCGACCGGCTAAGGCAGCGAAAACGAGCCTTCAACAGGCCAAAGGTCTGCTCGATGACCACACGGGTACGGGAACGATTGTAGTCCTCCTCGTGCCTGTTCTGTGGGTTTCAGACAGGGGTGAGGAGCCACGGCTTCAAGGGATAGCCACTATCACCTGCATGGGAGAAAAATAAGGTATGTTTTAGTCGATTCATGATGGACAGCTGTACTTATCACACATGCCTGCATATATTTGTTGGTCACATGCAGATGTGCCTAGTTGTATGCACACATTTTTCATTCCATCAATGTGTGCTGTGCCATGGTCCTATGGTGTGCATTGCATCTTCAAGATGATACACGATGTACATGATGTTGCTCATGCATTGTGGACGCATACCGTGGTGTTTGTGATATATATGTGATGTGTAGTGTTTTGTAAGAATTTCTGACTGGCAGCGTTTGCAGTAGTCTCTCCATTATTTGGCATTCAGCGCTGATTATACCCATGGTGACATGCTGCACTACTGTGGTGGTGGCCCTTTGACAAGCCGCGGATTCCCTTGGTGGTTTTGTTATGTGCACTATCATGGATGCTTGTTCTGTGTAGTAATTTGCTGCAGGCATTTACATTGTGAATACTCACAGGATGTTGCTGGATTGTGTTACGGAGGGTGAGGTCCGATGATGGGTGGTGCACGTTTTGTGGGATGTGCACATCGTGCTGTCACCACAACAATTACACCATGGTGGTGTGTGCATCTCTCCTCCCATTTCACTGCCATGTGCCTGTCATGCTACTTACCAAGCAGCCAGGCACATCGTCCTGCATGTCGCTCCAGGTAGCCTGGTAGTGTGGAGTTGCGCAGGACCACTGAGTCATGAGTTGATCCGGGAAATCAGGCACAACAATGTGGAGTGATCTTGCTGGAGTCACATACCATCTGTACATTGATTTTTTTTTTTTTTTACTTTTCTTTATTGGCAAGAGGTAGTAGCTGGCACATTACAGGCTATAACAACAACACACATTTCATATTTGAAGCTTGAATGATCTCATATGATCATAAAAGCTTACAATTGTGGTACACCACTTCTGTTGCATGCAGGACTACCAATTCCACATGGGTGCAGTCAAGTGCACCAATACAAGTTGGCACGCCTGCCAGTGCATGGAAACCAACTTTTGTGTCAAAGATCTCCTGGGGAGTCCGTGGTAGGGATATGTAGTCCCTTGTGTGCTTCAGGAGGGCATCCAGCACTTGGTTCAGAATGCAAGAAAAAAAGGGTTGTGATATGCCATGCATGTGCCCCACTGTGTGCTGGTAGGTGCCTGTGGCCAGGAAGTGGAGCACAGACACTACCTTCAGTAGAGGTGGGATGGCGGTGCATATTTCAATCAGGCTGACAATGTCGTCATGTATCATGTCCACAATGGTGGTGATGGTGTCCCGGTTCAGACGGTACAGGGTGTGGGTCTGCTCAGGGATTAGGTTGAATGGACTGGCTCTGATGTGAGGGATTGGGGGCTGCCTGCATGGTGCCACTGGCGGGGCTTATTGGGCCTGTCTCACCCTCCTTCTCCTTCTGCGTCTCCTCTGTGGTGCCTGTTGTTGTTGCTGCTGTAGCAATGCAAGCATGTCCTCCAGCCCCAGTATTGCTACTACAAGTGGAATCATTTTGGTGTGGTGAGGGGTGTGGTGTGTGGGTGTGCTCCTTTTGTTCTGGGCCAGACTCCATTGCCACCACCTGTGCTGATTGTGTGCACCTGTGGCAGTTGGGAACACTGGACATTGCTGTTTGCGGGTGGTTCGCAATGCCGGTATTGCCGGCATCCCGGTACGCCTCATTACCGCCTTCATGATGCTGGTATTTGCATGTCCGCCTGACTTGTGATGTCCTCCTGTTAGCGCCATCCCGCTTTTGCCGGCCCCTAGGGCCGCGTGCCCGCGCGCATGCCGGTACGGGGGAGCATGCTATCAGCGGTGGCGCTAATAGCGGCATGTTGAGTCGGAATAGTCTGTAGCGGTATGCGTGCGGTAATCACTTACCAGCATTGTTTTTCCATTACCTCCAACCTCGTAATGACCCCCATAGTGTCCAGCCCTTCCATTTTTGTTAAAAGCATGAAAGATATCTTTTAAAGGTTGTGCAAATAGCGTGACCATTGTTGGAATGAAGGGCAGGTGGGTCCTGTATTTAAGGACCTCAAACACAAGTCACCATCCGTAATCAGGTGGATAAAACCTATGATTAAACCATAAGCAAAGTAGAGACACTTGACATAGCAATAACATCTGTTGAATATGCAATATTGTCCCACCCTCTTGGGATAAGTGAATAATTGTGTATGCAGTTTAAGTATATTTGCGTTATTATCTTTTGCAAATGAATGACAAATGACCTATGTTGATGCAAGAACTGTGTCGTATACAAAGTGATGCGGTGAACCAATCAGGCACGTCACTTCTCCACTCTCCATGAAATACTGGTTGTGGATGAACCTGAAGTCCGCTTGAGTGCATGATATGTGTGGAAAATTATTTACCTTGCAATCTTGTCTCAGATGCTCTATTTTGTTTGAATTATAGCGCTTTGAAGTCTCATTTTCCTTTGGTTTTTCTGGCTCTATTTTATTTTGGTTTGCATCATACCTGCCCCACAGGACTTTCTGAGTCTCTTGGGCAGGGGCTTCCGCCAAAACATTTCTGCTTACCTATGGTGTTCCTCAAGGCTCTGTTTTAGGTCCTTTCCTCTTTTTCCTCTATACTTCCTCACTTGCTGGTATTATTTCTTCTTTTGGACTATCCCACCATTTTTTACGCTGATGACACTTTCTATCCTTTCCGCACAGATGATATTCACCTTAAGCTTAGCACCTGTCTCCTTTCTATTCAATCTTGGATGACGGACCACTTCTTGGTACTGAATGCTGCTAAAAATGAGATTATCTTCTTTCCTGCCACCACCATTTCACCTCCCCTTCTCCCCATTCATATAATTTCCCCAGCACAGTTACCTACTTCTTCTGTGGTCCGTAATCTGGGTCTTTATTTAGATTCAGATCTCTCCTTTAGTCATCACATCTCTTTATCTGCACGTTTCTGTCGATTCCACTTGCACAATATTCTGAAAGCCTGTCCTTTCATGACTTATAAGGCCCCTCAACTCCTGGCATCTGCCTTAATCTTTTTGCGGCTCTTCTATTGTTCTTCTACCCTCTTTGGACTTCCTTTATCTCATCTTGCTCCTCTGAAATCTATATTCAATGCCTCCATTCGGGTTTTATGTCTCTTTGCTCCTTGTGACTCTATTTCATCCTCTTTGGCTGGCCTGGGATGGCTTTCTTTTCATCACAGTTTAAAATTCAATTTTTGGTGCCTAGTTTTTAAATCTCTCCATGGCCTTGCACCCTCTTATCTCTCCTCTCTCATCTCATTGTATACTCCTTCTCACTCTCTCCGTTCTCCTTCCCATTTTCTTTATTGTCCTCGTCCTCCTTGTGCTCAGTCTCGTTTTCGTTCTTTGTCTCTTCTTGCGCCTTTACACTGGAAGGCTCTCCCAATCTCTCTTTGTTCCATCTCTCTCTATTCTTCTTTCAGGATCTCTTTGAGATCTTATCTGCTTTCTACTGCTTAATGAAGGTTAAGGTAACCATATAACTCTGCTGTGTTTCTATTTTTTCTCTCCATTTTAAATGTACCATTGTTGTTCTTATTTACATCGCTTTGGTGTAAAGCGCTATATAAAAACCAAATAAATACAAAAAAGGTACACAAAGGGGGCTAAAAAGTCACCATGGTTCCAAAAAGTGGGGGCCGTGGCTACAGGGCCATGTAGGAAGACGTGCATCCAGAGGGCTCCCGTTGATCCTGCGGTGATCCATATTGAATCTACACTTTCTGATGCCAAAAATGATCATAAATGAACAAGCAGGCTCGTAAAACAATACGGCATAGATGGAGTGCAACGCGGTTCCGACAGACAACTAGTTTTTGAACAATCAGCCCGGAGAAGATTGCTACGGATCGCAGTCACGGGATACAAGATGGTGATTCACTGAGAACAAAGGGCTGAAATGCAATGGGGGCGTATGCGCTCAGGCTGCTGCAAACAGAGACGCTGAGGACGGGTTGAAACGAAGAACAGTATGCTGGAATGCAATACCGCACAGAGGCTTCTTTCTACAGAGGTGGGCCGTAAGGGTGACACGTCCCAGCAGGAGGACTGATTTAAACACTGGTCCACATCGTAACCGAAAAGTCCATACAGAGATCGGGTGACTGAGGGGGGCAGACCTAGGCGCAGGGTGCCTGACCTAGACAGAGCTTGGACACATAGGCTGAGTGGCCTCCCTGTTGCGGGCTGGACACAGGGGCATGATAGCCAGCAAGAGGAGGCACAGCCCTAGGTGCCAGGCACTCCCAGGACACCACATAATGGCGGAACTCTGGGGAAATAATAAACGTATCCACAAAGGACACCGTGCCGAGCCAATGTCTGTGACACAGACACTGCAGATGATACACTAGTAGCACGCATTGAGACAGGTCCACGGGAGAAGGAGATGTGGACACTGGAACTTTGGAACGAACAACGGACCTAGCACGGAACAGCAGGAGGCACACGGATAATGCGGAACAGCTGAAATGGCATGCCGTCAGCAGGCAACAAGAGGTATAGAAGACAGGGAGTGGTGTCCTGGCACATCAGCACTAAACAGTGAGCTACAGTGTATACAATAAGTCGGATCGACCGGGAAGCACGCACAGGCGGTGTGCATTCTCAGGTAGATACATTGACTCCCCCACATCAGAAGGTAGCCAGTAACTGCGCAACCAAGGTCGAAATGCTACAATTTACTATGCCAGAGCTTGTGAGAGAAACTAGGTATTCCGGGCATAAAAGGAGATAAGGGGCCCGCAGTTGTTGGATAGGGGCACCTCTGCTGAGAGCCCGACCTTTATTATTATTATTATTTATTATTAAAAGGGTATTGGGCTTCACGGGCATCTGAGACAAGCAACATAACCCCAACATAATGTGCATCAATATACGTGGGGCCTGGACACACCGAGTGCAGGGGAGCCAAAGCTTAACATGCAGAGGAGTCACATTGTTAAGTAGGCACCACGATATCGAGACCCGGTAGAAGGACGATTGAAGCGATCATGTGCCCCAAACACTGGCAGCAGAGACCATAAATACAGGAGCAGTAATGGTGTCTAAGGTGGGCAAAAGTAAAGGAAAAGAGCCGACGATGGAGGACTTTGCCAAACTGACTCCAACTACGCAAGTTGTAAGACCAAAGAAACTAGACAGGCAAGGAGAAGAGACCCCGACACGAAATGATCAACAGATTTTGGGTCCTATAGCAGAGTTGAAGTCATTATGGGAATGTAAGATTGACACGGCTATCGCGGAATTAAGGGCCTTGCTAGAAGAAAAAATGTACGCAGTCAGTGTGGATGTCAATCTACTACGGCAAGATGTCAGAAAACTGGCAGAGCGCACTGGCGCGCTGGAAAGCAATGTCAAGGCTAACACAGGAACCTGCACCGCGAACGCCGGGGAGGTCACTGTACTACAATAACGAGTGCGCAATCTGGAAAACAGAGCGGAGGTGGCGGAAGGGCAGGCGCGCAGGAATAACATACACATTGTAGGGCTGGAACCAACAGACTATGTCGAGAATTTGTTGCTCCAGGAGATAGACGGTGGTGCACTCACTGAGGGATTCACTGTGGAGAGGACGCACAGGCCCCAGACTGGGAGGCCGCCACCGGGAGCCCCTCTTCGCCGACTCATCGCCAGGACATTGAACTATAAGGACAGAGAGAAGATATTGGAGCACTTCCGCGATCATCACGGCATACCCAGACTACACCTTTTTGGTACAGAGACAGCGGTTGAACTATGTGTCCATTAAAAGGAGGCTGCACGAGGCAGGATATAAATACATGTTGCTATACCCCGCAAAATTGAAAGTGATGCACAATAACAAGATGCATTTCTTCGAAACCCTGGAGGAAGCGACAGCATGGTTGGATGCATGGAACTGCCCGGCAGGAGCAGATGACCAGACAGAAAGCAGACCGGATAAGTGAACTTGGGTTCCTCAGAGAAGTACTTTGAACGGAGCAGGTGTGGTGATTATTTACAGTAATGACATTGACTTTGGACCAGAATATGAAACGGGATATGGGGAGTTTAAGGGCAGTGTGCACAAAAGGGCCTTCAGAATGTAGAGAGGGTAGTAAACTGAAAGACTGATGTGGGAGACACTGATGGACCACGTCATCACCCCGAGTAGTTAGTTTAGTCGGGATACTGGTAGGGCGGTATCCCCCTACTGAGCTCTGATTATCGGCAAGCCTGAGAAAGGGACTAGATGCAGGGTAGCCTGAGATCCAGGGATGGAGCTGGGCAACAGTTGGGGAAAAGGGGGGCAGAGAGAGGAGGGGGAGTTGGGGTGTTTATGGGGAGGGAAAGGGGGGATTTCGGGGTGTTAAGGAGAGGTGGACCTACAATCACAGATGCAAACTAGGAAACAGAGGGTGGGGGCAGAGACGGGCAGAGTAGGTATCGGATAGGATGGGAGACCTGAGAATAGCTACCTGGAATGTCAGGGTGCTAAATAATTATATCAAACGGAATAAGGTTATGGCGTACCTGAAGAGACAGAAAATAGATATCGCTTTGTTACAGGAAACCCATCTGAATAAAGGAAAGCAAGAGGGTTTATAACATGGATAGCGCCACATGTCCCGTTTAAGCTGTTACAGTCCACCATAGATAAATATGGGAGGATGGTGTTAATAAGAGGAATGGTGAAAAATAAGGAAATGAGCATCATTAACGTTTATGCTTCAAATCAAGTTACCACTACATACCTTAGGAACCTGTATACCAAGATTAGCCCATATATGGATGGGACAGTCATATGAGGGGCAGGGGGAGACTTCAATTGCTCCTGGGACCCGAGACTAGATAGATCAGATGAAAAGGTTGGGAAGCTTGGCCCAGTGGCAAAGGCATTGAGCACCCTGTTAAATGATTTTTCGACTTGTAGATGTGTGGAGAATGCACCACACACAGGACAGAGAATATTCACACTATTCCGCACCACAAAACCTGTACACCAGATTAGATTACATATTTATTGGATCAGAGTTAATGGACGAAATGACACAAGGAGAATACAAGGCAATGGTCTTCTTGGACCATGCACTGTTGATTTTAACATGGCTAAACATGCCTCCTAGGGCGAGGATCCCAACATGGAGGCTCAGGGCCGAAGCACTAAAAGATACAGTGTTCAGAGAAGACCTCAGAACGGAAATAAAGGAGTATTTTGAACATAATACTAGCAGTGTGGAATCGGCTGGGACACTGTGGGAGGCATTTAAGGTGGTAGTGAGGGGAGCGGCAACATCAAAATCAAAAGGCTTGCTGGGTGGAATAACTAGGGAATTGCATGTAGCAGAGAGGAATCTAGAATCTAAAATGCAAGAGGGTATGAGATCCCCTAAGGAGGCCGAGAACATACAACTACAGCAAGAATGCAGGGACCATTGGGAGAGACTATGTAATCTAAACTACAAAAAATATGTGGAGAGGCAGCATGCAGAAGGAGATAAGCCAGGCAGATTACTGGCCTGGTTATATAAAGTGAAACCCCCAGACAGCCAATAAGAGTAATGCAAGGGGCAGATGCCAGACACAAGATACTAAAGAAGGAGTACATTTATATTTTTTTTAATACTATCAGAAATTATATGGAGATGTTACCGAGGGGGAGGAAATAGGTGTGTTGGAAGCATTAACTGAGATCACTCTTCCTAAACTCGAGGTGGCAGAAAGGGAGAACCTAGAGACTCCAATAACGTTAGAAGAACTAGAGCAAGTGATTAAGCGGCTTCCTACTAATTACCCCCAGGGGCAGATGGACTCCCAAGTGAGTTTTACAGAGCATATAGCTCGGAATTACTCCCCCCGTTGTCGGCAATGTTAAATGAAGCGTTTAACACAAGCAAATTGCCTGAGTCCCTTAGAGAAGCGATCATCAATCCGCTCCTTAAACCCAATAAACCAAGTATGGACAATGGGTCCTACAGACCGCTCTCGATGCTCAATCAAGACAGAAAAATACTCACAGCAGTGCTGGCGAATAGGTTGAGGCCAGTTATAAATAAACTCATACATCCTGACCAAACCGGGTATGTCCAACGCAGGAGTATATCCGACAACCTTAGAAGACTCCATTACGTCATAAAGCAGAGGGAAGCTCTCCAGAGGTGGAAATAGTCTCACTGGATGCAGTGAAAGCCTTTGACTCAGTCAAGTGGCCTTGGCTACTGGCTGTTTTGAAGGAATATGGCATGGGGCCTGTATACCGCGAATGGGTACAATTACTATATGACAAACCACTGGCTCGAGTCAGAGCGACCATATCAGATGTCTGTGGTCTCTGATGCTTTTTATTTTGGCATTAGAACCCCTAGCGGCGTACTTGAGGCAGTAATATGGGGAAGTAGGGATCAACACTTAGGGTGGGCAACATTTGATATCGATGTATGCAGATGATATGCAGATGATATGCTGCTGTACCTGAAGTACCACGAGGAGAACCTTTAGTATATTTTGGAGGGTATGGAACGGTACCCAATGCTGTCTGGCATAACAGTTAACCCAAAAAATATGGGAAACTGTGATGTTTAGATATCTGGAAGTAGATATATATCACAATGCTACAGTAGAACACAAGCAGAACACTGAGAAAGCAGTGTCTAAAATTGAAAATAGCATGGCATTTTGGGACAAGCTTCCCCTGACCATGATGGGGAGGGTAGCACTGCTAAAGATGGTTGTACTACCCAGGCTATTACACTACTTTGCGAATATAGCCTATATGATACCCAAACGATTCTTCATTAAGGTACAGAGCATATGTAGAGGGTTCATATGGCATAACTCCTGGATTAGAATAGCGTTATCGAAGCTGCAAAACCCATATGAACAAGGGGGCATTAGATTGCCCAATTATGAAGCATACTACGTGGCTAGTCAACTCCAATATGTGGCAAAGTGGTTATCCGAAGATCGCACACCCGAGTCTACGTTGGGAAGGGCAGACTGCAACCCTTATTTCTTGAATGAATGGATGTGATTGCCTGAATTGCAGCGTTGAGCAGGGACAAGATTGTTAGACTTGGGTGGGCAGATGTGGCGGAGAGCAGGTAAGTTGATGGAGAACCCGTTCCCGTGCTCCCCACAGATGCTGCTAGTGGCACTGAACAGTGTGGATGGGCAAATGAGGAGGAGCATTAGGAGGCAATGGGAACCGAGGGGTTTGACGACTTTGGGGGTGTAGTGATACACGAAATTGCAACCTTGCCAATCAGGGCTTTAGATGACAGCATTAGCCGCTGAAAGCCAATAGTGTATTCAAAGTATGTGCTAAAAATGCTGACAGTAGTCTGTTGTAGCACTTCCATTATGCAGTAGTGAGCTACAAGGAATATGCAGGCCTAGTATGAAATAGGTCACATTATGCATTGTTGATAGACAGGCAGGGAGAGGGCCCCTAGCTCTGTAGCTAATAGGTATTTTTGGAGTGTTTGGGACATCATGGCACCTATATAGCGCTTAGATAGCCAGTCTTAAGCGCTATAAACACTAAGCTATGAGTGCATGCCTTTTAGAGCTTGCAGATGGGGTTAATACATCCCTGCTTCCCTTAGAATATTCAGCCTCACTAACGGTAGCCCTGGCTCCAAGCTAATCTTCCTTTTCTCTGGGAAGGTACTGATAAGACATTCCTCAGCCTTCGCAGATGGGAACCAGGGAGGGGTAGGAGCGAGCAGGGAGCCTCTCAGAGAGAGTTAGGTTTTTTCCATGAGCCAGTTGCACAGGGAAAGTTCTGGAACTGTGCGTCATGGTGACTGACAGCACGAGATTATAAAATATCCATGCACACATGACTCGGGGGGAGATCGTCCTGTGGACTTGATTCATGCACAGTCAAGTGCCCGGAATTGGCTCTGACGGTGTCCTCCAGCATTGTTTTTCTGAGCGGGGCTTGTTTTTACAGCTAGCTTATGAAAAGCCAAGGTCTCCCAGTGCTGATTAAAGGGACGTAAGACTGTGTTTCTCTATGTTTCTCTATATTTCTCTATGTTTCTCTATGTTTATCTAAGTTCCATGTTTCACTATATTTTGCATTGTTCTAAGTTTATGCTTTGTAATATTCTTTAACTTGAATCCCAAATGTATATGAAATTCACTGCTTAGAATAAATATGCTAAAACTTTGAGGGTGTCATTTGTCACTAGCATGAGATCACTGCTCAGCACAATAGAACCTGTATTTTGGGCTGAATTGGGTATTTTTGCTCTCAAAGGGCTGGCCCCGAGGAAGATTTTGCCCATATCAAGACATTTGGTGGCAGCTTTGTGGGATTTGTGAAGAGCAGTGCCATGCTGTGACATGACAAATTGTGTGAGAGAACACAGTGTAGAGTGGGGAGCAGGCTGTCGCATTTCCTTGGTGGTCTCACTGCAGCTCTGAGACTTCAAAAGGCAGCAATGTTGTGTCGGCTTGCCGTGGCCGATAGCTTGTGTGGTTAAGACTCCCTTCAGTAAATCAGTCGTGACTGACTTATTGCTTGGGATGGAGCCAGGGAGTACAAGGCGATAAACGAGCGGGAAATGGCTTTGTTTAAAGCACTCCGATGAATGGTCAAGAAAGATGTATGCTCAATTAGAAAAGAATTTTATCATGCGGTTTCCCCAGTTTAAAGTTGTAATTTGGAATGCATAGTGAGACGGAGTTCTCATCTCTATTCTGTCATGAGGGCAGGGAAAAATAATTGCAAGGATTTGACATGCAAATTGTGAATAGTGATTTAACCATTGACTCAGCCCCAGTGTGCTAGCGAGTGGGGGCTGTAATGTTCGGAGGCGAAGGTTCGCTTTTTTGATGTATGCTTTTGAATGTTGGCATTCCTGAATAATGAGGGGAATGAGCCATGCTTAGGGGAATGAGTAACATCTGTGCTGAGAGCCTAAAGGGTTTGTGTTTTTCTTTTGGCAACTGTAAAATTCCATGTGCTGGTGGTGGCGAATTCTGTTTTAAAGGAAACACACTAAAATGGTTATATTGCATTTTAAGCTGTGCCATGCTTTTAATGGGTGAGAGACTCACTTAAAAAGAAAG
Organism: Ambystoma mexicanum; assembly: GCF_040938575.1. Classification (NCBI taxonomy): domain Eukaryota; kingdom Metazoa; phylum Chordata; class Amphibia; order Caudata; family Ambystomatidae; genus Ambystoma; species Ambystoma mexicanum. Next base: position 572,387,612 of record NC_090941.1, read on the forward strand.
TGAGTGAATGTTATTTGGATTTTCGATTTTTGTGTATTGATTTGAATTTGCAGAATCAGTTTGCAATGGTTTGGGGAAAAAACAATTTATATTTTTCTAAATTGCCCCTGGAGTATTTTTAACTGTTCGCATGCTATGCCATGGATTTGTGCTGTTGCCTTATAAGTGATGTATGATTTGGAAATAGTGACCTGTTGACTGTGATACATGGTGAAAAAATGTTGTTGACACATTAAACAGCCCACAAGCAATATAGAGTGTGGGTTGCTCTTGCAGGAAAACGTGCAGGGAGCTGCACTAAACATTGGCATTTTTTATTTTTTAAATGCACTGAAATGAGTGGTTATAGTTTGGCAATGGTACAACAGAATGAAATATCTGTGTGTGATAAGATAGCACAAAGATTTAGTGGGTTGTGAGTTCTCTTGAAAGATCGCACATTACAAGAAAAGAAAACGTATGCTTTTAAATGGGACATTAATCAGGTTAAAACAGGCAAAAAAAGACGCTTTGACATTTTGCAAAATTACATGGAGTAGAATCTGATGACAAGAGAAAGTGCCGCTTTTGAAAACAAGAGTCTTGCTGTGTGTGCAGAGCTTGTGCCTTGAAGCTGTTTTGGGCGAGGTGCGCGAAAGGAAGGCAAACAAAAGCAGAATACTGCACTTCTGTTGAGTGAAATGATGCTTTTCTGAGTTACAAAAGCAGAAACAGTACAAGAAAGAGTTAATCTGGATGAACTGTCTGAAACGAGTGCTTTCCATTGAAGCCGCCACAGTGTAAGAATTATAGGCAAAAGAGATAAGCTGCGTGCTCATGGCGCTGCCAGGTGCACACGAAAGATAAACAATGCCTGCATTCCTGAGGAAGGAGGTGCAAAGACAGAGAGCTGTTCAGAAGTAAAGAATTTGCCCAGTGACACTGTGGTGGGAAACAAAGGCTTCATGCAGGATGGCAGACGGGCACATCACATCTGAACATTTACCTATGCATCTGTGAATGGGCCAAGAAAAGACAGCTGCCCATTCCAACAGACATTACTGTGCAAACCGCATTCCCATGTGATGTGATGTGATGTGAAGTGAAACGCTATTGCTGTGCAAGCTGCATTCCAATGCTCCATGTGATGTGAACTGAAGTAAAGCGCTGTGCACTGGAGAAGAAACCTCTAGGCGCTTTGAGAAGAGAAAATACACATCTGGCAAACTGCAAGCTACATTGCCAGGGATGGAGTAACTGACAAAGACATTATGGCATTCCAGATGGAAGCAAAACTGACAAAAGTGCTTAGCCGTTTTGCAAGAGACAACATGCAGAGCGGGGCTTTGAAGTACAACATGAACACTGCACATTAGCCATGATCCAGAAGCCACACGGCTTAGTGCAAGAATGAATGATTTGTTGAAGCAACAAAAGAAACTGACTTAGACTATCGCACTCAAAGGGGTGGTTCAGGAAACAGCAAACACCCTTTGAAAAAATGACAAGTGAAAAAACCAGAGGCCTGAAAGACACTGCCTGTATGGAAATAAACAGCTGCTTGTACCACTGTAAGCGGTATTGGACTGAAAGACTTTACCTTTGAAAAATGGAGTGATGCCAGCAGGGCAAACTAAATCAAGATCATGAGACACTGGAAGCAAGTTGGCGCCTGGCATTTGTGATCGCTTTGGTGAAAAAGAAAAGCATTGTGCAACCTGGGTACTTATTATATGGCTTTGTAAAAGCACAGATCAGTCTGAGGTACCATTGACCAACTATGATCGCATTGCACACATGAGTTTGTGATTAGGCAGTTACACCCCGTATGGTTGAGTGTAAATAAGCCCCCAGAAACATGCAGAAGGGTGATAAATAATTGCAGTAGCAATGATAAAGTGTGTAGTTACCTGATGAGACTTTTTTGAAGATAGGGGTGGTATTATGGGAAGGGGTGGATAACGCTGATATTGAAGTTTTGATGACATCCTAACATTTCTGTTTGTATTTTGCCTAGGCAAATAACCAAGAAATAGATTGGGGGGTAGACGTGTGCAAATGCCGGGTGACACTGATCAAGGAAACAGACGCATTCTCAGAGAAAGCGAGCCACTGCGACATGCTATTTCAACTTTAAACGTGCCCTGCACCGCACTCAATGCTGCTGCAACCTGTGAGAAGTGTCCAACAGAGTAATAACTCTTGCTGAACTGGCACGGTGCAGACTTGGCTAATTATCAAATATTTGATGCTACACATTCAAATGATTCAGTTGCTGGAAATAACTTAAATGACATGGTTTGCCCTTTCTTGTTTAAAGGACTATGGACAATGAGTTGTGGACTGTAACATCAGGCACCACAAACAGCTGTGTGACACAGCAATTGAATGCTAACACATTGAAAAATGGTTTTTAAATGCACTGTTGAGATGAATCTGAAAAAAAAACGAAATGGTTTTACTCTTCCAACTGAATTGCTTTAACCAGAGATGTTTTGTTTTTTGAAGAAAAAAAAAATATTCTACATTGCACGTAGGCAGGAGAATGATTTATGAACTGTTGGGGCAGCAGAATTATGCAAGCAGGAGCGTAATTTATTTTGAGATAAGATGAGTGCGCACATCAAAGTCACCTGTGCGTAGGTTAAGATTCTTAATTGAAGTAATGCTGCCAAGTGTGTGAGCTATAATTTGAAATGGTAATCTTTGAAACACTGGATACTTTTACAGCCAGCTTAAGGCAGGTAAATGAAACCATGACTGACTTGATGTTTGATTTTATGACACAGAGTGTGACACGGTTTTTGTTAAACCAACCAGTTTCATGTTTTTGTGGGGACAGCTGTCTCCAGCACACTAATGCAAAGAGTCACCTTTTGATTGTAGACATTTGGAATAATTCTTTGGAAAAGCGCTACAAATGAGTATCCACATGGAATTGCTAGTGTACTGGCCTGGCACATTGTCGGGCATCTTTTGTCACTGAATGGATACGATTTGTTTAATTTGTCTAATGTGATGTTTTTCTGACCAAGAACTGCAGCGAGTGTTCTCGCCAAGATTTTATGGACTATAACTTGACTACTGCATTTTACCATGATGTGATGAAACAGCCACTGCCGGATAGTAGTATGGTGTTTGTGGCTAAAACTAATATTGTATATGGTAGATATCCCACTTGAAGAAGGGTATTCTCCAAGTCACAGAAGGTAGACACTGTGAACCTGTTAGATTTTCCAGTAGTAAGACAACATGTAAATTGTAGGCTGGTAATGCACACCTTCATTATTACAGTGATACACTTAGACATAGATTTACCATGAGGCAATGTTTCCTTAGTACTACCAAGCTGCTACAAATGGAGTCCATTTCTATGGCCCATCACTAGAGTGTGCATAGCTAGGGAGCCAGATTCATTAATTGCAGGAGCTTTATATGCTTGTGACATAGAAACTGTGCACAATAAGCTAGCCACTATGGGTTCTGATGCCAGCTCTGCTATAGAACTTCTGGCCTGGTGGGGCCCATTGATATGCCCAACACTGCTACAAGTATTGACAGCCAACTGAAGATGGCAGAATTTTAGATATGAAGACATTTTTTCTGCCATAGGGCAGGTCAACAAGACTGCTATATACACACGATGCATTGTATGGCAAACATTGTTTGATCAGCAGGTGTTGGCTTTTTACTGGGTGGGGGCGACCATCCTCCACACACTGGCACGCAGAGCTACAGTTACCAGCATACATATGGATTGAATTGCTTGCTTTTGATTGCATGAATAACACATGCCATGCTTTGATGTAAATTAGTAGAATTGTTTTTATTTAGATAACCTGGTGCCCATGGGTTCACCTTGTTCACGAAATTAGATGGTTTCTGGTTGGGTTCCACATACATGGGGGAAGTGTCTAGTCCCACAGCCCACAGTCACGCTTGAATGCCCTGGGATCAGGGGGAGGGTAGGCCCTTAGAGTGAAAGGCTGCCAGGTTTTAGAATTGGTAACCATACATAAATGCAATAGTGCATTGTAGATTAGACTACACTGGATTGCCTTGACATTTTAACTGCATGCTGCTTTTTAACTGACAATCAGTTATACAAAATTGATTTAGGTATTGTTTGTGTAGGCCAGGTTTTGGCTAGAGTAAATGTCCATGTTCACTTTGTGTAGGTATTTTTGTGTAGGCCAGGTTTTGGCAAGGGTATATGTCACTGTTCACTTTGTGTACATTTTTGTTTAGGTAGTGTTATACCTTGCATGCCACGCTAACTAACCGCTAGAAGATAGTTTGCTTAAACCTCTTGCAAAGCCCCTAGGTCTTTATCACTGCACTAAATACTATATTGATAGGTATTAGTCAGCATTTGTCGCACAAACGTTGAATAGGGGTGGAATGTAGTGATACACGAAATTGCAACCTTGCCAATCAGGGCTTTAGATGACAGCATTAGCCGCTGAAAGCCAATAGTGTATTCAAAGTATGTGCTAAAAATGCTGACAGTAGTCTGTTGTAGCACTTCCATTATGCAGTAGTGAGCTACAAGGAATATGCAGGCCTAGTATGAAATAGGTCACATTATGCATTGTTGATAGACAGGCAGGGAGAGGGCCCCTAGCTCTGTAGCTAATAGGTATTTTTGGAGTGTTTGGGACATCATGGCACCTATATAGCGCTTAGATAGCCAGTCTTAAGCGCTATAAACACTAAGCTATGAGTGCATGCCTTTTAGAGCTTGCAGATGGGGTTAATACATCCCTGCTTCCCTTAGAATATTCAGCCTCACTAACGGTAGCCCTGGCTCCAAGCTAATCTTCCTTTTCTCTGGGAAGGTACTGATAAGACATTCCTCAGCCTTCGCAGATGGGAACCAGGGAGGGGTAGGAGCGAGCAGGGAGCCTCTCAGAGAGAGTTGGGTTTTTTCCATGAGCCAGTTGCACAGGGAAAGTTCTGGAACTGTGCGTCATGGTGACTGACAGCACGAGATTATAAAATATCCATGCACACATGACTCGGGGGGAGATCGTCCTGTGGACTTGATTCATGCACAGTCAAGTGCCCGGAATTGGCTCTGACGGTGTCCTCCAGCATTGTTTTTCTGAGCGGGGCTTGTTTTTACAGCTAGCTTATGAAAAGCCAAGGTCTCCCAGTGCTGATTAAAGGGACGTAAGACTGTGTTTCTCTATGTTTCTCTATATTTCTCTATGTTTCTCTATGTTTATCTAAGTTCCATGTTTCACTATATTTTGCATTGTTCTAAGTTTATGCTTTGTAATATTCTTTAACTTGAATCCCAAATGTATATGAAATTCACTGCTTAGAATAAATATGCTAAAACTTTGAGGGTGTAATTTGTCACTAGCATGAGATCACTGCTCAGCACAATAGAACCTGTATTTTGGGCTGAATTGGGTATTTTTGCTCTCAAAGGGCTGGCCCCGAGGAAGATTTTGCCCATATCAAGACAGGGGGATGTATGGCAAGACGGAAAAGCAATAGAGTTTGATACATTGGTGGAAGACGCAGGATTACATTGGGGAAAATACATCACATATGTTGGGCTGATGAAGATGATAAAAGGCACGTGGCCCGAGGCAGTGCTAACCCAACAGCCCAAGGCTGTCATAGAAACATTTTACGACGTATCAGAAGGGGGCTATGAGGTCTCCCGGTTATACAAGCTGCTGATGTCTAAGGTTGGGAAAGAGGTGAGCCAGATGAGACGAGACAGGGAGGAGGAGGTGGGAGAAACAATGGGAGACGGGCTGTGGGTCAGGGTACAGGAATGTCACAAAAAGGTATCAAGGAATATAAGGTTGCAACAGATTCAGTTATATGTCACCCACAGACCATACATGACCCCCAAGAAGATAGCCAAGTTTAAAAAGGCTGGAACACAGAGGTGTCCAAAATGTGAGGAGGAGAATGCAGGGATGGTACACATGTTCTGGGCATAAAATGAACTAATACCCAGAGGATTACGCATTCTGATCTTCCCTAACTTCAACAATGATTTAGATAATGATTTAGCAGAGAAGTGGGAACAAAACCTAAATGGAAGTTCCCTAAAGATGATAGAACTTCTTATTGAACATGCAACGCGAGAACACAAGAGGACGATCGAACTAATTGACAAAACCAAAAAAGAAATCGCAGATAAAAAATCACAAGAAACGACAAAGGAGAAAAATTATAATACCATGTATGACATTCTAAAGAATTATCAAGATGAAGTGAAACTGAGAAAATTGAGGAAACACTACCGGGACGAAAGAGATTACCGAGATGATAGGGTATATACTTTCCAGGCAAAATACAATTCAACGACGAAATTTGGGTCTAAAACCAGCACACCCAACACATCATCGGCCAGTTCGGATGCTGATTCGGAACCTGAAACACAGAACACAGAAGAACCAATCAATATAAGTGATCCATTAGGGGTTAAAGCGAGTTCAAGTGGAAGATCATCCTCGGGATTCATGAATCAAATCAAGAGATACAAAAAAGGCAATAGGAATCCCATATTGAAACAGGTCCGTTTTCAGTTGCCACAGAACATTGCAGTAACACCCAGCACACCAGGAGGAGAGGAAGGAGGGGGGGTTCAAGATCTAACCAGTCAAGAATCACAAGAAAATGTAAACAAAAGGCTTACAAGAGCAACCTCAAGAGAAGTGAACAGAGTGAAATAGGATCAAACTTAATTCTTAATTTATCATCTAGACCGATTTCAACTGAAGAAAGTATGCTTCTTAACAAAGGACTTTCGTTTGCGCCATCTACAATTCATAATGAGACAGATCTACATATCGATCTTTTCAAGTTTGTTCGAAAATTGAAACTAAAAAAGTTCTTTGCCACTAAGGCACCAGGCATGTACACACATCAACCCAAAGCCATTCATAGTGACCTAAGCATTAAAGAGATTGAAGAGATTTACTTACTAAGATCAATCGCAGAACCTATGGATTACGACATCACCAATGTATTAAGAGACTTCAATGTGCAACCCGATTCCTTATTAATGAAGGAGCTGAAACCGACATCTAAATTTGTACCTCAATTAGCAACTGACAATGTCATTGACACCTTTTACAAGGCAGTATCTCAAGATCTGTATAAAATGGATTTTAAAAATACTCAATCCAAAACTAAACCCAATCTTACCCCCAGGGAACAAGAAGCATTACATCAATTGGAAACCGACCGCTCAATAATCATCAAAGAAGCGGACAAAGGAGGGAACATTGTTATTATGGACCGAGATGATTATTTGAAAATGGCCGGCAATCATCTCAACACCCCAGGTTGTTATGAGAAATTACCAGTCAACCCTACAAATGAGTTCACACAAAAAGTGGAACTCTACATTTCGGAATGGTATCGAAAAGGTCTTATTTCGGATAATGAAAAGAGCTTTCTTACTATCAAGAACCCAACCATACCTATAATATATTTCTTACCGAAAATCCACAAGCAATATGATTCAATACCAGAGGGCCGTCCGATTGTCAGTGGGATAGGTTGGGCAACAGAGAATATCTCACAGTATTTGGACAATATTTTGAGACCCAGGGCAACTCAACTAAAGGCATACCTTAAGGACACTACAGATGTCATCACTAAGATACAATCTTGGAACTGGGAACATGATTGTCTTTTAGCAACTATGGATGTGAAAGCATTATATACCTCAATTCAACATACATGGGCTCTGAAAACCATTGATTATACCTTCAGGGAGGAGTCAGCCTCGATGTACCATCAAATTGTCATGATCAAGGAAATGTTAGAGCTTTCCCTACAATGCAACATTTTCAATTTCAACAATGTCTTTTATAGACAAACAAGAGGGGTTGCTATGGGCACCAAATATGCCCCTGCCCTAGCAAACCTTTTCATGGGACTGTTTGAGGATTCAGTCATATACAAGGACAAAGTGTATCAGAAGGATCTTATGTATTGGTTAAGATACATTGATGATGTGTTGATACTATGGAAAGGCACAGAAGCAGAATTCCAGGCTTTTTTAAACAGAATCAATGTTAATGAAATGGGTATACAATTCACGGGTGTCTGCGATGCTAATAGTATTGATTTTTTGGACCTTACAATATATATTGAACAAAACCAGATAAAAACGCGTACATTTCGTAAACCTACGGAGGTCAATGCCACCTTACATGCTACTAGTTGCCATCATCGTACAACGATTCTCAACATACCAGCAGGTGAATTCATAAGAGCAAGAAGAAATTGTCAGACCAAAGAATACTTTGAGAAAGAATGTGGGCTTCTACAATCAAGATTTCTGGCAAGAGGATATTCGAACAATTGTGTCGCTAAGGCATTGGACAAAAGTCTACAATTAACTCAGAAACAGACTCTAGCTAGTAAGAACAGATCTGCGGAGCCATCTACCATAGGATTCATCACGAAATTTGGTAACAACCAGAAACATGTGAGAAAAATACTGGCCAAACACTGGAATCTCTTGAAATTGGATGACCATATTTCCAATTTTATTGACAACAAACCACGAATCATCTTTAAGAGAGCACAGACACTCAAAAACAAACTAAGCCCTTCTGACTTACCAGACCTACCGGAGGGAACATCGAATTGGCTACAATCTACCCATGGCTTCAGGAAATGTGGAACTTGCACCATTTGCAAATATGCACATGAAAAAACAGATTGTTTCAAGGGCAGCAATAACAAGACTATAAAAATCAAGCAATCTATAAACTGTAGGACAAAATATGTGGTTTATGCGATTGTATGTGTGTGCAAATTAATATATATTGGAAGCACTATTAGGGAACTCAGGACTAGAGTACGTGAACATCTTGCCAAAATTGGAAGCCAGGACCCTAGACTGCCTCTTGCCTGTCATTGGCAAGAGAAACATCAATTGGATAACAAAGCTGACATCAAGTTCATTGGCCTTCAAAAAGTTACCCTTGGAAGACGTGGAGGTGACAGAGAAAAGAGACTCAGACAAACTGAGGCGAAAATGATTTGCAAATTCAATTCAACAGTACTCTGACTTAATTCTGATAATGAAATGGTGTCCTTTTTATAGTTACAACTTTGTGGTAACTATAATGAAGAGTAAATATTCTTACCAGCTTATGTACATTATTCCATATTATTGTCTTCTTTATTAAGACATTTTCTCATTCATATATTTACACACATGTTTTTTCTATGCAATTCTGCCTTTTTTTTGATAATTTATCAAAAGTTCATGACGTGCAGACTTTATTTGAATACATATTACTTCTCAATTTGCCACTCAACATATACCTTTATCGTATTTTCACTCCATTACAATATGGCCACCAGTAAACATATGACTAAACATGAAGGAAGGACATTCTACGAGACTTGTTCCCTTAGCAACATATAAAACAACAGGGAGGACGCATAATGGCGCCCCCTTGAGACTTGTAGCAATTCTGCGATTGTACGCGCTTAATCTGAACAGCAGGTAAGAGAGCGTCTGAATTTTTCACGCGTCCACATTCTCATGCGATTTCCGCGTACGCGAACGCGTGCGAATCGACTACCAAGTTTTTCACGCTAAGATTCTGTAATTTCACGCGCACGCGATTGTGCATACTCACCCCGTATAAAACTACTCGCACGCTTTATCATGTTTTAGGCGCACGCGATCGTACGCATCTAGTAAAGAATACGTCCCTATCCATAATTACGATTTCACGCGATCACATTTTCACGCGGTCAGATGAGATAAGAGCATTTTTTCACGCGCACGCGAATGTGCGTATTATAACTGTAGAGATGTATTTTTACGCTTCAACATGGATTATCGCGCACGCGTTTGTGCGCTTTGAGTTTAGTATACGTGGCAAGCCAGCACGCGATCGTACGCATTCAGTACAGAATACGTCCCTTTCCTTTTTTACGATTACACGCGATCACATTTTCACGCGGTCAGATGCGATAAGAGTATTTTTTCACGCGCACGCGAATGTGCGTACTATAATTGTAGAGATGCACTTTCACGCTCCAACATGGATTATCGCGCACACGTTTGTGCGCATTGAGTTCATTATACGTGGCAAGCCAGCAATACGATTTTACGGGTTGACATTCTCACGCGAGGCATTAGGATCCTTTCATTGTATCATATTTTCTCACGCGGGATTACCTTGCAAGTACTCATACGTGTAATATGTCTTTCCACGTATATTTTCACACGCGAAAGCGTACCATTAGTTATTAGGAGTGCGAAGCTAATCTTTTCACGTGTAATTTTGGTTTCCACTATTAATCCTTAATATTCAAGAACACACGCCATTTGGTAACCTAATACCTAGTGCAATATTCACTTTTTGAGCTTTATATTATTTTCATTTTGTTTATTTTTGCTTTTTCAGGGATTTATCCCAATGATATATGGAAGCTTATCTTTCACATCTTGTGACAGGGGCCTCTTACATGACCATAAGGTAACATGTTTCCACTTGTTTCTGAGACATACAATGACCATTACAAACTGCTTTTTAGTAATTTATTGTGTACAATAACTAATTGAGATTTTGTATTTATTTTCTTTTTGAATCTCACCCCTTCTCTCCTACCCTTTTTTCCCATCCATTTATTGTCTGGCTTTTTATTTTTATTTTTATTATTTTTACATCTATGTATTTTTGTATGTATGCATCTCACCTAAAAATGTTTATTTTTCCATGCTGATCTAATCTCTATACTCAAACCGTTACTTTAATGTTTTGGATACATGCACATACTTTTCTTTGTGATTATTTATGTGTTTATTATTTTTTGTTTTGGTATGACTTTATTATGATTAAGACTAATCAATAGCCCTGATTTGAGAAAGGTCCTTGGAGGACCGAAACACGTGTCATCAACGTTAAGGGCAATTTTTTCTGAAAAATAAAATAATAAAAAAATATTAATTTAAAAAAATAAGTCTCGTGTGCAAGAATCAGGCGCAGTCTCCTTCCAGGTCACCTATACTTTACACTATTCAGCAAGGGGTCTTGTACTTGGCTAAACCCCCGACTTGGTGGGACGCGACTTTAAGGACTTATTGGACTACTTTCATTTATGACATTCAGTTTTTTACCACTATCGGATGTCGCCAGTTTAGACCAAACCTTCCAAGCCAAGGGTTTTTTATGAATATATTTACATTGGTTGTGGTCAACGGCTGACTCTACATAGAACGCAATGGCAGAATATCTTAGGAACAGACAGGAAGAAACGGAAAATCTTTTTACACCGAAGGGCAGCAATAAACACGCATTCTTCAACCCCATACAGAAGCATGAAGACTTGAGAGCACTATTTTTCAAATTGGAACGACTTTCTAAAAAAGAAATCGACAAATACTGGGAGATAGTCTCCTTGGAAAACTATACTAAAAATGAACTAATACCCAGAGGATTACGCATTCTGATCTTCCCTAACTTCAACAATGATTTAGATAATGATTTAGCAGAGAAGTGGGAACAAAACCTAAATGGAAGTTCCCTAAAGATGATAGAACTTCTTATTGAACATGCAACGCGAGAACACAAGAGGACGATCGAACTAATTGACAAAACCAAAAAAGAAATCGCAGATAAAAAATCACAAGAAACGACAAAGGAGAAAAATTATAATACCATGTATGACATTCTAAAGAATTATCAAGATGAAGTGAAACTGAGAAAATTGAGGAAACACTACCGGGACGAAAGAGATTACCGAGATGATAGGGTATATACTTTCCAGGCAAAATACAATTCAACGACGAAATTTGGGTCTAAAACCAGCACACCCAACACATCATCGGCCAGTTCGGATGCTGATTCGGAACCTGAAACACAGAACACAGAAGAACCAATCAATATAAGTGATCCATTAGGGGTTAAAGCGAGTTCAAGTGGAAGATCATCCTCGGGATTCATGAATCAAATCAAGAGATACAAAAAAGGCAATAGGAATCCCATATTGAAACAGGTCCGTTTTCAGTTGCCACAGAACATTGCAGTAACACCCAGCACACCAGGAGGAGAGGAAGGAGGGGGGGTTCAAGATCTAACCAGTCAAGAATCACAAGAAAATGTAAACAAAAGGCTTACAAGAGCAACCTCAAGAGAAGTGAACAGAGTGAAATAGGATCAAACTTAATTCTTAATTTATCATCTAGACCGATTTCAACTGAAGAAAGTATGCTTCTTAACAAAGGACTTTCGTTTGCGCCATCTACAATTCATAATGAGACAGATCTACATATCGATCTTTTCAAGTTTGTTCGAAAATTGAAACTAAAAAAGTTCTTTGCCACTAAGGCACCAGGCATGTACACACATCAACCCAAAGCCATTCATAGTGACCTAAGCATTAAAGAGATTGAAGAGATTTACTTACTAAGATCAATCGCAGAACCTATGGATTACGACATCACCAATGTATTAAGAGACTTCAATGTGCAACCCGATTCCTTATCAATGAAGGAGCTGAAACCGACATCTAAATTTGTACCTCAATTAGCAACTGACAATGTCATTGACACCTTTTACAAGGCAGTATCTCAAGATCTGTATAAAATGGATTTTAAAAATCCTCAATCCAAAACTAAACCCAATCTTACCCCCAGGGAACAAGAAGCATTACATCAATTGGAAACCGACCGCTCAATAATCATCAAAGAAGCGGACAAAGGAGGGAACATTGTTATTATGGACCGAGATGATTATTTGAAAATGGCCGGCAATCATCTCAACACCCCAGGTTGTTATGAGAAATTACCAGTCAACCCTACAAATGAGTTCACACAAAAAGTGGAACTCTACATTTCGGAATGGTATCGAAAAGGTCTTATTTCGGATAATGAAAAGAGCTTTCTTACTATCAAGAACCCAACCATACCTATAATATATTTCTTACCGAAAATCCACAAGCAATATGATTCAATACCAGAGGGCCGTCCGATTGTCAGTGGGATAGGTTGGGCAACAGAGAATATCTCACAGTATTTGGACAATATTTTGAGACCCAGGGCAACTCAACTAAAGGCATACCTTAAGGACACTACAGATGTCATCACTAAGATACAATCTTGGAACTGGGAACATGATTGTCTTTTAGCAACTATGGATGTGAAAGCATTATATACCTCAATTCAACATACATGGGCTCTGAAAACCATTGATTATACCTTCAGGGAGGAGTCAGCCTCGATGTACCATCAAATTGTCATGATCAAGGAAATGTTAGAGCTTTCCCTACAATGCAACATTTTCAATTTCAACAATGTCTTTTATAGACAAACAAGAGGGGTTGCTATGGGCACCAAATATGCCCCTGCCCTAGCAAACCTTTTCATGGGACTGTTTGAGGATTCAGTCATATACAAGGACAAAGTGTATCAGAAGGATCTTATGTATTGGTTAAGATACATTGATGATGTGTTGATACTATGGAAAGGCACAGAAGCAGAATTCCAGGCTTTTTTAAACAGAATCAATGTTAATGAAATGGGTATACAATTCACGGGTGTCTGCGATGCTAATAGTATTGATTTTTTGGACCTTACAATATATATTGAACAAAACCAGATAAAAACGCGTACATTTCGTAAACCTACGGAGGTCAATGCCACCTTACATGCTACTAGTTGCCATCATCGTACAACGATTCTCAACATACCAGCAGGTGAATTCATAAGAGCAAGAAGAAATTGTCAGACCAAAGAATACTTTGAGAAAGAATGTGGGCTTCTACAATCAAGATTTCTGGCAAGAGGATATTCGAACAATTGTGTCGCTAAGGCATTGGACAAAAGTCTACAATTAACTCAGGAACAGACTCTAGCTAGTAAGAACAGATCTGCGGAGCCATCTACCATAGGATTCATCACGAAATTTGGTAACGACCAGAAACATGTGAGAAAAATACTGGCCAAACACTGGAATCTCTTGAAATTGGATGACCATATTTCCAATTTTATTGACAACAAACCACAAATCATCTTTAAGAGAGCACAGACACTCAAAAACAAACTAAGCCCTTCTGACTTACCAGACCTACCGGAGGGAACATCGAATTGGCTACAATCTACCCATGGCTTCAGGAAATGTGGAACTTGCACCATTTGCAAATATGCACATGAAAAAACAGATTGTTTCAAGGGCAGCAATAACAAGACTATAAAAATCAAGCAATCTATAAACTGTAGGACAAAATATGTGGTTTATGCGATTGTATGTGTGTGCAAATTAATATATATTGGAAGCACTATTAGGGAACTCAGGACTAGAGTACGTGAACATCTTGCCAAAATTGGAAGCCAGGACCCTAGACTGCCTCTTGCCTGTCATTGGCAAGAGAAACATCAATTGGATAACAAAGCTGACATCAAGTTCATTGGCCTTCAAAAAGTTACCCTTGGAAGACGTGGAGGTGACAGAGAAAAGAGACTCAGACAAACTGAGGCGAAAATGATTTGCAAATTCAATTCAACAGTACTCGGACTTAATTCTGATAATGAAATGGTGTCCTTTTTATAGTTACAACTTTGTGGTAACTATAATGAAGAGTAAATATTCTTACCAGCTTATGTACATTATTCCATATTATTGTCTTCTTTATTAAGACATTTTCTCATTCATATATTTACACACATGTTTTTTCTATGCAATTCTGCCTTTTTTTTGATAATTTATCAAAAGTTCATGACGTGCAGACTTTATTTGAATACATATTACTTCTCAATTTGCCACTCAACATATACCTTTATCGTATTTTCACTCCATTACAATATGGCCACCAGTAAACATATGACTAAACATGAAGGAAGGACATTCTACGAGACTTGTTCCCTTAGCAACATATAAAACAACAGGGAGGACGCATAATGGCGCCCCCTTGAGACTTGTAGCAATTCTGCGATTGTACGCGCTTAATCTGAACAGCAGGTAAGAGAGCGTCTGAATTTTTCACGCGTCCACATTCTCATGCGATTTCCGCGTACGCGAACGCGTGCGAATCGACTACCAAGTTTTTCACGCTAAGATTCTGTAATTTCACGCGCACGCGATTGTGCATACTCACCCCGTATAAAACTACTCGCACGCTTTATCATGTTTTAGGCGCACGCGATCGTACGCATCTAGTAAAGAATACGTCCCTATCCATAATTACGATTTCACGCGATCACATTTTCACGCGGTCAGATGAGATAAGAGCATTTTTTCACGCGCACGCGAATGTGCGTATTATAACTGTAGAGATGTATTTTTACGCTTCAACATGGATTATCGCGCACGCGTTTGTGCGCTTTGAGTTTAGTATACGTGGCAAGCCAGCACGCGATCGTACGCATTCAGTACAGAATACGTCCCTTTCCTTTTTTACGATTACACGCGATCACATTTTCACGCGGTCAGATGCGATAAGAGTATTTTTTCACGCGCACGCGAATGTGCGTACTATAATTGTAGAGATGCACTTTCACACTCCAACATGGATTATCGCGCACGCGTTTGTGCGCATTGAGTTCATTATACGTGGCAAGCCAGCAATACGATTTTACGGGTTGACATTCTCACGCGAGGCATTAGGATCCTTTCATTGTATCATATTTTCTCACGCGGGATTACCTTGCAAGTACTCATACGTGTAATATGTCTTTCCACGTATATTTTCACACGCGAAAGCGTACCATTAGTTATTAGGAGTGCGAAGCTAATCTTTTCACGTGTAATTTTGGTTTCCACTATTAATCCTTAATATTCAAGAACACACGCCATTTGGTAACCTAATACCTAGTGCAATATTCACTTTTTGAGCTTTATATTATTTTCATTTTGTTTATTTTTGCTTTTTCAGGGATTTATCCCAATGATATATGGAAGCTTATCTTTCACATCTTGTGACAGGGGCCTCTTACATGACCATAAGGTAACATGTTTCCACTTGTTTCTGAGACATACAATGACCATTACAAACTGCTTTTTAGTAATTTATTGTGTACAATAACTAATTGAGATTTTGTATTTATTTTCTTTTTGAATCTCACCCCTTCTCTCCTACCCTTTTTTCCCATCCATTTATTGTCTGGCTTTTTATTTTTATTTTTATTATTTTTACATCTATGTATTTTTGTATGTATGCATCTCACCTAAAAATGTTTATTTTTCCATGCTGATCTAATCTCTATACTCAAACCGTTACTTTAATGTTTTGGATACATGCACATACTTTTCTTTGTGATTATTTATGTGTTTATTATTTTTTGTTTTGGTATGACTTTATTATGATTAAGACTAATCAATAGCCCTGATTTGAGAAAGGTCCTTGGAGGACCGAAACACGTGTCATCAACGTTAAGGGCAATTTTTTCTGAAAAATAAAATAATAAAAAAATATTAATTTAAAAAAATAAGTCTCGTGTGCAAGAATCAGGCGCAGTCTCCTTCCAGGTCACCTATACTTTACAATGTTCTGGGCATGCCCCGAGATAGGGAGATTCTGGGGGGAAGTGGCCCACCTTTTGGCAGTAAAGGAGATAAACCTGGGTGTGAACTCCATGTGGGCCTGCATGTTGGTGGGGGGGGTTCCCCAGGCCGCGCAAACTTAAACATGTGAGCAAACTCAAAGACCTGGCGTATAACTGGCTAAACGCAGGATAGCAATGAGCGGAGGCTTGGTGGCACGAGCTTCAGAAATGGGGGAATGCAGAAACAACGGTGTGGAACGAGGCAGCAGTGCCTGGATACAAATAGTATCGACACTGTCCGGGTCTGATCGGGTGAGTCCGGAGGAAGATAGCTCTTCAGGAGATGAGGACGGAGGAACTCCCGCAGGAATAGGTTGAGGGAGGCTAAAGTGTGTGGTAGGCTCAAAAAGGTGGGAGGGGGATGTGGTGGTGGGGGGGAGAAAATGCAACTTGAAACTGTACATGAAAATTAACATGCATATTTGTTGCTGAACTGTATGGTGATCAGGTTGGAATTAATAAAACATTTTTTTTTTAAATTAAAATTAAAAAACAGTTCCGAAAAGTGGACCGGGGAACTGGACCTCTTCACAGTCTTTGGTGCTCAACAGTGTTGTCAAGCTTCTAGGCACTTTCACTGTTGTCAAGTAAATGTCAAGAGGTTCGAGTCATGCCACTGGCGGTTGTGCCAAGTTAGTTTGAAGGTGTGGGCTCCTGATGGGTCGAATCGTTGTTCGAGATGATGGCTTCCAACCGATCATGGATGTATTTTTAAGAAGGCCTCCTAGGCCCAGGCCTAGGGTGGCAGATTGCCAGAGAAGCAGCATTTTATTTCAGTTTATTTTCAATTTACTGGTTGTTATTTTTAAATATACAACCAATGTTGTTTCTCTGAGTCTTGCTGATGCACAACACTGTGAGTAATTTTGAATTGCTAGCAGTCATTCCACTCGGACAGAAAAAGTTTTATATACATGCTTAGTATTTACAAAAGCTTTATTGTTAGGGTGACTTTTGTTTAACCCCTTCAGTGCCAAGGGCAAGCTATCTCCTCCTTGGAATTACTTCCGTAGTGCCAAGGACGAGATAGCTTGTCCTTTTTGGCACCTTGTTTTGTGTGATCCAACCCTCGGGCTATGTGAGGGGGAGGTCCCCCATCACTGCCAGGGGCCTGGATTACCTTCAGTTTCACGTCGGCATACGTAAAGCATGCTGACGTGAAAGTGAAAATAATTTTCACTGCAGCAGTCATTTCGGGCTGCTGCAGTGAAAATGCAAGGTGAGTGTTCACCTTTCTCCCCCTCGATCTCCGGCTGTATTTTAAGACGGAGATCGAGGGAGGTATCGTTGGAAAGGGGAGATTCTCCCCTTTCCAACGACACCCTGTTTGTAAGCATTGCTGCTCCCGGATAGGGCGCAGGATGCTCGATCATCCGGGGGCTGCAATGCCCACTAGACATCAGGGATGTGTTTACAGTGAGGGGGAGGGGAGCTGCTTACTAGGTATGCTCCCCCCTGCCCCCGTGGCCCCAAAGCATGGGGCCACATGTATGGAGACCCCTGAGGGCGGATGGGTGCCCATCTGCCCCCAGGGGTGGGGAGCAAAAAAAAAACTGGTCAAAAGCAGCATGGGAAGGGGAGAGAGGGGTGGGGACCCCTAGACACCAGGGAATTTTTTTGTGGAGGTGTTGTTGGAAATGGGATATTCTCCCCTTTCCAACGACACCCTTTTTGTAAGCATTGCTGCTCCCGGATCTGGCGCAGGCCGCTCGATCCGGAGGCAGCAATGCCACTAGACACCAGGGATGTCTTTGTAGTATGTGGGGGCTGCTTACTAGGTAAGTGGCCCCCTACCCCCCATGGCCCCAAAGCATGGAGCCACATGTATGGAGACCCCTGGGGGCAGATGGGTGACCATCTGCCCCAGGGGTGGGGGCAAAAAAAATACATATCATGCCTGGTGTTGGGAGTCATGTCATGCAGCCCCCCCTGGGGGAGTTATCTGCTCTTAGGAAGGGGCATGTAACCCCAGGGAAGGCTGAATGAGATGCCCCCCTCCTGCATTTGGTGTGGGGGGAGCGGGTCAACCCCCAGTACATTAGAAAATTATCTGGCGGTGTATGGTGCCCCTCAGCCCCCGGTAAAGGGCAGCCTGCCATTTTGAATTATTTTCTTTGTTTACTAAACTTGTCTTGGTGCAGAGGGGCACATTGGTGTGCCAGTCTGGCCCCGGGGTGCCCAAACCTTACTGCCCCAACCACTGGGGGGCCTGTCCCACAATCTTTGGGGGTCCCTGCCCCCTACCCCAAATGGAGGGGGTTGTACCTCACGCAGCCGTTTGTAGGAGTTCCAGGGAGTCCTGCATGAGGTGCCCCCGCCACCCATTTGGGGTGAGGGGGGGAGGGCCCCACAAAAATTGTGGGACAGGCCCCCCAGTGGGTGGGGCAGTAAGGTTTGGACACCCCGGGGCCAGATTGGCAAGCCAATGGCCCCTCTGCACCAAGGGGAGTTGGGTTACCAAAGGAAAAAAGTGAAAATGGTGGAACGCATTTTAGGGGGGGCTGTGGGGCACCCCAAAGGGACAGGGAATTTTCTAATGGGATGGGTCATTGACCCCCCCAGCACCCACCCACAATGGAGTGGATGCCATGTCATGCAGCCCCCCCGGGGACCAGATATCTGCTACTAGGTAGGGACGCCTGAGCCCAGGGAGGAGTGCAGCACAGCCCCCCGTTATCTGCCCCCAGTGAGGGCTACATGAGATGCGCCGCCCCTCCAATTGGGGTGGGGGCGGAGAGGTGCACTCCCCTTCACATTAGAAAATTCCCCAGCGTTGTAGGGCGCCCCTCAGCCCCCGCTAAAGGGCAGCCTGTTTTCTTTGTTTACTTAACTTGCCTTGGCGCAGAGGGGTATTTTGGTGTGCCAATCTGGCCCCGGGGTACACAAACCTTACTGCCCCAACCACAATTTTTGGGGGCCCTCTCCCCCCTCAGCCAAAATAGGTGGCAAGGGTACCTCATGCAGGCCTCCCTGGATGCAGATTTCTGCCCGTAGGAAGGGGCAAATGGGTTTTCGGTGGGGGGTGAGGTTCAGTAGACCACCAGGGATGGCTTGCAAGGGGTGGGGCATGCTTGAAAATTATTTGTTTTTGCTGGTGTGACCGTGAGTAACTTGTTTTTTGTTTTGTTTACAGCTTTTTCTACACGAGCAGCTGCAATGTTATGTGAGTACTGTTTTTTTATTATTCTATGGTTAGGGCCCACTGTCAGTGGGGTGGGTGAGACTGCGGCTGGATTGTTGGTGGTGTGGGTGGGAATGGGCCGTCTGGGCAGATATGTTGGTGGGCTGGGACACAACTGCAGGGGCAGGCCACTAATTGCCCCCCATGCCAACAGAACATTGGTGTTTCCCTGGGAGCAGATCCCTCCCATGTGGGTTGTCCGTCTGCAAGCCCAGGCTCCACCTCTGGCTGTGCTATGTTACAGATGTCACCTCCGAGAAGGAATGGGGATCTTTCCAGGGCTCCCTGGAGCTGCTGCTGTGCTTAGGGTATGGTACACCCACATGGTACATGGATGTCCAAGGCCAGGGACATCACCTCCAACCGTCCTGGAGTTGCGGCTGGGCTGCATTACCGCTTTTCCCTTTGGGGCGGTATTGGCACACTTCCGAGACTCCCTGGTGGGGAGAAGCTGTAACGCAGGGCAGCCAGGGCTCCAGCAAAGTCGGCGTTAATATCCCTGGCCTTGGGCACCCTTCTCCCATGTGGGTCTTTGCCGGGGGTTCTGGGTAATACATTCTGGGACGATTTGCATAAGTCAGATCTCTGTGGATTCCCACGGGTGTCCTCTTTTGGGAAATGATTGGGGTTCCCTGTTTTCCTTGCTGGCTTCGACACCCTAGGCCCAAATCTGTAGGTTGCCCACATGAACCAAATGTGCTGTGCCGAAAGGCTTGGGTTTACCTGGGGGCTACCCTTTTCCTTTTACGCCCCCGGTAGGTGCACCCACACATGTGAGGTACCGTTTTCATCGGGACACGTGTGGGGACGCGCGAAGGTAGGCCATGTGTTGTTGGCGGTGTGTTTCAGTGGGTGGCCAGAGCAAAATGTCTGCGAATTGTCTTAATTTCCAGCCAATTTCAGAGACATTTCCCTGTGTCCACTCACCGAAACACGTCGCCAACAACAGATGTCATACCTTCTCGCGTTCCGCCAGGTGTCTTGGCGAAAACGGTAACTCACATGTGTGGGTGCACCTACCAAAAGGAAAAGGGTAACCCACTGGTAACCCCAAGCCTTTCGGAGCAGCACATTTTGTTCATGTGGGCAACCTACAGATTTGGGCTTAGGGTGTCAAAGCCAGCAGGGAAAACAGGGAACCACATGCATTTTCCAAAAGAGGACACCCGTGGGAATGCACAGAGGTCCCAGAATCTACTACCCAGAACCCCCGGCAAAATCCAAATTTGGGGGTAAAAAACACAATTTTCAGGCATTTCACTCTGCTCACCAACCGAAACATGCTGCCAACAACAGATGTCATACCTTCCCGCATTCCCACAGGTGTCCCGATGAAAATGGTACCTCACATGTGTGGGTACACCTACCGGGGCACAAAAGGTCAAAGGTTACACTACTTGTAACCCCCAAAGGGTTTGGGAAGACAACCTACAGATTTGGGCCTAGGATGTCCAAGCCACAAAGGAAAACGGGGAACCCCATGTATTTCCGAAAAGAGGACATCCGTGGGAATCCGCAGGTCTGACTTGCGCAAGTCGGCCCCAAAATGATTACCCAGAAACCCCAGCAAACCCCGAAATGTGGCAAAAAAACCCCAATTTCCGCACATTTCACTCGGCTCACCCACTGAAACACCCCGCCAACAACACATTTCTGACTTTGCCGGGGTTTTTGGGTAATACATTCTGGGCCAATTTGCGCAAGTCAGACCTCTGCTGCTTCCCAAGGGTGTCATCTTTTCCGAAAATGCATAGGGTGCCCTGTTTTCCTTGGTGGCTTGGACACCCTAGGACCATATCTGTATGGTGTGCCCGTCTGGAAAAAGTGTGAAATTCAGCTGTCAGAACAGACTTGGGGTTACCTGTGTTTTAGGCTTTCCCTTTGGCGCCGAGGTAGGTGTACCCACACATGTGAGGTACTATTTTCATCGGGACACCTGTGGGAACGCGAGACAGTAGGCCATGTGTTGTTGGCGTGTGTTTCGGTGGGTGAGCCGAGTGAAATGTGCGGAAAATGCTTTTTTTTGGCACATTTCGGACTTTGCCGGGGTTTCTGGGTAATACATTCTCGGCCGATTTGCGCAAGTCAGACCTCTGCGGATTCCCACGGGTGTCCTCTTTTCAGAAATGCATGGGGTTCCCTGTTTTCCTTGGTGGCTCGGACCCCCTAGGCCCATATCTGTATGATGTGCCCGTCTGGAAAAAGTGTGAAATTCAGCTGTCAGAACAGACTTGGGGTTACCTGTGTTTTAGGCTTTCCCCTTGGCGCCCAGGTAGGTGCGCCCACACATGTGAGATACCGTTTTCATCGGGACACCTGTGGGAACGTGGGACAATAGGCCATGTGTTGTTGGCGACGTGTTTCGGTGGGTGAGCCAAGTGAAATGTGCGTTTTTTTCAACACATTTCGGACTTTGCCAGGGTTTCTGGGTAATACATTCTGGGCCGATTTGCACAAGTCAGACCCCTGCGGATTCCCACGGGTGTCCTCTTTTCAGAAATGCATGGGGTTCCCTGTTTTCCTTGGTGGCTTGGGCACCCTAGGCCCATATCTGTATAGTGTGCCCGTCTGGAAAAAGTGTGAAATTCAGCTGTCAGAACAGACTTGGGGTTACATGTGTTTTAGGCTTTCCCCTTGGCGCCCAGGTAGGTGCACCCACACGTGAGGTACCGTTTTCATCGGGACTCCTGTGGGAACGCAGTACGGTAGGCCATCTGTTGTTGGCGATGTGTTTCAGTGGGTGAGCTGAGTTAAATATGCGGAAAATACGTTTTTTCAGCACATTTCTGACTTTGCAAGGGTTTCTGGGTATAAAATTCTGGGCCGATTTGCGCAAGTCAGACCTCTGCGGATTCCCACGTGTGTCCTCTTTTCGGAGATGCATGGGGTTCCCTGTTTACCTTTGTGGCTTGGACACCCTAGGCCCATATCTGTATGGTGTGCCCATCTGGAAAAAGTGTGAAATTCAACTGTCAGAACAGACTTGGGGTTACCTGTGTTTTAGGCTTTTCCCTTCCTTGGGGCCCAGGTAGGTGCACCCACACATGTGAGGTACTGTTTTCATCGGGACACCTGTGGGAACGCGGGACGGTAGGCTATGTGTTGTTGGCGGCGTGTTTCGATGGGTAAGCCAAGATAAATGTGCGGAAAATTATTTTTTTTCGGCACATTTCGGACTTTACCAGGGTTTCTACGTAATAAATTCTGGGCCGATTTGCGCAAGTCAGACCTCTGCGGGTTCCCATGTGTGTCCTCTTTTCGGAAATGCATGGGGTTCCCTGTTTTCCTTGGTGGCTTGGACACCCTAGTCCCATATCTGTATGGTGTGCCCGTCTGGAACAAGTGTGAAATTCAGCTGTCAGAACAGACTTGGGGTTATCTGTGTTTTAGGCTTTCCCTTTGGCGCCCAGGTAGGTGCACCCACACATGTGAGGTACCGTTTTCATCGGGACACCTGTGGGAACACGGGACAATAAGCCATGTGTTGTTGGCGCCGTGTTTCGGTGGGTGAGCCGAGTGAAATATGCGGAAAATGCATTTTATTTCGGCACATTTCGGACTTTGCTGGGGTTTCTGGGTAATAAATTCTGGGCCGATTTGCGCAAGTCAGACCCCTGCGGATTCCAACGGTTGTCCTCTTTTCGGAAATGCATGGGGTTCCTGATTTCCTTGGTGGCTTGGACACCCTAGGCCCATATCTGTATGGTGTTCCCAACTGAAAAAAGTGTGAAACTCAGCTGTCACAACAGACTTGGGGTTACCTGTGTTTTAGGCTTTCCCCTTGGCGCCCAGGTAGGTGCCCCCACACATGTGAAGTACCCTTTTCATCGGGACTCCTGTGGGATCATGGGACGGTAGGCCATCTGCTCTTGGCGGCGTGTGTCGGTGGGTGAGCCGAGTGAAATGTGCAGAAAATGCATTTTTTTCAGCACATTTCTGACTTTGTCAGGGTTTCTGGGTAATAAATTCTGGGTCGATATGCGCAAGTCAGACCTCTGGGGATTCCCACGTGTTTCCTCTTTTTGGAAATGCATCGGGTTCCCTGTTTAACTTGGTGGCTTGCACACCCTAGGCCCATATCTATATGGTGTACCCGTCTGGAAAAAGTGTGAAATTCAGCTGTCAGAACAGACTTGAGGTTACCTGCGTTTTAGGCTTTCCCCTTGGCGCCCAGGTAGGTGCACCCACACATGTGAGGTACCGTTTTCATCGGGACACCATTGGGAACGCGGGACGGTAGGCCATGTGTTGTTGTCGGAGTGTGTCGGTGGGTGAGCTGAGTGAAATGTGCGGAAAATGCATTTCTTTCAGCACATTTCAGAATTTGCCGGGGTTTCTGGGTAATAAATTCTGGACCAATTTGAGCACGTCAGACCCCTACGTATTCCCACAGGTGTCCTCTTTTCGGAAATGCATGGGGTTCCCTGTTTACCTTGGTGGCTTGGACACCCTAGGACCATATCTGTATGGTGTGCCCATCTGGAAAAAGTGTGAAATTCAACTGTCAGAACAGACTTGGGGTTACCTGTGTTTTAGGCTTTTCCCTTCCTTGGCGCCCAGGTAGGTGCACCCACACATTTGAGGTACCGTTTTCATCGGGACACCTGTGGGAACGCGGGACGGTAGGCTATGTGTTGTTGGCGGCGTGTTTCGATGGGTAAGCCAAGATAAATGTGCGGAAAATTATTTTTTTTCGGCACATTTCGGACTTTACCGGGGTTTCTACGTAATAAATTCTGGGCCGATTTGCGCAAGTCAGACCTCTGTGGGTTCCCACGTGTGTCCTCTTTTCGGAAATGCATGGGGTTCCCTGTTTTCCTTGGTGGCTTGGACACCCTAGTCCCATATCTGTATGGTGTGCCCGTCTGGAACAAGTGTGAAATTCAGCTGTCAGAACAGACTTGGGGTTATCTGTGTTTTAGGCTTTCCCTTTGGCGCCCAGGTAGGTGCACCCACACATGTGAGGTACCGTTTTCATCGGGACTCCTGTGGGAACGTGGGAAGGTAGGCCATCTGCTGTTGGCGGCGTGTGTCGGTGGGTGAGCAGAGTGAAATGTGCAGAAAATGCGTTTTTGCCGGGGTTTCTGGGTAATACATTCTGGGTCGATTTGCGCAAGTCAGACCTTTGCCGATTCCCACGTGTTTCCTCTTTTTGGAAATGCATGGGGTTCCCTGTTTAACTTGGTACCTTGGACACCCTAGGCCCATATCTGTATGGTGTACCCGTCTGGAAAAAGTGTGAAATTCAGCTGTCAGAACAGACTTGGGGTTACCTGCGTTTTAGGCTTTCCCCTTGGCGCCCAGGTAGGTGCACCCACACATGTGAGGTACCGTTTTCATTGGGACACCATTGGGAACGCGGGACGGTAGGCCATGTGTTGTTGGCGGAGTGTGTCGGTGGGTGAGCTGAGTGAAATGTGTGGAAAATGCATTTTTTTCAGCACATTTCAGACTTTGCCGAGGTTTCAGGGTAATAAATTCTGGACCGATTTGCGCACGTCAGACCCCTACGGATTCCCACAGGTGTCCTCTTTTCGGAAATGCATGGGGTTCCCTGTTTACCTTGGTGGCTTTGACACCCTAGGACCATATCTGTATGGTGTCCCGTCTGGAAAAAGTGTGAAATTCAGCTGTCAGAACAGACTTGGGGCTACCTGTGTTTTAGGCTTTCCCCTTGGCGCCCAGGTAGGTGCACCCACACGTGAGGTACCGTTTTCATCGGGACACCTGTGGGAATGCGGGACGGTAGGCTATGTGTTGTTGGCGGCGTGTTTCGATGGGTAAGCCAAGTGAAATGTGCAGAAAATGAGTTTTTTTCGGCACATTTCAGACTTTGCCGGGGTTTCTATGTAATACATTCTGGGCCGATTTGCGCAAGTCAGACCTCTGCAGGTTCCCACGTGTGTCCTATTTTCGGAAATGCATGGGGTTCCCTGTTTTCCATGGTGGCTTGGACACCCTAGTCCCATATCTGTATGGTGTGCCCGTCTGGAACAAGTGTGAAATTCAGCTGTCAGAACAGACTTGGGGTAACCTGTGTTTTAGGCTTTCCCTTTGGTGCCCAGGTAGGTGCACCCACACATGAGGTACCGTTTTCATCGGGACACCTGTGGGAACACGGGACAATAGGCCATGTGTTGTTGGCGCCGTGTTTCGGTGGGTGAGCCGAGTGAAATATGCGGAAAATGCATTTTATTTCGGCACATTTCGGACTTTGCTGGGGTTTCTGGGTAATAAATTCTGGGCCGATTTGCGCAAGTCAGACCCCTGCGGATTCCAACGGTTGTACTCTTTTCGGAAATGCATGGGGTTCCTGATTTCCTTGGTGGCTTGGACACCCTAGGCCCATATCTGTATGGTGTTCCCAACTGGAAAAAGTGTGAAACTCAGCTGTCACAACAGACTTGGGGTTACCTGTGTTTTAGGCTTTCCCCTTGGCGCCCAGGTAGGTGCACCCACACATGTGAGGTACCGTTTTCATCGGGACTCCTGTGGGAACGTGGGACGGTAGGCCATCTGCTCTTGGCGGCGTGTGTCGGTGGGTGAGCCGAGTGAAATGTGCAGAAAATGCGTTTTTTTCAGCACATTTCTGACTTTGTCAGGGTTTCTGGGTAATAAATTCTGGGTCGATTTGCGCAAGTCAGACCTCTGGGGATTTCCACGTGTGTCCTCTTTTCGGAGATGCATGGGGTTCCCTGTTTACCTTTGTGGCTTGGACACCCTAGGCCCATATCTGTATGGTGTGCCCATCTGGAAAAAGTGTGAAATTCAACTGTCAGAACAGACTTGGGGTTACCTGTGTTTTAGGCTTTCCCCTTGGCGCCCAGGTAGGTGCACCCACACATGTGAGGTACCGTTTTCATCGGGACTCCTGTGGGAACGCAGTACGGTAGGCCATCTGTTGTTGGTGATGTGTTTCAGTGGGTGAGCTGAGTTAAATATGCGGAAAATACGTTTTTTCAGCACATTTCTGACTTTGCAAGGGTTTCTGGGTAAAAAATTCTGGGCCGATTTGCGCAAGTCAGACCTCTGCGGATTCCCACGTGTGTCCTCTTTTCGGAGATGCATGGGGTTCCCTGTTTACCTTTGTGGCTTGGACACCCTAGGCCCATATCTGTATGGTGTGCCCATCTGGAAAAAGTGTGAAATTCAACTGTCAGAACAGACTTGGGGTTACCTGTGTTTTAGGCTTTTCCCTTCCTTGGCGCCCAGGTAGGTGCACCCACACATGTGAGGTACTGTTTTCATCGGGACACCTGTGGGAACGCGGGACGGTAGGCTATGTGTTGTTGGCAGCGTGTTTCGATGGGTAAGCCAAGATAAATGTGCGGAAAATTATTTTTTTTCGGCACATTTCGGACTTTACCGGGGTTTCTACGTAATAAATTCTGGGCCGATTTGCGCAAGTCAGACCTCTGCGGGTTCCCATGTGTGTCCTCTTTTCGGAAATGCATGGGGTTCCCTGTTTTCCTTGGTGGCTTGGACACCCTAGTCCCATATCTGTATGGTGTGCCCGTCTGGAACAAGTGTGAAATTCAGCTGTCAGAACAGACTTGGGGTTATCTGTGTTTTAGGCTTTCCCTTTGGCGCCCAGGTAGGTGCACCCACACATGTGAGGTACCGTTTTCATCGGGACACCTGTGGGAACACGGGACAATAAGCCATGTGTTGTTGGCGCCGTGTTTCGGTGGGTGAGCCGAGTGAAATATGCGGAAAATGCATTTTATTTTGGCACATTTCGGACTTTGCTGGGGTTTCTGGGTAATAAATTCTGGGCCGATTTGCGCAAGTCAGACCCCTGCGGATTCCAACGGTTGTCCTCTTTTCGGAAATGCATGGGGTTCCTGATTTCCTTGGTGGCTTGGACACCCTAGGCCCATATCTGTATGGTGTTCCCAACTGGAAAAAGTGTGAAACTCAGCTGTCACAACAGACTTGGGGTTACCTGTGTTTTAGGCTTTCCCCTTGGCGCCCAGGTAGGTGCACCCACACATGTGAGGTACCGTTTTCATCGGGACTCCTGTGGGAACGTGGGACGGTAGGCCATCTGCTCTTGGCGGCGTGTGTCGGTGGGTGAGCCGAGTGAAATGTGCAGAAAATGCATTTTTTTCAGCACATTTCTGACTTTGTCAGGGTTTCTGGGTAATAAATTCTGGGTCGATATGCGCAAGTCAGACCTCTGGGGATTCCCACGTGTTTCCTCTTTTTGGAAATGCATCGGGTTCCCTGTTTAACTTGGTGGCTTGCACACCCTAGGCCCATATCTATATGGTGTACCCGTCTGGAAAAAGTGTGAAATTCAGCTCTCAGAACAGACTTGAGGTTACCTGCGTTTTAGGCTTTCCCCTTGGCGCCCAGGTAGGTGCACCCACACATGTGAGGTACCGTTTTCATCGGGACACCATTGGGAACGCGGGACGGTAGGCCATGTGTTGTTGTCGGAGTGTGTCGGTGGGTGAGCTGAGTGAAATGTGCGGAAAATGCATTTCTTTCAGCACATTTCAGAATTTGCCGGGGTTTCTGGGTAATAAATTCTGGACCGATTTGCGCACGTCAGACCCCTACGTATTCCCACAGGTGTCCTCTTTTCGGAAATGCATGGGGTTCCCTGTTTACCTTGGTGGCTTGGACACCCTAGGACCATATCTGTATGGTGTGCCCATCTGGAAAAAGTGTGAAATTCAACTGTCAGAACAGACTTGGGGTTACCTGTGTTTTAGGCTTTTCCCTTCCTTGGCGCCCAGGTAGGTGCACCCACACATGTGAGGTACCGTTTTCATCGGGACACCTGTGGGAACGCGGGACGGTAGGCTATGTGTTGTTGGCGGCGTGTTTCGATGGGTAAGCCAAGATAAATGTGCGGAAAATTATTTTTTTTCGGCACATTTCGGACTTTACCGGGGTTTCTACGTAATAAATTCTGGGCCGATTTGCGCAAGTCAGACCTCTGCGGGTTCCCACGTGTGTCCTCTTTTCGGAAATGCATGGGGTTCCCTGTTTTCCTTGGTGGCTTGGACACCCTAGTCCCATATCTGTATGGTGTGCCCGTCTGGAACAAGTGTGAAATTCAGCTGTCAGAACAGACTTGGGGTTATCTGTGTTTTAGGCTTTCCCTTTGGCGCCCAGGTAGGTGCACCCACACATGTGAGGTACCGTTTTCATCGGGACTCCTGTGGGAACGTGGGACGGTAGGCCATCTGCTGTTGGCGGCGTGTGTCGGTGGGTGAGCAGAGTGAAATGTGCAGAAAATGCGTTTTTGCCGGGGTTTCTGGGTAATACATTCTGGGTCGATTTGCGCAAGTCAGACCTTTGCCGATTCCCACGTGTTTCCTCTTTTTGGAAATGCATGGGGTTCCTTGTTTAACTTGGTACCTTGGACACCCTAGGCCCATATCTGTATGGTGTACCCGTCTGGAAAAAGTGTGAAATTCAGCTGTCAGAACAGACTTGGGGTTACCTGCGTTTTAGGCTTTCCCCTTGGCGCCCAGGTAGGTGCACCCACACATGTGAGGTACCGTTTTCATTGGGACACCATTGGGAACACGGGACGGTAGGCCATGTGTTGTTGGCGGAGTGTGTCGGTGGGTGAGCTGAGTGAAATGTGTGGAAAATGCATTTTTTTCAGCACATTTCAGACTTTGCCGAGGTTTCAGGGTAATAAATTCTGGACCGATTTGCGCACGTCAGACCCCTACGGATTCCCACAGGTGTCCTCTTTTCGGAAATGCATGGGGTTCCCTGTTTACCTTGGTGGCTTTGACACCCTAGGACCATATCTGTATGGTGTCCCGTCTGGAAAAAGTGTGAAATTCAGCTGTCAGAACAGACTTGGGGCTACCTGTGTTTTAGGCTTTCCCCTTGGCGCCCAGGTAGGTGCACCCACACGTGAGGTACCGTTTTCATCGGGACACCTGTGGGAATGCGGGACGGTAGGCTATGTGTTGTTGGCGGCGTGTTTCGATGGGTAAGCCAAGTGAAATGTGCAGAAAATGAGTTTTTTTCAGCACATTTCGGACTTTGCCGGGGTTTCTATGTAATACATTCTGGGCCGATTTACGCAAGTCAGACCTCTGCAGGTTCCCACGTGTGTCCTATTTTCGGAAATGCATGGGGTTCCCTGTTTTCCATGGTGGCTTGGACACCCTAGTCCCATATCTGTATGGTGTGCCCGTCTGGAACAAGTGTAAAATTCAGCTGTCAGAACAGACTTGGGGTAACCTGTGTTTTAGGCTTTCCCTTTGGTGCCCAGGTAGGTGCACCCACACATGAGGTACCGTTTTCATCGGGACACCTGTGGGAACACGGGACAATAGGCCATGTGTTGTTGGCGCCGTGTTTCGGTGGGTGAGGCGAGTGAAATATGCGGAAAATGCATTTTATTTCGGCACATTTCGGACTTTGCTGGGGTTTCTGGGTAATAAATTCTGGGCCGATTTGCGCAAGTCAGACCCCTGCGGATTCCAACGGTTGTACTCTTTTCGGAAATGCATGGGGTTCCTGATTTCCTTGGTGGCTTGGACACCCTAGGCCCATATCTGTATGGTGTTCCCAACTGGAAAAAGTGTGAAACTCAGCTGTCACAACAGACTTGGGGTTACCTGTGTTTTAGGCTTTCCCCTTGGCGCCCAGGTAGGTGCACCCACACATGTGAGGTACCGTTTTCATCGGGACTCCTGTGGGACGGTAGGCCATCTGCTCTTGGCGGCGTGTGTCGGTGGGTGAGCCGAGTGAAATGTGCAGAAAATGCGTTTTTTTCAGCACATTTCTGACTTTGTCAGGGTTTCTGGGTAATAAATTCTGGGTCGATTTGCGCAAGTCAGACCTCTGGGGATTCCCACGTGTTTCCTCTTTTTGGAAATGCATCGGGTTCCCTGTTTAACTTGGTGGCTTGCACACCCTAGGCCCATATCTATATGGTGTACCCGTCTGGAAAAAGTGTGAAATTCAGCTGTCAGAACAGACTTGGGGTTACCTGCGTTTTAGGCTTTCCCCTTGGCGCCCAGGTAGGTGCACCCACACATGTGAGGTACCGTTTTCATCGGGACACCATTGGGAACGCGGGACCGTAGGCCATGTGTTGTTGTCGGAGTGTGTCGGTGGGTGAGCTGAGTGAAATGTGCGGAAAATGCATTTCTTTCAGCACATTTCAGAATTTGCCGGGGTTTCTGGGTAATAAATTCTGGACCGATTTGCGCACGTCAGACCCCTACGGATTCCCACAGGTGTCCTCTTTTCGGAAATGCATGGGGTTCCCTGTTTACCTTGGTGGCTTGGACACCTTAGGACCATATCTGTATGGTGTACCCGTCAGGAAAAAGTGTGAAATTCAGCTGTCAGAACAGACTTGGGGCTACCTGTGTTTTAGGCTTTCCCCTTGGCGCCCAGGTAGGTGCACCCACACGTGAGGTACCGTTTTCATCGGGACACCTGTTGGAATGCGGAACGCTAGGCTATGTGTTGTTGGCGGCGTGTTTCGATGGGTAAGCCAAGTGAAATGTGCGGAAAATGAGTTTTTTTCAGCACATTTCGGACTTTGCCGGGGTTACTAGGTAATACATTCTGGGCCGATTTGCGCAAGTCAGACCTCTGCAGGTTCCCACGTGTGTCCTCTTTTCGGAAATGCATGGGGTTCCCTGTTTTCCATGGTGGCTTGGTCACCCTAGTCCCATATCTGTATGGTGTGCCCGTCTGGAACAAGTGTGAAATTCAGCTGTCAGAACAGACTTGGGGTTACCTGTGTTTTAGGCTTTCCCTTTGGCGCCCATTTAGGTGCACCCACACATGTGAGGTACCGTTTTCATCCGGACACCTGTGGGAACACGGGACAATAGGCCATGTGTTGTTGGCGCCGTGTTTCGGTGGGTGAGCCGAGTAAAATGTGCGGAAAATGCATTTTATTTCGGCACATTTCAGACTTTGCCGGGGTTTCTGGGTAATAAATTCTGGGCCGATTTGCGCAAGTCAGACCCCTGCGGATTCCCACGGGTGTCCTCTTTTCGGAAATGCGTGGGGTTCCCTGATTTCCTTGGTGGCTTGGACACCATAGGCCCATATCTTTATGGTGGGCCTGTCTGGAAAAATTGTGAAATTCAGCTGTCAGAACAGACTTGGGGTTACCTGTGTTTTAGGTTTTCCCCTTGGCGCCCAGGTAGGTGCACCCACACATGTGAGGTACCGTTTTCATCGGGACACCTGTGGGAATGTGGGACGGTAGGCTATGTGTTGTTGGCGGCATGTTTCGATAGGTAAGCCAAGTGAAATGTGCAGAAAATTAGTTTTTTTCAGCACATTTCAGACTTTGCCGGGGTTTCTAGGTAGTAAATTCTGGGCCGATTTGCGCAAGTCAGACCCCTGCGGATTCCCACGGGTGTCCTCTTTTCGGAAATGCGTGGGGTTCCCTGATTTCCTTGGTGGCTTGGACACCATAGGCCCATAACTTTATGGTGGGCCCGTCTGGAAAAATTGTGAAATTCAGCTGTCACAACAGACTTGGGGTTACCTGTGTTTTAGGCTTCCCCTTTGCGCCCAGGTAGGTGCACCCACACATGTGAGGTACCGTTTTCATCGGGACTCCTCTGGGAACGTGGGACGGTAGGCCATCTGCTGTTGGCGCCGTGTGTTGGTGGGTGAGCCGGAGTGAAATGTGCAGAAAATGCATTTTTTTCAGCTCATTTCTGACTTTGCCGGGGTTTCTGGGTAATACATTCTGGGCCGATTTGCACATGTCAGACCTCTGACGATTCCCACGTGTTCCCTCTTTTCGAAAATGCATGGGGTTCCCTGTTTACCTTGGTGGCTTGGACGCCCTACGCCCATATCTGTATGGTGTACCCGTCTGGACAAAGTGTGAAATTCAGCTGTCAGAACAGACTTGGGGTTACCTGTGCTTTAGGCTTTCCCCTTGGTGCCCAGGTAGGTGCACCCACACATGTGAGGTACCGTTTTCATCGGGACACCTGTGGGAACGCGCGACGATAGGCCATGTGTTGTTTGTTGGTGGCGTGTGTCAGTGGGTGAGCCGAGTGAAATGTGCAGAAAATGCATTTGTTTCAGCACATTTCGGACTTTGCCGGGGTTTCTGGCTAATACATTCTGGGTCTATTTGCGCACATCAGACCTCTACGGATTCCCATGGGTATCCTCTTTTCGGAAATCCATGGGGTTCCCTGTTTACCTTGGTGGCATGGACACCCTAGACTCATATCTGTATGCTGTACCCGCCTGGAAAAAGTGTGAAATTCAGCTGTCAGAACAGACTTGGGGTTGCCTGAGTATTTGGCTTTCCCCTTGGCGCCCAGGTAGGTGCACCCACACATGTGAGGTACCGTTTTCATCGGGACACCTGTGGGAACGCGGGACAGTAGGCTATGTTTTGTTGGCGGCGTGTTTCGATGGGTAAGCCAAGTGAAATGTGCGGAAAATGTGTTTTTTTCATCACATTTTGGACTTTGCCGGGGTTTCTAGGTAATAAATGCTGGGCCGATTTGCACAAGTCAGACCCCTGCGGATTGCCACGGGTGTCCTCTTTTCGGAAATGCATGGGGTTCCCTGATTTCCTTGGTGGCTTGGACACCCTAGGACCATATCTGTATAGTGTGTCTGTCTGAAAAAAGGGTGAAATTCAGCTGTCACAACAGACTTGGGGTTAGCTGTGTTTTAGGATTTCCCCTTGGCGCCCAGGTAAGTGCACCCACATATGTGAGGTACCGTTTTCTTCGGGACTCCTGTGGGGACGTGGGACGGTAGGCCATCTGCTGTTGGCGGCGTGTCGGTGGGTGTGCCAAGTGAAATGTGCAGAAAATGCGTTTCTTTCAGCACATTTCTGACTTTGCCGGGGTTTCTGGGTAATAAATTCTGGGCCGATTTGCGCAAGTCAGACCTCTGCAGATTCCCACGTGTTTCCTCTTTTCGGAAATGCATGGGGTTCCCTGTTCACCTTGGTGGCTTGGACACACTAGGCCCATATCTGTATGGTGTACCCGTCTGGAAAAAGTGTGAAATTCAGCTGTCAGAACAGACTTGGGGTTACCTATGTTTTAGGCTTTCCCCTTGGCACCCAGGTAGGTGCACCCACACATGTGAAGTACCGTTTTCATCGGGACTCCTGTGGGAACACGGTACGGTAGGCCATCTGTTGTTGGTGGCATGTGTCGGTGGGTGAACCTAGTGAAATGTGTGAAAAATGTGTATTTTGTTCGGCACATTTCGGACTTTGCTGGAGTTTCTGGGTAATAAATTCTGAGCCGATTTGCGCACGTCAGACCTCTGCGGATTCCCACGGGTGTCATCTTTTCGGAAATGCATGGGGTTCCCTGTTTTCCTTGGTGGCTTGGACACCCTAGGCCCATATCTGTATGGTGTGCCCGTCTGGAAAAAGTGTTAAATTCAGCTGTCACAACAGACTTGCGGTTACCTGTGTTTTAGGCTTTCCCCTTGGCGCCCAGGTAGGTGCACCCCCACATGTGAGGTACCCTTTTCATCGGTTCACCTGTGGGAACGCGGGACGGTAAGCTATTGTCATGCAACAGCAACAACCTTCACTCCCGCCCACACCTACCCTGAGGCGACGCTACATGGCTGGCCCGGCCCAGCGTCAGCAGAGGTACGGGCTGCCTTCAGGGGTTGTGGCGCCGGACCGTGGGGGCCGAGGACCGCTGCTGTCATCTGCGGCTCGGCGCTGCACAGCAACTCCGACATCACGGCACTTAGGGAAACGATACAGATGGGGGCAGCCATGGCGCTTGTGGTCCTGGTGGACCTGCCAACGTCCTGGCCGCTCACGTGACCACGCGCGTAGTGTTACAAACTACGCTTACGCACGGGTCACGTGATGTGTGTCAGGGCCAATCAGGGGCAGTTTACACGCGATCACGTGACCAGGAAAAACAACATAAAAGCAACACCCAATTTTAGGCATACGCTTCTCAGCTGTTCTCACGGCGTGTTGCCCATTACTACTCCTGAGCTACGATCCAGCTACCTTGTATTTTGGACCCTGTTTTGGATTTTGGACTGATTTGGATATCCTTCTGCATTTGGAATCCTGGTATTGTTTTCATCACGGTTTTTGGAACTCTGGACTTGGTTATTGGACTGCTTCTGCTAAACCCTTGGATTTGGTGACTTAGGACATTGTTTGGATTTTGGGCTTTCATGAACCACAGTATCTGCCATAACTATGCTGTACTCCAGTCTTGTCAGCCAGAGTCGAGAATCCCCAGGTGGGCCCTGGTTGAATCTTTCCACCTCTTCACTTCCCAGGGAGGGACAGCTAGGTATTATAACCCACATCGGTCTTCCCACGGGTCAGAGTCAACAGGCCTACTAGTGTTACAGGTTCTGTACTGGTTGCATTGTCTTGTCTAACCCTATCCCTTTCTTGCAGCCACCTGGGATCCGTGTTCCTGTCCCCACCACCTGTGGTCTCAATAATTGTTCAGCGAGTTATTACCTATCTCTCTGACTGGTACTTGGGAACGGAGGTATACCTAACTTCGTGGAGCTCAGATCTTGACAGACTGAGAAGCCTTCTTCTGCGTAGGTATGGATACCTCCGCAGGGGATCCGGTGGCTGCCTTCATCCAGCCTATCTTCGGGCAAATATGACCGCTGCTACTGCGGCTATAGACCAGCGTTTAGATGCTATCCAAAGCGAGAGGCATGCTTTACCCCCTGATGAAGAATTTGGGGATGTTACTGCCCAGCAAGAACCTCCTGTCGCAGCTGCAACCCCCACCCCGGTATACGTGCCAACCCTGTTTGCTCTGGCAGCCCCAGAGAAATTCCAGGGAGACCCCCGTAAATTCCACACCTTCTTCAACCAGTGCAAGTTACACTTCTTATGTAGACCGCAGGCCTTCCCCGACTTCACAGCTAAAGCTGCATTTACTCTATCTCACTTAAGCGGGATAGCCGCCACCTGGGCAAACCAACTTCTTGAAAATTATAGTCCAGTTCCCTATGATTTTGACAAGCTAGTAGCCAAAATGACACAGGTATTTGATACTCGTCACAAGGCCCAAACCCGAGACCTGGAGCTACTAGATTTAACACAAGGGAAATCCTTATTAATCGAGTACATCACACGATTTAACCAGTTGTCTGTAGAGACCGCATGGCCTGAGGATAAGAAGTCCTTTGTGTTTTACAGGGGTCTTAGTGATCAAGTGAAAGATGCCCTTGCCGTTGTGCCAGCACTATCCACTAAGTATATCGAATTAGTGGCTCTTGCTCTCCACTTTGATGCCCGACACACGGAACGTAAGACAGAAAATAAAAGACCACCCCACTATTTTCCACGTCACCTCCTTCCTCGGATACCAGTGAACCCATGCAGGTTGGGGGTATACGCAGTCCCATATCTCCCGCAGAACTAAAATGCCGCAGACAAGTCAATGCTTGTTTTATTACGGAACCCTCAGACACTTTGTGAAGGAGTGTCCCAGAAGACCCAAGTTGAAGACCTCGGGTTTTCAGAAGGCTCGTCCCTAGAACAGGGGGGGGTGGACGGGCCATTGAGTACATTCACATACTCCCCTAGCGTTACCAGAGACCTCTAGACCCCTGAACCTACAAGCGTATCTATGCCCCATAGGAAACATCAAGCATTCTGTTCAATTAGGCATCGACTCATGGGCTTCAGGGAACTATATTGATATATCATTGGCATCTTCCTTGAATCTACCTTTACAGAATAAAAGACACTCCGAACCTGTACAAGCAGTAGATGGTTCTCCCCTTGTCCCTGGTCCCGTCAGGCAACAGACCACTCCCTTAACTCTGATACTACAGGACAATCACCAAGAAACCATCTCTTTTGATCTGATCATGTCAGGAATACCCCGAGGAAGGCTCCCCATTATCTTACACGTAAGGTCACAAAGTTCCCACAACGGCAAAACCATCGCAAAGCTTCAGCAACCACATTACCATGGCGTCTTTGGCTGCCGCTCCACAAACAATGCTATCGCGCTTCATGGGGGAGGAGTCACGCGCTTGTACGGCCACCCGTTAAAACACTTCCGGTGACCGCACTCGCCACTTCTGGTTGTTTCAATTTTAGCGCTAGCTGGTTTGCTCCAACTCTTGTTCTTGTTTTGTCCTTTTGTCCTCGGCCTGTGTTCCTCTGATCTGCCCTACCTTGCTCCCCCTCTTTTCCCAAACCTCCTAGTATCCTCGATCCTTCATTGAAAGCCTCCTGCAAATTGCCGACTCGGAACGCTACTTTACCTGCACCTGCCCGCTGATTTGGATACTTCACTGCTCACACGCTGCCGACTCGGAACGCCACCTTACCTGCTACTGCCTGTTGATTTGTCTCTTCGCTGCTCTCACATTGCCGACCCGGAACGCTACTTTACCTACAACTGCCTGCTGAATCTGTACTTCGCTGTTCGCACGTTACCAACTCAGAACGCCATCTGGACTTGCCCCACCTCTCGAATTGGTTACCTGTGTCTGCACCTCATTGATTCGGACTTCATTTCTACACTGCAACTGGAAAATCCCACAACTGGTCATACGGTTGTCAAGCTTTCTGATACAGAATCTGGAGAGAGCCTGCATTGCCCAATACTGTGTGCCCGGACTAGAGACTTCTACTTGGCGCTTAGTTCGTGAGGCATCCTCGTTTCGGCGGGACAGGTACGGACTAGAGACTGCCTATTGTACCGTTTAGGCGTCCTCGTGCCGTCGGGTATAGGGTAGATTGGCTATTGCAGAGCTCCTCCATAACGTCTCATCGGAGATCTGTTGGTAAGTGTCCAAACCCATTCAGTTAATGTCCTTTTGATGTATAGTCATGTTCTTTCCTAGCTAGTTCTAGTCCATCATTGATTGTATTTTGTTCTTACTCTTGTGAAGTTGCATCTGTGAAATTGTGTCTGAAGCCCGGCTTCTGAGTTCCATTCGGGGGGGTCTTCATCTGTCATCCATCGGGTGTCCAAGGAACCACCCTTCAGCTCCTGCTTATCGACTGCTGCAGCGACCCTGTCTTTCGGCTGACTGTTACCTCTGTAGTTTTCCTTTTGGAATACAAAGGGAGACGTTGGCAGGGAGAATTCTACGGCTACACGTCGAGAGTTCCCTGACTCCGGATTGGCAAACCTGATAGAATCAGAAGCCTTATAATAACCGAGAGATGGATGTCAATGACACACTGGCTAATCTTATGCAGCTCATGGCAGAGTTGCGAACCGATATGACGGGTGCGCATACTGCCACCCAAGGCAGGATTGATGAGTTACAGGCCCAAGCTTCGTCTAGTCCAGCCACCCCCCGTCCTGCGACTCCCTCTGGGTCAACCGCCGTGGCCCCCTCAGGCCCGGCTCAGCCTTCATTGGTCATGGCCTCGCCTCATCCTTAGGCGCCTCCGGAAAGGTTCCATGGGGATCTCAAGTTCTACTGCACCTTCTTGAATCAGTGCCGCCTGCACTTTCTGTGTAGGGCATCTGCCTTTCCCGATTCAGCCACCAAGGTGGCCTTTGTCCTGTCCCATTTGGCGGGTAACACTGCCACATGGGCAAAACCCTTACTAGAAGCCGGTAGCCCTCAGTTATTCGATTGCGACGCCTTGTTGGAAGCAATGGGACGTGTTTTTGATACACGCTATCATGAACTATTGGATTTGGCTCTCCAAATAGATGCCCGAAGGGCGGAGAGGAAGGGTGAAAAGAGGGAATCAATGCCTGTCTTGGTCACCCCCCCCCCCTGCGGTGTCGTCTAACGCACCCGAGCCCATGCAAATCGGAGCCATTAAGGGCCCATTAACGCCTATTGAAAGAGAGAGGAGGCGTCTGCATAACCTCTGTTTCTATTGTGGGTCTCCGGACCACCTCCTCAAGGTCTGCTTTAAGAAACCCAAGAAATCGGGAAACGGCGTGACTCGGTAGTAGATGGGGTTCCTCTACTGAGACCAACACACCTAGAACCCCTCAGCGTTTCTCCAGTCCAGTCACGGTTACGTCAGTCTTTCAACCGGTTTTGATTCCGGAGCTACTGGAAATTACATAGACATTTCTTACGCTCGTGAGAAAGGGGTCGTATTCAAAGCTAAGAGTACCCCGGAAATGGTTAGTGCGGTGGATGGCTCATCGCTTTTGTCAGGGTTGGTTACGGAACAAACCAAACTGTTTTCCATGAAGACAGATACGGGCCATACTGAAATCATTGTCTTTGACGTCATTGCTGCATCCCAGTTTAAGCTCATTCTGGGTTTACCATGGCTAAAGAAACATAATCCAAGTGTCGATTGGGCCAAGAGTACTGTGTTGTTCCCATCAGAGTACTGCACAAAACATTGTTACTCCAACCGCCCGCCTGAGGCGACTCCTTGTCAAGCCCTTCTTGGGGTCGCACCCACGGTGGGAGCGGTGGTGACTACGACATTGCCCTCAGTGTACGCCTCGTACCAAGATGTTTTCAATGCCAGGAGTGCCGAGGCGTTGCCACCTCATCGTCCATATGACTGCCCGATAGACCTAATTCTGGGTGCTAAGATACCTAATGGCAGGGTGTATCCTTTAACTACCAAAAAGGATGCCATCTTGAAGGAATATATCGACAAGGCTCTACATATGGGTTTCATTCAACCTTCTCGGTCCCTGGCGGCTTCACCCATGTTCTTTGTTCCAAAAAAGGAAGGGGACCTCCGCCCCTGTATTGACTATAGGGAACTGAACGCAGTTACGATACGAAACCAATATCCTATACCTTTGATCTCTGTGCTCTTGGATCAGTTAGGCTCGGCTAACATCTTCACGAAATTGGACCTAAGGGGTGCCTATAATCTCATCAGGATGCGTCCAGGGGATGAATGGAAGACGGCTTTCAAGACAAAATACGGTCTCTATGAGTATTGTGTCATGCCGGTCGGCCTTTGTAATGCCCCTGCCACCTTTCAGTATTTTATCAACGATGTATATAAAGATGTTTTGGATACATATGTGGTGGTCTACCTAGACGATATCCTCATATATTCCCCATCCTATGAGACCCACGTTGATCACGTCTCCTCTGTCCCTCAACGACTCAGGGAAAACCATTTGTAAGCCAAATTAGAGAAGTGCGTATTCCATGTGACATCTGTTGAATTCTTGGGGTACAACATTACGGAAAAAGGAATACAAATGAATGATGCTAAAGTCAAGGCGGTCCTAGAATGGCCAACACCCTCAAACCTGAAACAACTACAATCCTTTTTGGGTTTTGCCAATTACTACAGATGGTTCATTCAAGCCTTTTCTAGTATTGTGGCACCTCTCACCACGCTCACCAATTCAAAGTCTCGTTTTTCTTGGAATCCAACGGCCCAGGCAGCCTTTGAACATCTCAAATCCACATTCACAACCGCCCCTGTGTTGATGCACCCAAACCCTGACCTCCCGTTTGTGGTGGAGGCAGACGCCTCTGATGTGGCTATTGGTGCTATATTGTCACAGGAGTGCAAGGAAAGCGGGGAGTTACATCCAGTAGCTTTCCATTCTAGAAAACTCACTATGAAACCAACTATACCATTACGGAAAATGAGCAACTGGCCATTCGGGATGCATTCCTAGTATTGCGCCATCACCTATTGGGAACCACAATTCCGGTCTGTGTTTACCGACCATCGGAACTTATTAGCCTTGCAGTCGGTGAAATACACCACCGCCAGACATGCTCGCTGGCACGGGTTTTTTTCCATGTTCCACTTTCAGGTATCATACCGGCCGGGTTCTCGGCACTCCAAAGCTGATATTCTTTCCAGGATGCATAGTGCTTCACCACCCTCTCTGAACGAACATGCCATTCTGCTTCCTTCACAGGTGGTCTGTGCATACGGAATACAAAACCCTCTACGCTCCGCCCTTATCAAGTGGGCGAAGGAGAACGCCACCACGATTCAGGACCTGGGTCTGACTTTGTCTCAGGGCATTCCGTACCACAATGGTTTAGTTTACCTAACCGATTCAGGAACGCGCTCTGCAGCCATGCACTGGTGTCATGACACCAAGTTCACCGCTCATCCTGGTGGTAGGAAAACGTTAGAGCTCCTGCGTCGCTGGTCATGGTGGCCACAAATGTCCAAAGATGTCTTGGGATTTGTAGCCTCTTGTGCCGACTGTGCTCAGTGCAAGGTTCCCTCGGCCAAACCTGTTGGCTTTTTGCAACCCCTACCTTTACCCAGTGAACCATGGTTAATGATATCCATGGATTTCATAGTTGACTTACCCTGCATCCATGGACACGATAGTATATGGGTGGTAGTAGATTACTTTTCCAAGTTAGCTCTTTTTGTCCCATGTAAAGGACTTCCGACGGCTCCAGCACTAGCTAAGCTCTTCCTACACCATGTATTCAGGCACTATGGTTTACCTCACATTATCGTCTCTGATCGTGGATCGCAATTCACTTCCCGTTTTTGGTGCGCTCTGACTGCCTCCCTGGGTATACAAGACCGTTTTTCCACCACTTACCATCCCCAGACGGATGGGCAAACAGAGAGGGTAAATGCCACACTGGAACAATATCTGTGATGCCTTACGATACAGTATTAGGAGTCCTGGTTCTCTCTCCTAGGCATGGCAGAGTTTGCGTATAACAATTCAGTCCACACTTCAACCAGGACCTCGCCATTCTATGTACGGACGGCACCCACGCATGCTTCCATTGCAACCACTGTCCTCACCATTCAACCCAGCTGTTACTGCTTGTGTGTCAAAGAGTTCCCCCCTTCTCACCTAGGTCCCTTCTTTGCTGGAGTCCTTGGTTGCTGCCTTCTTGGGGACAGACCTGGTCTTGAACAAAGCTGCCCAAGTCTCTTCCGACTCCAGAGTGCGTTCAGTTTCCGGGACGCGGGTCCAGGAATCCGGGGATCTAGGAAAGGTGCAACTAGCACACGAGTCCAGGAATTAGGAGGAAAGGAAGGGGCAAGGAACGGGTAGATAGACAGGTACAAGGAAACAATACCGCGAGCTACAGGACACACGTCGGATCGCTACTTTGCAATAGCATTGAGACGCGCGGAGCCGCGGAAGGCGTCGTCTATTAATAGAATACGTTACGTCCAGCGCGTGGAGCGAGAAAGGGGTTTCACGCTGGACGACCATGTTGGGAGTATTTTGGAGTGCAAGCCTCGTTGTGACAAGGACCAGGAAGTCCAAAAGGGACGTGCTCTGTAGTTCATGACAGCATGCCTCCTCCGAAGACCCTTTCCTCCAGGTTTATGAGGTGAAATCTTCTGAGCAACCGAGGGGCCTTGATATTAGAAATAGGTTCCCAGGTTTCCATTCAACCAGGTATCGAAGCTGGCCCCGTTTATACCTGGAATCGCAAATCCGGGATACCTGATATTCCAGTTGGTTGTCGACCAGCAGAGGAGGTCTACAGAATTTCCGGGAGGATGGAATGTAGGGTTTCAATAAAGAGGTATGAAAAACTGGATGAATTTTCTTCCAGGAGTCTGGTAGTTTGATCCGGTATGAGACATCGTTAATAATTTGCTTGATGGGAAATGGACCAAAGTACCGGGGGGCCAATTTGTTTGGTCTTAGATGTCGGGGTAGTAATTTTGATGACAACCATACTTGGTCACCGACTGCATAAGAGGGGCCTGGTCTTCTTTTGGAATCCGCATATCTCTTGGTCTGCGATCTGGCCTTCTCTAAGTATTCCTTGGCCTCCTGGTGTATGTTGATGAGGGCTTCA
Source organism: Ambystoma mexicanum (assembly GCF_040938575.1). Taxonomy (NCBI): domain Eukaryota; kingdom Metazoa; phylum Chordata; class Amphibia; order Caudata; family Ambystomatidae; genus Ambystoma; species Ambystoma mexicanum. The sequence goes on from NC_090941.1 coordinate 572,430,007, forward strand.
ATTCAGGAGTCAACAGTAGGTACCGGTGTAGAATGAGGAAGAACAGAGGGTAAAACCGATGGATGGAACCCTTGACTACAATAAAAAGGACTGGTTTTGAGCGCTGAATGTTCGGAGTTGTTCTAGGCGAATTCAGCAACGGGTATCGGGAGTGACCAGTCATCCTGGACCTTGGTGGCGAAACATCGAAAATACTGTTCCAGGGTCTGATTTGCATGTTTTGTGGCTCCGTTGGTTTGGGGGTGATACCCTGAAGAGAGGGCACGTTGAATTCCCAGAATTCGACACAGATGTTTCCAGAATTGTGAGACGTATTGAGGTCGTTTATCAGATATGATCTTGGAAGGACGTCCGTGCAGGCGGAATATGTGTTCCAGAAAGTTTCCAGCTAGTTTGGAGGAGGATGGTAGTTTACTGAGGGGAGTAAAATGAGCCATATGAGTGAACAAGTCTATGGTAACCATGATAGTAGTGTATCCTCGAGATGGTGGTAGTTCCACAATGAAGTCTGTAGCAATGAATTTCCATGGCCTAGTTGGCTGTGTTGGTTGCAGTAGAAGACCCGCCGGTCTCTTGTTATCATGCTTATTTTGAGCACAGACAACGCAAGCTTGGAGGTAGTGCTGTACATCAGTCTTCATCTTAGGCCACCAGAACTATCTCTGTATAAGACGGAGGGTATTGGTGATGCCACGATGCCCGGAGTGAAGTGTGTCATGACAGAGGTTTATTATTTTCGGTTGTAATTTCTGTGTAGGAATGAGCAGTGCATTGTCCTTGAATAAATATCCTTCCTTGGCTCTTAGATTCCATTGATCTTTCCTTGACATATCCTTCCATAACTCAGAGGATTGGGTTTGCGCTCGGATTTCTTCCAGGAGGTTGACTGCTTGAGCTACGAAGATTGTGGGGGAAAACATCTTAGGATATGCCTTATCTTCAGTGGTTACGTAGTCAGGACGTCGAGACAAGGCATCAGCAATCAGATTTTGTGATCCAGGGACATGAGTGATGTGGAACTGCTACTGGGCAAAAAAGTAGGCCCAACACGCCTGATGACTATTTCTACATTCCAATGACTGTAGAATCTGAAGTTTCTGATGGTCCGTACGTACTTAGACTGGATGTCTAGCTCCCAGAAGTAGATGCCGCCATTCAATGAAGGCTTGGCGGATGGCTAACAATTCCTTTTCCAGGACAGAGTAGTGTGTTTCACTCGGAGTCAGGGTTCGTGAAAGATAAGCAATGGGGTGTTCCAGCTTATCTTCTAATTTCTGTTTCAACGCTGCTCCTATGGCGTAATTAGAGGCATCCGTTTCCACTAGAAATGGTCGGCTTATGTCGGGTTGGGCTAAGATAGGAGCTTGTGTAAACTCGGTCTTCAAACGCTGGAACGCTGTGTCTTGCTGTGTGGACCAGATAAAAGGGGTGTCCTTCTTTAAGAGAGCAACGATCGGTTGAACAATCTCGGAAAAGGTGGATATGAACTTTCGGTAGAAATTGGCAAGTCCCAGGAAGGATTGAACTTGTTTCACGGACGTGGGAGAAGGCCATGCCAGAATGGCCTTTACCTTTGAAGGGTCCATACCAATTCCCTCTGGGCTAAGGATAAATCCTAGGTAGTGAACAGAGGTAACGTGAAAAAAGCATTTTTCGGGTTTGGCTAAGAGTTGGTGTTCACAGAGTCTTTGTAGAACTGCCTTTACGTGTTCTTCATGCTTTTGAGGGTCCTTGGAAAAGATCAATATGTCATCCAAATATACAATGACAAAGAGGAACAACATGTCAGAGAACACCCTCATAAAACGTTGGAAGACTGCCGGGGCATTAGCTAGTCCAAAGGGCATGACCAGGTATTCGTAATGGCCAAAGGGTGTTCTAAAGGCGGTTTTCCACTCGTCTCCTTCCCGGATACGGATCAAATGATAGGCACCCCAGAGATCCAACTTGGTGAATATTACCGCACCTGTTACGGCTTCCAGGATATCTGAAATCAAGGGTAGAGGGTATCAGTCTTTGAGGGTGCATTGATTTAGGCCACGATAATCGAGGCAGGGTCTGAGTTCCTGGGTATCCTTTTTGGGAACAAAGAATAACGAAGCACCTACTGGAGATTTTGAAGGTCTTATGGTGCCATTTTCAAGGTTGGTATCCAGGTATTTTTTGAGGGCCTTTTTCTCAGGTTCAGAAAGGATGAACATCCTGCTGAAGGGAATCACTGCTGAGGGTTCCGTTTCTATTGTGCAGTCTTCAGGCCTGTGTGGGGGTAAGGCCTGGACTATGGCAGTCGAAAACACATCAGCGTAACCTTGGTAGGCCTCAGGGATTTGTATGATATTGGAAACCACGAGTGGTGTTTCTTGGTCTTTATGCGGTTCCTTAAGGGGTGTTAATGAAGGTTCCAGGAATAGGCAGTGAGACATACAAAACTCTGAGCATAGGAAGAGTGATCCTGCTGTCCAGTTGATATACGGATTATGTTTTTGTAACCAGAGCATACCCAATCCCATGGGGTAGTGGACTGACTTAATGATGTCGAACCTAATCAGCTCTTGATGGTGATATATTGAGCGCTGGATCTCCTTGGTCTGCAGGCTTATGGACCCTGAAGTGAGGGGTCTTCTGTCGATGGCTTCCACAGGCTGCAAGGTACTTCGTGTCTCGTACGGAATCTGGTGACTAGCAACCCAATCATGATCAATGAAGATCCCCATTGCTCCGCAGTCTACCAAGGCCAAAATGGGATAGGTCTTGCTCTTGGAGGGTGATAGAAATGCCTGTAGTATGACCAATTTGTTTTGTCCAGGAGAGTTCAAGGATGGAATTGATGTGGAGCAAACATCTCTCTCCCGAAGCTCTGCTCCATCTAGGATCGGGAGCTGGCGTTTCCCGAACGCGGAGGGGGGGCTAGAGGACATTCCCTAACAAAATGTTTGTCCGAAGCACAATACATACACAACCCCGTATAAATCCTTCCAATCCTTTCTTGCGGGGATATGGGTCCACGGAAGGCTCCTACCTGCATGGGTTCTGGTTCTGTGACTGAACCTGGGTTTGTGTCGTTCTGATGGTGCTCTCAAAGGACACCTTGGAGGGATTTCCCCTGGATTTTTTCTTTTCAGCCTTTCTTTTCTGGATACGGAAGTCTATTTGCATGGCAAGGTCCATTAGCACCTGGAATGAGTTTGGTCGAACCACTCTGGCCAAATCATCCTTAATCTCCTGAACAGGGTGAAACTAGCCTCAGAGGACCAATCAGCTTCCTTGGCCAATTGTTTGAATCGGGTCACATAAGTGAGCATATCCTGGGAACCCTGCTGAAAGTCTAACAGACGTTCCTGGGCAATGACCTGCTCAGGGCGATCAAACATGTTTTTAAGGGCCTGTATGAACCCATCATAGTCATCTAAGAGGGCATCGCCGGAGATAACGAGGGGTGTAGCCCAGGTTAAGGCATTCCAGGAAAGGTGGGAAATTATGAACCCCACCTTAGCCCTGGGAGCTGAAAAGTAATAAGGCTTAAATGTAAAGTGGGCCAAACATGAATCCAGGAATCCACGAAGGGTTTTTGCCGACCCATCGTACTTGTCAACAATGCCGCCCAACAAGACGCTTTCTTTTGTGGCCGAATCCCGGGATAGGACCAATTGTTTGAGTGCAGCGTTTTCCGCCTTTCGATTTTGGACCTCGGTTGATAGTTCTTGCATGCCACGCATCAGGTCCTGAACAGCGGCTTCCATGTCGCTATCGAGTTCGCTCGGGTGGCGTCTCAAACTGTCAAGGAGTTCCCCCCTTCTCACCTGGGTCAGTTCTTTGCTGGAGTCCTTGGTCGCTGCCTTCTTGCGGCCAGACCTGGTCTTGAACAAGGCTGCTCGTGTCTCTTCCGACTCCAGAGTGCGTTCAGTTTCTGGGACGCGGGTCCAGGAACCCGGGGAACTAGGAAAGGTGCAACTAGCACACGAGTCCAGGAATTGGAAGGAAAGGAAGGGGCAAGGAACGGGTAGATAGACAGGTACAAGGAAACAATACCGCGAGCTACGGGACACACATCGGATCGCTACTTTGCCATAGCATTGAGACGCGCGGAGCCGCGGAAGGCGTGGTCTATTAATAGAATAAGTTACGTCCAGCGCGTGGAGCGAGAAAGGGGTTTCACGCTGGACGACCATGTTGGGAGTATTATGGAGTGTGGTGATGCACCTTTTCTCACCCAACTGGTAAAGTGACCCTGTATTAGAAAACAACAGAAGCATAAATAAGCATACAGATTTTATTCGTATCATTCGCGAATGGGCTGACTTCGTCTTGTTCACAAGGAGCAAGCAAGAGAATGAGCAGCAGCTTCCTCTTTTACAGCCTTCCTTATATACAGTTTTGGGTTCATTGTATCCTATGTACATCGCGTTTGGCACGTACACTAAAACCAGTTCTAGCCGGTTTTCCCCAGTTTTGCTATTCTAAGTAGCTGGTTTCCTGTTATCGCAGCAACCTTCGTGCCAATGTCTCATTACTCACTTTCCTCCCCATCTTTGTGATGACATTGACAGTTTTCCGTTTACACATGGATTAACAAATAGGAGCTGTTATTTGCAGTTGAAATAAAGGTCAGTACAGCAAAGCCTTCGTTTCCATATATGGTATTATAGTGAGTGCAAAGCAAATATTCATCAGATATGTGTTCGTAGGCCACGTGCATCTAGTATACGAAATACCTAGACCACCAATACCACCCCTTGCTCGTGGCCGAGCACACATATCATTACGGTTGGACATGAATTGGTTGAATAGTATTCAATCGATCCATTTCACGAGTAAACATAACAGTTGAGGTAGTGCGGATAGGTTGGTTGTGTGGTTTCGGTGATGAAAACATATTAGAACAGCAGGTAATGGGTTGCCAGTCATTTGGTCGAAAAAAATTGGTCGACCAGACAAATGGTCGAACCAATTTGATCGAAAACCAAATGGTCGAATTTTTTTTTTTTTTTTATTTTAACCCTTTTTTTTTTTTTGGGGGGGGGGTCCCCCCCCCAACCCCCTTTTTTTCTCTAAAAACCCCTTTTTTAACTAAACGTAAACCCAAAAAATAAATATATAAATAAAAAAAAAAATTCGACCATTTGGTTTTCGACCAAATTGCGTCGACCAAATTGCAGTCGACCAGTTTTTTTTCGACGAGTTGACTGGACACCCAGGTAATGCAGCAAGACATTATGCAAGACATAATAGCAGGAAAGCACTGAATACATACACAGATGCCTAGTATTATAGCACCTAAAATAAGTATAGGGGTAAGCAGCTGCCATCCAATTTCTTTCAGTAATTTGACCCACCAACTGTCTCCAGTTCCTTCTTCGTAATGGATGGAGCGTGCAATTCCATGTAATTTAGAAATGCCTTTCAGGATACCTTCGCTTTCATCGGGAATAAATAAACAACATTGGCTTCCCACCAAAGAACAGACCCCGCCCCTTTCAGCAGTCAAAATGTCAAGTACATATCTATTCTGAAGGGTCATTAACCTGATTGCTTTAATTTCATATGTAATATTTGTTAAAATATCTGCTGTTTCTTCAATCATATGTTCTACAGCTTTGCTAAGCTGCCTGATTTCCTGACTGTTAAAGAAGGAGCTTATAGGTGGAATAAGACCCTTTAAGACGTCGATGAAATTCTCCAAGTCAGTGGATTTATACTGGGGAATTTGTGGTTGTGTATCTCTTTTATTCCTACTATTCCCTTGATTATAAAGGTATTCTGAACTGTGAATCATAGTTGCAGGAATAATCTGGGCGACATAACAACTGCCAGAAAAGTTTCCAGCTAACCACAAGTATGCTCGTTTATCACAAATGTAAGCATGTCCCTCCACTTGGAGGAGACCTTTTGTGTAATTGTTGAAATCTAACATGTACGTACATCCCTTTGTATTGGGCTTTCCTGGTGTGTTCCTGGAGAAGCAAGCTCCTTTTCGAGGTAACTCTCTAGTGACCATGATAGGGGGAGGAGGCTCTTTAACAATTTGAACCATGGTAGGTGCCAACGACACGCCCTTTGTGATGATCATGCCCTTTAATCCATGTATTCCTAATGTGAGTTGTGTTCTGTTAATTTCATAACAAGGGTTTCCTATAGGCATATACCTTTTTGCGAACCACATTCTCATATGTAATATGAGACACCCTTCTTGTTCAGGGACAGGTACCGCATACACAGGTAGCCCTTCTGCTCCGTGTCGAGGCATATGAGTGCATATCCAACAATTGGATATGTTTAGTGCCCTTTGGGTGACATCCATTAACTTAATGTATGTATTTTTCATGTATTCGTCTTCTTCAACATGATCATGTGGATGGCGATCCTTGCTGTTTACATACCCCTTTGTAGTATTTCCATGATCGCCTTGTGGAAACATATTTCTAAATTTATAATCAGTTGCATGTTCTATATACCAGAAAAATAAACCTAATCCAATTAAAATAATTAGTATTACGATGCATATTATAACACGCAATTTAGCAGAGCCACATTTTCCTTTGGTTCCCTTTGCAGGTAGGAGATTGATATATACGTGACCATTATCTTCTACTGATTCCATGATAATACTGTATACAAACAACAATGCGTCCTAGCGTCTAATGCACTTTCTAGTTAAAGCTCCAGTGTCTTTGTACCCTAAATATACGGGCCTCACTGGCGACCCAATCACCGAGCTGTCCCACGTCTCGTTGTGCCTGTCCCAGGAGGGGAACGCCGGAGGCCCTTCAGGCTATCGGCCCGCTGTCTTCAGTAAGGCAACACTCTGCTAAAACCAACAAAGGAGTCTTTTGCCCTATCTCCTTAATGGTCAAAGTTCAAAATGTAGTCCTTTGTCCTGTCCCATTTGGCGGGTAACACTGCCACATGGGCAAAACCCTTACTAGAAGCCGGTAGCCCTCAGTTATTCGATTGCGACGCCTTGTTGGAAGCAATGGGACGTGTTTTTGATACACGCTATCATGAACTATTGGATTTGGTTCTCCAAATAGATGCCCGAAGGGCGGAGAGGAAGGGTGAAAAGAGGGAATCAATGCCTGTCTTGGTCACCCCCCCCCCCTGCGGTGTCGTCTAACGCACCCGAGCCCATGCAAATCGGAGCCATTAAGGGCCCATTAACGCCTATTGAAAGAGAGAGGAGGCGTCTGCATAACCTCTGTTTCTATTGTGGGTCTCCGGACCACCTCCTCAAGGTCTGCTTTAAGAAACCCAAGAAATCGGGAAACGGCGTGACTCGGTAGTAGATGGGGTTCCTCTACTGAGACCAACACACCTAGAACCCCTCAGCGTTTCTCCAGTCCAGTCACGGTTACGTCAGTCTTTCAACCGGTTTTGATTCCGGAGCTACTGGAAATTACATAGACATTTCTTACGCTCGTGAGAAAGGGGTCGTATTCAAAGCTAAGAGTACCCCGGAAATGGTTAGTGCGGTGGATGGCTCATCGCTTTTGTCAGGGTTGGTTACGGAACAAACCAAACTGTTTTCCATGAAGACAGATACGGGCCATACTGAAATCATTGTCTTTGACGTCATTGCTGCATCCCAGTTTAAGCTCATTCTGGGTTTACCATGGCTAAAGAAACATAATCCAAGTGTCGATTGGGCCAAGAGTACTGTGTTGTTCCCATCAGAGTACTGCACAAAACATTGTTACTCCAACCGCCCGCCTGAGGCGACTCCTTGTCAAGCCCTTCTTGGGGTCGCACCCACGGTGGGAGCGGTGGTGACTACGACATTGCCCTCAGTGTACGCCTCGTACCAAGATGTTTTCAATGCCAGGAGTGCCGAGGCGTTGCCACCTCATCGTCCATATGACTGCCCGATAGACCTAATTCTGGGTGCTAAGATACCTAATGGCAGGGTGTATCCTTTAACTACCAAAAAGGATGCCATCTTGAAGGAATATATCGACAAGGCTCTACATATGGGTTTCATTCAACCTTCTCGGTCCCTGGCGGCTTCACCCATGTTCTTTGTTCCAAAAAAGGAAGGGGACCTCCGCCCCTGTATTGACTATAGGGAACTGAACGCAGTTACGATACGAAACCAATATCCTATACCTTTGATCTCTGTGCTCTTGGATCAGTTAGGCTCGGCTAACATCTTCACGAAATTGGACCTAAGGGGTGCCTATAATCTCATCAGGATGCGTCCAGGGGATGAATGGAAGACGGCTTTCAAGACAAAATACGGTCTCTATGAGTATTGTGTCATGCCGGTCGGCCTTTGTAATGCCCCTGCCACCTTTCAGTATTTTATCAACGATGTATATAAAGATGTTTTGGATACATATGTGGTGGTCTACCTAGACGATATCCTCATATATTCCCCATCCTATGAGACCCACGTTGATCACGTCTCCTCTGTCCCTCAACGACTCAGGGAAAACCATTTGTAAGCCAAATTAGAGAAGTGCGTATTCCATGTGACATCTGTTGAATTCTTGGGGTACAACATTACGGAAAAAGGAATACAAATGAATGATGCTAAAGTCAAGGCGGTCCTAGAATGGCCAACACCCTCAAACCTGAAACAACTACAATCCTTTTTGGGTTTTGCCAATTACTACAGATGGTTCATTCAAGCCTTTTCTAGTATTGTGGCACCTCTCACCACGCTCACCAATTCAAAGTCTCGTTTTTCTTGGAATCCAACGGCCCAGGCAGCCTTTGAACATCTCAAATCCACATTCACAACCGCCCCTGTGTTGATGCACCCAAACCCTGACCTCCCGTTTGTGGTGGAGGCAGACGCCTCTGATGTGGCTATTGGTGCTATATTGTCACAGGAGTGCAAGGAAAGCGGGGAGTTACATCCAGTAGCTTTCCATTCTAGAAAACTCACTATGAAACCAACTATACCATTACGGAAAATGAGCAACTGGCCATTCGGGATGCATTCCTAGTATTGCGCCATCACCTATTGGGAACCACAATTCCGGTCTGTGTTTACCGACCATCGGAACTTATTAGCCTTGCAGTCGGTGAAATACACCACCGCCAGACATGCTCGCTGGCACGGGTTTTTTTCCATGTTCCACTTTCAGGTATCATACCGGCCGGGTTCTCGGCACTCCAAAGCTGATATTCTTTCCAGGATGCATAGTGCTTCACCACCCTCTCTGAACGAACATGCCATTCTGCTTCCTTCACAGGTGGTCTGTGCATACGGAATACAAAACCCTCTACGCTCCGCCCTTATCAAGTGGGCGAAGGAGAACGCCACCACGATTCAGGACCTGGGTCTGACTTTGTCTCAGGGCATTCCGTACCACAATGGTTTAGTTTACCTAACCGATTCAGGAACGCGCTCTGCAGCCATGCACTGGTGTCATGACACCAAGTTCACCGCTCATCCTGGTGGTAGGAAAACGTTAGAGCTCCTGCGTCGCTGGTCATGGTGGCCACAAATGTCCAAAGATGTCTTGGGATTTGTAGCCTCTTGTGCCGACTGTGCTCAGTGCAAGGTTCCCTCGGCCAAACCTGTTGGCTTTTTGCAACCCCTACCTTTACCCAGTGAACCATGGTTAATGATATCCATGGATTTCATAGTTGACTTACCCTGCATCCATGGACACGATAGTATATGGGTGGTAGTAGATTACTTTTCCAAGTTAGCTCTTTTTGTCCCATGTAAAGGACTTCCGACGGCTCCAGCACTAGCTAAGCTCTTCCTACACCATGTATTCAGGCACTATGGTTTACCTCACATTATCGTCTCTGATCGTGGATCGCAATTCACTTCCCGTTTTTGGTGCGCTCTGACTGCCTCCCTGGGTATACAAGACCGTTTTTCCACCACTTACCATCCCCAGACGGATGGGCAAACAGAGAGGGTAAATGCCACACTGGAACAATATCTGTGATGCCTTACGATACAGTATTAGGAGTCCTGGTTCTCTCTCCTAGGCATGGCAGAGTTTGCGTATAACAATTCAGTCCACACTTCAACCAGGACCTCGCCATTCTATGTACGGACGGCACCCACGCATGCTTCCATTGCAACCACTGTCCTCACCATTCAACCCAGCTGTTACTGCTTGTGTGTCAAAGAGTTCCCCCCTTCTCACCTAGGTCCCTTCTTTGCTGGAGTCCTTGGTTGCTGCCTTCTTGGGGACAGACCTGGTCTTGAACAAAGCTGCCCAAGTCTCTTCCGACTCCAGAGTGCGTTCAGTTTCCGGGACGCGGGTCCAGGAATCCGGGGATCTAGGAAAGGTGCAACTAGCACACGAGTCCAGGAATTAGGAGGAAAGGAAGGGGCAAGGAACGGGTAGATAGACAGGTACAAGGAAACAATACCGCGAGCTACAGGACACACGTCGGATCGCTACTTTGCAATAGCATTGAGACGCGCGGAGCCGCGGAAGGCGTCGTCTATTAATAGAATACGTTACGTCCAGCGCGTGGAGCGAGAAAGGGGTTTCACGCTGGACGACCATGTTGGGAGTATTTTGGAGTGCAAGCCTCGTTGTGACAAGGACCAGGAAGTCCAAAAGGGACGTGCTCTGTAGTTCATGACAGCATGCCTCCTCCGAAGACCCTTTCCTCCAGGTTTATGAGGTGAAATCTTCTGAGCAACCGAGGGGCCTTGATATTAGAAATAGGTTCCCAGGTTTCCATTCAACCAGGTATCGAAGCTGGCCCCGTTTATACCTGGAATCGCAAATCCGGGATACCTGATATTCCAGTTGGTTGTCGACCAGCAGAGGAGGTCTACAGAATTTCCGGGAGGATGGAATGTAGGGTTTCAATAAAGAGGTATGAAAAACTGGATGAATTTTCTTCCAGGAGTCTGGTAGTTTGATCCGGTATGAGACATCGTTAATAATTTGCTTGATGGGAAATGGACCAAAGTACCGGGGGGCCAATTTGTTTGGTCTTAGATGTCGGGGTAGTAATTTTGATGACAACCATACTTGGTCACCGACTGCATAAGAGGGGCCTGGTCTTCTTTTGGAATCCGCATATCTCTTGGTCTGCGATCTGGCCTTCTCTAAGTATTCCTTGGCCTCCTGGTGTATGTTGATGAGGGCTTCAATCCAGGAGTCAACAGTAGGTACCGGTGTAGAATGAGGAAGAACAGAGGGTAAAACCGATGGATGGAACCCTTGACTACAATAAAAAGGACTGGTTTTGAGCGCTGAATGTTCGGAGTTGTTCTAGGCGAATTCAGCAACGGGTATCGGGAGTGACCAGTCATCCTGGACCTTGGTGGCGAAACATCGAAAATACTGTTCCAGGGTCTGATTTGCATGTTTTGTGGCTCCGTTGGTTTGGGGGTGATACCCTGAAGAGAGGGCACGTTGAATTCCCAGAATTCGACACAGATGTTTCCAGAATTGTGAGACGTATTGAGGTCGTTTATCAGATATGATCTTGGAAGGACGTCCGTGCAGGCGGAATATGTGTTCCAGAAAGTTTCCAGCTAGTTTGGAGGAGGATGGTAGTTTACTGAGGGGAGTAAAATGAGCCATATGAGTGAACAAGTCTATGGTAACCATGATAGTAGTGTATCCTCGAGATGGTGGTAGTTCCACAATGAAGTCTGTAGCAATGAATTTCCATGGCCTAGTTGGCTGTGTTGGTTGCAGTAGAAGACCCGCCGGTCTCTTGTTATCATGCTTATTTTGAGCACAGACAACGCAAGCTTGGAGGTAGTGCTGTACATCAGTCTTCATCTTAGGCCACCAGAACTATCTCTGTATAAGACGGAGGGTATTGGTGATGCCACGATGCCCGGAGTGAAGTGTGTCATGACAGAGGTTTATTATTTTCGGTTGTAATTTCTGTGTAGGAATGAGCAGTGCATTGTCCTTGAATAAATATCCTTCCTTGGCTCTTAGATTCCATTGATCTTTCCTTGACATATCCTTCCATAACTCAGAGGATTGGGTTTGCGCTCGGATTTCTTCCAGGAGGTTGACTGCTTGAGCTACGAAGATTGTGGGGGAAAACATCTTAGGATATGCCTTATCTTCAGTGGTTACGTAGTCAGGACGTCGAGACAAGGCATCAGCAATCAGATTTTGTGATCCAGGGACATGAGTGATGTGGAACTGCTACTGGGCAAAAAAGTAGGCCCAACACGCCTGATGACTATTTCTACATTCCAATGACTGTAGAATCTGAAGTTTCTGATGGTCCGTACGTACTTAGACTGGATGTCTAGCTCCCAGAAGTAGATGCCGCCATTCAATGAAGGCTTGGCGGATGGCTAACAATTCCTTTTCCAGGACAGAGTAGTGTGTTTCACTCGGAGTCAGGGTTCGTGAAAGATAAGCAATGGGGTGTTCCAGCTTATCTTCTAATTTCTGTTTCAACGCTGCTCCTATGGCGTAATTAGAGGCATCCGTTTCCACTAGAAATGGTCGGCTTATGTCGGGTTGGGCTAAGATAGGAGCTTGTGTAAACTCGGTCTTCAAACGCTGGAACGCTGTGTCTTGCTGTGTGGACCAGATAAAAGGGGTGTCCTTCTTTAAGAGAGCAACGATCGGTTGAACAATCTCGGAAAAGGTGGATATGAACTTTCGGTAGAAATTGGCAAGTCCCAGGAAGGATTGAACTTGTTTCACGGACGTGGGAGAAGGCCATGCCAGAATGGCCTTTACCTTTGAAGGGTCCATACCAATTCCCTCTGGGCTAAGGATAAATCCTAGGTAGTGAACAGAGGTAACGTGAAAAAAGCATTTTTCGGGTTTGGCTAAGAGTTGGTGTTCACAGAGTCTTTGTAGAACTGCCTTTACGTGTTCTTCATGCTTTTGAGGGTCCTTGGAAAAGATCAATATGTCATCCAAATATACAATGACAAAGAGGAACAACATGTCAGAGAACACCCTCATAAAACGTTGGAAGACTGCCGGGGCATTAGCTAGTCCAAAGGGCATGACCAGGTATTCGTAATGGCCAAAGGGTGTTCTAAAGGCGGTTTTCCACTCGTCTCCTTCCCGGATACGGATCAAATGATAGGCACCCCAGAGATCCAACTTGGTGAATATTACCGCACCTGTTACGGCTTCCAGGATATCTGAAATCAAGGGTAGAGGGTATCAGTCTTTGAGGGTGCATTGATTTAGGCCACGATAATCGAGGCAGGGTCTGAGTTCCTGGGTATCCTTTTTGGGAACAAAGAATAACGAAGCACCTACTGGAGATTTTGAAGGTCTTATGGTGCCATTTTCAAGGTTGGTATCCAGGTATTTTTTGAGGGCCTTTTTCTCAGGTTCAGAAAGGATGAACATCCTGCTGAAGGGAATCACTGCTGAGGGTTCCGTTTCTATTGTGCAGTCTTCAGGCCTGTGTGGGGGTAAGGCCTGGACTATGGCAGTCGAAAACACATCAGCGTAACCTTGGTAGGCCTCAGGGATTTGTATGATATTGGAAACCACGAGTGGTGTTTCTTGGTCTTTATGCGGTTCCTTAAGGGGTGTTAATGAAGGTTCCAGGAATAGGCAGTGAGACATACAAAACTCTGAGCATAGGAAGAGTGATCCTGCTGTCCAGTTGATATACGGATTATGTTTTTGTAACCAGAGCATACCCAATCCCATGGGGTAGTGGACTGACTTAATGATGTCGAACCTAATCAGCTCTTGATGGTGATATATTGAGCGCTGGATCTCCTTGGTCTGCAGGCTTATGGACCCTGAAGTGAGGGGTCTTCTGTCGATGGCTTCCACAGGCTGCAAGGTACTTCGTGTCTCGTACGGAATCTGGTGACTAGCAACCCAATCATGATCAATGAAGATCCCCATTGCTCCGCAGTCTACCAAGGCCAAAATGGGATAGGTCTTGCTCTTGGAGGGTGATAGAAATGCCTGTAGTATGACCAATTTGTTTTGTCCAGGAGAGTTCAAGGATGGAATTGATGTGGAGCAAACATCTCTCTCCCGAAGCTCTGCTCCATCTAGGATCGGGAGCTGGCGTTTCCCGAACGCGGAGGGGGGGCTAGAGGACATTCCCTAACAAAATGTTTGTCCGAAGCACAATACATACACAACCCCGTATAAATCCTTCCAATCCTTTCTTGCGGGGATATGGGTCCACGGAAGGCTCCTACCTGCATGGGTTCTGGTTCTGTGACTGAACCTGGGTTTGTGTCGTTCTGATGGTGCTCTCAAAGGACACCTTGGAGGGATTTCCCCTGGATTTTTTCTTTTCAGCCTTTCTTTTCTGGATACGGAAGTCTATTTGCATGGCAAGGTCCATTAGCACCTGGAATGAGTTTGGTCGAACCACTCTGGCCAAATCATCCTTAATCTCCTGAACAGGGTGAAACTAGCCTCAGAGGACCAATCAGCTTCCTTGGCCAATTGTTTGAATCGGGTCACATAAGTGAGCATATCCTGGGAACCCTGCTGAAAGTCTAACAGACGTTCCTGGGCAATGACCTGCTCAGGGCGATCAAACATGTTTTTAAGGGCCTGTATGAACCCATCATAGTCATCTAAGAGGGCATCGCCGGAGATAACGAGGGGTGTAGCCCAGGTTAAGGCATTCCAGGAAAGGTGGGAAATTATGAACCCCACCTTAGCCCTGGGAGCTGAAAAGTAATAAGGCTTAAATGTAAAGTGGGCCAAACATGAATCCAGGAATCCACGAAGGGTTTTTGCCGACCCATCGTACTTGTCAACAATGCCGCCCAACAAGACGCTTTCTTTTGTGGCCGAATCCCGGGATAGGACCAATTGTTTGAGTGCAGCGTTTTCCGCCTTTCGATTTTGGACCTCGGTTGATAGTTCTTGCATGCCACGCATCAGGTCCTGAACAGCGGCTTCCATGTCGCTATCGAGTTCGCTCGGGTGGCGTCTCAAACTGTCAAGGAGTTCCCCCCTTCTCACCTGGGTCAGTTCTTTGCTGGAGTCCTTGGTCGCTGCCTTCTTGCGGCCAGACCTGGTCTTGAACAAGGCTGCTCGTGTCTCTTCCGACTCCAGAGTGCGTTCAGTTTCTGGGACGCGGGTCCAGGAACCCGGGGAACTAGGAAAGGTGCAACTAGCACACGAGTCCAGGAATTGGAAGGAAAGGAAGGGGCAAGGAACGGGTAGATAGACAGGTACAAGGAAACAATACCGCGAGCTACGGGACACACATCGGATCGCTACTTTGCCATAGCATTGAGACGCGCGGAGCCGCGGAAGGCGTGGTCTATTAATAGAATAAGTTACGTCCAGCGCGTGGAGCGAGAAAGGGGTTTCACGCTGGACGACCATGTTGGGAGTATTATGGAGTGTGGTGATGCACCTTTTCTCACCCAACTGGTAAAGTGACCCTGTATTAGAAAACAACAGAAGCATAAATAAGCATACAGATTTTATTCGTATCATTCGCGAATGGGCTGACTTCGTCTTGTTCACAAGGAGCAAGCAAGAGAATGAGCAGCAGCTTCCTCTTTTACAGCCTTCCTTATATACAGTTTTGGGTTCATTGTATCCTATGTACATCGCGTTTGGCACGTACACTAAAACCAGTTCTAGCCGGTTTTCCCCAGTTTTGCTATTCTAAGTAGCTGGTTTCCTGTTATCGCAGCAACCTTCGTGCCAATGTCTCATTACTCACTTTCCTCCCCATCTTTGTGATGACATTGACAGTTTTCCGTTTACACATGGATTAACAAATAGGAGCTGTTATTTGCAGTTGAAATAAAGGTCAGTACAGCAAAGCCTTCGTTTCCATATATGGTATTATAGTGAGTGCAAAGCAAATATTCATCAGATATGTGTTCGTAGGCCACGTGCATCTAGTATACGAAATACCTAGACCACCAATACCACCCCTTGCTCGTGGCCGAGCACACATATCATTACGGTTGGACATGAATTGGTTGAATAGTATTCAATCGATCCATTTCACGAGTAAACATAACAGTTGAGGTAGTGCGGATAGGTTGGTTGTGTGGTTTCGGTGATGAAAACATATTAGAACAGCAGGTAATGGGTTGCCAGTCATTTGGTCGAAAAAAATTGGTCGACCAGACAAATGGTCGAACCAATTTGATCGAAAACCAAATGGTCGAATTTTTTTTTTTTTTTTATTTTAACCCTTTTTTTTTTTTTTGGGGGGGGGGTCCCCCCCCCAACCCCCTTTTTTTCTCTAAAAACCCCTTTTTTAACTAAACGTAAACCCAAAAAATAAATATATAAATAAAAAAAAAAATTCGACCATTTGGTTTTCGACCAAATTGCGTCGACCAAATTGCAGTCGACCAGTTTTTTTTCGACGAGTTGACTGGACACCCAGGTAATGCAGCAAGACATTATGCAAGACATAATAGCAGGAAAGCACTGAATACATACACAGATGCCTAGTATTATAGCACCTAAAATAAGTATAGGGGTAAGCAGCTGCCATCCAATTTCTTTCAGTAATTTGACCCACCAACTGTCTCCAGTTCCTTCTTCGTAATGGATGGAGCGTGCAATTCCATGTAATTTAGAAATGCCTTTCAGGATACCTTCGCTTTCATCGGGAATAAATAAACAACATTGGCTTCCCACCAAAGAACAGACCCCGCCCCTTTCAGCAGTCAAAATGTCAAGTACATATCTATTCTGAAGGGTCATTAACCTGATTGCTTTAATTTCATATGTAATATTTGTTAAAATATCTGCTGTTTCTTCAATCATATGTTCTACAGCTTTGCTAAGCTGCCTGATTTCCTGACTGTTAAAGAAGGAGCTTATAGGTGGAATAAGACCCTTTAAGACGTCGATGAAATTCTCCAAGTCAGTGGATTTATACTGGGGAATTTGTGGTTGTGTATCTCTTTTATTCCTACTATTCCCTTGATTATAAAGGTATTCTGAACTGTGAATCATAGTTGCAGGAATAATCTGGGCGACATAACAACTGCCAGAAAAGTTTCCAGCTAACCACAAGTATGCTCGTTTATCACAAATGTAAGCATGTCCCTCCACTTGGAGGAGACCTTTTGTGTAATTGTTGAAATCTAACATGTACGTACATCCCTTTGTATTGGGCTTTCCTGGTGTGTTCCTGGAGAAGCAAGCTCCTTTTCGAGGTAACTCTCTAGTGACCATGATAGGGGGAGGAGGCTCTTTAACAATTTGAACCATGGTAGGTGCCAACGACACGCCCTTTGTGATGATCATGCCCTTTAATCCATGTATTCCTAATGTGAGTTGTGTTCTGTTAATTTCATAACAAGGGTTTCCTATAGGCATATACCTTTTTGCGAACCACATTCTCATATGTAATATGAGACACCCTTCTTGTTCAGGGACAGGTACCGCATACACAGGTAGCCCTTCTGCTCCGTGTCGAGGCATATGAGTGCATATCCAACAATTGGATATGTTTAGTGCCCTTTGGGTGACATCCATTAACTTAATGTATGTATTTTTCATGTATTCGTCTTCTTCAACATGATCATGTGGATGGCGATCCTTGCTGTTTACATACCCCTTTGTAGTATTTCCATGATCGCCTTGTGGAAACATATTTCTAAATTTATAATCAGTTGCATGTTCTATATACCAGAAAAATAAACCTAATCCAATTAAAATAATTAGTATTACGATGCATATTATAACACGCAATTTAGCAGAGCCACATTTTCCTTTGGTTCCCTTTGCAGGTAGGAGATTGATATATACGTGACCATTATCTTCTACTGATTCCATGATAATACTGTATACAAACAACAATGCGTCCTAGCGTCTAATGCACTTTCTAGTTAAAGCTCCAGTGTCTTTGTACCCTAAATATACGGGCCTCACTGGCGACCCAATCACCGAGCTGTCCCACGTCTCGTTGTGCCTGTCCCAGGAGGGGAACGCCGGAGGCCCTTCAGGCTATCGGCCTGCTGTCTTCAGTAAGGCAACACTCTGCTAAAACCAACAAAGGAGTCTTTTGCCCTATCTCCTTAATGGTCAAAGTTCAAAATGTAGTCCTTACACGTTGCCTGGCACATATACGTCTCGTGATCTTAACGTGTATCGATGTACTTCCGTGGGATTTGGTTCAATGCTGGAATTTAGCAAAGGAGTCGTAGTTTTCGGTGGTGGAATTGCCTGAAGGAGAGGTTCGGCGCGTTTGACGTGGTTAGCGTGGTACCAATGTGGTTTCCCGTCTACCTTTACTGCGGTGTGGGAAGTCAGCAGAACTTGGTAAGGCCCCTTCCAGCGAGGCTGTAGTCCACTGGTTCGATCAAATGCTTTAATTACCACCCAACTGCCGGGTTGCAATCCGTGGCCTTCTCCTATCAAGGGTGTGGGAGCGGCTTCCTTCACCTGTGAGTGTATGGAAAGAAGCCTATTAGTTAATGCAATACAGTATTGTTGCAAGGCAGGCCATGTTTGCTCAGACAGTTTTTTCGGATTAACAGGAGACCCAATGCTTGGTGGCCTGCCCATTACAATCTCAAAAGGTGATAATCCATGCGTACGTTTTGGCATTGTTCTCATACTTAATAGTGCCAGAGGCAGTGCATCAGGCCATTTCAGGTGGGTCTCAGCACATGCTTTAGCCAATTTATTTTTCAGAACCTTGTTTGTGCCTTCAATGACCCCTGCCGATTGAGGGTGAAAAATAGCATGAAATCGTTGATCAATTCCTAGCGCCTTACATACTTTAGACACCACTTCACCAGTAAAGTGAGACCCGTTGTCGGACCACAAGTATTTCGGTACGGTATACAGAGGGACCCAGTTTTTCAAAATGCATTTAGCCGTGGATGTTGCGCTGTTGTCTTTCAATGGGTAAGCCTCTACCCAACCTGAATAACCGCATTTCATCACTAGACAATATGAAAACTTATTCAAAGGCTCTAGGTGTATAAAGTCCATGTAAACCACTTCAAAAGGCTGGGTAGGTAACTTGCAGTGACCTGAGGGGGCGGGCACACTCTTTCCCACATTGTACATTACACATATCTCACACTGCTTGGCCCATCGTCTGCAATATTGTCCGATCTTCTTGTTATCCCATACCTCCTTTAAGACTGCTTCCATAGTTCTTGCATTCACGTGTGTCGGGCCATGTGCCACACTCACTATTATGGGAAGATATGCATCAGGTAACAACCATCTATTTGTAACGGTATTCACCCACACACCCTTACACACCTGTTTGTATGTATTACTCATGTGCCAGGAATTTCGTTCTTCTTCGGTTGCATCTTCTTGAATTAGTTTTATTTGTTCCTCCACCTCCCCCGGGTTGGCCCATGTCCCTGCATACCATTGTCCAGAGTCTTCACTGTCCGCACAATTTAGTGCCGCAAATTTAGCTGATTTGTCTGCTAAATCATTTCCTTGTGATACGTAATCAGATATTCTTCTATGTGCTATACACTTTACTATGGCCACTTTATGAGGCAACGTCAGAGCTTCTAATAACAGACATATTAAATGTGCATACTTGATCTTTGAACCTTGTGACGTAAGGAAGCCCCGCTCTGCCCACAGTCTGCCAAAATTGGTCACCACTCCATGGGCGTAAGCTTAGTCAGTGTATATAGTAACATTTCTTCCTTCACTCATCTGCAAGGCTTTTGTCAAGGCATATAATTCAGCTGCCTGGGCTGACTTCTCGGGCACTTTTCCCATACTGAGTATCCTATCCCCAGTCGTTACTGCATAACCTGCCACCGTGTCACCATTATTCAATTTATAACAAGACCCATCACAGAACAATACTCCATCTCCATATTTCAGGGGGCTTTCTTCTAAATCTATGCGCCCTTTTGTATGTTCCTCTGTTTTTATTATGCAGTCATGGGGCATCTCCTCTTGGTGCTTTGGTAAGGGAAGTAATGTGGCCGGGTTGAGAGTGTTACACCTTTCAATTTTTACATTTCGGGCAAATAAGAACATTTCATATTGTGTCAACCTGGCTGTTGTGAGGTGCTGTGTTTGAACCCTATTCAAGAGAACATCTACAGCGTGTGGCACCTTTACAGTAACATCATTTCCTAACACAATGCCTGAGCTCTGTCTTATTGCTAGGGCTGTTGCCGCAACAGCTCTCAGACAAGGAAGAAGTCCCTGGGCTACCACATCAAGACCCGTGGAGAAGTATGCACAGGGTCTCTGGCGGCCTCCCTGTTCCTGCGTGAGGACTGACACGGAACATCCTTCCTTTTCATCCACAAACAATGTAAAACCCTTTGTATAATTTGGGGTCCCTAATGCTGGTGCATGGCATAGTGTGTTTTTCAAGTTTATTAGGGCCTCCTCCATTTCCTGTGTGCATGCAAAGGGTGTGTTTTCCTTCTCTTCTTTCAGGGCTGCCAACAATGGTTTAACAAGGACTGAGGACTCGGGTATCCAATGTCTGCAGTATGACATAACCCCCACTATCCTTCGTAAATCTCTGACTGATGTTGGGGTTGGCAGAGCTTGTATCAGGGCTATCCTATCAGTAGACAGCGTCCTTCCTGTTTCTGATAATACAAAACCCAAATAGTTCACTCGCTGTTGTACATACTGCATCTTTTTCAATGATACCTTGTGGTTATGTTTCGCAAGATGTTGAAGGACAGTTATTGTCGCCTCTCTACACCCTTCTTCTGTGTCAGCACTTATCAAGAGGTCATCTACATACTGTATTAGTGACGTACCAGAAGGCAACATTAAATCATCCAATTGGGCTTTCAATGCCTGACTGAAAATGGCAGGACTCTCTGTATATCCCTGTGGTGCTCTTGTAAATCGATATTGTCTTTGCCTTAATGTAAAGCTAAATAAAAATCTGCTCTCTGGCGCAATCGGAATACTGAAAAAGGCGTTCTTCAGATCTATTACAGTAAACCATTTTGCAGAACTAGGTATAAGGGTCAACACACTAGCGCTGCTAGGCACAACTGGGTCTCGGGGTTCTACAATCTTGTTCACTTCGCGCAAATCAATAACAAATCTGTAGGGTGTTGTATCGTCTCCTTTTCTATGTACAGGTAAAATGGGGGAGTTACAAGGGCTGTCATCACAAGTTTCTACAACTCCTAATTTCATCATGTCATTTACTATATGTACCAGTGCCTCTTCGCCTTCTACAGAGATTTTATATTGTCTAATTCTTGGGAATTTTACCCCTTCTTTCAATTTGATTACTACAGGATCAATGGCAAGTGTTCCTACATCATTCCCGTGGGCCGCCCATAAAGTATCCGGGAGGGTCTGTAACTCTTCAGGTAGTGGTAGGCTTAATGCTATAAAAGAGGGGTTTGAGACATTGTTAACAGTCATATGGACCCCAGCCGGGGAACAGTAGATGGTGGCGTACAAGGCCTTCAAGGAATCTAACCCTAATAGGTTTTCTGGGCATTTATCTGTTAATAGCCACCCATTACTCCACCGGACTCCCTCTATTTCTGCTTCCATTTTGTCACTGATTGGAGTTATTATGGGTTCCCCACCGAACCCTACTGATGTCTTGTTCATTCCCGATAATGGGGCTGTGGGCACGGTTCTAATGTCAACAGAACTGTTTCCGGCTCCTGTATCAATCAGACATTTTACATCATGGTGGGGTCCCAGTCTTATGGAGGCATAAGGCCCCTTTTGGTCGACTGGGACGCTTACCGTGCCTACATACCCATCACGGCCCCTTCATGCCATATAACTAGTTGGGTCATGGAGCTCACTAGGGCACACTGGTTCTACCTCTCCCATATAATCATATTGTTGTACCTGGGTCATCTGATGAGGGGCGGTTTGACCGGGGATTTGGTCGAAAACATTAGGTTGAGGGGCGGGAAACGTGCCTCGACTTCGGGGCATGAGGGTAGCCCCTAGTTGTCCTCTCCTCCAATTCCCTCTTCCCCTTCCCCCACTTTCTGGGCACTGGGCCTTCCAATGTCCTGGTTTTTTACAAAACGCACAAGTATTTTGGGGCAGGCCATCCGATCGGGTATATACTGTGGGTTGCACCTGCCCTATGTTTCTTCCGTAATACGGCAGTCCCCCTCTGCCAGTTTGGTTGTTGCTACCATAGGTGGGCATAGGGCCCCCTCCCTGCTGTAGCTGCTGCATGAGCACTTTATTCTTTAATTCCTTGTCAGATTTCACCTTTATCTGTTGTTTCACCTGTTCTCCTCTCTCGTAGTACCTTGCCATTTCTAATAATTCTCTGGGTTTTCTGGACTGCCAAGTGCTCTCTGCATTGCGTATTTTAGTCTGAATCGGGATGAGCAACCCTTCAACAAAGCTTCCAGCAAAATATCTCTGCCCTGTTTCACTCGTTAGTTCGAGGCCACTGTGTGCCTTGAATGCTGCTTCAAACCTCAGAAAATAGGTAGCTACGTCCTCCCTGGGACCCTGTGTTACTGCAGCCAATTTTTCTACATTAACATCATGTGGCGGCAGTACGTTTTCTAATGCTTTTAATACATCCATCCCATGACCTTTTAACTCGTCCGGGTATGGCTGCTGTGGTTCCCTGCCTTTGTTTAAGTTTTCCACTGCTTTCCAGTCAATTAGGTCTGTTCGACCCCGGAAAGGAGTCCATATTTCTTCTGGGAGCAAGGTCATTAGAATGTTATCGACATCCTCTACTGTATATTGACCAGGTCTAAACAACTTACCTACCTCTTTGTAAAATCCTGCTGGGTCTATTCTAGGATCGGGTATGCTTTTTGTTATTTGCATTAATTCTAGGCGGGAGAGCGGGACATAGACATAGGTCCTAGCAACATCCCCTTTTGTATTTAAAGTTGGTTGGCACTCTCTAATCGAGAACATCCCTTCACTAAGGACGTTATGAGTTTCTTCTGGTTTCTCTGCTATGTTCAGAGATTTGTAATCACCCAGGAGTTTGACAATTTGCTGCCTTCTCCACGTCTTCTCCTTTGTGCAGTCCACATCTACATTTGGTTTTAGTCTCTCATTTGTATCAGCGACAATCTTATCCCATCCACCCCTTTTCCCGGAGTCCTTGCCGTCACTCTTCTCTATTAACATTTCCCGAAGAGCCCTTATACACACAGCCTGGGTGGTCCATGGATGTACTTCTGCCTCGGCCCCTAATTCTGATAACGATTTGTTTAATACTATATCTGTCAAGCGATTTGCTAATTGTTGGCCCCTTTCTTCCGCTTCTTCTATTTGTTTTCCTCTTTCTAGCACTACCGTTCTATAATGCGCTGCTTGTGCCTCCCATTCTTTTACGCCTGTCCTTATTTCGCTTATAATACATGTCATGTATCCCCATAGCTGAGCATTGGTTTGAGCAGTTTCAATATTTTTCCCTGCTTCTAAATACTGTGGGGAGAGTTCTGGTTTAGTCTGCCCTTCTTGCTTTCTTTGGGTATCATATTGATCGATCAGATATACTCCCACTTGTTTAAATTCAACCGGACGAAGTTTTCCCAACAATTCCTTCCCTTCGTCCCCCAACTCGTCTGCATATAATTTCCACATGATATCCTTCAACTTGTTACATCTTTCTGTGCCTATACTGGATAACCTAGTCCGGTCTATTCCCTTTGTCGAGTCCCCATATTTCATTGGGTAATCATCTCTCTCCACTGCCTTTATTTCAAGCGCAGGGGCCGTTGCCCCTGGAAACAACAATTCAGATGTTAACAATTCTGCTTCCCTCCGCTCTATCTCCTCATAACGCGGGGCAGGTAAGGCAGGGTACATACCTCCACTCTCTTTTATCAACATACGTCTGTCCATCTGTTCAAACTTTTCGTTGGCCTCCTTAACGTCTAATTCCTGCAACTTCTGTAATGTGGTCCGTTTCTGTCTTTTCCTTTCCTGTTTGCTATGGGCATTTCGTCTTCTAATAGCCTCCACCCTCCAAAACCTGATGGCCTCGAACTGTGCGGGGCGCACTTTCCTCTTGACTAACTCTATTTCCACTTTTGCAATTAAATCCAAGTCAAAGGAGCCACTGGTTGGCCACTTGTGCTCAATTGAATCTTTCGTGTATTCAGCCCATTCATCCAAAAACAACGTAGAGTTTAAACCATGTTTTATCAACATATCAAAAGCAGGTGTTCCCTCAAGGGGGGCATAGTGCTTTTTCCCTATAGCCCCTTTACGGGAAGGTCCGTTACCCATTTTGCTCAAAACCTGGATCCAGTTACGTCCCTAAAATTACCTTTCCGTATCAGTATAAATCATGAACATTTACATCTCTTCTACATCATGTGATCTTCATAACAGATCCGTTAAACTTACGTACCAGTATATCGATACTACCCCGACGGACTTACCAACCGTCAATCATACATCATCACGGCATTCATTCCTTTACCTGCAGGGTCTTCGCCCGAAGTTCGTTAGACCCGAAGGGCGGCAGCCTGCTGTCCTTCGTCTGGGGGAACCGGCGGGGGAAGGATGACGCGTCGGTTGCAGTCAATGGTGCTTCTCAATCTTCAGTGGGGCCCCGCAATCGTTACCCCTCCGGTTCCTCTTTAGGAGGCCTCACCCAGTGATGGGCTACCACCCTTGGGGTCCCTTCGTGGTCGCCAAATTGGTGATGCACCTTTTCTCACCCATCTGGTAAAGTGACCCTGTATTAGAAAACAACAGAAGCATAAATAAGCATACAGATTTTATTCGTATCATTCGCGAATGGGCTGACTTCGTCTTGTTCACAAGGAGCAAGCAAGAGAATGAGCAGCAGCTTCCTCTTTTACAGCCTTCCTTATATACAGTTTTGGGTTCATTGTATCCTATGTACATCGCGTTTGGCACGTACACTAAAACCAGTTCTAGCCGGTTTTCCCCAGTTTTGCTATTCTAAGTAGCTGGTTTCCTGTTATCGCAGCAACCTTCGTGCCAATGTCTCATTACTCACTTTCCTCCCCATCTTTGTGATGACATTGGCAGTTTTCCGTTTACACATGGATTAACAAATAGGAGCTGTTATTTGCAGTTGAAATAAAGGTCAGTACAGCAAAGCCTTCGTTTCCATATATGGTATTATAGTGAGTGCAAAGCAAATATTCATCAGATATGTGTTCGTAGGCCACGTGCATCTAGTATACGAAATACCTAGACCACCAAGTGCAAGCCCCGTTGTGCCAAGGACCAGGAAGTCCAAAAGAGATGTGCTCTGTAGTTCATGACATTGTGTAAGGGATCTGATCCAGATTCGAGACGGGGTGTCTGCGCAACTCCAAAAGTCCAAGTTGCAACATAAAGTCCATGCAGACCTTCATAGGGCCCCGGCACCCGCGTACCATGTAGGATCCAAGGTCTGGTTGGCCACCCGGAATCTACACATACCAGGCCGCAGATTCCTCTTACCACTCTTTGTTGGACCTTACCGGGTGACTGCCGTCATTAATCCTGTCACCGTACGTTTGGAGTTGCCTGCGGATTGGCGCATTCATCCGGTTTTCCATGTCTCCTTACTGAAGCCGTGCCTGCCTACCACCAGGTTACCTTGTCGCCCTTTACCTGTCAACGTGCAGGGTTTGGAGGAGTATGAGGTATCACGCATTGTGGACACTAAGGTTCGTTGTGGGAACCGTTTATATCTGGTGGACTGGAAAGGGTACGGGCCGGAGGACAGAACCTGGGAGCCGGCTGGGAACGTCCATGCCCCACTACTTCTTACTACCTTTTGGGCGGAGAGGCGGAGGCCCTCTTTGAGTTGGGGAACTGTCAGGAATACCCCGAGAAAGGCTCCCCATTATCTTACATGTTGCCATGACCACTGGCCCCAAGGTGTCAGACCTAGCCCAACATCCTTGGAAGCAGGGTCATGATCCTCATTCCAGGCACCAGCCGGCCCCCGTAGGGGCCTTTTGGACCTTGTCCTGGCGCCAGTGGCGCCAGGCTCATGCTCATAAAGGGACCCAGTCCCGGCACTGGAAGCGCCGGGCTCATATAAAAGGGATTGGTGCTTGGGTGGACTTACCTGCTGCAGACCATGCCGCCTTCCTACCTGCAGGATGAACTCTTCATCCAATCCTGCTGGGACTACTTTAACTGCTGGGTGGGGCCAGCACCACTCCCAAGAACCACATACTAGAACTCTTTTCTTACCTCTGGAGGCTGTGGAAGAAGACGCCTAAGCACTACTGAAGGCTATTTAAACCACACCCGATTGGTTTCACGTGCTTCGCGTTATTCTGCAATAGCAGCAGGACGCTCACCGTGTCGGCTCCAGCTGATCTTCTTCTTCTGCACCTGAAAGCAGGACAATCTTCAACTTACCTTCCTGAAATCCAGCTCCAGCCTTCCGTGACATCTGAAAAGGAAAACGAGAACATTAGAGTAGCACGAGAAAATACCAGAGCTGCTCTTACCACCCGTCGGCGCCTTCCAAGGCCCCGTGCCGCGATTCTTCGTTCTCCAGCCATCTGCAACAACAAAGAATACAGGTTAGCGATAACTCCATGATATCTGCTTACCTGTGCCACGGTCTCCGCGAGCTCCGTTCTGCGCCATTTGTCCGCACCTGTAAAATACAAGAAGGACATTATTAGAGCTCAGGACTCCATTTCTACTCACGTGCCTCAAGTGGTCCTCCGCCACGATCCTTCGGCATCAGTCTTCATCGCCGGTTGCACCGCGACCTGAAAGAAAAGGGGAAAAAGACATTTAAAAGTGCATTTAACTTCAGATGAACCTTTTGCTTGCCTGCAAAAAACTCCGGACTTTTCCACTTACCGGATCAACATACCGGACCTGCAAAGAGGCAAGATTCTGAAAGGACAATAAAAGACTCAAAAAAGGCACTTACCGTTCGTGCAGCTAACGACGGTCTTGCCTTCTGGACTCTACCTCCGCAATAAAAGGCTGAACTATCGTCCAGTGAAGTAACTGGCTACAGCGCCCCTGCACAGACGCAGGATGGAGAGCGCCGCATTTACTTACCTAAGGTGAGCACGTGTGGCCTAGGGGAGTCGTAGGAGTGTCAGGAAGGGGAAAGGGCCAAAACCCCGTCAGGCAGACGTTAACCCCTGTTTCCTCTCTGCCCGCAGACATCTCACTCTCTGGATTAAGATCACAGTAAGGAGGGGGCCCTTCCAGGGTAGTGCCAAAGACCTGCGAGTGACTCTGGAAGGTTCGGAGAACGCCCAGACCCACGCCTCCGAGGGATTCAGGTGAGCGTTACAGAACACGAAGCCTACCACAAATATCCCACCCAGGCGCAATGGAAACCTCGGATACAGACCAATTGGCCCAATTGCTTGGGGAGCTGAGGGCCAAGGTACATGCATCTCGTCAAGAAACAAATGCCTTACGAAGGGAATTGATCGTTTCCAAAGAGCGAGCGGACGACCTGGCCAGGCAATTGCTACAAATTCAAGCTGGGCAAGCACCTTTGCCTACCTCGGGAGGGAATTATCCACATACAACCTCAAGCAATCCGGTGCAGATTAATCTGCCAGGGAACGTGCCCCTGGCTCCACCAGAACGTTTCTCAGGTGATCCTAGACGCTACGCAGTATTCATCAACCAATGCCGCTTGCACTTTTTGTGTAGACCGCTGTATTCCCAACTGACCAAGCTAAAGTAGCGTTCGTACTTTCTTATCTTAGTGGCAATGCGGCTGAAAGGTCCATTCCTTTAGTGACACAGGATGATCCGATCCTCCAAAACTTCCAAGACTTTCAGGCCAGTATGGAAAAGTTGTTTGCACGGCATTCACAAGGGCAGGCCTTGGACAATAAACTCCTATCGCTAAGACAAGGTAACCAAGATCTCCTGGCGTACATAGCATCTTTTAACAGACTGGTGGTTGAAACCAGGTGGCCTGAAGACAAGAGGATCACGCTTTTCCACAGGGGGCTACGTGGAGAACTTAAAGATGTCTTAGCACAGGTGGTAAATCCTCCGCAAGAGTACTCCGATTATATCGACTTAGTAGTTCAATTAGAGTATCAACTACAGAATAGAAAGGCCAATCGCTCCAGATTTGAAACCAGGGCGTTCTCAAAGACTCAAAACCCTGCTAAAGGAAATGATTCCGTAGAACCCATGCAGATAGGCATCGTGAAAGGACCTTTAACTCAAAAGGAACGAGAAAGGCGAAGACAGTTACAGCTATGCCTCTACTGTGAGAAGTCTGGACACTTCCTTCGAGATTGTTCAGTGAAACCGGTCAAGAAAGCCTTGGGAGCTTCCGAAAAGGATGCAAAACAACAAGAATCGGGAAACGACCTCGCCCGGCAAGCGTAGAGGTCCGCTTGCCGAGCGTAAAAACCAGTTCATTGACCTCGCATTTCGTACTGCCTATGGTCCTCATAAGCCCCGACCAACCAGATCGTATGCATGCTATTAAGGCATTCATTGATAGCGGATCAATCAGTAACTACGTGGATCAAGATATGGCAGCTAGGATGAATCTTCCTTTGTGTCCTAAATTGGTAAAAGATGTAATCACTACAGTGGATGGTACAGAAATAGATTCCGGACCAGTCTCTCACACCACCGTGGAAGTGACGCTGCTCTGCCAGGACGGACATCGGGAAGGAATCGTGTTTGATGTAATCAAGGCCCCGCAGTTTCAAGTAATTCTAGGAGTTCCTTGGTTGGAAAAACACAATCCTCAGATCGACTGGCGAGCCAAGGTAATCCGGTTTCCAGAGTGCGCCCAAACTTGTTATTCTCGGCCCGACATCAGGCTGGCAGCCATCGCTTCCGAGAACCTCCAATTGCCTCCTGAATATCAAGAGTTTAGTGATGTCTTCCAGAAAGATCAGGCCAACACCTAGCCTCCGCACAGGTCATACGACTGCCAGATAGACCTGATACCCGGATCCACTCCACCGTGCAGTAGAATATATGCTCTTACTGAGCCAGAAAATCTTCACCTCAGACAATACTTGGACCAGTACCTGGCTAACGGATTTATTCGTCCCTCAAAATCTCCAGCTTCTTCAGCTTTGTTCTTCGTCCCGAAAAAGGAAGGTGACCTGAGAACGTGTATAGATTATCGCGCCCTGAACCAGATTACAGTCAAAAACAGGTACCCGCTGCCTCTGATTCCCGAACTATTGGACCAAGTAAAGGGCGCCTGCATTTACACAAAACTAGATCTCAGAGGAGCCTACCACTTGGTACGAATCAGGGAGGGGGACGAATGGAAGACGGCCTTTCGCACAAAATACGGATTATTCGAGTATCAAGTAATTCCTTTCGGACTATGTAATGCACCAGCCGCCTTCCAGTTCTTTATGAATGACGTTCTCCGAGAGCTTATTGATGTTTGTGTAGTCGTCTACATTGATGACATCTTGGTATACTCCTCCTCTGAAGCTGAACACCGACGACATGTCACCGCAGTTTTGCAGAAGCTTCGCCACCATCGTTTATTTGCTAAGTTGGAAAAGTGTACCTTTCATGTAAAGGAAGTCGAATTTTTGGGGTTCATTTTATCACCCAACGGTGTTCACATGGACGCAAGAAAAGTGGATACTATCACCAAATGGCCGTCTCCGACTTCGGTAAAAGGAGTACAGAGCATGTTGGGCTTTGCTAATTTTTACTGAAGGTTTATCCCGGAATTCTCTCGAATAGTCCAACCTATCACGGCTCTCCTAAAAAAGAACAAAAAATTCGAGTGGACTCCAGAGGCCAAACAAGCCTTCCAAGATTTGAAAGCCAAATTTATTTCTGCTCCAGTCCTGAAACATCCTCGTCCAGACCTTCCTTATATTGTCGAGACCGACGCATCTAGCCTTGCAATGGGGGCAGTTTTGTCACAAAGAGATCCTGAAACACACCAATTACACCCTGTGGCGTTTTGGTCCCGCAAATTTTCGGCCCCGGAAATCAATTACACAATCACGGACAAGGAACGTCTGGCAATCAAGTCCGCCTTTAAGGCCTGGCGGCATTATCTCCTAGGCGCCCGGCACACTGTCACTGTAATTACTGATCATCGTAATCTCCAATATTTGAAGTCAGCCAAGGCCCAATCTTCAAGACAACTCTGTTGGGCTTTATTTTTCGCGGAATATGATTTTGTGATAACGTTTCGGCCGGGCGTCAAAAACGGAAAAGCGGATGCCCTTTCACGAATAGGTGTTAACGAACTCGCAGCTAATCCAGAACCAGTACCCATAATCCCCGAACAAAAGATTTTGGGAGTCATCAACACAATGTCTCTTGACGACATAAAAAAGAAGATCAAGCAAGTAATAACTCCAGAAGATTCCTTGACTTGGCTGCAGAAAGGAAAGGATTTTACGATAGAACAAGATCTATTATACTTCCAAGGCAGACTTTATTTACCGTGTGATGACTTACAGAAACAGGTCATCACCTGCTATCATGATTCCTTAATAGAGGGACATCCGGGTGTAGCCAAAACCTCCGAAAAAATTAAAAGACATTTCTGGTGGCCGTCCTGGAGAAAGGATATCAAAGACTTCGTGGCCTCATGCGGCATCTGTGCACAAAACAAGAGCCAGAGAGAAAAACCAGCCGGGCTACTGCATCCGATAGACATTCCAACGTGCCCTTGGCACACCCTCTCAATGGATTTTATCACGGATTTACCCCCTTGTTCCGGGTATAATACAATTCTAGTAATTGTCGATCTCTTTTCAAAGATGGCTCATTTTGTTCCACTGAAAGGATTACCCACAGCTTCCATTCTAGCCTGAGAATTCCTTGAAAACATCGTTTGCTTGCACGGGTTCCCTTCAGTCCTAATCTCTGATTGAGGGAGCCAATTCATTTCCCATTTCTGGAGGAGTTGTTGTCGTCTTGCACAAATTGACGTGCGACTCTCTACCAGCCACCACCCTCAAACTGACGGACAGACTGAGAGGACTAACCAAACTCTGGAACAGTATCTTCGTTGCATGTTACAACAATCAGAGGGTACTTGGAGGGACATTCTTTGGATTGCTGAATATGCGTACAACAACTCAATACATACCGGAACAGGTAAAACCCCTTTCTTCCTGTTGTATGGGGTTCATCCTCGGACCTCTAATTTAGATCCGCCTCAAGATCTAGGAACACCCGCTGTGGACCATCTTCATGCGACCATAACTCAAACCTTTAAGGAAGCCATCGCACACCTTCAACGAGCCAAAGAATCTTATAAGAAAGGTGCTGATCAACATCGGAAAGAGGCCCCTCAGTACCAAGTAGGAGACCAAGTCTGGCTGTCTACTAAACATCTATCTCTAAAAGGACCACGCACCTTTAACCCAAAGTACTTAGGACCCTACGTGATCACGGCTGTGATAAATCTTGTGGCAGTTAAATTAGAATTGCCCACTCGAATGAAAATACACCCTGTATCCCATGTTTCACTCCTGAAACCTATGCAACCCGGAACCCGTCTGACTAAACCTCCAGAGCCCATCCAAGTAGACGGAGAAACCGAATACGAGGTTCAGAACATCTTGGATTCTAAATTTTTCAAGTCAAAACTGTATTACCTGATTGATTGGAAAGGGTATGGCCCCCAGGAGAGATCTTGGGAACCTTCAGAAAATGTCCATGCTCCTCATCTAATCAGAAAATTTCATCGGACCTTCCCCAACAAACCAAAGCCTCCGGGGAAGACCAATTTGGGAGGGGCCTTGAGGGGGGGTGCTGTCATGACCACTGCTTCCAAGGTGTCAGACCTAGCCCAACATCCTTGGAAGCAGGGTCATGATCCTCATTCCAGGCACCAGCCGGCCCCCGTAGGGGCCTTTTGGACCTTGTCCTGGCGCCGGTGGCGCCAGGCTCATGCTCATAAAGGGACCCAGTCCCGGCACTGGAAGCGCCGGGCTCATATAAAAGGGATTGGTGCTTGGGTGGACTTACCTGCTGCAGACCATGCTGCCTTCCTACCTGCAAGATGAACTCTTCATCCAATCCTGCTGGGACTACTTTAACTGCTGGGTGGGGCCAGCACCACTCCCAAGAACCACATACTAGAACTCTTTTCTTACCTCTGGAGGCTGTGGAAGAAGACGCCTAAGCACTACTGAAGGCTATTTAAACCACACCCGATTGGTTTCACGTGCTTCGCGTTATTCAGCAATAGCAGCAGGACGCTCACCGTGTCGGCTCCAGCTGATCTTCTTCTTCTGCACCTGAAAACAGGACAATCTTCAACTTACCTTCCTGAAATCCAGCTCCAGCCTTCCGTGACATCTGAAAAGGAAAACGAGAACATTAGAGTAGCACGAGAAAATACCAGAGCTGCTCTTACCACCCGTCGGCGCCTTCCAAGGCCCCGTGCCGCGATTCTTCGTTTTCCAGCCATCTGCAACAACAAAGAATACAGGTTAGCGATAACTCCATGATATCTGCTTACCTGTGCCACGGTCTCCGCGAGCTCCGTTCTGCGCCATTTGTCCGCACCTGTAAAATACAAGAAGGACATTATTAGAGCTCAGGACTCCATTTCTACTCACGTGCCTCAAGTGGTCCTCCGGCACGATCCTTCGGCATCAGTCTTCATCGCCGGTTGCACCGCGACCTGAAAGAAAAGGGGAAAAAGACATTTAAAAGTGCATTTAACTTCAGATGAACCTTTTGCTTGCCTGCAAAAAACTCCGGACTTTTCCACTTACCGGATCAACATACCGGACCTGCAAAGAGGCAAGATTCTGAAAGGACAATAAAAGACTCAAAAAAGGCACTTACCGTTCGTGCAGCTAACGACGGTCTTGCCTTCTGGACTCTACCTCCGCAATAAAAGGCTGAACTATCGTCCAGTGAAGTAACTGGCTACAGCGCCCCTGCACAGCCGCAGGATGGAGAGCGCCGCATTTACTTACCTAAGGTGAGCACGTGTGGCCTAGGGGAGTCGTAGGAGTGTCAGGAAGGGGAAAGGGCCGAAACCCCGTCAGGCAAACGTTAACCCCTGTTTCCTCTCTGCCCGCAGACATCTCACTCTCCGGATTAAGATCACAGTAAGGAGGGGGCCCTTCCAGGGTGGTGCCAAAGACCTGCGAGTGACTCTGGAAGGTTCGGAGAACGCCCAGACCAGACCCGCGCCTCCGAGGGATTCAGGTGAGCGTTACACATGTAAGGTCACAAAGTTCCCACAACGCCAAAACCATTGCAAAGCTTCAGCATCCACGTTACCATGGTGTCTTTGGCTGCCGCTCCACAAACAACGCTATTGCGCTTCATGGGGGAGGAGTCACGCGCTCGTACGGCCACCC
Organism: Ambystoma mexicanum; assembly: GCF_040938575.1. Taxonomy (NCBI): domain Eukaryota; kingdom Metazoa; phylum Chordata; class Amphibia; order Caudata; family Ambystomatidae; genus Ambystoma; species Ambystoma mexicanum. The sequence goes on from NC_090941.1 coordinate 572,463,089, forward strand.
GTTAAAACACTTCCGGGGTGACCGCACTCGCCGCTTCTGATTGTTTCAATCTTAGTGCTAGCTGGTTTGCTCCAACTCTTGTTCTTGTTTTGTCCTTTTGTCCTTGGCCCGTGTTCCTCTGATCTGCCCTACCTTGCTCCCCCTCTTTTCCCAATCCTTCATTGAAAGCCTCCTGCAAATTGCAGACTCGGAACGCTACCTTAACTGCATCTGCTCGTTCATTTGGATACTTCACTGCTCACACGCTGCCGACTCGGAACGCCACCTTACCTGCTACTGCTTGCTGATTTGTCTCTTCGCTGCTCTCACATTGCCGACCCGGAACGCTACCTTACCTACAACTGCCTGCTGAATCTGTAATTCGCTGTTCGCACGTTACCAACTTGGAACGCCATCTGGATTTGCCCCATCTCTCGAATTGGTTACCTGTGTCCGCCCCTCATTGATTCGGACTTCGTTTGTACACTGCAACCGGAAAATCCCACAACTGGTCATACGGTTGTCAAGCTTTCCGATACAGAATCTGGAGAGAGCCTGCATTGCCCAATACTGTGCACCCGGACTAGAGACTTCCAATTGGCGCTTAGTTCGTGAGGCGTCCTCGTTTTGGCGGGACAGGTACGGACTAGAGACTGCCTATCGTACCGTTTAGGCATCCTTGTGCCGTCGGGTATAGGGTAGATTGGGTATTGCAAAACTCCTTCATAACGTCTCATCGGAGAGCTGTTGGTAAGTGTCCAAACCCATTCAGTTAATGTCCTTTTGATGTATAGTCATGTTCTTTCCTAGCTAGTTCTAGTCCATACGTTGATTGTATTTTGTTCTTACTCTTGTGAAGTTGCATCTGTGAAATGTGTCTGAAGCCCGGCTCCTGTGTTCCATTCGGGGGGGTCTTCATCTGTCATCCATCGGGTGTCCAAGGAACCACCCTTCGGCTCCTGCTTATCGGCTGCTGCAGCAACCCTGTCTTTCGGCTGACTGCTACCTCTGTAGTTTTCCTTTTGGAATACAAAGGGAGACGTTGGCAGGGAGAATTCTACGGCTACATGTCGAGAGTTCCCTGACTCTGGATTGGCAAACCTGATAGATCACCACCCCACAATATGGATTGATTCTTGGTATCCTATGGTTACGGACCCACAATCCTGTCATAAATTGGGTCCTAGGATCTGTTGTTTTTGATTCACCATTTTGTCATGAACATTGTATATTCACCCCAGACACTCAAACTCCTGCACAATCGCTGGGAGCCCTAGCTAGTTTAACACTACACGAACCACAGACCATGGAGACTGAACCTACGGGACATGTAATCGGTCTTGTAACTACCAAACTGCCAACCGAATAGCACAATTTTTTTGGAAGTGTTTGATAAGAAATCAGCTGAACATCTGCCCCCACATCGTCCCTACGACTGCCCAATTGACTTGGTCTCAGGGGCTCCTATCCCATGTGGGCGCATATACTCCCTGCCTCCATCGGAGGACATAATCTTGAAGGAGTATTTGCAACATTCACTATGGTTGGGGCATATCACTACATCTCAATCCCCCACGGCCAGTCCTATATTCTTTGTGCCCAAAAGGGAAGGGGATCTACGCCCTTGCATAGACTATTGAAGGTGAAACCAGATTACTATAAAAAAACAGTACCCGATTCCTCTCATTTCACCATTGTTAGACTGCTTGACCCATGCTACAATATTTACCAAGTAAGACCTCAGAGGTGCCTATAATCTGATACGTATCAGAAAGGGTGACGAATGGAAAACGGCCTTTTGTACCCGTTATGGCCTATTCGAATATACTGTTATGCCATTTGGATTATGTTATGCCCCGGCCAGTTTTCAGAGGTTTATGAATGAGGTCTTCCATGATATAATTGCTACATATGTGGTAGTATATCTCGATGATATACTAATTTTCTCCCAGTCACTTCAACAGCAAGTATTACACGTGCGGGAAGTCCTCAATAGACTCCGTTCTCACTGTCTCTACGCCAAACTTGAAAAATGCCTGTTCCATGCACAAGAGGTACATTTTTTAGGATTCCATATCGCTCCCACAGGACTGACTATGAATACCGCTAAAGTCTGTGCTGTCTTAGATTGGCCAGTCCCCAAAACCATCAAAGAGTTACAGTCATTCCTTGGGTTCGCCAACTTCTATAGGCGTTTCATCGCAGGATTTTTAGCCATCGCTGCTCCCTTGACGAAACTCACGAGTCCCAATGTCCCGTTTATCTGGTCCTCACATCAACAGAAGGCTTTCCTAACCCTAAAAACGGCATTCACCATGGCCCCTATTCTGCAACATCCCAACCCCGATCAGCCATATGTGCTCGAGGTGGACGCCTCTTCATACGCCTTAGGGGGCGTTTTATCCCAATCCTACCCAGCCACTGGCTTGTTACATCCAGTTGCCTTCCATTCTCGGAGGTTTACACAAGCAGAGAGCCATTACACCATCACTGAAAAAGAACTAATGGCAGTGAAGGACGCTTTTCATATCTGGAGACACCTCTTACTCGGGGCAAAACACCAGGTTGTGCTATACACAGACCACCATAATCTCCAGGATCTTGACACATTTAAGTGCACTAATAGTCGGCAGGTCCGGTAGCATCTGTTTTTCGCTGCTTACTATTCCTAATAAAACATCGCCCAGATAATGCCCATGGTAAGGCAGATGTTCTCTCTCGTATTCCTGGAGGGGAGGTACTCCCTATCTTCCCTGAAACAGTCTTAGAAGACAAACACGTAATCTGTTTGTGTACACCTCCTACCGATCTTTTGGCTATGCTTCGCCAATGGGTCTCCACACATCCCGAACGACTTCAGGAATGGGATATCACCATACACGACAGTTTACTGTTTATCCAGAATAGGCTATACCTCCCCACACATGATACACGTTCAATTGCTCTGGAGTGGTCCCACGATACCGTCATTAATGGACACCCGGACAAACGCGCAAAGCGGCCCTGCATCAATGCACAAAGACACGGTCTCGTAGGTGGCTTCATGTTCAGTTTGCGCTCAATGCAAAAACCAAAAGACACGCCCATCAGGCCTATTACAACTGTTATCACCACCAATCCGACCATGGCACACCATCACCATGGATTTCATCACAGACATGCCTAAAGTGAGTGGATTCAATACAATATGTAGTTGTAGTTGACTCTTTCACACAAATGGCCCGTTTTATCCCCTGTACTGGCATTCCTACAACTGCAACTCTAGCAGATCTGTTCTTTCGCCACATATTTTGTCTCTTTGGTTTGCCCACAGTCTTTATACAGATCGAGGTACACAGTTTACTTCTCGGTTCTGGAGATCCCTCACACGATTATTGGGCATAGATTCCCGATATTCTTCCTCATACCATCCGGAAACAGACTGGCAGACAGAATGAGTTAATCAATCCATGGAGCAGTATCTCCGTTGTCTTTCATTACAACACCAAAGTACGTGGCAATCGATCCTGCATGTGGCTGAGTTTTCCTATAATAATGCACCACTTGGTGCCCAGGTAGGTGCACCCACACATGTGAGGTACCGTTTTCATCGGAACACCTGTGGGAACGCGGGACGGTAGGCCATGTTTTGTTGGTGGAGTGTTTTGGTGGGTGAGCCGAGTGAAATGTGCGGAAAATGCGTTTATTTTGGCACATTTCGGACATTGCCGGGTTTTCTGGGTAATACAATCTGGGCCGATTTGCGCAAGTCAGACCTCTGTGGATTCCCACGGGTGTCCTCTTTTCGGAAATTCATGGGGTTCCCTGTTTTCCTTGGTGGCTTGGACACCCTAGGCCCATATATGTATGGTGTGCCCGTCTGGAAAAAGTGTGAAATTCAGCTGTCAGAACAGACTTGGGGTTACCTGTGTTTTAGGCTTTCCCCTTGGCGCCCAGGTAGGTGCACACACACATGTGAGGTATCATTTTCATGGGGACACCTGTGGGAACGCGGGACATTAGGCCATGTGTTGTTGGCTGCGTGTTTCGGTGTGTGAGCTGAGTGAAATGTGCGGAAAATGCGTTCTTTTTGGCACATTTCAGACTTTTTTTTTTTTTTTAATATATTTTTATTTTATCTCAACCAAACAACATTACAACGAAACATAAATAAAACACTTCAAACAACAAAACCAAACGAACAAAAAATAAGGCACTGCAATCCCCATCCCTCCCCCCTATGAGCCTGTAGAGTGTTCGCCATCAGTGTCCGTTCCGTGCGGTGGGGCCTCATCGCTCTCAAGTCCAGTCGAGGCCGATCCCGCACCAAACAGCTCAGCTAACAACAACTTCCATGCCGTGAGGGAGCCTGTTTCTTCCCCATCCCCTGCCATACTGCCATCTTGCCACGCTGTCGTTTCGGCATCCGCCCATTTTTGGAGATCCCGCCACAAGACCTCCACTCGCGGCTTGTGACATTTCTTCCACTCCATGGCTATCCTGCGTTTGGCAAGCACATAGGCCAGATCTTTAAGTTTATCAACATGTCGAAGCTTACGCGCTCTGGGATACCCTCCCAGCAGGCAAGCCCAAGCCGAATCCACCCTAAGCGTGATACCCCTCCCCGCCAGCTTCCGCGCCACTTCACCCCAGTAAGCTGCAATCACTGGGCACGCCCAGAACATATGGATCATGTCCGCATTCTCTTCGTTACACTTGGGGCACGCCTGGCGCCCACTACCTAGGAATTTGGAAATTCTAAGGGGGGGTCATATATGCCCTGTGCGTAATATAGAGCTGTATCTGCTTAAAGCTGGCGTTTCTCGATACCTTTTTGTGGTACCCCAGGGCACGCTCCCACATCCCATCTGACATTGGGGCCCCCATCTCCGCTTCCCATTCCAGTCTCAGGTGCCCTAAATCCTTCCCAACCTTTGTCATCAACATCTCGTACAACCTAGAGACCTCGTGTCCGCCCTCTGATGCGTCATACATCGTCTCCAGTGTGGCATCCGGTTCATCGGCCAAAGTAGTTTCGGGCCACATGCTCCGGACCTCCCGGACCATCCTGTGATATGTTACATATTGACCCCTGTGTAGTCCCGACCCTGCCTCCAGTTCATCGAACTCCATCAGGGTCCCATCCTGCCAGATGTCGCCCATTGTAATCAATCCCACTGACTCCCAATACGTCCGGATAATAGTTCTCAGCTGCCCGTCCTCCTTTGCCAGGGCGATCAGAGGGAACTGCGGCATACACGGCAAGGGGTCACCCATCATCCGACAGGCGCGCCGCCACATGTTCCTGCCCAGGGCCAGCATCTTAGGACGCTCCCTCATCCATGAGCCAGTCAACCAAATCACCTCCCGCAGATAGAAGGGGGAACAGTCTTTCCCTAGCAGCTTATGTTCGGGGGTCTCTTCATCTGAAAGCCACCTGGCTACATATTGCAGTTGCGCCGCAATATAATAGGCCTCAAAGTTCGGCAGCTTCACGCCACCTTTCTCGTAAGAGTTCTGCAATTTCCATAATGCGACCCTGTTGCGGGTGCCGTGCCACAGGAAATTCCTACACACGCTATGTAGCCTAGCGAAAAACTTCCTAGGTATCATATGCGGGATGTTATTAAAGTAATGCAGGAGCCTGGGCAGCACCACCATTTTAAGCATAGCTCCGCGACCCATCATTGCTAAAGGCAATCTTTCCCAGAACCTCATGCACCTCTCAATCTTTCCCACAGCTAGTTCAGTATTATACTTGTGTTCTTCCTCGGTCGTGTGATACACGTCAATGCCCAAGTACCGGAAGGAGCTTGTTGCCCACGGAATCCGCAGCACCGGCAACCTCTCCGCCGGTATTCCCACATAACTGCCCAGCGGGAATAATACGGATTTCTGAGGGTTAACCACTATGCCGGACAACCAGGCGTACCTCTCCAATACCTCCAAGATATACTGCAAATTCTCTTCCAGATGTTTCAAGTATAACAGCATATCGTCTGCATACAGGGATATGAGATGGCACTCTCCTCCCACCTCTATGCCCACCGGATCATATTGCTGCCGGAGGTAAACCGCTAAGGGTTCGAGGGCCAGTATGTACAACATTGGGGACCAAGGACATCCCTGCCTGGTACCTCTGCCTAACTGCCATCTGTCTGACACTACTGCACCCGTACGGACCCTAGCCAGAGGCGCACTATATAATAGCTCGGCCCACCTCATGTAGCATGGTCCCAGTCCGAACTGCCCCATAGCCGCCAGCAGCCATGGCCATCGGACGGAGTCGAACGCTTTAACCGCGTCCAGCGCCACTTTTGCCATTTCGCTGTCCTCACTGCCCCCCCATTCCACCACCCTGTGAAGGCGCCTGTGATTGTGAGTAATATTCCTGTTCGGGACATAGCCTGTCTGGTCAGGATGGATCAGCTTGCCTATTACCCTCCGCATTCTGGCCGCCAGAACCACTGTCAGGATCTTGCTGTCCTGGTTCAGCATCGACAGGGGCCGGTAGGAGCCACAATCATGCCCCGGTTTATTGGGTTTGGGGAGCGGTACTATAATCGCCTCCCTAAGTGATTCCGGCAGCCGCCCCACCTCGAACGCTTCATTAAACATCTCTAGCATGGGCGGGAGCACCTCCTCCCCATACGCTTTATAGAATTCACTGGGGAACCCGTCTGCACCCGGGGCCTTACAAGTGGGCAGCTGCCGCACAATCTCCTGCAGCTCCTCCAGAGTGATCGGAGCATCCATCTCCTCTCGCTCTTCGTCACTTATCTTGGGCAGGCCTATGTCTTCAAGTACTACCTCTATCTCCTCCCGGCTTCCCCCCTCTCGATCCTCATATAATGCTTGATAATATTCTGCGAATGCTCCATTCACCCCTTCCTGGGTGTCCTGCTCCACTCCCTTTTCAGTGATAACTGATCGGATCGGGGATCTTGGGGTCTCGCTCTTATACAGCCAAGCAAGAAGCCTGCCCGTCTTGTCTCCCCCGGCATGCAACCTCTCAATGTACTTCCTGTAATTCAGATTACAAAGCCTGTCCCAATGTTCTGCGCACCTCTGTTGCAGATTAATGACTTCCTCCATGTCCGTCCCCCCCTCCCCCAGCTCTCTCTCCAACTCAATCTCGGCTCTACGCAGATCTGCCAGGACTCCTCCCATTAATCCTTTGGATTTAGCAATGGCAACCCCCCTCATTAGAACCTTAAAGGCCTCCCACAAAGTGCCAGCCGACTTGACGCTGCCTGTGTTCGCTTCAAAATAAGCAACAATCTCCTCCCTCACTTCCTCCCTGAAGACTGGATCCCTAAGCGCTTCCGCCCTAAGGCGCCATGTTGGAATACGCGCACGTGGGGGACAAAGCTGCCAACGCATGACCAGGGGCGAGTGGTCCGAAAGGACTCTCGCCCTGTAGTCTATCTGGTCACACTCCGCGACAACGTCCGGAGTGGCGAAAAAGTAATCCAGCCTTGTGTGTAACTGGTGCGGGGCCGAGTAATGTGAATATTGCCTCACGCCAGGGTGTCTCGTCCTCCACACGTCTGCCAGGCCAAGGTCTACCAGCAACGCCTGCAGTACCCTAGCCGCCGGGCTGGGCCTGTCCACCCTGTCATCTGACCTATCCTCCTTGGGGTCCAGTACACAATTAAAGTCCCCTCCCCAAATCACAGGACCCCCCATCCCCTCACCCAGTCTAGTGGTCAGTGTCCTGAAGTATGTCGCCGTGTCCCGGTTGGGGGCATAGGTATTTATGACACACACTACTTTATGTTCCACAAGCCCCCTTACCATGACCAGCCTCCCATCAGACTCCACAACCTCCCCAAGTAGCTTAAACGGGACATGTGGTGCAACCCAAATCAGCACACCTCTAGCATAGGCAGAATATGTAGATCCAACTACAGTCCCTCTCCACTTTCTCCCCAGCAGTTCCAGTTTATCCCGTGTCAGATGTGTCTCCTGTAACAAGGCGATATCTATCTTTTGTCTTTTTAAGTACAACATGACCTTGTTACGCTTAAGGTAGCTGTTAAGCCCTCTAACGTTCCACGTTAGTATCCTAAGGTCCCCCATGATGCATCAGTAGCTCCCATCCCTCTCCCAGGTCCACTCGCCTCCCCCCTACCGCAAGGGCCCCCATCCCCAGTTTCTCTCCCAAACTCATATAAACTGACCCACCCCACCCCCCTAACCCAACCAACTGCCCAGCTCCATCCCTGGATCTCAGGCATCCCTGTGTTCGGTTCTCTCTGGAACCCAAGTAGAGAACCCGACAGGGTGTCACCCCACACACCGTGACTAACCTAAACTCAAACTGGGGTACAAAGAACAGTCCCCGGAGGCTCCCCTCCCACACTACCGTATCCGCACACATGGACCATGTTTCGAAGTCCTAACGCATACACTACCATGACAAAGTCCCACCGACTATATTCCAGTCCCAATATTCATCGCCCAACCGGGCCCGCAGCGTCACTTATCTCTTCCAGTTCCATCCGCCATCCGCTCATCTGGCTCTTGAGGACAATTTTGTGCATCGAGCCATTCCATGGCCTCCTCCGGAGTGTCAAAAAACAGTGTCTTAGTCTTAAAGAATATTTTCAATCTGGCCGGGTAAAGCAACATATATTTATACCCCGCTGCTCGCAATCGCCTCTTGACCGCCCCAAAGTTCATGCGACTTCGCTGCACTTGCAGAGTGTAGTTGGGGTAAGCAGTGATGGTCGCCTCTCCTCGCTGTATGGTACCCCCCTTACGAAAGTGCTCAAGGATCCTTTCCCGATCCCGATAGTTAAGGATCTTGGCGATCACAGGCCTAGGTGGGTTCCCCGGCGGTGGCCTTCTGTTCAAGGCCCTATGCGCCCTCTCCACCGCAAACCCCTGCGACAGGGCTCCCCCAGTGATCTCCTGCAGCAGCAAGTTCTCGATAAACTCCGTGGGGTTCTGGCCTTCAGCCCCCTCCGGCAGGCCCACGATGCGAACGTTATTTCTCCGAGCGCGTCCTTCCGCCTCTTTGGCCCTACTTTCCAAGTTACCCACCCGCTGCACCAGGGCATGGATATCGCTCTTATATGCAGTGCAGTCCACCACAGTAGGGCCCATCTCCTTTTCCAGAGTTTCCGTGCGCTCAGCAAGGGCTCGTACATCCTGCCTCAGGAGGTTCACGTCCTCCTGCACCGCCCCAACCTGTAGTTCCAATGCAGTTTTCAATTCGACCACAGCAAGTTGGAGCTTGGTCTCCCATGTCGCCTTCAGGTCCGCGATCGCAGCGAGGACCTCTTGGTTCGCACCCCCGGCGGCCATCTCCTTGGTCTGAGCTTTATCCTTGCTCCTGGCACCTTCCAGGCCGGGCGACGTCTTGGCGTATTCGTCGAGCGTAGGCTGCTTATTCTTCGCCCTCAGAGGTTTGCTCGACATATCTCCAGTCAGGAGCGTCCTTCTGGCCGCGCTCCGGTCCAGACCATGGAGGCACCGTGCCCATACACCACGACTCAGTTGAGAGTCCCAGCTCGCCCCACAGCCTCAGGCACCGCTGTTGTACGGCGCACCTCCAGATGGGCCAGGTCGCGCTGCCCCCTTCGTTCCGCTGAGAGGGCGCACGTATGCTGTGGTCCCAATCTACCGCTCCTTTGTCCCCTCGTCAGGCGGCCATTTTGTCGTCAATCGTGATCTCGCCGCCAGTGCTTCATTCGGCTCTTAAGTACACGTGCGCACCACGAACCCGTGTAAAAATGTGTCCTCGCGTGCAGCCGGACTTCATGTTCACAGTCTTCCCATTTTCTGCCAAATCACAGCGGTCCTTGCGCGGTATCAGTCGGATAATGTACGGATCAGCGGGAGCTCCCGTACAGGCACGTCCTTTCACATGGCTTCCAAGCCACGCCCCCCCCTTGGCACATTTCAGACTTTGCCAGGGTTTCTGGGTAATAAATTCTGGGCCGATTTGCGCAAGTCAGACCTCTGGGGATTCCCATGGGTGTCCTCTTTTCGGAAATACATGGGGTTCCATGTTTTACTTGGTGGCTTGGACACTGTAGGCCCATGTCTGTATGGTGTGCCCGTCTGGAAAAAGTGTGAAATTCAGTTGTCAGAACAGACTTGGGGTTACCTGTGTTTTAGGCTTTCCCCTTGGCGCCCAGGTAGGTGCACCCACACATGTGAGGTACCGTTTTCATTGGGACACCTGTGGAAACGCGGGACGGTAGGCCATGTGTTGTTGGCGGCGTGTTTCGGTGGGTGAGCCGAGTGAAATGTGCGGAAAATGTGTTTTTTTTGGCACATTTCAGACTTTGCCGGGGTTTCTGGGTAATAAATTCTGGGCCGATTTGCGCAAGTCAGACCTCTGGGGATTCCCATGGGTGTCCTCTTTTCGGAAATACATGGGGTTCCCTGTTTTCCTTGGTGGCTTGGACACCGTAGGCCCATGTCTGTATGGTGTGCCCGTCTGGAAAAAGTGTGAAATTCAGTTGTCAGAACTGACTTGGGGTTACCTGTGTTTTAGGCTTTCCCCTTGGTGCCCAGGTAGGTGCACCCACACATGTGAGGTACCGTTTTCATCGGGACACCTGTGGAAACGCAGGACGGTAGGCCATGTGTTGTTGGCGGCGTGTTTCGGTGGGTGAGCCGAGTGAAATGTGCGGAAAATGTGTTTTTTTCGGCACATTTCAGACTTTGCCGGGGTTTCTGGGTAATAAATTCTGCGCCGATATGCGTAAGTCATACCTCCGCGGATTCCCATGGGTGTCCTCTTTTCGGAAATACATGGGGTTCCCTGTTTTCTTTGGTGGCTTGGACACCCTAGGCCCATATCTGTATGGTGTGCCAGGGTTTCAGGGTAATAAATTCTGGGCCGATTTGTGCAAATCAGACCTCTGCGGATTCCCATGTGCGTCCTCTTTTACAAAATGCTTGGGGCTCCCTGTTTTCCTTGGTGGCTTCGACACCGAGGCCCATATCTGTATGGTGTGCCCGTCTGGAAATATGTGAAATTCAGATTGGGGTTAGCGGTGTGTTAGGCTTTCCCCTTGGCGCCCAGGTAGGTGCACCCACACATGTGAGGTACCGTTTTCATCAGGACACATGTGGGAACGCGGAAAGGTATGACATTTGTTGTGTTTGTGTGGTTTTCACAAAGTTTTGACCCATTTGCTGGTGCCCTTTGTCACACAACCCTTTCATTTCCCAAATGTGCCCTACATTTAGTCGCTGCTTTAGGCACTACACACTTTTGTAACCTGCACAAGTCACCTACCCTTGAAAAGGTCTGCCTGTGCTCTCTCAAAAAATGTATGCTTTCCGTTCCTCAACACATTGGTTTTCCTGATTTACACATGCTAAGTACGTCTGCTCAGGCCGTAAGCATAAAACTCCTGTGTACCATGGCTCAGTGTTTGGCTTGTGGTATTGCTTGTTTTGTGAAACACTACAAAAAATGTGTGCTTTCCTAACTGCAAGAGTCAGGGGAATGTAGCGGAGCATTGTTTTTCTCAAAATTCATAGAAGCCATTGCCGTACCAAGCCAATCATGTCCACAACATACCTTTTTTTCGGTCATTTTCCTGCTTTTTCCCCAATCTATGGCATTTTCCCCTACCTAGTTATTGCCCGACCTGCGCAAATCACCCCTTCCTAAGCTTGGAATTTTGTCTACTTCTGTCCTCCAATTCGGCTTTCCTACCCTTTTCTTCCATTCCGTCCGTGCATGTCCAATTGGCAAAAATCGCCAAAATCGCCTTCCTCTCACAAAACGGTTGATAACCACATCAAAATAATGTTTTTACGTTTCCACTCGACCTGTTCTTGAAATCCAGGAAATTAGGGAATTCAGCAAAGCAAACCATTTGTTCTTAGCTCTTACAAGGAAAAAAACACAGGCTTCTTTGTACATCATTTTAGTTGCATTTTTTGAAAAAACACAACATTTTCGCCCTTTTTGGTTATTTTCTCTCACCCCCATACAGCAACTTAGGATTCCTGGGTGGCGTTACGACCGGCTACATGTGGGGAAAAAAGGGGCCACATTTGGCCGAGATATCTCATGTAACAAAAAAGTTACAAGGCAATGAATGGCCACATACCGAAATCACAAAAAAAGGCCTTGGCACTGGGGGGAAATATCCAAGGGTTAAAAAAAGGAAACTCTTACCAAACCCAGCGTGCTTCGGGTATTAAGTGATTCAGTCATACAACTCTCAGAGACATATATGACAGAAATACAACTCTTTGGTCATTCTTATCTCCCCAAAATGCTCATTAATATGCAAAACAGCCAACATCTCATTGGCTTTATTGGGGCCACTTCATATTATCTTTGGAGTTCTTTCTATTCAATACACACATACACTGTTAAGCAACCACGTTTATATTCAAATACACAACATGCATTTTAAACCGTTGGAAAAATGTGGTTATCCCATTTGAAAAGTAAAGGTCAAACACAGAGTACTCACAGGTGGCACTAAAATGATGCCCAGAAGCAAGCACTGATTTCCCTGCCTACCCTGCCTAGCCCCACATTCCAGAGGTCTGTGGCTGCCCAAAAGGTGCAACCATAAAATTGATCATAGATAAGTTAAAATGGCGAAGAGTAAATCTGAAGGCGCAAGTGCTTCAAGAATCCTGTGAAAGGATACCCAAAGCCAAAGAAGGGTGAGAATAAAAACTGTGTGCAAAGGTACACGCTGTTTCACAGCTGTGAAGGTGTCCCGTAAAGGTATCCATTCAGTCATCTTTACAGGAGCTGCTCAGTGCTAACCAGGCAAATGGCATCCCGGCTAGGTTCATCATGTGTCTTAGATGACATTCCGCTGCACGCTCAGTACTACCAGGAGAACCAACTGCAAAGTATGTCACACAATGCATAACTGTGATGTTTATAAGTAATCTTTATATTAATTATATTATAAGTATAAGGTAGGACATTTACTGTGAAACAGTACTTAAAACGACACCAGGACATCTACATCTAAACCCACAAATCTAAAAATGTTCCGATGTACTGCACGGTCCAACCAACTCTACGGAGTTAACAAACATTTTAAATTGCCTTAAACACAAGCTGGCAAAACCCATAGCCTAAACCACACAGGTATATTGTGTTGGAATTCCGATACATTGCTCAATTTTACTCAGAGTATTGGGTATTTTGAACAATTGCACAAACAGCAATGATGTAAAGAGGATGTACCACTTCATTTGTTATAAAAGGTGCCTGGATTGTGCAGCTACGAGGAATGATGTTTCGCATACATTAAATTTCAGGGTCGCCCTTATCCATTACTCCACCACAAGAATGCACAGCCAAAGATTCCAAGAACCTTATCCAACTGTCTTCACTCTACAAAAGTGCTTATTCCATGGGGGCAGAGTTTACAACTTCACTTGTGATTTTGCCATATTTAAATGGCATTCCAGCCCTAGGGATTGGAGGTACATTGGCTGATGCAGGTAACTTGTCTTATTTAAATGTTGCCCTCTGCTAACACCAGAGCTGTAATCATGAGAAGGGGGTTACGTTCTTTTCACTCAACATTTTATAAGATGTGTCTGTACCACTTGCACTTTACCATTTGACAAGACCGGATGTAGAAATTTAGTTACGTTGCATTAATATTACAGACCAGTCTAAGCCCTTCTCATACAGTGACTTCATGCAATTTTTGAGCGAAACAAGATATTAGCATTGAAACCAAAATTCCTTGTTCCAACCTTCTCTCACTTATGTCCAGTCGGCAGACTGCTTATGTTCTTATTGCTTCCTCTAAAAGATTGTTGAACACACTGCCTTCTCCAAATCTTCGGCAGCAGACCTCTGAAAACACTCTTTCAACTAACATGACATAGAAGATAAGAGGCTTCAATTAACAGAGAGGAAGCAATAACTTTCTAATCCATATAACCTTAAAAACGTCCTTCTAATGTTTTGTAGCCAAAATGGGGTACAAAATGGGGGTGAAGGCGCATAGTTTGGAAAACGGAGAATTTGTTGAAGGGGCGGAATATGGTGAAGGTGGAGAGTCTGCTAGAGGTGGAGTAAAGTGGGGTAGGGGTGCATGCAATTATTTGGGCCTAGGGCAGCAGAAAGCCTAAATACGCCACTGCAACCAATCAGGGCAGGAGGCCAGATGATGGCTCTAGTGCTTTGAATTTGCGTCCGAGACGGGCGAGCCAATAGCTTCCAGCATTGGAGTTGGTGCTCAAGTCAGTTGCACTGGAGCTCACTCCCAATGTTCCTTGGCGATGATTAGGGGACAGTGCTCTCCTATGTCTTGAGCGCCTTCTGTCTTGCTCTCCCAGTATTTTTGAATAGGCTTTATCCCCAACAGAGGTCCAGTGAAACCTTCTGGTCTTGAGAGTCCAAAGATGAATCAAAAGAAGGGGCGAGGCCCCCTTACTTATAAATGCAAAATGACAGAGTGGCTTGGTCCAAAGCAAGTCTGCTGTAAGGGTTCCAATCCAGGCTGTTGTAACAAGTGGCCTTTACCTTCTGACATCACACTCAGAGTGCCTTACCTGCAGGAAACGGGGGTGACAGGAAGTGTTAGAGAGCCCTAACAGTAACTAAGATGGTGAAACCCCTCTATCAGCCCAATTCCCTTCTGGCTACTTTAATTCTGCCTGCCCCTTCCCATGCCTGCAGATCTAAAAAAGGACTCAAGTCATCAGCACCTTGGTTCGAGTTACGTCAGTCCTGGTTTTGAAGTACTGATTCCCAAGAGATCTCCTGGTGAGTGTTCCTGTGCCCTGAGAGGAAGGTGTTGCCCTTCTTGCATGAGGACCAAAAGGTAGCAGCCTGCCCACTGTCCCACAGGGCAGCTGTAGAAACACCTAGGTCAGACAGTAATACACATTAGTTCGGTCATAGCTAGGCCCTTCTCACAGAGCTGACACTAGTGTGGTATCAAATTGTTGTGGCTGTAAAAATGTGTGATACTTTTTTTCCTCCTTGTTCAACCTCAGGAATGAGTAGATGTTTGAACTGTTGGGGATTTTAGTCCAGCATGGCGGCTATGTTTGCCGTACGTGCTGCAAGCTTGTGACACGCGTTGTACATTAATAAAGGGCGATCGCAACAAGCGCTACTTAGCAGAGTTAAAAACGTGGTATCAGAGTGCCTGCGGAAAGTGTTCCTATCAGAAGACATTATTCTGAGATGAGGTAAGCAGTGCTCCTGGCTCCGGGCACCTGGGAATTTGTAATCTGATGTTTCATATGATGTGGCAGTTCTAGAATGGTGACAGTGGCTTTATATTACCATAGATGCGACCGAGCGTTGCACGCTCCAAACAACTGAAAGAAAGCTCCATTAAGTCCCATATGCCAATCCCACCAACAATAAGTTGGGAAGAATTATAATAAGCAGCTACTGATCTGTGGTGTCCATGCTTTCTAACGCAAATTAGAGAGCACCTTCAAGTTTTTTTTACCATAGCTGTCTGCTACATCATTGCAAGAGATGTTGACATTGCAAATTGCAGCTAAATTGTTGATGGAAGCTATCCATGTACAATCTAAATTAGCGGTAATTCATAAAACCTCTAATGAAAAATAACAGGAAAGAAATGGTGGAGGGAAATAACTATTGCAGATACAGATGGATTGACTAAGTGTATATTTGTAGTTATAGAACCAGTAAGAAGTATCCATGAGGAACTTTATGAGGCATTTGTCCCTGGTAAAGAAGGGAAGGCAGCCTGCTGGCTCTAAAGGTCTCAAAGAAGACGGATAATAATAATAATAATAATAATAATAATAATAATAATAATAATAATTTTATTGTGAATTAGTCCAAAATCTGAACTTTAAACAAAAAACTTTACACAAAAATAGACATAAATCATTCAATCTACTAAATATATACAATCACTACTACTTCAATTACACACAAATGGTCATAAATAAAATAATATGATGGTCACAGATGTAATAATCATAATACTAACAATGCTAATAGTGTTAAAATACCAGAAAATAATCATGAAAGAGTGTGCTATACATCCATCCCCAGAAATGTTTGCAGTAGCAATGTGAGGGTGCCGATAATAATACTAATACTCTTCTTGTTCTTGATCTTATTCTTACTCTTCTTACTGTTAGTCCCCCCCAAGCTCTTTATCATAAGTCAGCTTAGGTAACATACCTTTGACATGTAGCCATACTCTATTTAGCGCCAGCTGGATTCCAATGGTATCTGAATTTAAACAATAATCCCAGAAGGCTTCTCCCGTAATAGCTTCATAATTATGCACCCGTCCACCCAGCATACACATGATTGTAGGACCAAGTCAAGGGTACTGGGTCAACACATGTCTAGTTGTTTCCAGGTTACCCACTATCGCACAGATACAACAACACCTATGCCCAAGCAAGGGCCCACTACCATGAGTACCTGTAGTTGGTTGGTGCGCATCCTTAACATAAATTGACGCACCTCAGGATCAGGGCAAAGCATCAGATAGTGCTGAGTGTTCCTGTATCTGTGGATAACATGGGAAACCGCCTCATTCCCTTTCAGGGAGGCCAAGTGTACATAATTCTGATTCCAGTCCCATCTATTCATTTTGTGCATAAAAGATTTTTTAAGATGTACAGAGGGCAACGTTCTTTTATTAGCATAAGACCAGTCTATGTCCAGGAATAGGGACTCATTTAATTGCTTATAGTTAAGTCCACAGGGGGCCTTTTCACCTTCAAAATGGCTACCCGCCAGTGAGAGCAGTTTGCAAGCCAGTGCAGTGAGAGCCTTCAAGTAAAAAGCTCCTCGGGCACACAATGCCATGCCTCTAAGAGAGGTCAAACCCAGTTCCAGTCTTAAGAATTGGATGGAACAAGACAGGCCCATGCCCAGCACTGATCACCAGGATTGACCCTCTAGTGTATTCAACCAATTCAGGTCCTGCCTTGCCAATGCCTCTAGGCCGTACAGGATGGCTGGTACAAAGCATTGTTGGTAAAGCTTTATAATCCCAGCCATACTGTACCCTGCCGTCCCATTGGCAAATTTACAGGCCTGTAACGTAAGGAGTTTGGCTCGTCTCTTTTTTTCGGCAATTATCAGGTTGTATTTAGGCTGGCCATCAAATTCCAGCCCTAAGTACGGGTATGACTGTATGAAACTAATCGTACCCAGACTGGTGTCAACCCCCAAGCGACTAGGTCCCTTTCTGGCAAGCGCCACAATCTTCGTCTTACCCAAATTAATGGTTAAACCTAGCTGGGCCGACTAGAGTGCCAGCTCTTCCAACATGTTTTTTACATCAGTCAGCGTTCGATCAAACAATATTAGATCATCAGCATATAACATGCCTACTATGGGAGAATTCCCTAGTTTAGGTGGACAGTTTGCTTTCGTAGCTATGCCAGGGAGGAGGTCAGCTATATACAGATTATATAACGTGGGCGCTCCCACACATCCCTGTTTGAGTCCCATGTTAACAATGATCGAATCTGTAACTTCTCCCTCATTGTTGAGTCTAACATTGGTGCTGTTTTCACTACATAGGGTCAGCAATATGTGGGAAGGCGGATAATCATGTTTTAGGTCGATGTTGTTCTGTCAAAACTAGTATTAGGGAAGGTCTTGCATATACAAACTGAGAAACTTAGTTGATTTAAGGATTGTGTTTCTCTGACCATTCACTAGTTGACCATGTTCCACTACAAATGGTCTGACATTAGACCATGATCAGCAGTGTATGGTTCACTGCGATCATTGATATATTGTATGTTGTTTACATGGTTTTTATGTGATGTTGTCTTTGCACATGAGTAATGTTTACAATAGTTAGGGTAATTTATCTACACTTTATTGTACGTATTGATATGAATTTAGATGGTTTTCTACTTATTTTATTGTAAGCCAAGTGTTACCTATTTTTTCTATAATTAATTAAATTGATGTCATTTGAATTGTAAGATCCTATCCATTGTGTTATTCGTTCGCTGTTTCCCTTTTGGATTGATGTTTTAAATTATGGACTAAAGTTGAAAAATAATTGCATTTTGTTCCTGTAAGACACCCACTTTTTGCATGTTCATAAATGTGTGACACTAGCAGCCACCATACCACACAGGGCATGGTTTATATTTACAGATTTACATGCCACCAGGCTGACTAGGTTACACAATTATTATAATTTAGATGAGAGGTATAGACAGTTAAAAAGCCTCCTCTACCTGAAGGAACTTTGCGTTCCAGCACCAGTCAGGAATGCACATGTGACCTTGCAACCTTCCCTGTGCCGCTGGAGGGCTGGTGCTGAGGTGCCAGAAGGCTGTCTCAGCAAAGGCACATATATGTGCTATACTTTCACACAGAGCATTTATGAAGGGGGGAATGGTTAGAAGACTCCCCCTTTAAGAAACAGAATTACCTGCATCATTTTATAAAAATATTATTAAAAAGATAGGGCTTGCACATCCTCACAAATAGCAATCCGTCACACAGGAGAACTTACTCGTATAGCCCCCCCAAATCCTCTCATGTTCTCACAAAGAAATGTTTTTTAGGAATTTGTGTCAAATTAACCACAAATGGTGCAATTTAAAGTTCACTAGACCAGTGACATTACCAAAAAACCGGATGGGATTAAAAACCAAAATTAACATTTTAATCGTAACAGGGAGCATGGTAATGTTGTAGTTGTGATTTAGTTGTGATTTATTTGTTGGTTTGTTAGTTTGTTTGTTTATTTATATAGCGTGCAAAACCCTGAGGTATCTATTTGCTTAAATTTAAGAGATTAGTTTCAGTGCTTAAGGTTATAGAGATGGAAGCGTAAGTGGTAAATTACAACATCGTTCAACGATCATACGCAAAGTGCAAAAGAGAAGTACATGGTGATCACATCCATTGAGCCTGAACCCATGTTGTACGGTGGCAGCAGCACACAGATGCAAAAGTCAAATCAGTGGACAAATACATGGAACCTACCCCAAGTTACAGGGCGGCAGCAACACTCAGATGCAAAAGGCCAGCAATGGCAAATACATGGTGCATACCCCATTTTGCAGGGAGGCAGCAACACACAGATGCGAAAGTCAAACAATGGGCAAATACATGGTGCCTATCCCATGTTGCAGGGCAGCAGCAGCACACAGATGCGAAAGTCCAGCAGTTGCCAAATACATGGTGCCTACCCCATGTTGCAGGGCGGCAACAGCACACAGATGCGAAAAGTCCAGCAATGGGCAAATACATGGTGCCTACCCAATGGTGCAGGCGACCAGGGAGGGGTGGGGGGCACACACAGCATCAGAGGCAACCAGGGGGAGTATATAGGGGGCACACACAGCATCACGGGCGACCGGGGAGGGGCACACACAGCATCACAGGCGACTTGAGGGTGGGGTGGGAACACACAGCATCACGGTCGACCAGGGGGGTGGGGTGGGAACACACAGCATCACGGCGACCAGGGGGGCGGTGAGCGGTACACACAGCATCCCAGGCGACCGGGGGGCACACACAGCATCATGGGTGACATGGAGGACTAGGGGCCACACAGAGCATCACAGGCAACCAGGCAGCATCATGGGCGACATGGGGAGGTGGGTGGTACACACAGCATCACGGGCGACCGGAGGGTGGGGGGGCACACACAGCCTCACGGGCGACCAGGGGGAAGTGCACCTGAAGCGGACAGGGAGCAGACAGGGGGCTTTGTCATGGGCCTTCGTAGATGGTGCCAGCTCCCGCCTCCCGGTTGCTTTGATTGGGCTGTTAAGGCCCAGGAAACCAATGCGGGTGGGAGTCAGGCCAGGATTTAGTGCAAGGTGCAGCTCCTAGTTCATGGTGCATGTCCTGCTGCATAGTTCATCGATCCCATTTAAGACTGAGTGGCGCTACAGTTGGATTGTCTATGAGTTGTCAATAAGCAGTCAGTACGGAGGTCCCAGGCAACTGACTTGAAACTGTGGGCCCTGAATTTATGCCATGGCATAGCATCATCTGATGTGACATCACATAATATGGCATAGCAAGGCAGGAAAGGTGGAGCAAGAATGTTCTGCATGTATATAAACAAATAAATATGACCCACTGTGATGTTTCCAAAAAGGATGTTCCCAAGTTGTTGGCTGGTCTGTTGGGCAAGGTATGGTAACAATAACCCAAACAAAACCCGTGAGCCTACCTGGACTGCTAGTACAGGCAATGACACCAATTTTACAATAGAACATTTATTTTCTAAAATCATTTTTGCATTCCCCCTAGGTTTTGACTTCAAGATTTACTTACATGAAAAAAACTATTTATGAAACAGTATATTACCATGCATCTCCTAAAACCAATGCAATGTGATAAAGTGACAAAGTGTGCAATGTAAACCACAATACACCACTGTGCAAAACATGACATTCTTGGCTTTTCAGTCGTAAGTTTTGTGATGTGTGGGCTAATCGGCACACATTTCCCTATGCTCACAGCACGACATACACATATACCCGTGTACTCCCATCTCCAGAAGGGGGAGGGCCAAACCGTCCCCCTGCCATGGCCAGCCTGATTAACTAACAAAGGCTCCAAGGATCCGCCCTATATTTTTGTTGAGCCCTGGCGCTGGGGGCAGCGATTCACATACTAATCAGAGAGTAATGAGAGTAATTCAAACAGGCTCCCATGGGACCTGGCTGCAGAGGCTAACAAAGGAGACAGTCAACCCCAACAACCTTTCATATGCAACTGTGTCAACCTGAAGTCAGCTCCAGCTCTCAGTATCGATTGACAATGAAATGTCATGTCTGGGACTGCGTGTTTACAGTAGTCCTCCCTGCAGGGGGAGCCCATTAATAAGGTACGAGTATGTGGTTTGCAGGAGCCAGAAAGTATGGTTTTGCAGCAGCTTCAAGGGAGACCTGCCACTTTAATCAGTAACCACAGAGAGCTCCATTAAACAGAGAGACCCTTTGATCCACAACACGCAGGAAGATGGGTGGGACTCAGTACTACATGTTTTCACCCCTTTACCTTTTCTGTTGCAAAGCACTCTGGTTATGGCCTCATGCATACACGAGATTGTTGGTGGGGACCCACGATGGATTCATTAAGGTAGGCTTACCCTACACCAATCCCTGTGGTCCATTTGGCTTTAAAAGAGGGCAGAGACCCTCTTTTGGCAGATCATTTGAAGGCTTCACCAGAAACAGAAAGAAGAACTCATCGTTGGGCCCAGTCTGAAGGTACAGTCTGCCTTACATCTTCCACAAGTGAAGGAAGGCCAAGACCTCCAAGAGGGAAGCAAAATCCCTTCCCTAAACATCTTCCAAGGAACAGAGGGCGATCCGAAACCAGAGGACACTCCAGGAGCTCCAGGAACGGCACCCAGCCAGCAAACAGCATGCCCTGCTAAGTTCTGCAGCAAGCTTCCTAGGTGGGAAGTGCCAGAGGGTCCCTGTACCCAAAATCAAGGTCAAGGCAACTGTCTGCAACACACTCCTCAGCTTTGGGCCGTACGCCTTGAACGACGCCGCAAGCCCAGCAAAGAAAATAGGAGAAGCATCTATCGACATCTGCCTTAAAGGATGTTTTTGAGCCAGTCAAGTCCCTCGAGGTGCAACTGACTGAAACACTGCAGTAGCTTAGAGACTTCCGAGACGCCTTGACCAGTGCTTCAGAACCGCCAACCAGCCTGCAGCCATCAGTCCAGCCTCGCTCACCAAATTGGTTGCTGCCTGATACCTGCAGCTGTCTGCACCTTGAACTCTGTCGCAGAAGCTTCAAAGCGCCCTGAAACTGACTCGAACCTGTTGAACACCTACAGCACAAAGTACATTGTGTATCTGTCCCCCTGTATCTTCTCCAGATATTCTACGACCCATTGCTCCCTTTGTGCTGAAACCAAATATCCGTGAACTGAAATTATTTTCTATACCGACTACCCTCCTGACAGCATCCCGAGTGCATCCCTTTTCCTTTTTTTAAACGGTCTGTCCTCTGCATTCCTTTACAGGGTGGGTTGTATTTCGTAGTGTGCTAGAACTGTCTGTTGTGATAATAATAAAGTAGATATTTTTATACAACCTTGACTGAACAGTCCCTTTTATCATTGGTAATAATTGGATTTTCGCTGTTTTGCAACTAACCAACGATCTAAAACCTTTCGGAGATAAGCCTGCCGTTCCAGCCATGTTACCAAAATTGGACAAGGAGGTTTATTATTTGCTTGTGTTTCCAGTCTGTTTGAATCCTTTGTGGATTCAGCTGCAGTCATGGGATCTAGGTGGAGCATTGCGCACAGCTTAGTCACCAAACGATAAAAGTACTGTTGCAGGCAGCGTTTAGACACTGTTATGTATTTGAAATAATCATGGATATTAACATAGACTGCCGAGGGCATGAGCAAGGAAGTCCTGCACGTCCTATGTCAGGAGAGGGGACTTCCCCACAGCACTAAGGTTAATAAATCTGAGTTGCTGACTAGCCTCCAAGCATGGGTAGAAGCGAGGGCGGTTGGGGTGAAGACCCCAGCGCACGGGTTAGACTCTGTCTAGCTGAATGAAGGAAGACCTTCCGGGAGGGGTAGTGGAAAGCATGGTTTCACAACACTCAGGAGTGTGAGGTCAGGGCTAGTGCAGCATCCTGCAGGTCGCAGTCCTCTGCAATGTCTCTAAGTAGCCCTGCAATTGTTCCGGGTGTTAAGGTAACAGCTAGAAAGCACCTGCTGGAGGAGAGGAGATTAGCGCTTGAGGAACAGAAACAGCCGAACAAGGACACCATAGAGCTGAGTATGCTGGAACTCAAAGAGAAGGAAGCTAACAGATCCACCTTTAACGAAAGCAGCAGTACTGGCTCAAACCAGGGTGCCGGGAATCAGCTCTGGTGCCACATCCCCAAAGACTTAGTTCAGGCTTACAAAGTGGGGAAGGATATTTGTGACTGGTTTGAAGCACTCCGGCTTGCGTTTCAGCTGCAGGAGTGGGACAAGGTACTGAGGGTTGCAGCCCTGATGAGTCGCTTACTGACACCAGGGACTAGTGCAATTCTTGGGGAGGGAGGGAGGATATAGGCAAGCTTTTAAATACCACCAAGGCATCCCTTGGGTATTGGGACATGGGAAGTCGGTTGCTGGGAATCCCGGTGGACTGGGCCCACAGACCCAGGTGCTAGAAAACTCAGAATTTAGTCCTAATAAAGCCGGCGGTAATACAGGGGGCTAAATGGGATTTTCACCACCAGAAAAAAGCTGGAAGTAAAACAGCCCATTTAGCGCCCAACTCATGATAGGGCCAGCCCTTAAATGCAGCGGTGGTAATACCGTTACCGCTGCATTTAAGGACTACTGCCCAACTTGTGATGAGGCCCTCTGTAGGATAGAAGACTTCATCAATACAAACCATACTGGGACGAGGAAGAGTGAGGCTTGCCCAAATGGGAGTGCATAAAGCCACTGACACAAAGAAGAACAGGCAAGGAGGCAAAAGCCCACTGTGGATTCAAAATACACAGTACAGTCAACTAGAGTCAGCCCCAGCGATAAAAGGGAGGAAGGACTGTGTACATGATATATATGATGCTATTTTATTAATAGCGTGCGTATACACAAATGTTTCAAGGCATGACGAGGCAGGCGAGGGGAACAAGGGGGGACCAGACAATGATCTTACTAGGCCTTGTGACATTGAGATCACCCAAGTGCATGGGAGAGGGAAGGGGAGATGTGCAAGGGGAAAGGGGAGGAGGAGCAAGTGCAAGACATAGGATCAAAAATTGAAAAACAAGAAGTGAGGCCAGCAGGTGGCAGTGCAGGGTTAGGTGCAGAAAACAAGTGTAAGATAAGTGCAGATAGGGGGATTGTAGGGATTCAGATACAGCCCCAAGTGCAGGGTTGGCAGGAGACAGTGCAGGTGTGCAACTGGGAGGGCAGGGACCTGGGCCTGTGATTCAGAGGAAGCCAGGTAAACCAGTGGAGTATCAGACAGGAGATTAGCAGGGAAGATGAAGAGAAAAGGCAGAAGCAAAGAGGAATCTCTTGAGCTGCTTCCGGAACCGTAGATGGTTCTGCTCAAGTTTCAGAGAGGGAGGGAGGCTGTTCCAGAGGGAGGCGCCAGCTTAAGAGAGAGAGATCTGCCCCCAACCCGTTCCTTGGAAAAGCGACTGACCCTCAAGGAGTTGGAGATGGTTGAGCGACAGGCTCGAGAAGGAAGATACTTCACAAGAGAAACCTGGAGATATTTGGGTCCCAGGCCCTAGTAGGTACCTTGACAGATCCTCCCTGGAGGAACCGAGAGCCAGTTAGAAGCTTGCCTCAGAGAACGAGAAAGGCTGACGGAGCCTCCCTGAACAAACGCAGTGTTCCCCGTTATCCAAGCTGGAGAATTGGAAGCCCGGGGAAGATTGGGGATCAGACCACGCGGTTAGGCTGAGAAGCATACGCCCAGAGGAAGCAGACCTGGGAACGCTGTAAGGCACGCAGAGACAAGTGGAAGATGTTCGGAAGCCCGTGGCAGGAGGAAGCAGATACGCGAAGCCACCTGAGCAAGCCAGTAATGCCACAAAACATACTTGGGTTACCGTACGAGGTGGTGGAGATAGAAGAGATCAAAGGAGGCAGTTGGGGAAGGCAGAGGAACCTGATCTCCCACGTATCAGTACTTGGAAAAAAACTAAGAGACAGTCACATGAAAGCCAACGCCTGACAGATTAGTGAACCAGGCCTGGGTACAACATGCAATAAACTAGAGAGAGGGGTCTGGGACCCATACAAACTCGGGAAAGCTCGCCAAGAGCAGCACACCAGGGTCTGGGACTCATTCGAAGTTGGGGAAGCCCCGCAAGAGCAGCACTCGAGGGTCTGGGACCCATATGAAGTCAGGGAAGCCCCGCAAGAGCAGCACACAGACAATCCAAAGAAGCACACAAACAAGGGGCTGGGGCCCAGAGCAAGTGAGGGAGGTCCATAGATAACTTAAAGGGGTTGAGGACCCCCACAAGCGAGAAAGAGAAGTGAAGATAAGGGATTGAGCATCCACTGCAAAAAAAGAAGAGACATTTTCTGGAATACTAAGATCTACAGCCAGGTCTGGCAGGATAATGAACCACACTTGATGATACATTTGTGAGCTGGAGAAAGAATAGAGGAAGCGACTCCTCATGATACTTGGGAACTGTATTTTTGTGATAAGAACATCTACAGTAAAATCTGGCAGGATAGAAGCCACATTTGATGCTACAATTGTGAAAGAACAGGGGAAGAGACTCCCCCGACCCCACTGTCATGCTGCCTACCTCCAAGGAGCCAGGTCCGACCCAGCAACCCCAGAGGCAGGCATCATTTCCCCCAGGGGAGTGCCAGCGGGCCCAAGCTGGGGCCCTTTGGACGCAGTCCTGGCGCCTTAGGCGCCAGGCTCATGTTGGACCCCTGTCCTGGCGCCTTAGGCGCCAGGTTCATAAAGCTAGACATGCGTTCAAGTGTTTTAATGTGCACTTACCTGATGCAGACCGTGCTGCTACATCCAGGCCCTCTTGATGCCTGAATGGAACTACTTTACCTGTGGGACTACTTTCCACCCGGGTGTGGTCGGGGAAGGATACATACCTGATCGGTGGAAGGATACACACTTGGAACTTCTTCCAAAGCTATTTAAACCACACCCGATCAGCAACTCACGCTTCGCGTTGTTCTGCTCCTCGCAGCTGGACGCTCACCGTGTCAGCTCCTGCATCTGGACCTCAGCCACGTCTGTCAGTATCCTGGCTCACCTGCAAAGGGAGACAAAAGACCTTATCTGCTAAATCAGCACCACAGAGACTTCACACCGACGATCCTGAAAAGGTAGACATCATTTTTAAAAGCATTTCGCTACGATCGCTGCAGCGCTGCATTTCTCTCACCTATCCTGGACGCCTCCATCTTCAGCAGCGATCATCCGGATCCACAGCCACTTCCCAGAGCCTAGAGAGAAAAAGACAAGAACAAGGTGAGAGAAGGAAAGGAATAGGAAAAGCTCAGTTTCCTTCTAAGACTTACCTGTTGGGTCATTCCCATTTCATTTCGGGTCTTGCCGCTTCCAGGCATTTTCCGGACCCCGGCCCCTATGGGGAAAAAAGACAAAGACATTGAATGAGCGAATGCAAAGACATTACCCGAGCGCTCATCCAGAACTTACCTGTCATTTACTGGAACTGCACGTTTCACTTCGGGTCGGCGCCATATCTCCGCCATTCCGAACCCCGGCCCTTAAGGGGAAAAAGACATAAGCATTAGCGCTTGCTGCAACAAGACAATGAACATTATTTTTAAGCTTGGACTTTTGAACTTGCAGCAGAACTTTTACAGCGCCTTACCTGAATAGTCAAGCTTACCTGAACTCCCATCAATCCCCAATCCAGTAAAGTAACTGGGCTTCAACGCGCCCCTGCATCAGAAGCAGGATGGAGAGCTCATCCTTCCTGACCCTAAGGTGAGACTTCACGGGGAATCGTGGAAGGGTATCGTGGAGGGTTGGAAGAGAGTGGGAGGCTTGAGCATAACTCAGTCAGTAGGTAATACTCCCTTTTCACACACAGGGGAATATTCCTGCGAGCCAGAGAAGCCAGAGTAGAGGGGCCCTTCCTGTCCATCTTCAGAGTCCTGCGCTTCACCATTGAAGAAGCATCAGCACCTGAAGCCGGACCTGCGCCTCCGTGGGAATCAGGTGAGCATTACAGAACGCGAAGCCTACCCACAATTTCCCACCCGGGCGCTATGGAGACTTCCGAGACTGACCAGCTGGCCCAGCTTTTGGGGGAATTACGGGCAGAGGTGCACTCAGCCCGCCAGGAGACTAACGACCTCAAAAGAGAACTGATCCTATCCAAGGAAAGAACAGATGACCTAGCCAAAAGGTTATTACAGGCCCAGGCAGGGAACACTCCGTTACCTAATTCCGGAGACATTCCCACATCAATGGGTTTGAATAACCCGGTACAAATCAATCTACCTGGACACATGCCTTTGGCCCCGCCTGAACGTTTTGCGGGGGATCCCAAGAAATATGCCGTCTTTATGAACCAATGTCGTTTACACTTTCTATGCAGACCCGGAGCCTTCCCTAACGACCAGACCAAGGTAGCCTTTATACTATCTTACCTCAGTGGCAGTGCTGCCGATTGGTCTATTCCATTGGTAAATCAGGATGATCCCATTCTCCAGAATTTTCAGGGCTTCCAGGCCAGCATGGAAAGATTGTTCGCTCGACACTCTCAAGGACAGGCCCTTGATAACAAACTGCTATCCTTACGACAAGGTAATCAGGATCTTCTGCCCTACATTGCCACCTTTAACAGACTGGTTGTGGAAACTGGATGGCCAGAAAACAAAAGGATCACATTGTTTCATCGAGGCCTGCGCGGAGAGCTTAAGGATGTTCTAGCTCAGATAGTAAACCCACCCCAGGTCTGCGCAGACTACATAGACTTGGTGGTTCAACTTGATCACAGACTTCAAAATAGAAAAGCAGATCGGTTCAAGTACGAAACCCGAATACCGATCAAAACCCACGCTAACTCCAAGAGTACCGACGTATCCGAACCTATGCAAATCGGTGGTGTTAAAGGACCATTAACGCAGAAAGAACGAGAGAGAAGGCGGCAAATGCAACTTTGTCTGTATTGCGGGACTTCCGGTCACTTTCTTCGAAATTGTCCAGTTAAACCACCTAAGAAGGTGGTTGGAGCTACTGATAACGAATTATTGACACCTGATTCGGGAAACGACCTAGCCCGACAAGCGTAGGGGTCCGCTTGCCGAGCTTGAAAACTAACTCTTTGACCTCGCATTTTGTCATGCCAATGGTGCTTGTGGACCCAAAACAGCCTCAGCAGTTGCATGCTATAAAAGCATACATCGACAGTGGAGCTATTGGAAATTACATAGACCGTGAATTGGCTTCCAGGATTAAGCTTCCTCTCCGCCCGAAAGTAACCCAAGATGACATTACTACAGTAGATGGAACCGAAATAGCCTCAGGGCCTGTAACGCATTCCACTGTTGAAGTGACACTGGCGGGTCAGGATGGACATCGGGAAGCAATCGTGTTTGATGTGATCAAGGCCCCACAATTTCAAGTAATTCTTGGAATTCCTTGGTTAGAAACACATAATTCCAGAATTGACTGGCGAGCAAAGAAGATAAGTTTTCCTGATTGTGAACCAACTTGTTATCCAAGAAATCCAGCTATGGGTCTAGCCTCAGCAACTTCCACCCCTGTACAGTTACCGTCAGAATACCAAGAATTCCAAGACGTTTTTCAGAAAGAACAGGCTAACACGTTACCTCCCCATCGGTCTTATGATTGCCAAATCGATCTGGTCCAATGCTCAACTACCTTGTAGTAGGATTTATGCTCTTACGGAACCTGAGAACCTGCATTTGCGTCAGTATTTAGATCAGTACCTAGCCAATGGTTTTATTCGCCCGTCCAAGTCTCCTGTCTCTTCAGCTCTGTTCTTCGTGCCGAAAAAAGAGGGCGACCTTAGAACGTGTATAGACTACCGCGCCCTAAATCAAATAACGATTAAGAAACGTTATCCTCTGCCCTTGATCCCTGAGCTTATTGACCAGGTGAAAGACGCTTGTGGGTACACCAAGTTAGATCTCCGAGGAGCTTATCACCTGGTGCGTATAAAAGAAGGCGACGAATGGAAGACTGCATTCCGCACCAAGTTTGGGCTCTTCGAATATCAAGTGATGCCCTTCGGTTTGTGCAATGCACCTGCCGCCTTTCAGTACTTTATGAATGATGTTCTTCGGGAACTTATCGATGTCTTTGTCATTGTTTACATTGACGACATCCTGGTGTACTCTTCTACAGAATCTGAGCACAGAAAACATGTTAGGGCAGTTCTTGAGAAATTGCGCCAGCACAGACTATTTGCAAAACTCGAAAAATGCGTTTTTCATACCACAGAAGTTGAGTTTCTCAGATTCATCCTGACACCTCAAGGAGTCCGAATGGACTCGCGAAAGGTGGACGCCATCCTCAAATGGCCATCTCCTAGCTCGGTGAAGGGAGTTCAGAGCATGCTCGGCTTTGCCAATTTCTATCGAAGATTCATCCCGGAATTTTCCTGAACAGTCCAACCCATCACAGCTCTCCTAAAGAAAAACAAACGCTTTGAATGGACTCTTGAGGCCGAACAAGCCTTTCAGGACCTGAAAACCAAATTCACCTCTGCACCTGTATTGAAGCACCCGCACCAAGATCTCCCGTACATTGTGGAAACCGACGCATCCAGTTCGGCCATGGGAGCTGTCCTGTCGCAAAGAGACCCAAAAACTAACCAACTACACCCAGTGGCCTTTTGGTCCAGAAAATTTTCTCCTCCTGAAATCAACTACGCAATTACCGATAAAGAGTTACTGGCCATCAAATCTGCTTTCAAGGCTTGGCGTCACTACCTTCTCGGGGCAAGACACACCATCACCGTATTTACGGACCACAGAAACTTACAGTATTTAAAGACGGCCAAAGCTCAATCTTCACGACAACTCCGATGGGCTCTATTCTTTGCGGAATTTGATTTTGTAATTACCTATCGCCCTGGCTGCAAGAATGGAAAAGCGGACGCCTTATCCCGGATTGGCATGGAAGAACCTAATTCGAGCTTAGAACCTGTGCCCATCATACCTGAGCAAAGAATCTTAGGCTTAACTTCTTTGCAAACTATTGAGGACATCCAAACGCAAGTAAAACAACTTCTAGACTCTTCAACCTTACTGGAATGGAGTCAAAAGGGTCCTCATTACACCGTTAAGGATGACTTACCCTACTTCCAGGAGCGGTTGTTTCTGCCAAGTAAAGAATTGCAAGAACTTGTTATTGTCCATCATCATGAATCTTTAATGGAAGGACACCCTGGTATCGCTAAAACGGAGGAAAAAATCAAACGCCACTTCTGGTGGCCTTCTTGGAGAAAAGACATAAAGGCCCTCATTACGACCCTGGCGGAAAGTGACTGACCGGACCGCCACAGCGTAAATAGCGTTTCCGCCATTGCACGATGGAGCAAAGTGCGGCCCATTCCGACCCATCGGGCACGAGCACCACGGCATGGCGGAAGTGCAAAGTCCGCGATGGCGGAAATGACCCCAAAACGGCCCACACCGCCGCCGTACGGCGCCCTAGGTGCAATACCGCCACCCATCTTAGCGGACACCGCAGTGAGCGCCAACCGGAAAGTACGGTGACCGTAAATATACGGAAACGGAAGTAAAAACATGGGCCCGGAACGGGAAACATCCCGCCGTACACCTATAAAACCACAAAAT
This sequence comes from Ambystoma mexicanum, assembly GCF_040938575.1. Taxonomy (NCBI): domain Eukaryota; kingdom Metazoa; phylum Chordata; class Amphibia; order Caudata; family Ambystomatidae; genus Ambystoma; species Ambystoma mexicanum. The sequence goes on from NC_090941.1 coordinate 572,493,301, forward strand.
CCACACAACCACTAAAAACACTACCCTGAGACACACCCCAACCCATCATCCACCCTAGCGAAACCAAGAAAAATGGGAAAAGTAGCGAAGAAAGCGTGCGACCGCAAGCGGCAGGTCCACTTCTCCCGTGAGGAACTCACCGTGCTAACAGAGACCCTCCAGGAGAATGCTGCCGTCGTCTTCTCGACGCAAATGACCAGGACGGCACTTGCGAACAAGAAGGCCATATGGGCTCTGGTGGCACAGCGGGTAAGTGCGGTGGGGACCGCACCCCGCAACCCACAGCAATGCAGAAAGCGATGGGACGACCTGCGGATACGCGTCCGTAGCATACTTTCTGCCAACCGCAACATTGCCACAGCCACCGGGGGAGGATCGGAATCACCCATCAAGTTGACCCCCTGGGAAGAAATCTGTGCCTCCACCATTGGAATGGAGAGCATAGAGGGAGTCGGAGGGATGGAGAAAGGAGTGCAGACATCCGAAGAATCAGGTAGGTGGCCCAAATGAAACAAAGCTAAATCCACAATGTCCAATCATGTGAAGTACCATGTGTCCACATAGTGCAACAGAAACACATGTCCAGGAGAACGTCCACACACATTGGCCTGATAGCGCATATTAAAACTCACAATAAATACATAAATAATTAAAAACCCCAAAAACACCCACTACACGTGCAGCAGGCACACCCTAACTGCAGGCTGCCAAACAACTGCACCCTCACTCCACACACAAATGAAACCACCTCCAAGGCCCAGACCCAAATCACCCTCAGGTACCACCCCAATGCATGTGATACAATGCCATTCCAATTCCCACAGACCCATTAATAACCCTCGCCCTCCTTTACTCCACCACAGGGTCCGATCCAAACGACGAGCATCAGGACACCCCTACCAGCACACCTGCAAAGAGGGCCAAGACCAACGGCCAAAGACCCTCCACCTCAGCTGCACGCATCAAGACACGGCAGCAGCACAAATCAGGTGGCAGCACAGAGGAGGGAACATCAACAGGCACCCCAGCAGCCAGCATGCCCACAACAGCAGCACCACAGGTCCCCCCAATGGATGCCACAGAAGGCACTGCCTCTGGTGGCAGCAGCACCATAGGTGACACCCCATTGATGGCAGCATGCTCCGACACAGAAGACGAGGATGTCGAAGTCAGATCCATCCATGACCTGTCCCAATCCCCCTGTCTGTCCCATCCCGTACAACATGAGGATACCACGCAGGGGCACCCACAAGACGACGACTGGCCATCCCCCACAAGCCCTGTGGCAAGGCAACATGAGGTCACCAGCCCCTCTGTGACACCACCGCAAATGGCCATGGCCCAGCAGAGGCAACAGTCCCTCGACCAGTTAATCGTGCAACAGCAGCAACTGGCCACGCTCCTCAAGGACCATGCCGATGAATGTGGGGGCACTAAGGCAGACATAGAAACATCAACTGAGACACTTAGGGCAGAAATGGAGAGAAGTACAGAGACACTAAGGGCACAAATGGAGAGTAGCACCGAGTGCCTGAGAGTCCAAATGGAGAGTAGCACCGAGTGCCTGAGAGTCCAAATGGAGAGTAGCACCGAGAGCCTGAGAGTCCAAATGGAGAGAAGCACCGAGAGCCTGAGGGGGGAACTGCATGCGACGTCCAAAGACGTATGTGCCGAACTTGCCGCAGTGCGCCGTGTGCTCACTGAGCTCTCACAAACCCTTAGGGACATGCATGGACGTGAGCAGGCAGAGACATCATCCGTTGCAAGTTCCGTCCAGGGCAGCCCCCAACGTAGATCTGGGAGGAACCTGCGCTCCACAGGCAGGGGTGCCCCTGATACCCGCAGAGGGGGCTTGCAATAGCGACTGCCCACTGACAATGAGCATCTTTGGACACTGGTGTTCGGGGGGGAGGTAGGAGGGTGGAGGGGGTGTGTTGGGCTCACTTGGGTGGCGGGTCGATAGGGTGTTCAACATGATATCACATATGCCATAAACAATGCACGATCAACCAATGAGATGTGTGGACAATGATCTTTGTGTACTAGGCCATCATAGGCGTACAGTCCATATTGTGCATGTACCAGACACACACAGTGCCACGAGTACCGTGTCCATGTATCAGCCACCAGGCGTGAGTGCTAGAAGCATGCATCAATGAGATGCTGACAAATGTCACGGCCCTCCTGTGCCTCGCAGACTCCTTGAGGTGCTGCCACATCCCCACCCTCATCATGACCATCTTCAGGTGCTTGCAGTTCTGCGTCAGGGGGCATGGGCACATTTCTACGTACGCACATGTTGTGGAGCATGACACATGCCATGACCATCTTTGCAACCTTCTCATGGCGGTACAGGAGTGCCCCGCCAGACCTGCTGAGGCAGCGGAAACGAGTCTTCAGTAGGCCGAATGCCTGTTCAATGACTACACGGGTACGTGAGTGGGCATGGTTGTAGTCCTCCTCATGCTGGTCCCGTGGGTTCCGGACTGGTGTGAGGAGCCATCTCTTCAGTGGATATCCAGCATCACCTGTATGTGGACGATAAACGTATGATGTGGAATGCCATTGCTAGGTACGCACACCCCCCCCCCTTCCTGCCAGGTCATTGCCGAATCACATACCCCACATCATCATGCATGAAATGAGACTCACCGAGTAGCCAGGATCTGTTCCCTGCGTGTCGCTCCATGTAGCGTGGTATTGTAGAGTTCCTCAAGACCATAGAATCATGGGTTGATCCAGGGAATCGGGCACAACAATGTGTAATGATCCTGTTGGAGTCACACACCATTTGTACATTCAGGGAATGAAATTGTTTTCGGTTGCGGTACTGGGCCTCCATGGCATGTGGGACGACCAATTCCACATGGGTGCAGTCGATGGCACCAAGGCAACCCGGTATGCCGCCAAGTGCATGGAATCCCACTTTTGTGTTGGTAATTTCCTGCTCCGAGCGTGGTAGAGAGATGTAGTCGTCTGCGTGCTGCAGGACGGCATCGAGCACTTGCAATAGTGTCCGTGAGAACAGTGGCTGAGAAATGCCATGCAACTGTCCGACTGTGTGCTGGTAGGTGCCTGTGGCCAGGAAGTGGAGTACAGACACCACCTTCAGTAGGGGTGGGATGGCGGTTGGGCTATCTATCATGCTGACAAGGTCAGCCTGTGTCATGTCCACAATGGCGGCTATGGTGTCCCGGTCCAAACGGTAGAGGGTGTGGATCTGCTCATCAGTGAGGTTGAACGGATGTGCTCGGAGGCGTGGGATTGCGGGCTGCCTGCGTGGTGGTAGTGGCTGTGCTGGCGGCCCTTGCTGGCCCTGCCTTGGCCTCCTCCTCCTCCTGCGTCTCCTCCGTGCGGCCGGTTGTAGTTGGTGTTCGTCTTCTTCTTGGAGTTGGAGTACTTGCAGTGCTATCAGGTCCCCCAGGGCCAACATCGCGAGTCCTGCCGGTAGCATTTCGGAGTGGGTGTGGTTGTGGGAGGAGACTGGGTGTGCAATTTATGTGTTTTCAGGCTGTATGGCCTCCACCTGTGGTGATTCATTCCACCTGTGCAAGCTGCTCTCCCCTTTGGCCGAGCACGTCCCGCACACAACGCTGCAATTCGAGTAATGGCATCTTGCTATTGCAATCATGTATTTGTACCCGATGGCCGTGTAACATTGGTTGATATGTTCATTCGGCTATGGTCCCATTGTTTCACATACAATCTTTGCAGTCGCGAACAGACTTGTGAAGGGTCAGTGGAACGTAGTACTCGAGTAACGGTGGGCCCTCATGCATCACTGTACCGAGTTGCACCGACGGGCGGGGCGTCCCATTTGTGGGTGAAGGCAGTTGCCATTTTCACACACAGCCGCACTAGATGGATTAATTTGTGATTTCAAGCGGCCACAGATGCCTTTTCGACGTGATGTTGCAAATGAGGAATTCGAAGGGCGGCGCTTTCGGTTATCAGCTAGCGGCGAGGAGATGCCCACAGGTCTGACTGCAAATATAACGTTCTATTGTTCAATGTCCTTGAGACAGGGGCCATGGCGAGGATGCAATGATTGATATGAATAGTTTGGGATGCGCAATAGCGACGTGGGCGATGAGGCCGGACGTTCCCAAATACATGTTACTTCACAACACTGGAATTACGGGCTGGGGCACTGTGGATTTTGCAGGCTGCATAACGCACAGACTCAATGGATATTTCTAATGTCATGTGAGTAAATATTCAGGCGTTTTTATACCGGGATGAGGGAATGATGAATGGATGCATGGGCAGATGATTTGATACAGAGTTTGCCATGTACAGGGCTTCTTGGAATCTGTCCGCCTCCCCTGCGCTATGTGATGCAGGGCTGCCATAGTGGGACCATCGTCTATCTGGCCTTGTTGAGCCCTCCCTGTCTCGACGCGCCTTCAGACACTTGTGTCCATGCACGTTAACATTCCCATCAGATGGATTCTGTTTTCACAGACGCATGCACAGGTACACTCGTTTGTGATGGTGTTTACACCTCGATATATATAGTTATGAGTCGCAAGTGGTTTTGGGGTGGTGATGATCCTTTGGAGTGGGCTAGCATGCATATGCTGTGGATTTAGTGTGATCATTGAAGTGAGTTGTTCGAATGTAGTTCTGATGGCCATTCTGTTCTTTTTCTTTTCTTTTGGTTGACAGGTATCTCCTCCCCTTTTGCCACTGCCATCTGTATGCCACTCCTGCAGATGGCTTTTACTCCCGACACCTGCTGCTTCGTGTTAATCAGTGGAGCAGCATTACGATCTTATGGGACGATCGCCAATGGGCCACATGCCCTTACGCAGTACTAGTGGCTCGGAGCAACATTTCGGCCTTTCAGCTGGACTAGTGCCTCCCCATTGGGACGGCCCTGCGGTTCTGTGCGCTTCCATGTTGCCTTTTCGTACGTGAATGTGGCTCTGTGTACCATGATGGAACAGGGCGTCACACAAGTAGTAGCTGGTCATTTCTTGCGGATGCAGCCCACAATGGTGAAATGTGTTTTGGAGTTCATGGCCTAATGGCTGTATGGGCTTGGTGATTTTGTTGTGCATTAAATTTCTATTCTGATATGGGCCGTGTAGCGTTCTTCTTTGCAAGTGATGTGGCATATTCCTATTTGGGGAGCGATGTATTGTGAGGAGATCTGCATTGGGTTCCAGCTTCGGAGTTTAGTTGCGTGGTACTGTGCTGGGCGCGTTTGCCTACGAAGCCCAGTGAGGTCAGGGATGAGGGCTGCCAATATGACTGTTTGAATGATGTCATGCTCAGGGGCGGGGGATTAGGTTTTGTGTAACAGATGCCGGTCAGCCAGGTGGACTGGTGGAATGATGTGATTTTCGGAATATTGCTGGTCACAGGTGCCTGTGTTTGCGTGCATTTCTTGGTGGGGGACTGTGGTCATGTCCATTGGAATGGCTTCTGTATTCGTGCCATCTGTGCCCTGCAGCTCCCATTGGCCCCTCTTGTGATTCTTTTGTTCGTTGGCATGCATGGGTGACTTGTACATTTCACTGGTTGCATTGTGACTTCATTGCACCTACGGGGAGTTGTACTTTGTGGGCAGGGAGCGGTGTACAGGCACTCAGTGGGGCCGTTTACGGTTGATTCGCGATGCCGTACTTCTCACCATGGCGGAATGGTACTTTCCGCCGTGCTTGATGGCGTTAGGTACATGTCCGCTAGGGTCGGAATTCGCGTACCCTTGCGCCATGGTGGTATTTACGGTTTGGCATGGCGCGCGCGCGCGTACTTGGTGCAGTTAGCGTTGGCGTTCACTACGGTGTCGCTAATGGCATCGTACTTTGCGGTGACGGGTCATAGTCGCACCGAGCGCTATTCGATGGCGGTATTGCATTTCCGCCATCGTTTTTCGATTTCCGCCAGGGTCGTAATGAGGGCCAAAGTCTTTTGTTCTGTCTTGCGGAATTTGCGCCCAAAACAAAGCTCAAAAGAAAAGGCCAGCCGGCCTACTTCAACCCTTGGATATTCCACCGGCACCATGGCACACCCTGTCAATGGACTTTATAACCGACCTGCCTCCTTGTGCTGGTTACAACACAATCCTTGTAATTGTGGACCTATTCTCCAAAATGGCCCACTTTATCCCTTTAAAAGGTTTGCCTTCAGCTTCCACCTTGGCCAAGGAATTCCTGGAGAATATAGTTCGCATACATGGTTTCCCTTCCGTATTAGTCTTGGATCGTGGAAGTCAATTTATCTCCCATTTTTGGAAGAAGTGTTGCCGATTAGCACAAATAGATGTGCGGTTATCCACCAGCCACCACCCCCAGACCGACGGACAAACCGAGAGAACCAATCAGACTCTCGAGCAATATCTTCGGTGCATGTTACACCAATCTGAGTTGAATTGGAAAGACATTCTTTGGATCGCAGAATATGCATACAACAACTCAGTGCATTCTGGAACCGGACAAACCCCTTTTTATACTTTGTATGGTCACCATCCTCGGACCTCTGACCTAGATCCACCTCTGACCCTGGAAATGCCCGAAGTAAATCATCTGCATTCCACAATAACCCGAGCCTTCAAAGAAGCTGCAAGTCATTTACAGCAAGCCAAGAAAAAGTATAAAGAAAACGCTGATTTGCACCGAAGTAAAACTCCTCCTTACCAAGTAGGAGACCAGGTATGGCTAGCAACTCAATATTTACCCCTCAAGGGCCCGCGAACCTTCAATCCCAGATTCATAGGACCATATCCCATCAAGGCTATAATCAACCCAGTGGCCTTTAAACTGGATCTACCGTCCAACATGCGTATTCATCCAGTTTTTCATGCATCACTTTTGAAGCCAGTACAACCAGGAACTGCCTCCAGATCCAGTTCAAATTGAAGGGGAATTAGAATTCGAAGTTAAAGACATTTTAGACTCCAAGGTGGTAAAGTCGAAACTCTTCTTTCTTGTTGACTGGAAGGGATATGGACCTCAGGAGAGATCGTGGGACCCTAGTAACCATGTCCACGCACCTCGATTAGTACAAAGGTTTCACAGGAGATTTCCGAACAAGCCAAAACCCCCGGAGGAAAGAACCTTGGGAGGGGCCTTGAGGGGGGGTACTGTCATGATGCCTACCTCCAAGGAGCCAGGTCCGACCCAGCAACCCCAGAGGCAGGCATCATTTCCCCCAGGGGAGTGCCAGCGGGCCCAAGCTGGGGCCCTTTGGACGCAGTCCTGGCGCCTTAGGCGCCAGGCTCATGTTGGACCCCTGTCCTGGCGCCTTAGGCGCCAGGCTCATAAAGCTAGACATGTGTTCAAGTGTTTTAATGTGCACTTACCTGATGCAGACCATGCTGCTACATCCAGGCCCTCTTGAGGCCTGAATGGAACTACTTTATCTGTGGGACTACTTTCCACCCGGGTGTGGTCGGGGAAGGATACATACCTGATGGGTGGAAGGATACACACTTGGAACTTCTTCCAAAGCTATTTAAACCACACCCGATCAGCAACTCACGCTTCGAGTTGTTCTGCTCCTCGCAGCTGGACGCTCACCGTGTCAGCTCCTGCATCTGGACCTCAGCCACGCCTGTCAGTATCCTGGGTCACCTGCAAAGGGAGACAAAAGACCTTACCTGCTAAATCAGCACCACGGAGACTTCACACCGACGATCCTGAAAAGGAAGACATCATTTTTAAAAGTATTTCGCTACGATCGCTGCAGCGCTGCATTTCTCTCACCTATCCTGGACGCCTCCATCTTCAGCAGCGATCATCCGGATCCACAGCCACTTCCCAGAGCCTAGAGAGAAAAAGACAAGAACAAGGTGAGAGAAGGAAAGGAATAGGAAAAGCTCAGTTTCCTTCTAAGACTTACCTGTTGGGTCATTTCCATTTCATTTCGGGTCTTGCCGCTTCCAGGCATTTTCCGGACCCCGGCCCCTATGGGGAAAAAAGACAAAGACATTGAATGAGCGAATGCAAAGACATTAACCGAGCACTCATCCAGAACTTACCTGTCATTTACTGGAACTGCACGTTTCACTTTGGGTCGGCGCCATATCTCCGCCATTCCGAACCCCGGCCCCTAAGGGGAAAAAGACATAAGCATTAGCGCTTGCTGCAACAAGACAATGAACATTATTTTTAAGCTTGGACTTTTGAACTTGCAGCAGAACTTTTACAGCGCCTTACCTGAATAGTCAAGCTTACCTGAACTTCCATCAATCCTCAATCCAGTGAAGTAACGGGGCTTCAACGCGCCCCTGCATCAGAAGCAGGATGGAGAGCTCATCCTTCCTGACCCTAAGGTGAGACTTCACGGGGAATCGTGGAAGGGTATCGTGGAGGGTTGGAAGAGAGTGGGAGGCTTGAGCATAACTCAGTCAGTAGGTAATACTCCCTTTTCACGCACAGGGGAATATTCCTGCGAGCCAGAGAAGCCAGAGTAGAGGGGCCCTTCCTGTCCATCTTCAGAGTCCTGCGCTTCACCATTGAAGAAGCATCAGCTCCTGAAGCCGGACCTCCGCCTCCGTGGGAATCAGGTGAGCGTTACACCCACTGAAACTTCGGAACTGTGTTTTTTCTGTAATTTCTTTTTATTCTTTTTTTTTTATTTGCATTAATTCATTACACAGATTTTAGCAATTCACAGATTTCCTGATAATCCTACGTATAAAAACATCCTTTTATAAGACCACAGCCACGGAGAAAGAGAAAAGAAAGGAAAAGAACACAGGCAATACATTGATGCAACTCCGCATTTCATTCTCTCTATGTCAAAATCTTGTTCATGAATGCTACTGCAGCCAGTACCACTGGCACCCTTTCCCCACTTACAACAATGGCCCACCATCCTTCAGGGGCCAGTGATCTTACATCTTTTAACAAATGCCCAAAGTGTTTAGTTCTTTCCATAGTGAACCCCGGACAAAACAACAACAGATGTTTTAAAGTTTCCACTGTGCCCTCACCCCTGTAAAATCGACATTGGTTGTCTTTCGGGACAGTAGTTGGCGTCCTAGATGAGATTATCTCCTTGGTCAGTAACAACATGATCCTGAGAAATTGATCCCTGTGATGTTTGCTTGGAAATTTAGCCAAGTACCTAGGTATTTCACCCAACGCGCTAGCCTCCTGTTACAGATGGTAAAACAGCTTGTAACTGCTTGCTTTATTAAGTGTGGGGATCCAATCGTTCCCCCACAACTTGGTTAACACCCTACATGGGTTTGATTTTAGGTCCTCCTGTGTAGATCTGCTCTCCTTCAGCTTGCACAAATTGGCATTGACCCAGGCCTTCAGGGCCTCGTTAGACCCCTTCAGAATTTCACTGTGTATGATCTCCATAGGTTTTATATTGGAATCCAAAAGGCATTTTCTGAAAAGGGCCAGTCTTTTCCATTCCACCATTACTCTTAATGATAATAGGCCCAGTTCCCTACATAAGACCTGGATAGGTGTGGAAATAGGGACTCTCAAGACTCACTTCCAGTAGATGCCTACCAAAATTGGTCATACTTTACTGGCGATCGACAAGATTGCTTCTGAACCATATGTCAAAATTGGGACGGCATTAATATTATAAAAATCCAGGACCGGGACCAATGAGAAGCGACCCCATTTTATATTTAAAGAGTTGGCTTGGCTCACCAATGTTTTTTCTTTTTGGCGCAAGGATACCAATGTTGGAGTTTCGGCACTGCTACTATTGATCAATTCTCCCAGGTACCTGAATGACGGAACCTGTTCGATTTGTGTTGGCCCCAAGTGCCACACGCATTTTATTTAAACTTTTTCAGTTTTTCCAGCACTAGGAGCTTCGTCTTTCCAGTATTTATCTGAAGGTCATTTCCCTCTATGTAATCCCTCAGCTTATCTAGCTGTCTCTGCAAGCCAATGGCGTGTGGTCTATTAAAACCAAATCGTCTGCATAGAGAAGGTGGCTTAGATGGACCCCACCTACGCACAGAGGAAAACTTCTTGCTGTGTCCAAAGTTAGGTCAATGTCAGCAAAAAAAAGGTTGAAAAGGTCCGGTGCCAACGGGCATTCTTGTTTTAGGCATCTAAATGATTTTTGTCTCCTGTGAAAGGAGGCCGATTATGTTCAGTCTTACCCTCATGCTAATGTTGCAGCAAGACCAGGGGTTCTAGGAGAGACCTTGGGCAGTTCCAATTCAGCAATTTGTTCCACAATCGTGATCATCCCACCTGGTTGAAACCCTGAACGAGGTATACAAATGCCAAAAAAGTCAGTGGTTTGTCGTCCCATAACCTTCAGGATGGATAGAATCAGGATGCTCACCCCTGTTACAATCCCATGAACAAATCCAGCTTGGAAGGCGTAATTTACGTCCTTCTCGACCAGAGCATTTATTTAGTCTCGTCAGAAGTATGGAGCCAAAGATCTTACCGATCACATCAAGAAGGGCAATAGGGTGGTAATTCTTAGGATACTCCCCACTGACCTTCTTGAATATCGGTAACCACAATAGCTTTCCTACAAGAATCTGGGAGACGATTCCAGACAATTTGCTTGAACAAAGGATGAATGAAAGCGGCCCAGGGTTCTGGATTTTGTTTTAACATCACGTTGGTGAGGCCTTCAGGTCCGGGAGCACGAGAGCCGTTTAACTTCATTGATTTCTCCATTATATCCTTGATGCCATTAGAAACGTCCCATGGTGCACTCTCCTCGCTCATTTCAGGAATGTCAGATTCCCTCTTCTCATCATAAAGGTCCTGCAAGTGAGCTACCCAAGCTTCCTCCTGAACACTGTTGATATGTGTTTATGTTTCGTTCCCCAAATGTTTTTTTGATTAGAGACCAGAATTCACTGGCTCTCCTCCCACATATTATTTTCAGCATATTTTCTGAATCTTGCTGATACATTTTTAGTCTGTGGGCTCGCAGCCAGTTCTTATAATGCTCGGTTGCTACCAATGTTCCCTCTAAGCTGTGCAGATGTGCGCTTGCCCAGCTTCCTTCTGGGTGCCGCACAGAAGTTTTTTGCAGCGCACAAAGGCAATTCTCACCTATTCAAAAAGATTTAATAAGACACAAGCCACAGCAATTACCTGACATTTGCTTTCTCCTAAAATAACTAACTAGTCATGATATTCTGGTGTAGTTCATTTACATCACGCTACTATGCAAGCGTGACCTTAAAAACCTAATAACAGAATGCAGCCACAAGAGGTAAACACCAATATGGAAAAGTGGCTCGATGAACAGAAAAATCTAACTAAGATTTGCTTGCACAAATTAACCAACTACTGTTCCCTCCCAACCCATAAATCCTATGCTTTAGTCTACCACGCGCTTACTCTAACCTCTACCCCAAGACATATTTAGATATTACCAGATAACATTGACTCTTCCTCTCTTGGCTCTGTGAAAGTTTACCAGACATATACCTACATCAACTTATTTTAGGTTTGTTGTAATTTGAAGCGTTCAAGTACCAGAACCTCTGCTATTCATTGTGCCTTATAAAAAGCTCCTTTTTGGAAGGCCTTGCAGCGACTACTCTGGCACCCCTGAGATGTGTCCTGCATGCTGCAGCACAAATCATGAAAGGACTCTTGAAATTCAACCCTGAACCTCCTCTAACTGCACTGGTTCCCGCTGCAAGCCTGTATCATCTTCAAAACCTGTTGCATCATCTACAAGGCTGTCACCCTGAAGTCCCCAAGCTACCTCACCTAGAAACTCAGCACCTCCAGAGGCCTGCAATCCGACAGAAGTAAGGAAATGTGACAGCTTGAACTCTGACGGTGCAGGAAGGAAAAAACAAGAAGAACAGCCTTCTCTGACTATGCTCCAAGAGCCTGGAACCTCCTACCATCAACATCAGACTTACCACATTGCGGCTACAGTTAGGGAAAGAGCTCAAGACCTTCCTCTTCAAGGAATGGCTCCTCTGTAACACATACATCCACACACCCTCCACCCCTCATCATACCTGAGACTCTGTGATCTGCCCCCCACTGTCTCCTCCCCTGGTTGCTTCTAGATGTCTTGCTGCAAATTGGCTGCCATTGCCCTCCCCTGTTAGCTCCCACTACCTTGTCTCTGTTTCCCTCAGTGTGTTCTTCCCCCTACGATTGTAAAGCACTCTGGTGATTCCTGAAGCCAAGTCCACGCTCAATAAATAGACTAATAATATTAATAATAAAAGTATCACCCACACTATGTCACCTAATTATCATCTCAAATATCTGATACTGACTGTAGGTAAAAAGGTTACTTGGATGGGTAACAAAAAAGTATGTCCGATGAACAAACATCCATCAGACCTTGGGTCGCCAATGGTGTAGTAAAATCTACTGCAGAATTAAATTATATTCATTCACTGTTGAAAGGATAATCCATAAATTACCATTTATTTGGCTGAATAAATAGACTGACAAAGTCCTTTTTACTTCTACTTAATGTTCAAAGTTCATCTTAAAGTGAGGAGGCAGAATTCAAGCAAATTGCCAATGCATTTCGGACCAGACTTTCGGTCCTTCTTCAGGGCGAATTTTATTTTACAAAAAAACAAACAAAAAGTACCTATTTTAGTCAAAAAGAGTATACCAAATTAAACTGTTACATACATTATGCTTAAGTATCAAAATCACATACATCTTCAGTTGTTAAAATGCTGTCTCCTATGTTAAACCTTCGTACATGCCATTTTGCTAAACCGAACCATAATGTTCTACTGTGCAGTCTTAATGTTAAACAATAGTGCCAATACCTGTTTTTAGATGAGCTTGTGCCGCATTCCCTGATGTGGCCATCTAAAATTATTTTGTCCTTCTCAAAGGAGTCCAAAGTACGATCCCGTTACTCAAATCCGATTAATACGTGATTATTCTGCCGATTACAAACTCTGCAAGAATATGGAAAGACACCTTCTTTCTAGTGTGTCATTGTTTATAGTGTATCATTCAGCTATAATGGGCTTTAGTATAGTCAATACATGAATACTAATAGTTAACATTCATACCTTGTCAGAGAAGTGGTTCATCCATCATATCACGTAAATCTGTGTAACGCAGCAATTCCAACAGTAGGATCGTAATCAAAAGTATGTTTCTGGCGTGCCTGCTATGATGTACGTAGGACCTGCATTGTTCGAAACTCTGTGTTAGTGATAAGATTACCAAAATGGTTCTAGAAAGCCAGCAAACGCATGCTGTGCTGCGATCGCTTACCTCAGTGTTTGTGTTGCCACGAACAGCGCGTCCCAGCGCGTTCTGTAGCCGAGGTTTCGGCGGTTCCCAAAAAAGACACGTTACCAAGGTAACGCTGATATATACAGCGTAACGTGCGTGCAAGTCATGACGCGATGGTGTTTCACATTCCTGGTTGCCTAGATAACCTGGATACAATTACTGGTATTAAGGTCGATAAACAGCGCTACTGAACGGCGCTGTGAAAACACAGTTAAATGCTTATGTCTAGTAAGTAAAAACAAAGGAATTGATTCTGTTTGCCATGATGGAAATGTAAATGAGCTTGTACTGAGTTTAGATGTGCATGAATTCACGCGATGACCAATACTTTTAATGTATGTTTGAGAGTCTATGTCCAATCTCTAAGGACTCATTTATGAGAGAATACATCAACAGAATTGTTGGTGATTACTCGAATTGAACAGAGCTAATCCCAATACAATGTGTACAGTTATCTTGTAAAATTAACCATGTAAATGCACTTTCTAGTGCTGAGTAGTCAATAATGTTGTTAGCTTAACGACTAGACCCCTGCAATGCTTGAAAAAACTAAGAAATTACAAAGAAAATGCGTTATATTCACATATGCTAAAAAATAGCTATTACCAATTAAAGAACACTACATAAAGGGCCAAAGATACAAAACATGTATATTGCAATATTTTTCTCATCAGTGCTTTTGAAATCCATAATTTTGCCCTCCAGGCATGTCGCATTTTGTCTGTTACTTTTCTTATGTAACAGTACACCCTAATTTTACATAGTTAATTGGATGTAACAATGCAGATCCAATTCTTCATTCAATCCGCGAGGAAAGACTGTGTCTAGTCTCTCTATCCAATATGCTTCACGTTGTAATTTCTTAGATCCACTGATTCCGCTGTTTGATACATTAATAACTTACAAAATTTGCACACACATTTGTGAAATTTGATGATTAGCTTGGTTGTAATGTCTAGCATCTGGAGAATGCTGATTTTTAGTTCTTATATTTGATTTGTGCTCATTCAATCAGACACATGGCTTTCCTGCTTGTCTGTCCAATGTACAGCAATCCACAAGGACATTTGATGCAGTATATCACCTTTTCTGTCATGCAAGTTGAGTAGCTCTTAATTCTTATCTTCTCTCCTGTGCTTGGATGCATCACAGTGTTACCTTTGGTGATATTATTGCAATTACTGCATCTCATGCAGGTAAAAGTTCCTTGCTTCTTTGAAATGAACCTCGTCTTTTTCATTGGTTTAGTCTTGACAAGTAGATCCCTCAGATTACTGCTCCTTTGGTTGGCAAAGACCGTTTTTTCTTCAAATAGATTTTGGAACTTGTCATTGCAGGTCAATATAGGCCAATGTTTGCATATAACTCTCTTGATCTTAGGCGACTGTACACTGTATCTACTTACATAAACTAGTGGGTTTTCTGTGGTGGTTCTGGTTTTGGTAGCCAGTAAATCAGATCTCTCCTGTGACCTACTTTTTCTGAAGCACCTGATAATTCATCTTTTTTGTATCCCTGTTGCTTGAATTTGTTCAGCATTATTTCTTTCTCCTGTTCGTATTGACAGTCTGTATTGATGATTCTCTTAATGCGAAGCATTTGACTATATGGTAAGCTCTTTATTGTTGCAGGAGGATGAAAACTCATTCTATGAAAGATGTTATTTTTTTCCGTGGGTTTATGATATACGTTGGTGTTGAATGTGGGTGCTTTAGGGGTCACCGGGATATCAAAAAAATGTATGCTGGGATGTCCAATCTCAAACGTAAATTGGATCCTAGAATCAATTGAATTGATTTATGACAAAAATAAGTTGAGTTTCTTGTGTGTCATTCCAGATCAAAAAGATATCATCTATGTATCTCCCCCAATGTTTGATGTACCTTTGCCATACAGGATGTTTGATGATGTGGTCGTTTTCAAACCTCAGCATAAATGAGTTTGCATATACGGGTGCCATTGTTGCCCCCTTTGCTGTACCACTTATCTGTGAGTAAAACTGTTTTTTCATATTGGAAGTAGGCTTTCTTTGCAATGAATTCCAATAGAATCATGATCCATTCTTTGGAGGCACCAACCTCTTCTTCTTGGAACAGGAACCATTCCACTGCCTGCTGTCCTAGACAATGTGGAATTGAAGTGTACAAGCTGTTGACATCAATAGTCACTAGGATGTCATGTTCGTTAGGTTCAATCTGTGCCAGTCTATTGAGGAAGTCTGTGGTGTCTTTGATGTAGGTGGGGTGTTTCTTTAAATAGGTTGCAAAATGGTATCTATGTAGATACCTAGTGGTTGAAGAATGCTTTGAGTGGCAGCCACTATTGGACGTCCAGGTGGTTTAAGTAGTGATTTATGGATTTTGGGAAGCAGGTACAAGTGTGGTGTTTTTGGATAGCTCTGTGTCAGAAGGTTTTAGCTTTGTCACTTATCCATTGATTTTCTTCAGCCATCTCCAACATAATTTTCAACTTCTCTGAAATTTCTCTGATTGGGATGCATGATAATGTCTTGTATACATTTGTGTCATTCAGTTGTCTTAAGCATTCTTCTTTGTAATCATCAGTGTTCATTACTACTAATGGCCCGCCTTTGTCTGCCGGGCGGATAGTAATTGTCTCATCCTCATATAGATTTCTGATTATGGACAGTTCGCTTTTGGTAAGATTACGGAATCTTGGAGTTTTAAACAAAATCTTCTTAAGGTCTCTCAGAATAGCTTTGTGGAAGATATCAATTGTTCCATGTGGTAACAGTGGTATAAATTGGCTTTTGGGTTTCAGTTCCAGATAGTTGTTGACTGTCCCTGGATCTGGGATGTCAACGTCTGAAAAATATGCCTTCAGTTTGATCTTGCAAAAAACATAAAGAGTTCTATTCTGGTGTTAAACAAACTAGTGCTGAATGTTGGCACAAAGCTCAGTCCTTTCTGTAAGATGTTTCTTTCTGCCATACTTAAATGACGATTAGATATATTGATGATTAGATCGACTTGCTTGGATACCTGTTCGGTAGTTTCTCTGTGCTTCCTTTTCCTCCCGCCCCTCTGGGTTCTTTTCTTCCTTTGTCCTTGTGTAAAAAAGGCTGCCTAAGTGGTCTATCGTCTCCTGTCGCAGAGCCGTTTGTAGTGGTTGTCTGTTCACCATTATTTAAAGGAGTCGGAATTCTTGATGTACTAGGACGTGGTTGGGAATCGGAATCGGTACTTGATTGATCAGAGGAGCTTTTAGTTTGCTGTGATTGGCCTGAATGCCTATATTTCTCCATCCATGTGTACACCTAATCATTGTGATAATCATAGGTATCCCTCTTGTACTTGCAAATTTCTTTGTTCTCCAATTCTGATTTGTATTGTTCCAATTGTCCGTTAATGTCATCCAGCATGGTTACCATGTCTTCCCCACTTAGGCACTTACTCAGATCTGTTTTGATTATCTCAATGTCCTTTGCTAACACTTTGAACTCGTTGGCCAATTCCTGTATTGTTAGGAGGATCAAAACTAGTGAGCATTTATTGAGGATATTCTCCCATTTTCGAACAAATTCTTTGTTTTCCTTGCAGAGGGTTGGACGTATGGTCATTCGTAATCCTCTAGGGATATGTTGTGATCTGTAATACTTGGTTAATATAGTAGCATGCAATTTACGGTTGATCTCTTTCCTGATCAGATATTCTAGTTGTTTAATTTTCTTATTTGGATCAGTATTTGTTGAACTAGTACTTGTGTCTTTGATTAAATTGAGAATTGCTTCTGCTTCCTCCGTCGAAAAGCCCATTGTCTGCGAATGTTTATCTGTGATCTTCGAAATCTCTTCATACAATATATTTGCCTTATGATACAAAGTGCGTGCCTTCGCCCTTGGTAGTGTAAACAAAAAAGCAAAAACGAAAGGTATGGGCGGGCACTGCTGGTTAATTTCAGTTGAACACATGATTAAATAATTGGTTTGGAAATTACTTGGATGGGTAACCTCATCTCATGCTTCCTCTTCTTGGTAAATATGTCATGCAACAGCTTTGAAGTGGTCCCTTGCATGTTAACAGATTATAAAACTCAAATATTAATTTGCCTCTAAGAATTTTGAGTAGACCAATGTCATGCTCAGCGTCTCCTACTTTAGCATTGCTAACATTACCCTATAAGTGGAGAGCTACATTGCAATATCACTTACTTGGCCTGCAAGGGATAATGGGTATGGGCTATGCCAGGTATTACTTGTATATATCATTAGAACAATGGATATCCAGACAGTAGAAAGCATTTCACACAATCTGCATCCTTTGTAATTGTTCAGAATTGCATTGGGCATAGACCGTAACAAATTATATTGTAACTTGATGCTATACAAAAACGATTTTACTTATCAGTTGTATGAACCTACCCAACAATATACAGGTGGAATACATTGCAAAGATCTTGTATGCTCAGCATAATAATTGTGTATCTGCAGATTCATGACACTTTCTTAAAATGCATATAATATCATTCAAGGACCTCAGAGCTGGCCTGGGCCGCTGGCGGAAGCAGGTCTCCTGGTTCGGCTGCATCTCGGCACTGAAAATTAACCTGCTCCCGAGACTGCTATACCTTTGTCTGGCGCTCCCCACTACCGTCCCCTCGAAAGCCTTGCAAAAACTACAAAGAGCCATCCTGAAATATGTCTGGGAGGGCAAGAAACCGCACATCACAAGACACATCATGCTCCGTGGCCCGGCCCTGGAGGTCTGTGGGTCCCAGATGTGGCCCGAAACGGCCTCGCAGCCCAGCTTTCCCACGCCTTTGCTTGGAGAACAACCACCAATCGAGCCAGATGGCTGAAATTGGAGGAGGACTGGTGCCCTGACCCGATGGAAGCCCTCCCCCACCTGAAACTAGACAACATCCCCCGGCACAGGGACCCGCTTATTGCAACGTGGAACACTGTGTTGAGCTGGAGATAAGCAGCCAACCTCTGGAAATGCAGATGCCCGACAGGTCCGCTCACCCCAATCTGGGGCAACCCTGACTTCTCCCCGGGTCTCGCCCCTAACACCTTTAGCAGATGGCAGGAGGGAGGTTTGAGAACCATGGCGGATTTCTACGCGAACGGGAATCCGCTAAACTCAGAGGAATGCAAGGCCAAATTCTCGATCCCCGAGACAGAGAGATTCCGCTACGCTCAGCTCAGGCACTGGCTATCCAGCAGAGCGCACAAGAAACTAGGCGGTAGAGAGCTAACAGCCCTAGAGCGGACCCTTGAATCCTCCCAAAGGGAAAATTTCATCCATATACAAATTGCTTGACAGGTCGAATCTGTCCAAGAAGGAACCGTATATGCTCAAGTGGGAGAAGGACATAGGCAGAACCATCGAGCCGGAGGAATGGGCCCGGATCTGGGCTCGAGCCCACAAGAGCTCGAGATGCACAACAAACAGAGAGGGCGACTACAAGGTGTGTTACCGCTGGTACCGTACCCCGGAATCCATAAACAAATTCAACCCAGCCATTCCTCCACAGTGCTGGAGGGGTTGCCCCGACCAGGGCACGCTGCTTAATTTGCTCTGGACTTGCCCAAAGTCCTCGTCGTTCTGGAGGGAGGTCCTGGACCAGATCCGAGGGATAACGGGCCTCACAATCCCCTGGGATCCAGGCATCATGCTCTTAGGGGCTACGGGCGCGGGCCAGTTCCCGCTAACAGACCGCATAGCGGACTTATGCATCCAACTCTTGACAGCAGCAAAGATTGCCCTGGCCAGACTCTGGAGACACCCCGAGGGCTCAGCCATACAAATGTGGTGGTCCAAATGTTGGGAGACAGTGGCGGCGGAAAAGATTACAGCCATAAGATTTGATAGCACTGCCAAATTCGAACAAATCTGGTCCCCCTTCCTGGACTACACAAGGAAATTTCCGGGCCTAGCGAGACAGCCCCCCAACCTTCGCTGGATGGGGGTACAGGCTTAGTCGAGGGAAGGTGGAATGGAACACAACTCTGCCTTCAGCAAACAGTTCTTGGCCCCACCCATCCCCCCCCGGCACCCCGAGACTCAGGGATCCCGGTGCCGCACCAGAACCCAGCATCCAAACAAACGGAACGCCCTGCCATTGGTCCTGTCAACCTAAGGCACTTAGCTCTCCCCACACACCCCCCTGAGGACAGCTTCCCCCTCTGTCTCCCCCTTAGATCCCCAGAGACCCGCCCACCGTTGGGCTTAGTTTGTGTTATGTTTATGTTTCTGTTTTGTTGCTCTTGGTCGTTACACCGTACTTGCTGGCCTTCTGCGAAAGGCTCCTTTGATGATGCAATGTTGAAGCTGGCATGCATAAATACCAATAAATTCATATTTGGAAAAGAAATGCATATAATATCATGGTGATGCACTAAATATGTTTTGCTTGCAAAGTATTATGGGTATGCACATACCCAGTGAGTGTTTCAGTGCTACAATCTCTCATGTTTTACAGTGCCCTATCAACTAGTATTGCAGGAGAGCACAGGAGCAGGGGAAGTGTCATGACCACTGTGAGGGGGCACAGTTTGTGCCACAAGCAGGCTCCCACCGGAACCCTGAGGGCCTTAGAACCACTGCAAAAGGGCTCTTGGAGCCAGTCCTGGCGACTTTGGCACCAGGCTCATATGTAGGAAGGAAGGGCTGTTCAAACTAGGTTCCATTTATGTACATGGGCCTTTAAATCCAACATAGAAGCACCCACACAGTCTAGTTCTAAGAACCAAGCCATGCGGTCTAGTGTTTTGGGTGTGTCAGGCCTGGAACTACTTTCCCTGGTACTACTTTACCTGGGCTATATAAACCACACTCTGACTGTAGAACACGCTTTGTGTTATTCTGCAACCAGCAGCGTGACGCTCACCGTGTCCAGCTCCTGGTCTTCAGCATCTTCCTGTAATCCTGCAAGAACAAGATTATTCTGTCTTACCTGAAAAAACACCATCCAGCACTCAGCATCTCAAATGGGCTGCAATCTGTGGAAACCGAGGGAAGAAGAAACATCCCTCACCTGTGAGTACTAGCTTAAGGACTTCCGGCGAACCGCTACCACAGCTTCTGTTCGAACACTGCAACTTGCAATAACGAGAAAGGGAAAAACAATATTAGAACGTGTGCTTCCAAAACATCGAATACCATCAGTCTTACCTGAATTCCATCGTGCTACACCACGCTTCCATCCGGAGCACCACAGCAACATCTGCAAAGGAAAAGAGACATATTCAGGTTTGCTTTCAATATTAAACAACCGCACAGCGCTGTACTTACCTTAACGGATTCCGGAGGCCTGTTTTTCAACGCGCTCTCATCCACTCGCAGCACCACAGCAGCCTGTGGGGAGAAGAAGAAGAAAACACAGGTTAGCTTTAAAAGACAATAAAGGCGCTGTGCTTCGCGCTTTCTCTTACCTAGAAAATGTGCCTCTCAATCCGGCACGCCAGCATCAAGACCTTCGCACCTGAAAAGAAGGAGATAAAGACATTAACGAATTCCCACCATAAACAGAACAAAGACTTACAATTAACAAACCTACCTGCCTACCAGCAGATTCGGGGTCACAGCAGGCCTGGGCCCAAGGAAGGCGTACTGCACCAGTGAAGCAACTCTGGCAGCTCGCCAACAAACGTCAAGCGCCCCTGCACAAGAAACGCAGGACGGATAGCTCACCCTACAAATAACTAAGGTGAGAAAGAACCCAGTGGGAAGGGAATCGGTCAGAGGGAGGTGGGAGATTCACCCATTAGAGACAGTTATCACAAATCCTCCCTTCTGTAATTGCAGATTAATTATTCAGCACTGGGCAACTACGCATCCAGGGTTCCAAATCTCAGAGCCTTCCAGACGCCCCCGGGGATATCAGGTGAGCGTAACAGAACACAAAGCCTTTAAAGCTTATCCACCTGGGCGTCATGGAGACATCTGAAACTGATCAGTTAGCCCAGCTTTTAGGACAATTACACGCCGAGGTGCATGCAGCCCGGCATCAAACCAATGTGTTAAGATGAGAGTTAATAGTCACAAAAGACCGTACTGATGAACTAAGCAAACAGCTACTACAAACACAGGCGGGGCAGGCTCCATTGCCCGGATTCGCCCCATCCGTCGCTACACCATCATCAGTCAGTCCAGTACAGATAAGGTTGCCGGGAGCAGTACCCCTGGCACCACCAGAACGGTTTAATGGAGACCCCAGAAGGTACGCAATATTCATGAACCAGTGCTGCCTCCATTTTCTTTGTAGGCCCGGGGCTTTCCCAAACGATCAGGCGAGGGTGGCCTTTGTGTTATCATATTTGAGTGGAAGTGCAGCACACTGGTCGGTTCCTTTAGTGGAAAGAATATAAGTTCCCAAGCCGGGAACTTACGTCCCCTGCACACTATCTAATATCTGGAATACCAGACCAACAATTAAATATATCTAACAAGTAATGTTTCTTAATAAATTCAAGAAGATCTGTAAATGGTAATACATAGAAAAGGTAATTTGTTCAAAAAAATGACTTTGAATCAGATAAGGTTACAAGAACCATTCTTCATTGTTTATTCTTGATGTTGAAGCTGTGGAAGGCCCAACGCGTTTCGAGTGCTACAACACTCTTCATCAGGGGCAATAACAAAGGTTTCTAGGAAAAAATATATATAATATGTACATTAGGAATTTTATTTACACCAACAACGTTTGTTCAACAACATTTCTAAATAACCCATTTTAGATCAGGATATGTATCACAATAACCAGTGACATACAAGGATTACATATGTGGCAGAATGTTTGACATTTTAAATGTACAGAGTATACACTAACCCACAAGAGGATAACCTGTCCCTCATTAATATGTATAGAAACTGATGGTAAATTCACTAGGTTAATAGTATCTTCTCTGCTGTGATCGAATGAGGAAATATATAGAAAAAATATATAGAATAACTACTGATAGTGAATTCATTGAAGTTCTAATATGACAAGGTAAGAAACTGTGCAACTATTTAAAGAGTCTGACCTTGTGTTTTTATTATGAAGGAGGTTCTTCAAGAGAACGGGGGTGGTCTGGGACGGGAATCCCAGGCCTTCATCTAAGCAAGACAGCGGGTCTTTGATGGTAAGTCCTTATCTGTGGAAATAGAATAGACATCAAAGACGTCTATTTAGACCGTTGTGAGTGACATAGTGAGGATAGCATGAGTTAAGACAGTAATGAGTCACTTACAGCGGTATCGCGGTTGACCAGTATCAAGGTAGCTGAGGGGAAGTGGTAGCCAACAACCGCAAGTGGTCTGGAGGTAACTCAGGACTGGAGCGCTGAGAAAAAGTGGACTGAAAAACGAAGGTAGAGTCTCGGTAATGGACAAAGGAAGTGAACAGGGTGTTCGAAAGCTTTGTTCTGAAAAAGAATCCTGGGTCGAGCCAGTATTGGAAGCCTAACATTCTTACCTAGTGTATGTCAGTGTGGCACACATGGAGACCAGCTGCCGAAGGGTTGCTCGACTCCATGTCAAGTGCCGCCACTGTTTATAAAGTAATTAGTAGTGTGACGTAATCACGCGCTTGCGTGTGGTACGTCATACTGTGCGCTGAGCTCCAGGCTAAGATGGATGAAAATTAGACAAGATGGAATCTAATTAGCCTCCTATGGAAAGATGCTCGACAGGAGCAGGTAGGGCTATAAGAGCTTTATCAGTCGAGTGAAAAAAGAAAAACGGACCGCGGTGTGTTTACAATGTGACGTCATCACGCAAACGCGTGCAAGACGTCACATGTAAACAAACCTAGTGTCGGGGTGAAGGAAATATAACAATATGACCTCTAGGGGAATGGCAATGTCCAATATGTGCATGAGCCTTGATGGTTGGAACTAATATCATTCATGTGAAGGTAAGAGATCATGGTGACTAAGCTTATAAAAATCATGTGGAACAACATCCACGCATTTAAAGTGTCATGAATAGTGTAGAACTAGAAAAGTGAGATGTTATAGGCACGACCTGGAGACTGAAGGACCATAGGAGGGCCAAGGAACTTATTATGGCCATTACGACTGCCTGACTGGAAACAATTGATGGATGTTGATTATACATCGACCTATGTATACTATAGGGGTCAGAAGACAAAATAAAATGGCGGACTGTGATTTATTCTGATTATAGTCCTGCATGTGAGATCTGAGTTTTAGGGTCCAAAGTGGTTGAAAAGCTTATCAATAGTTGTAATAGAAAACATAGTTGATATTAATGGTTAGGTACATTCTTGTTATGCAACCAACCAATGCCATACTGCCCAAATGTCTGGTTCACAGTCTAGTGAAGGGAGTATCAATTGTACTGATTGTACATTTCCTAGATAGAGTTAACGGAATGACTGGATATGTATAAACTTTGAAAACATTTTTACATTTCTATCCAACTGTCCAAGTTAATTGGTTCACAGTCTTATAATGTGGTTATGATAATTCTGACCAACAATCCTATCAAGTGTTTTTAAAGAGACATTAATGAAGATGAGTGAAAAGAGAAAATTTAACGTAGGTATTCTTTAAATGAATGGACCTAAATAGTAGTCTTCATTTAGACCGAGTGGGGTCATTGCATCTAGTCTATGAATCCAGTACAATTATTTTTGTGCCAAAAGTTTGGGTAGGTCACCTCCTCGTTGGAGGGGGTGTAATACTTCCAGTATTGCAAATCTCATTTGCGAGATGTTATGCTTATTGTCTCTAAAGTGCCGGAATACAGGTGACTTCACATTTTTTGTTCGAATCTGGGACTTATGTTCAGTCCATCTTTCTTTGGCTTTTCTACTGGTTTTCCCCACATAATATTTCCCACAAGGGCATCTAATGGTGTAGGTGACATTTTTGGAGTCACAGGTTGCAAAGTTTTTTAGGAAAATCTTTTTACCATTGTTCGGATGTCTGATGTGATTGCCTTTGATGATGTTCGAGCAGTGCTGACAATTTAGGCACGGAAAAGTGCCATTTCTTGACTTCGTCAATGTCCTTTGAGTAGATATTTTAGGTCTTTCAGCTTTGATTAGCATGTCTCTGAAATTCCGTCCTCTTTTGTATGCTAGGATTGGGGGGGCTGGAAAGAGACGGTTGAGATTAAGATCCGATTGTATAAGATCCCAGTTCTTAGTGATAATTTTTTTGACTTGAAAGCTCTGGGCAGAGTACTTCAATGTGTAGATGAGGTTTGACTGAGTTTGTTTCGGTTGTTTGTTAAGTAATAAGTCACGGGGGTGTGCTTCTGTCCTGGAAATAGCTTGAGCCACTACTTCTTCCGGGAATCCTCTTTCTAGAAATCTTGATCGTATAGTATCAAATTCTGTCTGAAGTTTTTCTGTATTGGAGGTTATCCGTTTAGCCCGTAGTAGTTGGCTATACGGTAGATTTTCTTTTAAATGTCTCGGGTGGAAACTGTTGAAATGAAGGGAGCTGTTAACATCAGTTGGTTTTCTGTACATTAGTGTTGTTAATTCCATGTTTTTCCATTCTACTGTTACATCCAGAAAGTTCACATGTAGTGTGCCAATTTCCATAGTAAATTTGATTCGTGGGTTACATTGGTTTATATATTGCCAAAAATCTGTCAGTTCTTGATGTGTGCCGTTCCAAATGCCAAATACATCGTCAATATATCTTAACCAGCAGTGTATTGTGTGTTTCCAATGTGGGTGATCCAAGACATAGGTTTTCTCAAAATAGAACATAAAGATGTTTGCGTAGGACAGAGCCACAGCCGAACCCATAGAGGTACCCGAGATCTGTAAATAGTACTCATCATTAAATCTGAAGTAATTGTTGTAGAGTATCAGGTTGATAAGTTCAATAGCAAAGGTTTTTTGAATCTGAATTTCATCATGTTGTAAAAGAAACCATTCTAGGGCAGCTATACCTTCATCATGGGGAATTGAAGTGTATAGACTTGTGACGTTCATAGAGAATATTAGAGGATCCGGAAAGCTGATCTGTAAGTTATTGATTCTCTGGAGAAAATGTGTGGTATCTTTTAGGTATGTCGGTATTTTCTGTACCAGAGGTTGCAGCGCTGTATCAAGGTAGACAGCCAGGGGTTGAAATATACTGTCAGTACCAGCGACAATTGGTCTAAAGGGCGGGTCTTTGGGATCTTTATGAATTTTAGGTAACCCATAGAAAACTGGGATAATTGGGTTAGTTTTAATTAAAAATTCTTCCGTTTTGTCTGAAATCCAATCCATCGTGCTAGCCTTTTCAATTGTCTGTTTGATGATGGTGCTGATGTCATTTGTGGGGTCGTTGTCTAACAATAAGTAAGTCTGTCTATCGTCCAGTAGTTTAAGACAGCCCGTATTGTATAGATTTGTATCCATGAGGACAAGGGCTCCCCCTTTGTCGGCTTGTTTAATTGTGATAGAAGTGTCGTCGGCAAGCTCTTTAATCAGTTTGAGTTGATGACGCCGAATATTCTGTTGAGTAGAGGTCTCATATTTGATTCTTCTCAGATCACGAGTGGTTTTGGTTTTGAAGAGATTAAGGAGTGGATTATTAATTTGCGGATGGAAATTACTCTGGTTCTTCATCTCTAGAAAATCATGTTTTTTGGCTGGGGTTATTTCTCCCAGATTATCAAAAAAGATTTTTAGTTCCATTCTGCGTAACAACTTGAAAAGATTAACTTCTTCTTCAAACAGGTTAGTTGAGTTCGTGGGGATAAATGATATCCCAAGACTAAGCGTATCAGTCTGGGTTTTAGATAGCTGTCTAGAAGAGATATTAATGATCAGGGGTGAGTCTATTTGTTTTTTTGGCGTGGTTTTCTTTTGCCCTCTTCTGGTCGGGCGTCTCCTAAAAAAGGCTGCGCCGGGATTATTGGAATGGATGTATCTATTATCCTTGGGATTGGAATAGTACTGCCCGTTCCTATGAGGGTGTTGGTTGGAGTTGCTGTACTTGTACTGGGTTGTTCTTCTTGTTCCCCACTTGTAATGTCACTGCTGTCAGTATTATTGTCAGGAGATGGTTTCTTAGGAACTCCAGATGGACCAGGTCTTGGTTTGTGGTTACTATAGTATTCTTGCCAAGTGTATACTATTTCTCTGGCATAGTCTAATGTGTCTCTCCGGAATTTCCGAATCTTTCGTTGCTCAATGTCCCGAGCTTATTATTGGTGTCTTCCAAGATTGTTTGAAGTTCAGATGCAGTTTTGAGTTTCAAGAGTTGCGTAGAGACTTCTACAATCTCTTGGTTGATGATATGGAGCGATTTTGCGAGTTCCTCTATGGTAAGTAATATCAGATCAAGGGAACATTTGTTTAGGATGTGTTCCCAACGTTTTACAAACTCCTTGTTGTCCTTACAAAGTGTTGGACGAAGGTATACTCTAAGTCCTCTCGGGATTCTCTTGGCCTTATAGTACTGCGTTAAAGTAGTAGCATGAAGTTTCTGTGAGATCTCTCTCCTAATGTGTCGTTCAAGTCGTTGGATAAGTATTTCTGGATTTTAGTAGTGGCTCAAGCTATTTCCAGGACAGAAGCACACCCCCGTGACTTATTACTTAACAAACAACCGAAACAAACTCAGTCAAACCTCATCTACACATTGAAGTACTCTGCCCAGAGCTTTCAAGTCAAAAAAATTATCACTAAGAACTGGGATCTTATAAAATCGGATCCTAATCTCAACCGTCTCTTTCCAGCCCCCCCAATGCTAGCATACAAAAGAGGACGGAATTTCAGAGACATGCTAATCAAAGTTGAAAGACCTAAAATATCTACTCAAAGGACATTGACGAAGTCAAGAAATGGCACTTTTCCGTGCCTAAATTGTCAGCACTGCTCGAACATCATCAAAGGCAATCACATCAGACATGAACAATGGTAAAAAGATTTTCCTAAAAAACTTTGCAACCTGTGACTCCAAAAATGTCATCTACACCATTAGATGCCCTTGTGGGAAATATTATGTGGGGAAAACCAGTAGAAAAGCCAAAGAAAGATGGACTGAACATAAGTCCCAGATTCGAACAAAAAATGTGAAGTCACCTGTATTCCGGCACTTTAGAGACAATAAGCATAACATCTCGCAAATGAGATTTGCAATACTGGAAGTATTACACCCCCTCCAACGAGGAGGTGACCTACCCAAACTTTTGGCACAAAAAGAATTGTACTGGATTCATAGACTAGATGCAATGACCCCACTCGGTCTAAATGAAGACTACTATTTAGGTCCATTCATTTAAAGAATACCTACGTTACATTTTCTCTTTTCGCTCATCTTCATTAATGTCTCTTTAAAAACACTTGATAGGATTGTTGGTCAGAATTATCATAACCACATTATAAGACTGTGAACCAATTAACTTGGACAGTTGGATAGAAATGTAAAAATGTTTTCAAAGTTTATACATATCCAGTCATTCCGTTGACTCTATCTAGGAAATGTACAATCAGTACAATTGATACTCCCTTCACTAGACTGTGAACCAGACATTTGGGCAGTATGGCATTGGTTGGTTGCATAACAAGAATGTACCTAACCATTAATATCAACTATGTTTTCTATTACAACTATTGATAAGCTTTTCAACCACTTTGGACCCTAAAACTCAGATCTCACATGCAGGACTATAATCAGAATAAATCACAGTCCGCCATTTTATTTTGTCTTCTGACCCCTATAGTATACATAGGTCGATGTATAATCAACATCCATCAATTGTTTCCAGTCAGGCAGTCGTAATGGCCATAATAAGTTCCTTGGCCCTCCTATGGTCCTTCAGCCTCCAGGTCGTGCCTATAACATCTCACTTTTCTAGTTCTACACTATTCATGACACTTTAAATGCGTGGATGTTGTTCCACATGATTTTTATAAGCTTAGTCACCATGATCTCTTACCTTCACATGAATGATATTAGTTCCAACCATCAAGGCTCATGCACATATTGGACATTGCCATTCCCCTAGAGGTCATATTGTTATATTTCCTTCACCCCGACACTAGGTTTGTTTACATGTGGCGTCATGCACGCGTTTGCGTGATGACGTCACATTGTAAACACACCGCGGTCCGTTTTTCTTTTTTCACTCGACTGATAAAGCTCTTATAGCCCTACCTGCTCCTGTCGAGCATCTTTCCATAGGAGGCTAATTAGATTCCATCTTGTCTAATTTTCATCCATCTGAGCCTGGAGCTCAGCGCACAGTATGACGTACCACACGCAAGCGCGTGATTACGTCACACTACTAATTACTTTATAAACAGTGGCGGCACTTGACATGGAGTCGAGCAACCCTTCGGCAGCTGGTCTCCATGTGTGCCACACTGACATACACTAGGTAAGAATGTTAGGCTTCCAATACTGGCTCGACCCAGGATTCTTTTTCAGAACAAAGCTTTCGAACACCCTGTTCACTTCCTTTGTCCATTACCGAGACTCTACCTTCGTTTTTCAGTCTACTTTTTCTCAGCGCTCCAGTCCTGAGTTACCTCCAGACCACTTGCGGTTGTTGACTACCACTTCCCCTCAGCTACCTTGATACTGGTCAACCGCGATACCGCTGTAAGTGACTCATTACTGCCTTAACTCATTCTATCCTCACTATGTCACTCACAACGGTCTAAATAGACGTCTTTGATGTCTATTCTATTTCTACAGATAAGGACTTACCATCAAAGACCCGCTGTCTTGCTTAGATGAAGGCCTGGGATTCCCGTCCCAGACCACCCCCGTTCTCTTGAAGAACCTCCTTCATAATAAAAACACAAGGTCAGACTCTTTAAATAGTTGCACAGTTTCTTACCTTGTCATATTAGAACTTCAATGAATTCACTATCAGTAGTTATTCTATATATGTTTTCTATATATTTCCTCATTCGATCACAGCAGAGAAGATACTATTAACCTAGTGAATTTACCATCAGTTTCTATACATATTAATGAGGGACAGGTTATCCTCTTGTGGGTTAGTGTATACTCTGTACATTTAAAATGTCAAACATTCTGCCACATATGTAATCCTTGTATGTCACGGGTTATTGTGATACATATCCTGATCTAAAATGGGTTATTTAGAAATGTTGTTGAACAAACGTTGTTGGTGTAAATAAAATTCCTAATGTACATATTATATATATTTTTTCCTAGAAACCTTTGTTATTGCCCCTGATGAAGAGTGTTGTAGCACTCGAAACGCGTTGGGCCTTCCACAGCTTCAACATCAAGAATAAACAATGAAGAATGGTTCTTGTAACCTTATCTGATTCAAAGTCATTTTTTTGAACAAATTACCTTTTCTATGTATTACCATTTACAGATCTTCTTGAATTTATTAAGAAACATTACTTGTTAGATATATTTAATTGTTGGTCTGGTATTCCAGATATTAGATAGTGTGCAGGGGACGTAAGTTCCCGGCTTGGGAACTTATATTCTTTTCATTGTATTGTGCAACCAAGGTGTCAAGGTTACCCCGCTCTCCTCTGCATCTCATACTTGATTAGCAAATTTTCCAAACACCCAGTATCCAAGTTGACTCTTACCATTTACAAATATTTTTCCTTACTAGGGTGTGCCATAGTTGTCCTATCCTTCTTTTCGGTTCCTTTAGTGGGCCGGGATGACCCATTACTGCAGAACTTCAGGGGTTTTCAACAGGAGATGGAAAAGTTATTTGCTCGACACTTGCAAGGACAAGCTCTTGATAACGAACTCCTGTCCCTCCGCCAAGGGAATCAAGATTTGCTGACTTATATTGTGACCTTTAATAGGCTGGTTGTAGAAGCAGGGTGGCCAGAAGATAAAAGAACCACATTGTTTCATCGGGGCCTACGAGGAGACCTGAAGGATGTCCTTGCTCAAGTGGTAGACCCATCTAAAGACTGTGCAGAGTTTATCAACCTGGTAGTTCAGTTGGACCACAGATTACAGGATCGAAGAACAGACTGAAATAGACTCGAAAATCATGCCATGTACGTATGTTCAAAAGATAATGTTCAAGTGTAGAGGAGTTCCCAGATACGGCCTGCATTCCAGCCCCCCATTTTGAGATACCAGGAGCATACTCGCCAAGATATGTGACGTATAAGGAGCAAATAAACCAACAGAGAGCCACAGTGGGGCTCTGTCCAGTACCTACCAGAAGAGCAATACCTATTGAAGCGCCAATAACCATACAACCATGGGCTGCACGGTACCCATTGAGACAACCGTACCAGCAGCTGACGCGAAATGAAGATTACTTACAAACTGTCCTTGAAGAGACCCAAAGGGCCCTAATTGAAGGCAAATGGTGACAACACAATGGCCCGGACAGACGTTCAGATGAACGAAATGACTATCCAAAGATGACACATAACGATGAAATGATATGAATAAGGATGTAATGGACATAGAAGAAGAGACGATATTGAAATATAAAGAAACGTAACCATAAAGCAGGAAGGAAATATGCAACTGGCTAAATGCCTGTAAATAGGCTTGGAACGCAAGAAGCTAAAGAAACAGTCCTGCTTACAATGCTTAGTAGAAGGATAGAGCAGCAAGCGCCAACTATATATCTACCTCAAGAAGCACATTATACAAGTGCGACTACATTTTATAAAAGCAGAATTAAGCCCTGGATGGTGGAGGACAAAGAGGCCAGGATTCATATACTATCCCAAAGCCAGACAAAAGAGCAGAATCGAAACTCAGTAATAAGCAGCTCATGCCTGGGAATTCGAGGTCAACTCCAGGAAGGGAGGAGAGCGGCAACTATGAAGAAACGAAACTTAAGAGCATAGCAGCCAGCCAGTGAAGGTCGAGATAAGGAGGCCCAGCCAAGTGGCAAGACTTAAGGAAGAATCAAATATACAAATAGAGGGAGAATGAAGCAGATTCACGGTGAACAGACATGTGACCAGCCAAGCACAAAGAGATACCCACGTCTGATGTCATCCAAACTCAGAAGATGCCATAACTTCTCCTGATAAGAAGCTTCAGTTTAGAGGCCATCCTCTGCCAACTAATTGACACATAGCCCTACAGTGCTGATTGATGGAAGGGAGGCAGGGTGAATCTTGGGGCACCCTCCATCTGGGTGTCCATTTTGCATGCTGCTAATTAAAGTGGAGGTTTATGCCTAGGGGTGTAACCCACCCAATCACAATGGACCAAACAATCTAGGGACCTATAGCTAGTAGAACCAATGAGACATCGTACTTTTAGTGACGTCTATCACGAGTGATGTAGAGGGATGGGCGTAGACGCCCACCCAATAAGAGTTATCCAATCTTCACACTCTGTTCCAATATACAGATATAGCACATATACTTAATATAGACTTGCATGACAAACATATGAGTGTAACATTTCAACGATGACGAAATTCTGCTATAAATATTGCTGTCTGAATTAATAATTTGGAAGTTGAAGCGAGACGGGAGATCGCATCACTGATGATTTCCATTTGTTCCTCCATTTTTTGTACTTGTCATTAAACAGACTTCCCTTTGCGAAACCATTGTCTTATTGTCCTTATTGATTGGTGTTGGAGTAAGAGAATCATGCACCCCATAGTCCTCAAGGTGCAGCTGTCTCGTCTTAAAGTACTCGAGGGTGAGCTCTGATCCAATGGGCCTGTCAGTGGTCGCTCCGCCCTCCTGTACACTTGGTAGCAGAGAGGATGGTTTTGAACAACGACTACTGAATTTTGATTATTGATAAAACACCTATTGACCGTCGACACTAAGTAACTCTAGGTCTTCAGCAATATCACAAGTCCTTCGCCATTTTGGCCGAGTAGACTGTGAAGCTTCCCGTGGACAATGATAGCTTAAACCTGTCCAAAAAACTGCAGTGGGTTTGAAGGAACCCGTTTTACAAACATACACCCTTCCATTCCTATGGGCAGTGGATCAGACGAAAGACTAAAAAAGGCGGTAATGGAGGTGGTGATCCCGAGGGTCCAGAGAGGAACGATGCGAGCGGTGAGTGAAACAAAAAATTGATGCTTTGGCAAATGTCTTTAGGCAATAGAACAAGTAAGGGAAAAGGTAACGGAGGGAGGTGGAGAAAAACAAAATAGTCAGAAGTAGAGAAGATTGTATATATGTAAGGGGATAATGACTCGAGAATAACTGAATAAATAGTGAATACCGGGGTGGACACCTGAGATAAAAGAGAGAGGATACCGGGGCGGACACCTGAGATAAAGAGAGAGGATACCGGGGTAGACACCCGAGAAGAGAGAGGATACGCCTTGTTCCTGCGCTTTAATGTAGCGGTCAGAAGAACGTGAACTCATAGTGCCACATAATAGGGAAATACTAGGCTACTACGACGATTAAAGACGTCATAAAAGGAGTTTGTTTAAACTCCATGTCAGGGTATTGATTAGAAGGCAGAGATATCCGTGTCCAGCTGGTGTCTGTCTAGTCTGTTTAATGTTTGTCATATATGTTATATTGATGTGTCACACGTAAGGAAATTTGTCTCCTTGATTGGTTGAAATTGACCAAGCGATTTTACGCGATTCTATAGCTGAGAGGGAATCGCACATGAATTGATGTTCTTGAATACATTTGTGATATAAAATTTTGGCGGGAAAAGATTAGATTGGAGCTTGCGGTATTGATGCTCGCTCATATTATCATGAGTGGTGAAGCTACATGGAAGTATTGTTAGAAACAGGTTTAAGCATGGAAGATATTACTCCACTAGCACACTTATGTAAACAACTGCGTAAACATGCACCCAAGCTTAGGAAATACAGTACTCAGTGGGTTAAGGGTACCGCCCACAAGATGTTTATGCCGTGGCCACAGAATGGGTCCTTATCAAAAGCCGTCTTACAACACATGACGACTTACTTGCATGCCACATATACAGGCAAAAAACTAGACAAGCGCCTCGCTGTTCTGGAACTTTGGAAAATGTTCGAACAGTCGAAGGATGAAGAGCCACCTGCTGACTGGATATTAAACGTATGCACGGAGGGGGGTGAGACACCTACCGCGCCACTTGCCCCGCCTGAAACAGAAACTGAGGGAAGTAAGTCAGAGAGACACTACCCATTGAGAGAGCTTAAGGCAGCCACGGGGTATATTGAAATGGGGCTAGAACCAATATCCCAAGGGGAAGACGAGGGCTTGGAAAGCACTCAGCTATATGACACTGAGGACGTCACCCGGAGTAGTGGGAGAAGGAGACTGTCCCTGGATAGGCTAGACATTAGTAAGAGCGACGATGACGCTAAGAGTTGCGTGAATTGGGAGCAATCAATGTCCGACTCCGGAGAGGAGACGGAGTGAGAGACAAATGAAGGAAGACAGCTCGATAAACAGCTCCCAATGGACAAAGGGGTGCGATGGTCAGGTGCTAGCGAGTCTGCATCAAGGGCATCAGAGTCTGCCACGCAGTCTGACCAGCATGAAGGAACACCCCATGGTCAGAGGGGGATGTCAGTACCCGCCTATGTAGACAAATTGAGGACATTGCCAAGCAGACGGCGATGCAGGAATGTTACCCCAGCGATAGACAGAAGAGCTGCGGGGAAAGAAAAAGAAGGCTGCGCATTCCATTTTCCGCTGTTAAAAAAGGGGGGAGCAAGACCGCAATATATTCCATGGCCACACATGGATCGGGAAAACCTGAAAAACAAGCTTCCAATGCTGACATCGGGAGCCGGGAAGTGGATACACGAGTTCAAAAAATGACAGGGGGTGTCACGTTAGCTATAGGGGACATTAAAGGTCTCCTGATCGACATTCTCGGTGAGAGAGCAGACAATGTGTGGAAACGGGCAGGGTACCCTGGTGTGACCATTATTAGCACTACACAAGATGGAGTGCCATTTAATAATTGCACAGCAGCAGTATGGAAAGCGCTACGAGTACTTTACACAGACACTTCCGATATGGGAGCTATAATGACTCGAAAAATGAAGAGAGTCAGAAGATCCATTGATTTATATCCAGAATTTCCAAGACGCGTGGGTGCTCGAAACACATTAATCTTGGACGAAATCTATACCTGTATTCTATCACATATTGTGCCAGGGGTTACCAGAACCTGTACAAAAACAGCTTAAGAAATTGGTAGGAGTTGAGGCTAAACCTTGGGCCGAAATATAGTTGACTATTGCACATTACTGTAGATTGTTGCAAGAAAAGAATCGGAAAAAGGAGGCAACTCGAAAGGGTAACGAAGCAAAGCTGGTGCAGAAGAAGTTATCAAAGTATGCTCTTGAAGGAGCCATGCTGACTAGCCCAGCTGAACAGAACGTACAACAGGTGGCTATCCCACAGCAGAACAACCAGGGTAACGTAGGATTGTACCCGAGGGGAAGGGGATTTAGAGGAAGAGGATGGCAGAGTAATCAGGGAGGTTTCCAAAGTAATCAAGGAGGCTTTCAAAACGTACATATGGGCAGTCCAGATATGTTAAATGAACATCTAGCCCGACCACAGCCAGTGTGTTGGCTGTGTGGAATGACAGGGCATCTGGCGCGCTCGTGCAGAAGCCAAGGCGCGTGGCAAAATGGCCAAGGAAAGGGAACAGGCACAGTGATTCTGCCTGCAATCCCACAACAGGTCAGTGCACAAAATCACACAGTGCAGCAGCAGGTGCGCAACAAGGGGTTCAACCCCTGAACATGGGGAACTTGCCGCAAGGGCAATTCCAACAGGCAACACCGCAAACTTCTCAGGGCACAAACTCCGGAAGGGGAGGCAACCCAGGAATGGAGAGAATCCACAAGTGTACAGTGGACCGAACTTATACATTAACTAGGACAGCTCACTGGGAACCCTGATGTGCTCTATCCTATCAGTGACACCAGACCCTAACAAAGAACCAAGGGTGAATGTCGTCATAGGGGCTAAGAAATATTCCTTCTTAGTTGACACTGATGCAAAACGCTCGTGCATACGAGAAGGCAAGTTTTCCTTGTCCGGCGAGGCCATAGATACTCAGCGTTTTACAGGAGCTCACAGTTGAGTTCCCTTTACAGACGCACTCCCAGTCTCCGTAGGAGAGTGCAAGATGAATGTACCTTTATTATCTTCATGTCAGACCCCAGTAAACATTTTGGGCCGAGACTTAATGACGAAATTGAACATGACGATCTCTTTCACGGAGGAGGGCATAGTATGTTCCACTCCAGGAATGCATTATTCAAACGTGGGCGATATGATCAGGGCATACTCACGACACATAGCCATGAAAGCTATACCATTAGAGCCAGAAGTTTTCGCATATGGCATGCGTGTGCTTATGGCAGGATTGCCAGGCCTCCAGGTAGAACTATGAAACCCCTGATGAGTTTCTATTCAGACCAAGAATACCCATGCATGAAGAGGTGGGACAAGTTGTCAGGACCCTGGCAAGTGTTGGGGTGGTGGCAGGGAAAAGGGCCCCTATGTTGGGTTTTGGAAGGAGAAGGGGGACTCTTCGGCGCCCGACTGGCTTCTCAAGACGTGTTCTCCACCCCTTTAGCAGGTCGCGAGGCCAGGGGTGGAGAATAGCCAAGAAACTACGTTTCCCAGCAACCCCGGCGGCAGGACACATGGGAACCGCGCCCACGCGAGGGCGCATGCGCGAGCCGTGCCCACGAGCGCCGCTCGCAATCCTGACCGGCAACCTGAGCTGACGTGTATCTGCAGAGCTCCGGTCGGCAAGCATCAGCGGGGCACCAGCCCGCCTGAAAGCATACCCCAGGCCCCGCGTCACATTTGAGATAAGTAGCGCATGTTCTCTACGCGCATCGGCTAATTGCATGGAAGGGATTTTCCTACACTAACATGAAAACCACGAAAACCAAGTAGCGTGCAAAACGAAACTAACTCTTGGGGCACAAACTATTAATCCTGCATGGGTAGTGCTTGCATAACTACCGCACGCATCTTGGGGGGCATTGCATGGTCCAGACTCCTTAGGACCCGTGTGGGGAACGAAAGACACGGGCCGCCCGATCTCAGAACAATTAACCCTTTAAGGGTAGAACTAGCGCACGCATCCGTTCTGACATTCCTCGTTTGTTTCTAGTGGAAGACGACTCCGCGGAACGGTGCGTGGACAGAAAAGACGGCAGTCATCGCAGATCACCTGAGAACGAAGCTAAGTTCATGTTTATGTTTCTTGTTGCAATTAATGACAGAGCGAGCCTAGTGAGTCACGTCTAGGTGTACTGCATCTCACATGAAGCAATGTGGGGGGCGCATATTTCTACATGCAGTAATGTGGGAATCTTGCATGCAATAATCTGAGAAATGTTTTGCAGGTGTTTGTGAACAACAGTGGCATACTCACTGGCTCTGCAGAAGCAGTTGGCCAAACTGGTTGGAGCTCCAGCACAAAGGCTCCCGTATTGAGTGTTTACTAGATGTTGTAAAGAGTATTGGAGTGACAGGTTACAACTCCATCGAAAGGAAGCAGGAGCCAAGGAGCATGTTACCCTAATTTCCCCATTCCTATCCACAACTCCTTCCTCTTCCTGGTGATCCTACAACCCTCAACCTATCCACTCTACGGACCCTAACCCTCTTTCCCCGAAGGGTCGCGGAAGCCTGCGATGGTGTAATCTCCAGGCCCCAAGACCTAACGGGAAGGGAGGCGTTTGTGCTGACTCTGCGCCAGGAGAAGAAGACTGAAGGCTCTGACACAAGTATTTCCCTTGATGATACATGCTGCAGCAGTACGAGGGAAAGTAGCATTGGTTGAAGGCTACGATGATGAAGGCAGACATTGGTGCGCGATAATTGCCATTGAAGAAGTCTCATATTTTGGGTAAAAATGATCAAA
This sequence comes from Ambystoma mexicanum, assembly GCF_040938575.1. Classification (NCBI taxonomy): domain Eukaryota; kingdom Metazoa; phylum Chordata; class Amphibia; order Caudata; family Ambystomatidae; genus Ambystoma; species Ambystoma mexicanum. Next base: position 572,530,246 of record NC_090941.1, read on the forward strand.
AGAGAAGTGTCTCAGAGAATGATGTTGGCACTGATACGTCTGGAAAACTTTGATGACGATATGGCCCAGGTGCCTGTCTCAGTATGGACTACAGGACCCTATGATGTAGGCCTCTTGAAAGGGGTGAGAGAAGTGAAAATTAAACTAAAACCAGGAGCAATTTTACCAAGAGTGCGACAATATCCCATGTCCAGAAAGGCGGATGAAGGGATCGCAAAGACAATTTCTGCCATGATGGATCAGGGCATCCTAGTGACGTCAGAGTCACCCTGTAATACGGTGATCTATCCTGCCAAGAAATCAAAAGGAGGGTCTTGGCGTTTAAACCAAGATTTAAGAGCATTAAACAATATTGTTGAAGCCGAGTTCCCTCTAGTCCCTAATTCATCTACAATCCTATGTAACATACCCATTGAGACAAAATATTTCACGGTGATTGACTTGAAAAATGCCTTTTTCTCAATCCCATTGCACCGTGACTCTCAAGATCTGACGTCATTTACATTCAGACAAATGTGCCTGAAAAGCATGAGGTTGCCACAGGGGTACTGGGAGTCCCTGTCCATATTTAACAGAGTCTGACAGATGGACCTAAGCAATATTGCATTAGATAGTGTTGTCTTGCAATATGTAGATGACATCCTAATCTGCAGCACCACTGAAGAGAAATACAGGCACAATTCTGTTAAGCAACTGACTATAATGGCTGAGAAAGGATATAAGGTTGACAAGGAAAAGCTACAGTATTGTCAACAGGAAATGCTGTACATAGGCCAACTCATCTCGCATGAGGGAAAAAAGGTGACCCCAGAAAGGGCTGAAGCTATAATGAACACGGCAAAGCCACTCACGATAAAGCAAATGCAGAGCTTTTTAGGCCTGTGCAATTATGTTAGAGCATGGGTCTTCGATTACAGCTCATATACCAAGCCCTTGCTCCAGGCTTTAAAGAAGGTCCAGGTGACAAAGGAAAAGATTGAATGGACCGAGGCAATGGAAAAGGGGTTTACAGAACTCAAGAGAGCGATTTGCACAGCTCCAGTTCTCGGGATTCCTAATTATGCAGAGGAATTCTACCTATTCTCACACACAGATGGCAGCGGCAGTACTCGCTCAAAGAACCTCGTTGGGATACAAGCCCCTGGCGTATTACAGTGGGAGCCGGGACCCAGTCATGAGAGGCCAATTCCCATGCAAACAAAGCTTAGCTGCCACAGCGTTCGCCATAGAGAAGGCGACAACCATTGTAATGGGATGTTCCATGACGTTATACGTCAAGCACTCATTATTTGCCATCTTAGAGAAACCAAATGGTACGTTGACATCTCAAAGAGCTTCTGCCTATGAAGTGATCATATCTAATCCATCGATCAAAATAGTTCGATGTAAAACAGTAAACCCAGCTATGTTCATAGATGAGCCAGTCACTGAAACAGAGCCGATACATGACTGTGCAAACTATGAAGAATTCTATGATGAAATCCCCAGGGTGAAAAAAAATGCCCTGGCGGGAGGTGAGATCGTTTTTATTGACGGTTCTTTGAGAATCGACCAAGAAGACGGACAAAGATATACAGGTGTTGCTGTAATGAAACACATAGCAAACTGAGAATTTCAAGTACTCGTCAGTGCACGAATACCATCTCATTATTCAGCACAGGCTGCTGAATTATTGGCGTTGATACTCGACATTGAGAATCACGCAGACCAGGAAGTTACGGTGTACAGTGACTCCGCCTATGTGACGTCTAAGTGCACGCAGGCCTAGCACGCTGGAAAAGGAGGGGCTACCTCTAAGCGGACGGCACGCCAGTGCAACATGCAGCCTTAAGGCACTATAGCTCCCCGTGGGCATAGCGGTCGTGAAATGCGCCGCCCACAACAAAGGGACAGATTTCGTGTCACGCGGAAACCATGCAGCAGACACGGAAGTCAAGTGTATGGCATCCGAATGGATGTAGAAGTGGCGTGCACCCATGAACGGATGATGATAGCACGAGCGTCAGCAGAAGCCTATAGCAATATGGGACAGACACAACTAATGTAGCTTCAAGGGGAGGCACCTCAGGATGAAAAGAACCTGTGGAAACGTCGAGGGTGTTCCTTAAACCTATCCGACGGATTGTGGTGGCCAGACAGCACTGGTAAACCAGTAATACCTGTAGCCCTACTAAAATAGCATTGGAGCAATTGCATTACCCTATACACATGTCAAAAGAGAATCTAGCAGCCACGCTCGCAGAAGACTGGTTTATACCGAATTTAGCTGAGCATGTTGCATTCTTTATGGTGAACTGCATAATATGCCAGCAATTCACTGCTGGGCACACATTAAAAGTAGTGAGAGGAGTCCTCCCCCGGCCAAATGGGCCTATTCAGCACTTACATATCGACTACATCGACATGGTTCAAGTGTGTAACGGGTACATGTATTTAATTGTAGTGGTGTGTCCATTCTCTAGATGGATAGAAGCAGGTCCATGTACACACCCAGAGTCTACCTGTGCAGCCAAATTCTTGGTGAGGGAAGTGTTCCCTAGATGGGGGGTGTGTGAGGTGATGAGATCAGACAACGGGGGTCATTTTGTTAACTCAGTCTTTGAGCAAATCAGCTTGCTCCTTGGTATAAAGCACAAGTTCCTGTCGGTGTATCACCCGGATGGTAATGGTATTTGTGAGAGGCTCAACGGCTTGTTAAAGGAAACGATAGCCAAGTTGAAGCTTACTCTAAAGAGAGGATGGTTGCACTGCCTTCCACTGGCATTGTATGCTCTTCGGAACCAACCAGGCTCCGACCATCATCTTATGCCGACGGGAACTTGTGCTTTATACCAAGAAGAAGAATGAATACCCCCCTTACCTCCTGAGACAGAGCTAGATGTGATGCCCAGTCCACCCGAGAGGTCCTGGGAACCAAGTTTCCGAGTTACAAGAGTACCTGAACTACATGACATCCAGCCTTACTATAATTTCAGACCAACCGCGAAAAGGGTGCAGCACAGCACAAAACGCAACAGGGGACGCTACAACAGACCCAGCTCAAGGTCTACGTGTTCCACTCGTCTTTCCTGGAGATGTGGTGGTAGTAAAAAACCACACGAGGAAGAGGTGGGACGAGCCAAGATTCAATGGCCATTTCATCGTAGAGGACTGCACTCCTTCAGCTGTTAAACTGCAAGGCAGGAGAGCATGGATCTTTCTCAATGACATTAAGCCCTATATCAGAGAAAGCCCTCAAGCTGCACCCCACCATGAAGAAATTACAGACAACAGGGAAGAACCTCAGCACGTGCAGACGGGAGTCATGACGAGGAAGAAGGACGCATGAGCAGCAAAGCCAAGACAAAAGAACCAGTTTGCAAGTTGTGGCTTAAACTGAACATTTCCGCTGAGCAAAAAGGGGATATGGACATAATGGACACTCTGTGCCTCCTAGTTGCAGGGTGAAGAAGAAAATTGCGCATCTAAGCCACAAACGTTTGTCGACACGAACTTGTAAATCAATCACACTAAAGCGTTGGTGAGAAACAAGACTCAAATAGATTGTGATCAAAGACTTGTGCCTAAGGAACTAAATGCAGCATCCTGAATCATCAAAGAGCAAGACGTCGCTTTGCAGCATTTATGGTGTCCCCCAGCAGAAACATCACAGAGGATGTGTTAACCTACTTTCAGTTAGTTCTAGTTTCCTATCCATCACTTGTAGGGAGAGACACCAGTGTCGCAGACTTCATCCAAGATCCTGCCAACAAGAAAGTAATCTGGCAACTGGTTACTGTCATCACGGAAGCCTTCGTTGTGTTACCAGAATACAGTGATAAGGACACAAATGCTTCCACCGCAGGCAATTATAGATGAACTCGTCAATACGCTCTTCTTTCGCATCATAGTGGAGTGACCAGCTATTGTCGGAAGAACCACAGACACTCTCACTTTCATTAGAGATCCAGCAAACTCTTAACATTTGAGCCAGCTGTGGACTAAACTAAATTACTTAGTCACAATCCATGCAGCAGGAAAGTGCAAGGACTGTTCACGTCAAAGGAAGGGCCTGTGATCCAGAACCCAGCAAAGCAGGACAAATGTCCCTGTCACCTGAGGACAGCCGACTGGCGCACAACGTCCTGCTTCACCTAGCCACTGACTTTCCAGAAATGGTGGGGAGACCTATCGAGGTTGACGTCAGCACCTTCATCAGAGATCCAGCTAATGTTGCTCATATGGGAACGCTCCTCCATGGAATAATGCTGCAAGTGGAGCTATCCAATTTTCAGAGAGATTATATGAGGAGATTCCAGTGAAGCTTTCCACCGAGGGACAGATCGAAAAGACAGAGGCAAAATACTTCATCTTTCCGCCGAGGGACAGATCGAAGAGACAGAGGCAAAATACTTCATCTTTCCGCCGAGGGACAGATCGAAGAGACAGAGACAAAATACTTCATCTTTCCGCTGAGGGACAGATCGAGCGAGCAGAGACAAGAAATTCACCTTTTTATTTTTTGGATTTTGATAAATTGTCATTTTTCCATTTTTTCACATTGAACAGGTTCCAGCATGTCCTCTGGACTGAAACAGATTCGGGGGGTGGACTGGGAACTCACCTATTTTGAATATACACAATGAAGGTGACTTACCAAAGGTGTTAGTGTAATCTATTTTCCATAGTCTAGCAAGGGAACTGTATCCCGTATCCAGAGACAATCATCACCCGCAAGAGGGGGGACACTTGCGAAGCACCAGACACTTTATAATACAAACTTTCTGAGAAACAATGATGGAGTAAGTGAAAAGAATACAACATTGACATTTGTTATGATTAAGATGGGGGCCCAGAACAGTAACCTGGTCCTCCCACAAGCAGAGCGGCGCCCCTGCTTCTCTGGAAAGAAATGCTGCCCCATTTCGTACCGCACGATTATGTGTATATGCATAGTGATTCTCATTGTCTTTCTGTCATTAACAATCAGAACTGCATTCTTTATTGGTGTACGAAGCGTTCCAATCTCAGTGCACCCACCGGATAATGTACACATAGGTCCCACAAAAGTACCCTGACCCTATATAGTTATTCCAGTCCCGAGAAAATCTGATGGTAAGGTAAATGAACTAAAAATGAATGTAATTAGCACTGATACATACACACATGAGGCAATGAATGAAGAGAAAAGCTGGAGACGGGGTCAGCACAGAAGGAATGAAAACGTAGCACTGACCACTACGCGCACCCACACACTGAATGTACACGAACTAGGGCATGTGGCAAAGGCCACAGAACCTCAAGCGAAGGCGATAGAGAGCATGAGACTGCCTACTGAACAATCAGTCCCAGAAAATAATGAGAGAGACCAAAAAGAATCAAGAGAAAGGCAAACAAAAGAAGACTTAACAAAAGCCCTTAAGAAGACAGAAGCGGCTATGAGAGAATTCACTGCAAGGACGCAAATGTTGATAGATCATTTATTCCCGTTCACAGCTAGAGCGAAGAAACTACATGAGGAACTGAAAAATAAACCCGCAGAGATTGTATCGACAAGCACACCAGTCCCAACACAGGGAATAAGTACCAAGCCCACAATGCAGCCTTACGTTGGGCTGATGACAGACAGATGTAGTAAAGGCACTTATAGAGGGCAGGAAAAGAATGCAAGAGGAGAGGAAGAGATTTGCAAAACCTCCACCTATCACATCGATGCAGATAAAGAAACCTGCTCCACCGACCAGCATGCCCGAGAGACCCCCAGCAAGGAAAAGTCACACAGACGCGTTTAGAGATGTAGTTATAGCTAACTACAGAAAGAAACTAAGAATCAAGAGAAGCCCACATGAAGATAGCAATGAACTAAACGATTACCTGGACAGCAGAGCACATCTAGGAAACAATATTTGGTACCAACACATGAAAGAAGTCGGGAGAAGGAAGTCAGAAGGAGATTGCTTCGTCTGTGCACTTCTACCGTACAGCATGGGAAAATCCAAGATCTTCGTGGCTGTAGAAATAGATGTCCCGACAGCACACTGTTTGTCACACGTAGCAATGTGCAATACCAGAGAACAGTTTATGGGGAGGGATGCCTCACTGATATGGACCACTGAAACAGCGTATCCCGATGAAGATGATTATGTCCAGGACATTAAGACAAGAAACAGAGCTCATACTAGGAATTATGTGATCAGGTACGAAAAACCAGAAGTTAAAGGAGCAGGAACGAAATGGGAAATGAACCCAAGACTGAACGTCCAAGGAAAAACTCCAGAAGAAGCCAAAATTTGGAAGAACAGAGGCCAACTGCAGATTTGGGGAACAGTGCTTTCACCAGATGGATGGGAAGGAAGGAGGAGTAGTGATATGCCGAGCCAGGATGGTCCTATGAGCCTGCCAAGGAGCAATAGAAAACTCACAGAGGTTGTGCAAACCTCTATGCCAAAGTTGGTAAAGTTACTAACATGGGTCGAAGACAGAGGAGGACCCTTGAAGATAGTGCCACTGGAAAGTCCAAAATTATGCTTCAGGAGCAATGGCACAAGGAAAATCGGTGAGAATCAAAACTGCGGACAAATCTTTGAAGGTCCAGGAATGTCTCACAGAACCGCAGTAATTATGGATCATTACTGAGTGTGTGGATCCAAGGCATACATAAGACTACCGAAGAACTGGGGAGGCATATGCACAATAGTGAACGTCCACGTTCCTGTAGTAGTGATCCCGAAAAGTGACCTGAATATTGACAGTTTTCCAAAAGCAGATGCTCACCTGAGGAAAAGGAGATCTGTGGACCTGACACCCCGAATGAAGAGAGAAAATTACTTTTCTGCCAAGTCGGAAGAAGCATTCCATGCAATCCCATATGGACACAGGCTGTTCTGCCTCACCTCATCAGTGTTCACAACAATCATCATGCCAAAATTCCAGGTTGGAGCAAACACTAAATGGTTGCAAATAACCAGATGGGAATTATTACAGACCATCAACACCACCATAAAAGGATTCAACGCGATTAAAGAAGAACTAAGAGCAATCCGATTGATGACTCTCAAGAACAGATATGTACTTGACATGATCACAGCGATGGATGGAGGAGTTTGCGCAAAAATCAGAGAATCATGTTGCACATTTATACCTTCGCATGATGAAGAAAATTGAACTTTAACAGAAGCCATAAGTATGCTGACAAACCTACAGAACCAGATGATCGATGAATCTGATGAAGTGGATGATGATAGCTGGTTTGGAACTCTATTCTCATGGGCCCCACAATGGATGGCAGACATATTCAAGTTTCTGGGAGCCCTGCTATTGATACTACTAGGATTTTGCGTTATCAACATAATCATCACACAATGCCAGAAAACTGCGAAGAAAGCCATTGGGATGAAGATCATGATCGATGTCAAACCAGGATGGAAGCAGACAGACCTGACAGATGAAGAAATAAGAGACTTTGTGAAGGCCAGCGAATTTGCACCAGAAGGAACAAAGTTTGTGTACCCCAGAAACTGAAGAAAGTATGAAGGAAAATGGATCTATTTCAGCCCAAATGGACCGTGTCAGCTTATGACCTGGAACAAAGACAAACATGTAAAAACAGTAGGAAGTCTGAGAGGAGTGATAAAAATATGTACTCCAAAGAAACAAACGTTCACACCATCATGCACAAACCCAGAAGACGAAGAAGTGGATACAGAGGAGCCAAGTAAGACTAATCCAAAGGAGGTAGCAGGAGTGGTCGATGAACCGACCAGATGGGGGAGTGTAGAGGAGGTCCCAGATACGGCCTGCACTCCAGCCACCCATTCTGAGATACCAGGAACATACTCACCAAGATATGTGACGTATAAGGAGCAAATAAACCAACAGAGAGCCACATTGGGGCTCTGTCCAGTACCCATCTGAATAGCAATAGCTATTGAAGCGCCAATAACCATACAACCATGGGCTGGACGGTACCCATGAGACAACCGTACCAGCAGCTGACGCGAAATGAAGATTACTTACAAACTGTCCCTGAAGAGAACCAAAGGGCCCTAATTGAAGGCAGATGGTGATGACACAATGGCCCGGACAGACGTTGAGATGAACGAAATGACAATCCAAAAATGACACATAACGATGAAATGATATGAATAAGGATGTAATGGACATAGAAGAAGAGACAATATTGAAATATAAAGAAACATAACCATAAAGCAGGAAGGAAATATGCAACTGGCTAAATGCCTGTAAATAGGCTTGGAACACAAGAAGCTAAGAAAAAAGTTAATGCTTGCAATGCTTAGTAGAAGGATCGAGCGGCAAGCGCCAACTATATATCTACCTCAAGAAGCACATTATACAAGTGCGACTCCATTTTATAAAAGCAGAATTAAACCCTGGATGGTGGAGGACAAACAGGCCAGGATTCATATACTAGCCCAAAGCCAGACGAAAGAGCAGAATCGAAACTCAGTAATAAGCAGATCATGCCTGGGAATTCGAGGTCAACTCCAGGAAGGGAGGAGAGCGGCAACTCCGAAGAAACAAAACTTAAGAGCATAGCAGCCAGCCAGTGAAGGTCGAGATAAGGAGGAATCAAATATACAAATAGAGGGAGAATGAAGCAGATTCATGGTGAACAGACACGTGACCAGCCAAGCACAAAGAGGTACCCACGTCAGATGTCATCAAACCCAGAGGATGCCATAACTTCTCCTGATAAGAAGCTACAGTTTCGAGGCCATTCTCTGCCAACTAATTGACACATAGCCCTAAAGTGCTGATTGATGGAAGGGAGGCAGGGTGAATCTTGGGGCACAGCGCATCTGGGTGTCCATTCTGCATGCTGCTAATTAAAGTGGAGCTTTATGCCTAGGGGTGTAGCCCACCCAATCACAATGGACCAAACAATCTAGGGACCTATAGCTAGTAGAACCAATGAGACGTTGTACTTTTAGTGACGTCTATCACAAGTGATGTAGAGGGATGGGCGTAGAAGCCCACCCTGATAAGAGTTATCCAATCCTCACACTCTGTTACCATATACAGATATAGCACCTATACTTAAGTTATCTTTTCCGACCAATAGAATTACATGACAAACTTATGAGTGTAACACGTCAACGATGACGAAAATCTGCTGTAAATATTGCTGTCTGAATGAAGAATTTGGAAGTTGAAGCGAGACGGGCGATCGCATCACTGTAGATTTCCATTTGTTTCCCTGTTTTTGTACTTGTCATTAAACGGACTTCCCTTTGCCAAACCATTGACTTGTCCTTATTGATTGGTGTTGGGTTAAGAGAATCCTGCACCCCATCCTCCTCAAGGTGCAGCTATCTCGTCTTAAAGTTCTCGAGGGTGAGCTCTGATCCCATGGGCCCGTCAGAGGTCGCTCCACCCTCCTGTACACAACGTCCATCAGAAAATACCACAGAACCCATGCAGATTGGAGGAGTACGACCCCATTTAACCAAAGGTGAAAGAGACAAGAGGAGACAGCTACAGTTATGCCTATACTGCGGTAAATCGGGTCACTACCTCAAAAAATGCCCAGTGAAACCTCCAAGGAAGGTGGTAGGTGCTACAGAGGAAGAAGATGATGGAAAGGAATCCGAAAACTACCAGGCCCGGCAAGCGTAGAGGTCCGCTTGTCGAGCGAGAAGGATGAGTCACAGACCTCACATTTCGCCCTACCAGTAACCTTGATCAATCACCAACGACCGTCACGGATGCATGCCATAGAGGCATATATAGACAGCGGAGCAGCTGGTAATAACATAGATCGAGATCTGGCAACAGAAATGGGTCTTCCCTTATGCACAAAACCAACAACTGAAAAGGTAACTACTGTTGACGGTACAGAAATTGCTTCGGGACCAGTAACCCAATGCACAACTGAATTAACCCTTCTGTGTCAGGATGGTCATCAAGAAGCAATCACGTTCGACCTTATCAAAGCTCCTCAGTTACGGTTGATCTTAGGGATGCCATGGTTAGTAACTCACAATCCCCACATAGACTGGCGTGCAAAGAGACTGACCTTTTCCGACGAATGCGCCCACGCTTGCTACCCGAAATCTATACCACAGCCAAACCTGAAATCTGTTCAAGGAATAGCATCGGAGATCGCAGAACCAATGGACACCTTACCAAAAGAATATCAGGATTATCAAGATGTTTTTCAGAAGGAACAGGCTAACATATTACCGCCACATAGGCCCTTTGACTGTCAGATCGACCTGATACCTGGCGCACAGGTTCCTTGTGGTCGAATGTATGTGCTTACGGAAACCGAAAATCTCCACTTGAAGTCCTATCTGGATCAATACCTGGATAATAGGTTTATCCGCCTGTCAAAATCACTGCCAGCCTCTCCCTTATTCTTCGTACCCAAGAAGGAAGGAGATTTGAGGACTTGCATCGATTACCGCGCACTTAATCAAATCACAGCAAAAAACTGCTACCCTTTGCCCCTTATCCCGGAACTATTGGACCAAGTCAAGGATGCCCGAATCTACACCAAACTAGACCTCAGAGGAGCATACTACCTTGTACGTGTTAAGAAAGGGGATGAATGGAAAACCGCGTTTCGCACCAAGTATGGCCTGTACGAATATCATGTAATGCCTTTCGGGCTGTGCAACGCTCCCGCAGCGTTCCAATACTTCATGAATGATGTATTACAGGAATTAATCGATGTCTGTGCCCTGTTCTATATTGACGACATCCTGGTGTATTCCCCCTCTGACAGAGATCATGTGGAACATGTTCACTCAGTCCTTGCAAAACTTCGCCAGCACTAACTGTACGCTAAACTCGAGAAATGCTCCTTCCATGTCATCGAAGTTGAGTTCCTCGGTTTTGTTCTCTCACCAAAGGGAGTCAAGATGGATTTACACAAAGTAGATGCCATCCTTAATTGGCTGTCACCTTCTTCATTTAAAGGAACCCAAAGCATGCTCGGCTTTGCAAATTTTTATCGCCGATTTATTCCAGATTTCTCACGGATAGTCCACCCAATCACATCGTTACTGAGAAAAAACAACTAAAAATTCCCATGGACTGAAGCGGCGGAACAGGCCTTTCAAGAACTCAAGAAAAGATTCACCTCTGCAGCAATTTTACAACATCCTAGCCCTGATCTCCCCTATGTAGTGGAAACTGATGCTTCCAGGGTAGCTATGGGAGCAGTTCTCTCTCAAAGAGATCCAGAGACAGGCCAATTACACCCTGTGGCCTTTTGGTCACGTAAATTCTCACCACCAGAACTTAACTATGCAATTACAGACAAATAATTGTTGGCAATAAAATCAGCCTTCAAAGCCTGGCGGCAGTATCTATTAGGTGCCAGACATACAATCACAGTAATCACAGATCACCGAAACCTTCAATACCTAAAATCAGCAAAAGCCCAATCGTCACGACAGTTGCGGTAGGCTCTATTCTTCGCAGAATACGATTACGTAATAACATACCGACCGGGAGTTCGGAATGGGAAGGCTGATGCCTTGTCTCGTATGGGTGGTAAAGAGAAAACGAACAGTACCCTGGACCCTGTTGTCATCATCCCAGGTGATAAACTACTGGGACGCACCACCACATTGACTCTCAGTGAACTTCAAGATTCGATTTGAACGTTAATGAACCCAGAGATCTTGCAGAAATGGAATTCCCAAAATGAACATCACACGGTTCTGGATGGATTACCCTACTTCAGGGAACGACTATATCTACCAAGTAAAGATCTGCAAGAATTGGTCAATTGGTCATGTCTGGTAAAAACGATTCCCTGATCGAAGGCCATCCCGGAATTGCTAAGACCCTAGCCAAGGTTAAACAGAATTATTTGTGGCCAACCATTGCTCGATTTGTTCTATCCAGTGGGATATGTGCACAAAATAAATCACAAAAACAGAAACCAGCTGGCCCCCTACAAGCACTGGATATTCCATCGGCTCCCTGGCATACTCTTTCTCTTGATTTTATTACGGACTTACCTCCCTGTCAAGGTTTTAATACCATTCTGGTGGTTGTAGACCTGTTCTCTTAAAATGGCACATTTCATTCCATTCAAAGGACTTCCTAACGCTACCAGTCTGGCAAAAGCATTTCTTGAACAGATTATAAAACTGAATGGTTTCCCCTCAGTCCTAATCTCAGATCGTGGAAGCCAGTTTGTATCCAACTTCTGGAGGAAATGTTGTACCATGGCACAAATCGATGTTCGATTATCCACTAGACATCACCCCCAAACAGATGGACTAACAGAAAGAACAAACCAGACATTAGAACAGTATCTATGTTGCATGCTGCATCAAGTGGAAGAGAATTGAAAAGACTTGTTATGGATCGCGGAATACGCATACAATAACTTCATACACACCGGCACGGGACATAGCCCGTTCTACACAATATACGGAAGACATCCAGTACCTCTGAACTAGACTCCCCCACGACCTTGGAAATGCCAGCGGTAAAGACTCTACACACAAGCATAACCCAAGCCTTCAAAGGGGCAAATGAACATTTACTGCAAGCCAAAGACAGACAAAAAGAATTCTCGGACCGGCATCGAAAGAAATCTCCCGATTACCAAGTTGAAGACGAAGTCTGGTTGGCATCAAAACATGCGCCCATAAAGGTACCCGGACCTTTCGTCCAAGATATCTAGGACCCTAAACCATCGAATCGGTGATAAATCCGGTGGCCATCAAGTTAGCCTTACCACCAAGCATGCAAATTCATCCGGTGTTCCATGTGTCACTTGTAAAACCTGTACAACCAGGAACCCGAGTCTTAACACCACCAAAACCTGTGCTAGTTGATGGAGAGCCTGAATTTGAAGTTAAAAACATCCTGGATTTGAAACGTACCAGATCTAAGCTATACTATTTAGTGGACTGGAAAGGGTACGGGCCTCAAGACAGAACTTGGGAACCAAGTGAACATATTCACGCAGTACGTCTGATTAAGAGGTTTCACCTGGATAACCCCACCAAACCCGGACTGGACAGGAAGGATACCATGAGAGGAGTCTTGGGGGGGAGTGCTGTCATGACCACTGTGAGGGGGCACAAGTTGTGCCACAAGCAGGCTCCCACCAGAACCCTGAGGGACTTAAAACCATTGCAAAAGGGCTCCTGGAGCCAGTCCTGGCGCCTTTGGCTCCAGGCTCATATGTAGGAAGGAAGGGCTGTTCAAACTAGGTCCCATTTATGTACATGGGCCTTTAAATCCAACATGGAAGCACCCACACAGTCTAGTTCTAAGAATCAAGCCATGCGATCTAGTGTTTTGGGTGTGGCATGCCTGGAACTACTTTCCCTGGTACTACTTTACCTGGGCTATTTAAACCACACCCTGACTGCAGAACACGCTTCGTGTTATTCTGCAACCAGCAGAGTGACGCTCACCATGTCCAGCTCCTGGTCTTCAGCATCTTCCTGTAATCCTGCAAGAACAAGAACAAGAACAAGAACAAAATTATTCTGTTTTACCTGAGAAAACACAAACCTGCACTCAGCATCTCAACTGGGCTGCAATCTGTGGAAACCGAGAGAAGAAGAAACATCACTCACCTGTGAGTACTAGCTTAAGGACTTCAGGCGAACCGCTACCACAGCTACTATTCGAACATTGCGACCTGCAATAACGAGAAAGGGAAAAACAATATTAGAACGCGTGCTTCCAAAACATTGAATTCCATCAGTCTTATCTGAATTCCATCGCGCTACGCCATGCTTCCATCCGGAGGACCACAGCAACATCTGCAAAGGAAAAGATATTAAATCAATATCAATATCAATATTAAACAACCGCACAGCGCTGTACTAACCATAAGGGATTCCGAGGGCCTGTTTTTCATTGCGCTCTCGTCCACTCGCAGCACCCAGCGGCCTGTGAGGAGAAGAAGAAGAAAACACAAGTTAGCTTTAAAAGACAATAAAGGCGCAACTCTTCGCGCTTTCTCTTACCTAGAAAACCTGCCTCTCCATCCGGCACGCCAGCATCAAGACCTTCGCACCAGAAAAGAAGGAGATAAAGACATTAACGAATTCCCACCAGGGGCATGGCCGCGCAGCCATGGAATAGGCTGCTCTCCTTCCGAGCTCCTGCATCCAACAAGTGATCCGGACAAACGCATGCTCGTAATCTTCAAACACCAATGTGAAAAGGAGATGACTGCAACATGAAAAGTAGCGCATCACAACGATCACGGCCGGGAGCAGAATGTGCAAGTGTATCACAAGTTATGGAACGTTGAAGTCCCAGACGAGAGGCGATGGCCCCACAATCAAAATGGTGGTTGGCTCTGAACAAAGGAGCCTCTGAGGGGAAGACAGTGCTGGGTAAAAGAGCGAGGTACCCAGAGAAACTTGCACCATTCATGGAGATAATTGATCACAGCACAAAACAGGAAACACCCACAGTAGGTTTGCTGGCCACTCGATAAAGGCGAGTGCACCGGGAAATGCACGCTGCAGTGGAACCCCTGGTAGAACGTTGAAGCGAGTAAGAGCACCCCTGAAGAAGCGCAAGACCGGACAGGCACGTAGCCTGAGCTGCAAACCCGCGCCGACCCAAGAGCGGCGAAGAGTGTGCCAGCAATGAGAAACACAGTCGGCATTAAGCAGACCAGCGCGGATAATTAATCCGCAAGACCGTGGCACCCTGAAGACAAGCCACAGCGAAGCAGAAGCGGCAGCCCCTGTGAACTGCACGAGTACGGAAACAAAAGAGAAACGTGCACTGCGGACTGAAGAAACTGACATATGTTGCACGGCGCTGCTGGTAACAATGTCACAAGGCATAAACAGATACAGTAATGTAGCATCGCCTTTGCTGATAACGCGCCCTCTCCCGAGTGAAACACCGCAACTGCGCACGAAAAGCAACATCACAGTACGAAACGCTGGGTGAAAGGCACAGCATATATAGCCCCCCCATCCCATGGGTCAGGAGAGCTGGATGCTCGGCTCTGGGGTGCTAAGCCACGAGTGGACAACATGTAGTGGGTGCGACACTGAAGAGGTTCTAACTAAGTCCCAGTAACAAAAGCATGATAAACTAGCTATACCACAGGCGGTAAGAATGTAATGAGGCACACCCCTATCAATAAGCACAGGATAATCCACCAAGTGGACGAAATTGTGAGGCACACCCCTGGGGAAGGAAGCAAAGTTTGATGCACGACAGGGGTAGTTGCTGTGCAACAGCAGATTCATCTCACAGGGTTGGATAGCACCCCAGCCACAGAAGGAGGAATAACCATATCCCAACACCTGGCAAAGGGTACTGCTCACTGAGAAGGGGTGTGCGTGGGGCACGTAGGAAAGGGGCCTGCGCCAACAGAACTAAGGCCCCTGCACAGAACCATGCTGTGCCTGCACCCATGATAAACAGTGGAGAACGGGCGGGCCCGAGAGGCAGAAGAGCCAGAACAGCGGCAACGCAGGGGGCGGCATATACACCGAGGATAAATGCGCACAGCTAGCCGTGACACTGAGCGCCCAGACAACTGCAGGCCAAACTGACTTCAAAAGACTGCCAACAGCACGCAACCTGGGACTGAAGACCGGCAGAGCAGAAGACACAAGGGTGATGGCTCACAAGGGAGGCAAAGGAAAAGGCAAGCAACAACTATGGATGTCTTCACCAAACCGCATCAGACCCAAAACATGCCTACACTAGCAATGACCACCACATCGGAAGGCGTGACTCCAACGGCAAGTGAACATCAGATTTTAGCAACCATAACCAAACTGAAATCTTCATGGGGGACTGCGATGGCGGACCTGAAAGCGGCCCTGGAAACGAAGATTGATGCAGTAGGGATAGAAGTTAGCCTGCTGAGGTAAGACGTGAGAGCGCTGGCAGAAAGAACGAGTGGTCTGGAGAGCACAATGAAAGTTAACACAGAGGCCAGCAACACCAATGCTAATGAGGTCCACATACTAAAACAGCAAGTGTCCAACCTGGAGAACCGAGCTGAGGAGGCCGAAGGGAGAGCGCGACGCAACAATGTATGCTTGGTGGGCCTGCCGGAAGGAGAAGAAGGATCGGACCTTACAGATTATGTGGAAAATATGCTTATCCTGGAAATTGGTGCCGGCAAGCTCTTGCAAGGATTGGCAATAGAACGAGCGCATAGAGCCCTGATGAAGAGGCCTCAACCTGGAGCCCCACCCAGAGCGATCAGAGCCAAGATACTGAACTACAGAGACAGGGAAAAGATCCTGGAATTCTTCCGGAAAGGGGGAACAATAACACGTGCATCAGTGACAGTCACTGCATACCCGGACTACACCATGCTACTACAGAGACAACGGTACAGCTATGTGGCGATGAAAAGAAGATTGCGTACAACCGGCCTCAAATACATTCTGTTGTATCCCGCGAAACTTAAGGTCTTCCACAAGAGCAAAGCATACTTCTTTGATACCCCGGAGCAGGCTGCGGACTGGCTGGATGCTCAGTGCTTCCCAGAGTCTGGAGATGGGCGAGGAGGCGAAGGACAGGATAAGTGACTCGGCGCTATACTTTGAATTGTGTAATGGGAGGAGCTTTAATGGAAGGGCCAAAATGAGGACAAGGAGGGGGCCAGTAAAATATAGTTTTAAATAATTGGGTTGCTCAACACAAGGACTTGTTGGACTAGAATATAGAACTGCATAATGAAGCTACGAGCAACAAATCCGTTATGAGTGGTACTAACATAGGAGACACGAGATGTAGAGTACCTAACCCCATTAGGTAGAGTAGTTAAGGCGAGGGCTAGATGCAGTGGTGCCTGAGATCCAGGGATGGAGCTGGGCATCAGTTGGGAGGGGGGTGGGAATGTTGGGGGTTGGGAAGAATGTTGGGGCAGGGTGGGAAAGGGGGAGAGGGTGAGGGGAGTGAGAGTGTTTATGGTTAGGGGTAGTTTAAGTTGAGAGACAAGCTTACACGCAATTGTAGAACTCTGGACGGGGGCTGAGAAGATACTGGAGGGGGGCGGAGAATGGCTGAAACATGGGCGACCTTAAGGTAATCTCCTGGAATGCGTCAGAATTAACACAATCCTTCCCTCCTTCCTCCTCACCTCCTTCTTCAGTAGCGTCTTCTTGGGTTACAGTCCTTCTTCTTCTGCGAGATTCCTTAGGTTCCTTGGCCTTCTTCTTGTCGTGTAAATAAGGCCGAGCTCCGTTACAAGCCACGCTGTCGGGAGGTAAACCCCAGACCGCGAGGCTTCCTGGCTTCCTGGGAGCCCGTCCTCAAAGCAGGGAAAAAGCCTCATGGCTGAAAAAACCCTGGGATGGATCCTTCTGGATGTGATGCGAAGAATGGAGTGTTCCTTATGACAAGATCCAAATTTGAAAGGAGGACAACTGAAGAAGTGATCCAGAGAAATGGTCCACCAACAGCATGACCGAGGAACAGAAGGTAAGGCAGTGAATACTGACTGATCAGAGGAGCCGAAGGGAAATAGAAAAAGAGTAGTCTGCGGAATATTCAGAGAAGTTGGGAAGAAGTTGCCCCATGTGAAGAGATACGCGGGCAAGGCGAGAGTCGTAGCGGAATTCAGGTAAGACAGTAGGGGGAAATTGAACAAGGGGAACCAGAGAAGTGCAGAAGAATACACAAGAGTCAGAGAAGAGATCGAAGGGACGACCGCACAGAAGAGGGCATAAAAGGCAGAGGAGAATAACAATGGAGCATTAGCTCAAAGAGTGAAAACACCACTAGCGTTGGCAGGTTGGAAGAAAATTACCAAAGGTGCAACGCGTCTGACTGACAGAACCGTCACCAGTATAATGAGTGGGCGGCCATTTTGCAGTATAAGGAGCGGGCGGCCATCTTGGAAAACACTAGACCGCTCAATATAGAACGTCAGAAAAACATGATGGCATTTTCAATGAAGTTTACAGGAAAGCCATAGCTTCCATCGGGGAAGCATGCCAGAATGTCAGGGGGCTCAACAGCTACCTAAAAAGGAATAAAGTTATGACGTACTTACGAAGGAAGAAAATAGACATAGCGTTCATACAAGAGACGCATCTCACGAAAGAGAAGCTGGAGGTGCTCCAAAAGAAGTGGAAGGGAACGGTCATTGGGGCAACATATTCCGCATACGCCAGGGGGGTCATAATATGGGTAGCACCGCAAGTCCTGTTTCAACTACAGCAGTAAACGGTGGAGGCGGACGGGAGGATGGTAGCGATATGGGGATTGGTCAAAAATAAAGAAATCTGTGTAATAAACACATACGCCCGAACCAGTGACACAGTGACCTACTTTAGGAACCTATATAACAAATTGAGCTGGTATATGGGAGGCGCAGCGATCTGGGGAGGCAACTTTAATTGTACACTGAACCCGAAGGTAGACCGTTCGGACCGTAAACAAGATATGCCCTCCCCGGCAGCTAAAGCACTACACGCCCTGTTGACAGAATTCCCCCTAGAAGACACATGGAGGGTCCACCACCCACAAGATAGACAATACTCACACTACTCTGCCCCACAAAACATATATACTAGATTAGATTACATGTTTGTCACACAAGTAATAGCAGAAGTAGTACAGATAGAATACAAGGCGAGGGTCTTATCAGACCACTCTCCACTGGCCCTAACGTGGTAATACAGACCCCCGAGAGCCAAGATACCAACCTGGCGACTAAGAGCGGAAGCACTGAAGGATGTGATATTTAGGGAGGACCTGAGAGAAGAGATTGTAAGATACTTTGCGATTAATACTGGGAGTGTGGAGTCAGCCGGCACGTTGTGGGAAGCCATCAAGGTGGTGGTGAGGGGAATAACGATAGCTACATCCAAAGGGCTACAGTGGGGCATACTAAGAGACCTGCAGCAGGCAGAGGCCAAACTCGAGGTAACCTTGCGTAAGGGTGGGGACACGAAAGAAGACGCAGAAATTATAAGTCAATTGCAACTGAAATGTATAGAACACTGGGAAAGACTATGCAATTTGAATTATAAAAAGTATGTGGAAAGGCAACACGCGGGAGGTGATAAAACAGGAAGGATGCTGGCATGGTTATATAAAAGAGAAACCCCCAGACCTGTGATCAGAGCAATAATAGGACAAGATGGACAGGTAGTAGACACTCAAGAGGGTATAAACCGGGAGTTCTTAGAATATTATCGGAAATTATATGAGGACAATGAGCAATGCGAAAGGCGAGAAATAATAGACACACTGGAAGACATAGGCCCACCATGAATAAGCGTGAAGGAGCGAGCGGACCTAGACTCCCCGATCACACTAGAAGAGCTAGAGGAGGTGGTGACACAGCTGCCTACTAGCAAGACCCCAGGGGCTGACGGGCTCCCCAGTGAATTTTATAAAACGTACAAAGGGAGGTGCTCCCCCCGATGCTAATAATGCTAAACAAAGCTCACAAGACAGGAAGGCTACCAGAGTCCCTAAGGGAGGCAATTATCATCCCGCTACCCAAACCTAACAAACCAAGCAAAGATTGCGGATCCTTCAGACCGCTATCAATGTTGAACCAAGATAGCAAAATACTTACAGCGGTATTGGCAAACAGAATGAAATGAATTATTAATAAACTAATACACCCAGACCAGACAGGATATATCCCCTGCAGGAGCATATCCAACAACCTCAAAAGACTTCACCGGGTCATAGAATGTACAAAAGAAGATCCGGACGAAATGGCCATAGTATCACTAGATGCAGTCAAGGCCTTTGATTCAGTCAAGTGGCCCTGGCTGATTGCAGCTTTGACACATTATGGGATAGGACCGGTTTATCTTAAGTGGGTTAAACTACTATATAGTGCACCGATAGCCCGAGTACAAACGGGAGCCATCATCTCTACAAAATGGCAGCTAGGCAGAGGCACCAGACAGGGATGCCCATAGTCCCCGATGCTCTACATCCTAGCGCTAGAACCTCTGGCAATGTGCCTCTGACAGCAGTATGGGGAGATTGGAATCAAAATAAAGGGGGAGCCGCACCTACTCTCACTATATGCAGACGACATGCTACTGTACCTGAGATACCCTGAGGAAAACCTCCAATACATCCTGGAGGTAATGGAGCGATTTGCGCTGCTGTCCGGCATAGCAGTGAACCCCAAAAAATCATGTATATTCCCATTGGGTAGATATGTAGGGACCCTTCACAGCAAACTACCGGCGTTACAAATACCATGGGAGGCAAATACGTTCAGGTACCTGGGAATAGACATATATCACATGGTAGAAGTGGAACACCAGCATAACACAGATAAAGCAGTACAGAAAATTGAAAATAGCATGAAGTTCTGGTCCAAGCTCCCGCTGGCAATGATGGGCAGAGGGGCGTTACTGAAAATGGTGGTATTGCCGAGATTATTGCACTATATATTCCATAATTGATACCAGGGTGATTCTTCACGAAACTACAGAGCATATGTAGGGGATTCCTGTGGCACGGGATGAGAAATAGAATCGCTCTCTGGAAGTTGCAGAATACGCATGACAAAGGGGGGATAAAACTGCCAAACTACGAGAACTATTATATAGCAAGTCAACTGCAATATGTGGCCAAATGGATATCAGATGACCACACCTCAGAATCGAGATTGCTAACATCGGAATGTGCCCCGTTCTTCCTGAAAGAGATGATATGGCTGCCCAAATCAGAGCTGAAAGGGCGCTCTGGGATGCTGGTGCTGGGATTGGAAGTAAGGCACAAAGCGTGTCAGGTAATGGAGAACACAACCCCGTGCTCGCCACAGATACCGCTGGTGGCACTGGCAAGTGGAGACAAGCAGCTCATAAAGATAATAAGGAGGCACTGGGAACTGGCGAGTATTGTAACAGTGGGAGACATATTGCGAGAAGGCAAAAATAAAGGCATTTGGGGCGTTAACGGAAGAAACGGGGCTGCATGAAGGACAATATATTACATACAACAGATTGATACGGCAGATTAAAGATACATGGTGGGAAGTAATGATAGACGAGCATCCCGACTCCACCATAAAAACGATATACGATATAGCAGAAGGAGGGCATGAGATATCCAGATTACACTAACTATTGATGTCTAGAGCGGGAAAAGAGGTGAAACAATTAAGACATAACTGGGGTGAAGAAGTCAGCAAGCCCATGAGTGATGGGATGTGGGAGCGGGCCCAAAGATACCACAAGAAACTGTCAAGAAACGCTCGACTCCAACAAATACAGTTATATATAACTCACCGGGCATATATGACACCCCGAAAAATAGCTAGATTCAAGAATGCAAACAGACAGACATGTCCCAAGTGCAGGTAAGAGAAGGTGGGGATGACACATATGTTTTGGGCATGCCCGGAAATTGGGAAATTCTGGGAAGAGCTAGCCCACCGGTAAGGCAAAAAGGGGATTACAATAAATGTTGGATCAGCATGGGCATGTTTAGTGGGAGGATTCCCTAGGCCTAGGCACCTAAAGCACGTAAGCAAATTAAAAGACCTGGCGTATATACTTGCCAAGCATAGAATCGCCATGGGGTTGAAGGCATGTAATAGACCTCAAGTAGACGTGTGGTGGAAAGATCTCCAAAAATGGGCTGAAGGCGAAACTGCAGTGTGTCAAGAAGTGGGAAGCAGGGGAGGGGAGGAAGAAGCGGAATCCCCGACGGCCTGGAAGCACTTAGTAGCCACGTTGTACGGGCCCACCCAGGACTGGTCGACTGCCCAGGATTCAGAGGAGGAAACTGGTATAAGTACCCCCAAAGTAAGGACAGAGACAAATGAAGAAACGGTGTAGGCTCAGATGGGATGGAGGGCGGAAGGAGTGCGAGGGGAAGGCAACAGACATAAGATCATAAATGTAATTTGATTTTTGCTTTTTCCTTTAGGTAACAAAGTGTTGAGTATGGTCAGCCTGTTGTATGTTGTTTGGGTTGTAAAATCAATAAAAACTGTTTTTAAAAAAAAACATATTCAGTTTTGCTTTCAATATTAAACAACCGCACGGCGCTGTACTTACCTTAACGGATTCCGGAGGCCTGTTTTTCAACGCGCTCCCATCCACTCGCAGCACCACAGCGGCCTGTGGGGAGAAGAAGAAGAAAACACAGGTTAGCTTTAAAAGACAATAAAGGCGCAGCGCTTCGCGCTTTCTCTTACCAGGAAAATGTGCCTCTCAATCCGGCACGCCAGCATCAAGACCTTCGTACCTGAAAAGAAGGAGATAAAGACATTAACGAATTCCCACCATAAACAGAACAAAGACTTACAATTAACAAACCTACCTGCCTACCAGAAGATTCGGGGTCACAGCAGGCCTGGGTCCAAGGAAGGCGTACTGCACCAGTAAAGCAACTCGGGCAGCTCGCCAACAAACGTCAAGCACCCCTGCACAAGAAACGCAGGACGGATAGCTCACCTACAAATAACTAAGGTGAGAAAAGAACCCAGTGGGAAGGGATTCGGGAAGAGGGAGGTGGGCGATTCACCCATTAGAGACAGTTATCACAAATCCTCCCTTCTGTAATTGCAGATTCATTATTTAGCACTGGGCAACTACGCATCCAGGGTTCCAGATCTCAGAGCCTTCCAGACACCGCCGGGGAAATCAGGTGAGTGTAACACGAAGAGTACGGGGGAAAGGGCACAGGAGAACACTTGTTGCGGTGATGAACAAATCAGTAACTTTCAAAAACCAAGTCAGTTGTTTTGGCAGTACAGTACAGTGTAGAAAATGTGTTTCTTTGCTGAAGGAAAGGACACTCTAGTAACAGTTTAGAGAACTGCACTTTCTGTTTCTTTCTATGCTCAGCTGCTGAGGGCATTTCAATGTAAACATGTGTTCTGTGTTTACTGACTGTAGCATCCCCCTGCATCTTGATTAACTGATAACAATGAATTACAGAGGGATCTCTACTTACAGAAGAAGGCTCTCAAGCGGTTGTACCTCTGAGCATTAATACTATTAACCTACAAGGCATTAATATGTGATTTACTTCAACAGGTCTCTATAAGAAACCTCAGTAAGTCTATAGTTGAATTTTGTCTAGGCTGTGGTGGGGAAGGATGGGCAAAACTATAGGCTTTATATGCCCAGTCATTTTACTTTATGTCAAGGTTACAAGCAAGGCTCTGATAAGAATGTGCTTCCTACTTAGAGTGAAATTATTTTTCACGGAGTTTAAAAAAAGTAATTAGCTTTGCCAACAGCTTATGGATGATGTATATGTCTCTAAGCTGTAAGGCTGGTTTTGAGTAACTTGAAGGAAAACATAATGTGGATAGTAAGTTGAAGCTAGGGAATTATGATCATCATATTCTGTGGTGCAGTTATTCTGATGCGATCATCCTTACACAAATTATTAGAGGCATGTTCTCATGTGGCCCTTGAATTACTTAAGTGGCACATGAACTCCTATTGGCATGTTTTCTGACACATTTCTTTTAGTAGCCTTTATTCCATCTGCAAATATTGTATCTGGTCTGATTTTTGATAGCCACATCAGTTACGAAAAGCAATATTTGTTTTTTTGTATTACACATTAGTATTTTTCCAGTGACATAAAGCACACATTTCTCTCTGCACAGGAATCATTTTGCTAGCTACTGTGGCACATCTTGAGGTCTTCAACTGGTTGATGAGTTCGCTTTAAAATCACATACAAAATATATTTAACCTATGTGTTTGGAAAAAGTGTTGTAAGATGCACCTTTTAGGCAGATTATTAAATAACTGCAGTGGTTTGGAAGAGGCAATTCCTTTCCAAACTCTCTTTGGAGATGGTAGCTCACTAACTATGCATGCCCACAAAGTGGCTTACCTCGTGAGTCAATTGCCCACATGGAAAATAAAGTGCACACGAAAGGCAACCAGTTTCGCACTTAGAGACAAATAATTAGAGGGAACATTGGTTGCTACCATGGCTCGGAGGAAGACGTCCGGTTGATTTGAATTCATGGCTCTTTGCAATATGTTGAACTCCCGTCCCCTGCACACTATCTATAATCTGTGTGTATAGAAAAGTAATTTAACAATGTGGTGTACTCTCATAAGGCAATGTGATGTAACACTGTCGTATAGAGTCACCAAATGGGCTTCATATGTTTTAAGTAAATGTATATAGTCTTAATCTACTGTGAGTCAAATTGACTAACAAATTTCAATCAAAGCAAAATATAAATGAGTGACAGTAACAAGGTTTTAACACAAGTACTTGACTTTAATCCATAATGTGATCACCCAACGCGTTTTGAGATTTCTCTCTTCATCAGGGGTACATAAATCGAGAATTTTCATAGTTTCTATAAAACAAAAATAATATGAGTTTTAACAGAATTCAATGAGTGCAAATCAGTTAGCAACGAACAATTAGTTAAAAATTCAGAGATTCTGCTTTAGATGATTGCTATGGCAAATTTTTGTGAGCTCATCATCATACAATGTCATAACACTATTTCCATGAAATGCCAAAGTATTAATATAGCATAATAGCTGTGGTTTGCAGTTTTCCAAATACCATTGCCGATGCTTTTCAAAAAATGCTGCAATCTAAGAATTGCAAATGAAAAAAAGGGAGGTTGCTAACCTTGTGTGTAGTATTAAAGGTTTCTCTGGAGGTCTGGTCTCAGGAAGGACCTTGACATCCAGAGGACGTTAAGTTTAGGAACACCGGTTCAACAAATGCACGCGGTTGCCTAATACAAGGATCATATATTAAAAGATAGCACATGGTGGCTTATATATAGTATATATGTATATACAATGAGCAGGGGCTAACATAGTATTAGTTCTTTTCTGAAGAAAATACAAGATTGCATAGAAATGCTTAACACGTGGTTGCCTATTACAAGGATGGTAGGTTAGAAGGAAGCTCACGGTTGCTCATGATAAGCATATATTTTATATTTAATAGAGGCTAAAAGAATATATGTTCTTTTCTAAAGAAAATATAAAATTGCAAAAAAAGCTAACCTTGTTGGCATACGTAGAAGCGCCAATCAGGAGGTAGGGGTGGAATGGTTGCAGGCAGACCAACGTTAGTTGAAATGTCACAGGGCGGACGCCTCGTAACTGTAAAAGAATCGAGCAGAGTATCGTTGTAATAAAGTGCTCTAAGCTAGATACGTGGCTAAAATGAGCGTGTGCCCATTGAAACTTACTTGGAAAGAGCGTTTTGCAGCTGCTCAGCCACAGCTACCAGGTAAATCTGGGTGGTGCAGACTGCTACCAATTGGGTTTACTGCTTACTCCTGTAGTCTTAATCTTCTTGCAGTGTTCCCCAAGGGAACTGCACAGGATTCTGCCTAACACTGGTGTACAGCGGTGGGATTTGTATTGAGTATACATTATAGAGTACTTCTGATACTTTGGTGCAACTAACCACAAAGCTTAGCACTAAGAAAAGTTTATTTTCTAACAAGTCAACTATGGAAAGTTACAGCCAGGAGTCTGTTACTGCAAATACAGCTGATTGTTTAAGAGCCCTTTGTAGACATAAGGATCTCCCTGTAAAAGGCAAGAAAATAGAATTGAATGAAGATTGTTAGAAAATCAAAGTCTGGGTAGTGGTTCAGATGAGCCTACCTCCCAGTAAATGTAGACAACAGTAATGAAGGTAATATGAATCAAAGTCTTGATAGTATTGTTGTAGAGTCAGAGGAGGAAGGTGAGGCCAATGTAACTGTCCCCACTGGCCCTCTGCCTGCTCTAGCACCTCAAGCTGTGTCTACTGGACCTTTGTCAGGTCCCACATTAAGTCCTGCATTCATTGAACTAGAAAGAATGAAGCTTGAATTAGAGTTAAAAAGAATTAGTGCCCAATCTGAACAAAAGCACCAAGAACTAAGGCTCAGAGAAATGGAGCTCAAACATGAGCTAGAGATGAAGAAATTGCCTGTGGAAAATGCTTCTCTCCCCGGATCCTCTAGGAGTTCCAGCCCCAAAAGACCCCGGATGCCTAAAAAGACTGTGGGTATGTATGAACCTAAGTTGGATGTGTTGGATTGGTTGGACTCCAGGACATCACAGGGAATCAGTTGCTTCCTCGGTTGTTCTCTAGGCTCTCCCCTGTTGCATCTGATGTGGTAATGGAGTTGGGGGAGGTGGATAGGATGGACTATGAATGTGTGAAGCTAGCTTTAATAGCTAGATTTGGGAAGACCCCTTCCCAGTACCTTAAGTGGTTTAGGACCCTCAAAAACATGATGGTACCCCTTGGGCTACCTGGGTGAGTGAAAGTTTGAAGAGGGATGGATTAAGGGTTACACGTATTAGGGAATGAAAAATCTTGTTATGTTGGAGACAATTTATGATGCCTGCTCTCCTGAGCTCAGACAGCACTTGGCTGATTCAAAGGAAATAGATTCCAAGAAGCTAGCTAAGGCTGCTGACTTGTGGGTTGCCAACAGGGCTACTCACAAGGATTCAGGGGTCACTCAGAAAAAGTATGAGGGAAAGCAGCCACCAAAAGGGAACCAAGAGACTTCTAATACCTCCCAACCCAAAGAGGGCCAAAAACAACATGATAACTAGGGTAAGCCCCAAGGGAAACCAAATAGGGCTAGTGAGTCCTCTGGTGTGCAACCAGAAAGAGGTCAGCAGAAGCCCCCCTTCCAGAGAGCATTTGGAAAATGCTATGTCTGTGGGGCAACTGACCATATCAAAGGAGATCCCAGATGTAAGGGTAAACCTGCAGGGATCAGCACAGTGTACTTAGCCTTCACTCCTGGGGAGGAAGTACAAGTGGCTAGAGCTCACTTTGAAGTCTTTGCTGAAGAACCCTTGAGTCTTCAAGTAACTGTATCCTTAAGAGTCCATGGGTCTGGTTAGCAAACAGAATAGGGTTGTGTATGACTCCCTACCAAAAAATTCTAAAGTATATTACATGGACAGTCTTCTTGTCAATGACCAAGATACTCCTGCCAGGAGAGACACTGGGGCCAGCAAAACAGTAGTGGGTGAAAGCTTTTTCAAACCTGAGGATGTTGCTAAGGCACCCAAAGGTCCCACTAGAAATTCTTGAGGTCCTGTCCAGATGGTTCCTATTCTACCACCCTCATTCAGTGTAATAACATGATAGTGAGGATTCCTGTCAGTGTTCAGACTGAGGTGCCTGGGGGAGTCCTGTTGGGGAATGATCTAAAAACTCTAGGAGTAGTATCCAGTACCCCCAGGCCTTCCAGTATGGAGAAGCAGGACCTAACCAAATTGGCTAGAGAGGCCACCCTAAAGGACCCCTCTAAGCCTGTGGGAACCTCTACTGAGAACCCCAACCCAAGCCCTGGTGTTAATAAGTTGATGTCAGAGTTATCAGCTTGGTCACTCTCTTCCCCCACCTCCTCCTCACCTGAGCCTTCAGATGGTATGTCCTTGGAATAACTTGTAGCAGACTTCTTCTTTTTAGCCTTCTTGCGGACTGTAGTCGGCTTATCTTTGGATGGTTTCTTCTTATCGTGTAAGTAGGGTCTGGCTTCCCCAGAGGCCACCTTGGCAGGGAAGGAAACCTGCCCAAGGGGAACCCCGAGGAGCCACACCCCAAATCCCAGGGAAAAAGCCTTGGCAGAAAAACCCTGGTTATCCAACTGCAGATGAGGAACGGAGGTTGTAGTTGGTTTCCTTAGTTCAGCGAATATATTCGCAATCAAGATTTCCTCTGATAATGTAGCAAGGATTTGACAAAATTCTCCTCAGAGTGTGGAAAAAAGGAAGAAGATAAGAAGAGATAATAGAACGTGGAATAAGCGCCTTCAGGGGAGAGGAGGATAAGATACCCTGAAGGTACGTGTTAAATCTCGGGGTGTAAAGAAACAAAATTAATGGAGAGGCAACTTACCCAAGAATAGACACCGGGTGTGTTGGAAGCAGCACCGCTCACTCTGAAAGAGTAACCGCGGCTCCGTGACCGCGAAAAGAAACTAACTAAGAAAGTCGAGTAAGCTACAGATACCAACCTGGGTGCAGTTTGGAAATAAAGCTAGGCAGAAGAAAGCGTAGGAAGAGACAGAAGGGTGAAGTAGACAAAAACCATAAGCGGTTAGAAACGGAAATAAGGTCAGACAGGGAAGAAGGGAAATAGAAAATGAAAGTACAGCCGGAATGTAGAATAGAAGGAACACAATCTCTACCGAGAGTAAAGACACGAAAGGCAACGGAACAGGAGGCCAGAAGGTAAACTAGATCCGCCGGGTGAAACACTGAGCCGTAGCACAGCAGCGTTGGACAAACTGGAACAACAGATACAACGCGCTGGGCTGTGGGCGTGGCCGGGCTTTAAGGAATGAGCCTCCATCTTGTGTGAGGACTAGACCGACTCGAGAGATGAGCCGATTACAATCGCCAGGAACTCCACAGCTTCCAGGGGTGAATCCTGACAGTTGACCTCTAACCCAGGGACATTTCAGGCTAATATGTTAGGGAAATGGGAGCCCGAACCAAGCTCCATCATTGTTCCCCCAGTTTTAGAGTCTCTGACTCCCCCTGCTTCTGAGGAAGAGGTGGATTGACCAACTGGAACACCTCTCTAGGCCTAAGAGAACTGGTAATTCTCAGTGCTGGTGGAAAACCAGAAAAGAGAGGTCTAAGGCCAAAAACCTTCAGACCGTGGACCTTCTCCTGAAGACTCCAACTCAAATCCTAGTATTGGGAGGGAAACTCCTAATGTAGGTAAGGTTAGATCTAAGAGGAATGGGAAGCAGGCACATTGCCTAACCCCAAACCCTCCACCCAAGAGGCCTGAGACCCAACCTGCTCCCAACAGAGAGGTGGTGAGGACCTTGGAGGCCCCTCGAGATGTAAGGGAATCCTTTATAAGGACCCCTTGAAAAAGCCTATCACAGGTTCAGGAGTTGTACCAACATCTGAGGGACTGGTCAACCAGATCCCCTATAAATTTAAAAAGGAAGATGTTCCTCAAAGGTTTGTAGGTCATATAGCTTACAAAGGAAAACCTTTGATTTTACCATTGAGCACAGGTCAGGGTGTCACCACCAAAATGCTGATGGTGTTACGCTCACCTGGACCCCACAGGGGTGTCGATCGGACCCGGACAGATGCGGTCTCCGTCAACGTGATGCGTTGTGCAGAGATGACTGTCTGGACTGGCCCGCCTAGTCTTGTCTGCTGGACCCAAAGAAGTATTTTCCTTATGTTTGTAAAAGATGAGCTCTCCATCCTGCGTGTCTTGCAGGGGCGCGTAGATACCAGTTACTTCACTGGTTTGAAGGCGTTGGGAGACTTCCGGTAAGCATTGACTCTGAAGTCCCAGGCGGGATTGGTAAGTATCCAGTTTAAAGAGTTCAATGTGCCCGATGTTCACTCTTGTCCCCTTCCTTCCTTAAGTTGCAACTGAGTTTGTGAGAAGAAGGTCTCGTAGCTGCTGCTGGCGTTCAGGTAAGAGTCTGTGTTACCCAACGCTGTCCGGTAACTATTGCATGCGTTAACGTGTTGTTTTTCTCCCTCTTTACAGATGCGGCATATGAAGATGTGGATAATAATACCGCCGGTGGTAAATCAGGTAAGTCTTTGGTGGTAAGAGGTATTTGTTGATTCCCTTGGCTCACCTTGTTATTCTTGTGCCCATAGGTGCCGGAGTACGGCGAAGAAATGATGGAGACAGTGCCGGATCGAAAGATGCTGTGCGAACTGGTGAGTATGGCGCCGTGCTGGAGCTGGCGAAGCGACGCGTGCAGGACTGATGCACTTTCCAGGTCGGGAGATGAAATGGATCCGGAATCAGGTGAGGAATTTGAGATAAGTTAGTTTTCTAACCTTGTCCTTTTCTTCCTCTTTATTCTAGGAGCTCCGGATTCGAGGCAGGCGTGGCAGAAAACTGGATGCTGGCTGCAGGCACGCGGGCATGGCAGAAGACTGGATGCTGGCTGCAGGCACGGTGAGAGTCACGCTGCTGGATGCAGAATAACACGAAGCATGTGCTGCTGTTTGGGCGTGGTTTAAATAGCCTCCAAAGTAGTCCCAGGAAAGAAGTTCCCCAGGACCACACCCGAGTAAAAAATAGTCCCTGTAGTAAAATAGTCCAATCCAGGCCTCACGTTGGCTTGGATTTATTTGCAGCATGGTCTGGATGAGGTAAGTAATGTCTATGAGCGGAGCCAGGACTGATTTTTATTATGAGCCTGGTGCCTACGGCGCCAGGACTGAACCCAGACAGCCCCTAGCTGGGGCTGCTGGGGTTTTTGTAAATGTCTGGATGCCTGCTCCTGGGGCTGATGGGCTTCATCCGGATGCCCGGGGGTAGGCATCATGACAGCTGGTCTCTCTAGGATGTTTGTAAACGACTAGAGGTATGAGATTCATCCAGGAGTCGATTCAATCCTCCTGTCCCTTAGTCTGGGGGGGTGAGTGTTAGGGTGAATTCTCTTATAAGGCTAATTTCCCAAACCTAGTGAGTCCCCCAACAGCTTTGCTGGATTTTTGGGGTTTGTTTTTTTCTCCTGCTAAGAGTGAGACTCTTTTCCTCCCACTTTTAGGCATGATTTGAGGTATGTCTTTGACTTATTGTGTGCTTATGGGCTATGGGGTCTTTTACTCCATAGGGTATCATCTGTTTTAGTGTATGTGTTACACAGCACCCTCAGTGCAGTAACACAGGGGTGTCATAGTGACCCCCAAACAGACTCCATACCCTGGGACTGACTACTGTCTCCCAGGGCATGTAAAGTCACCATTGACTTTACTAGTCCAAAATTGTGAACAGAACCAGTACAAACCATCATATTGTGGAAGTACTGGAAGGGGTTAATTAGATTGCCCCTGGGTCTGTTTACAAGGGGGCACTGTCCAGCCCCCCCTTGTCGAGTTCTGGCTGGTGGCAGTGGTTACGACGCAAAATATTCCACCGGAATATTTCCTATGGGATTTTCCCATTGGTTTTAAACGCACCACTTTTTGGTGCAATGTTAAAGATACTGCCGGTTTATTTATTTAATATAAAATCACCGGTTGAGTCTTTTCGCCAGAACTCTTTTCCAAAATGGCGTTTGTGTCCGTCTCTGTAACTCCAACTAAGGTCGGGCCCTTTGTTCCACTTTTTGGCAGGCTTCTCCACAGAAGCCCTCCAACTGGTGCCACTCTGTCTGGGTTCCACAGGATGTGTGGGTGGGGGAATTGGCACCTTAGACTGCATTGCCTTAGCAACTCAAGTCGCACTCTGTTCTGATTGGCCCAGTGGTGAGCTGCCCGGCTCACCACTTAGCATCTATGAGTGACAGCTAGGCTGTTGAATGGGGGTTTTTCTGCATAAAAGCAGGGCTTTTGGCACTGGAACTTCAGAAGTCGCCACAGGACCTAAGAAATCCGAAGAGGGGAGAAGCTGAGCCATCTGCAACGATGACACCACCGGTGGAGCCCTGCTGCAATGACCTCACCACTTTCCCGACGACAAGAGAAGATCTTCTGCTGTAAGAGTCTTCTCCCTTTGAGCTGGTGGGGACAACCAGTTCCCCATTCGCCTTCCAGGACGTCCCTTGTTTGAATCGCCCGTGCCAAGCACCCTGGCGGCCGGATAGCCAAGCTTCACCACTGTGTCCGCGAATCAAAGGAACGCACCTTTTAACCGACGAACAACACGGCTGGTTTCTTCCCTGGGCAGTGCAGCGACTCCAAGTTTCCTCCTCGACGAGATCTTCTCTTCCCCTGGTCGAAACCACGATCTGCACCCGCTGCCAGGAACCACCGCTGGAGCTTCCTCACTCTTTAAGGTACTGTGTTCCGCCTGGCCTCCCTTTCTGCAGATTGCTAAAGGTGACCCTTAAATCCTTGGCTTTCCAACTGGGTTGGCCCCAGACCTTCTAACTTTATCTTTCGCATCAAACCAACCTCCTTTGAACATTTCTGCAAAGACGTGAGTGCTTTTTAAACTGTGTGATCTTGGGCACATTTCGCCTTGCTCCATTTAAAGTGGGCCTGGCCTATGAACTTTGGCTCTACAGTAGACTCTGCCTGCACTAACTTGCTGTGGTCTTAGAAAAGTGTTGGGAACTGTTTTATTTTCATGACCTGCCCTTTTCTCTCCCTTTAACTTAATTATTGGAGTGCCATCTAAGTTACGCACTCACATCTGTTTTTACAAATAGTAGTGTTTTGACCTAGAGACTTGTCTAATAATTATTAAGGGAGGTGTGTATACTTTATCTGACTGTGTTTGAACTTGCTTTGATTTAGAGTGCTTAGTGTATTTCCTAAAGTGTGTTTTAAATAAATAATTATATACTTTTGATACCAAGCTCTGGTCAGTGTTTGCTTGCTCTACTGTGTTTTAGCACTATTGTGTATCCTATGTATACTGCCCTACTAATCTTGAGAGAAGTCTGACTGCTCAGCCACAGCTACCAGGTAAATCTGGCTGGTGCAGACTGCTACCAATTGGGTTTACGGCTTACTCCTGTAGTCTTAATCTTCTTGCAGTGTTCCCCAAGGGAACTGCACAGGATTCTGCCTAACATGTGCTACTTCCTGAGCTTCTCTGCCTTGTTCAGTTTGGCGCTTCTATTTGGATCCTGGTTCTCTGTTTCCATAGTCAAGTAAACGTTCTTCAACAGTTTCTTTCCCAACTGTAAGATCAAAACCCATCATTTGCAAGCTTTCCTTTTACAACCGGGGAAGTCGTGTGAAGATAAACACTATCCGTGCGTAACTCATTAACGAATTTGATGATCCTTAAGTCACTAGACACAATCTGACGCAGATTTGGGATACATTGTAGTAGGTCCATTACACTCTTCCAATTCAATATCAAGTCATCCTCTCTGTCCACTATTCTTTCCAACGTCACAGAGCGGACACTTTTCCTCCCTTGTATCCGACCCTGAACTTCATGGTCAGAGGGTCTACTCGACCCCTCTGTGAAATTCCGTTTCTCCAGCAGTGTCCAATTAGTATGCAGGTCTGAACGATTTTTACTAGAAACCCAGACATTGCCACAAGAGCTTAAGCCTTGGTCAGACTGATCTGGTTTCGTTTTTGGCACAGGAATTATTTGGGCCTGTCCAATACCCATCTCCCACTCCACTGAGTCAGGGCTGGATCGAGTTGACCTTAACTCCTTATTGGATAGTTGGTCATTCCCCACATTCTGCCCTGCGCATTGATGTTTTTCAACATTCCTGTGGCTTTTTTCGTCCAACATTACACATTTGGCAGAGCCTTCAGCCCCCAGAGTATTTGAACCCACATTAGTAGTTAAACCTTGGCTCAGATTGACTCTTGTCACTGACAGACTATGGCAGGGTTCCAGCTGGGATTCTGACTCTTCGATTGAGCATACTAAAAGGTTAATTAGATCCCCGAGACATTATTTTCTTCTTCCACTCTTTCTGATCCCATGAAACTTTCTGGATCACCGACAATAAACAAAGGGCGGATACCATTGACCACTTGTATTATGCTTTCCTCACCGCAGTGGTCCTTAGAAACAGTGTAGAAACTGGGACGTCTCTTAAATATTTAGGGGAATCCTTGGATTTTGCACAGCAATACAATTTCTGTGATGGATGATTTAACAGGAGTTTATCTTTATTCTTCTTCACCCGCCTATGGTCAAAAATTGGGTATTCCTTGTTCGTATTTCATAGTCTTGTTTTTACTGGTATTTGAACGTGAACATCGGAATCCTCAACACTGCCTTCCTCGCCCTGTGATATTGCAACCTCCAAGGCCTCTCTTTCGGAGCGATCATGTGATTCCATGTTAGAATTTTGGCAGAAGGTCACTTTCTTGGGGTTCGGACTAGTGAGAGCAGTTACTTACAAAACAATTCTGCACATGCTGGTCCTGTGTGGCCACTACCACCTTCTCCCCTGATGTTAGTGGTACAATAACTGTTTACTGAGGTATTGGCTTAGGATTTTGAAATTCTGAGGCTGTTACAAAACCCTCCATACAAAGTAATTTTAAATCGAGCATAGCCATCAATGTGGTTTGGTCCTTAAAAGTATTGTTTAAATTATGTCAAGGCAATAGTTATTGAGGACATGATAGTTAATAAGTCTGGCTTGACTGACTGAACTGAGGGCCGATTCAAAGAGGTTCTATCTCTTTCACTACCTCTGCCACACATTGAGGGCTCCGTAGAAGATTCCGAACTCGATGAAGAGTTCAAAGTTTCTTGATGTGGATGGAGCGATCGATTATTTCCAGAAGCTTGCAAGTTAGGCTCCCGAGAGTCATTGATCACCTGTGGGGCAAACTTCTTGCTTTTTTCCGGGGCTCAGCCATTCTAACACCAATACCGGCCTCTCGGAGTCAGGCCGCGAGACTCTCTCTAGTTCACTGCCATTTTTCTTGCGCTCTGGGAGGGGGGCTGCGAAAAGTTTCCTATTAGCAATAGTCTTAATGTGGACACAGGCCTCCCCCCCTAAATTTGGTGAACAGAGGCCCCACTACTATGGGGTCAGACAAGTCCGACTCTTGCTCCATCCACAGTATTCTCTGGATTAAATGGTGCACACTTTGGTCCCTCTGGCTCTGCTCTGTTGAACGTTAATTTCTGTGGCCTGTGGCCGGGGGACTTTCATCCCTGTCAACAGCCTACTTTGTAGGCTTGAAGATCTAAGGTGTTCATGGAAAAATCTACTCATCCCCCGCTCCTTCCAGTATTTCAGCGTCTGACATTTCACCTGCTCCATCAGGTAGGAAACCTTTCCTCGTTGTTTTAACTTAGGTTGGTAAAAAGTTGTTATCTTGATGCTAAGCAAGGACCCCTTCTCACCACAATGAGTGTTTAATCGTGAGGAGGCATTTGGGGATTCCCCTGTAGCAATTATAGTTTTAGGTAGAGCTTCGGACGCTAATGCGATATTCCCAGGGGCGGAGGCATTGCCAGCCCAGACCGCATCGCTCATCCTCAGGGTGGCTTTTGTCTTGACAGCAGTGTTAGATGTCCGCCCAGAGGCTTCGTCATGTGTGTCGCCAAAGGGAGCTCTAATTTAGATAGATTTGTAGGAAAAGCAATCCCGACCCACAACGTCTAAGATCTCTACACACGTCGATTCACCTGATGGTAAGGAGGTCCGCTGAGGTGGGCTACAAACAAGTCATGCACAGTTGAACACTCAGTTGAATGCTCAGTGTTGTGCACTTGGGCAAAAACTTGTTTCCGATAAATGGGAAGTTGGTTCGGTGCAGGTAGTAGGCCTCTTCGTCTCTTCAATCTGATAAATCACAGGACCGAGACTGGACGTCTGTCGCCAAAGACGTTGCAAGCAACACACTGGGCAGATTAAACCAAGATTCTTTGCTCACGTTGACGCCAGACATTGAATTTTTGATCAAAAATACCCTGCGTCTCCTCAAAATCGACATAATGGGTTGCTAAAGGTTGTGATGGTGGTGGGTTCGGGTTTAACATGGACAAGAACGATGATTCCCCCTCTTCATGGTGTTTTTGCATGTCCTGAAGTACAACCGAATCCACGAGGCGGGCTTAAATAGAGTGGAGAATAGATGAGCAAGACGACACTGTTGCAACCAAACGGGGGCCCACAAAGTTCAGCGAGTGGGATGCAGCCTCAGAAATTGGCAGAGATGACAGACATAGATTCTGAAAATCTAATGCTGTTTAACTAATCGGCAGTGTAGTTCCGGCCGTATGATTGACGTTTGGCATAAAGGAAATATTGACAGAAACAACCATAAGTTTGAGCTTACAGGCAGCCTGCGACTTTGGCCTTGATGTGTTACTCACTCCAGTATGTTGTATCGAGGAGACGGGATCCCCCTTCCCCTGCAACTTGCCACTTATCAAGTTACGACCCCTTTCCATCCAAGTGCCTCCGCCACCTTCCTGCCGACTGGCGTGCGACTGAACTCATCGCTGAACACCGTGCTGGCACTCCGCGCCACAGGTCAGCTTTTGTATAGCCAATAAAATGACAGTAGCATTGCACCAGCCTTGAGTATCAGCAGACTCTTTCACCAGCATGGAAACACAGAGCCAGGCAAGTCTGCCCTCTAATATGTGTTTGAGCACCACAGGTCAGCTTTAGATTGTAAGGGACAGAAATAGGTTTGGACACAGGACAGTGGACATTTTACTTTATTGGACATCCTGACAGAGTCCTTAGTCTTTTTGATTAGGTTGGGTAACCCGTTGTAGAAAACGGGCAAGGTAGGTTTTCCTTTTCTTTACTTTTATATATAGATAAAAGTCTTTCCCAACAAACATGCCACCACTGTGTCAGGCTCGTATTTCTGCACCCTCAGAATAGGCAAAGGGTTTTCCCGATGTCGGTTGTGCCTGTAGACTCTTTCAGACTCGTGTTCCCAATGTCTCACCAAACTGTTGTACATTAGTAACTGTGCAACAGTGAGGATTGGTTGTGGCATTGTTAAAGAATTTGATTGTGATTTAATGTTTGGCCCTGTTCGTAACCATAGCAACCAGTGCTAACAGATGCTGGCACAGAGTCTTCCTAACAATTGTTTCCAATAGATCTGCTGAAGTGATATTTCATTTTAAAGATGTCTCTTCTCACTATATTTGCTGCTTTAGCAAGATGCACAGTGGGACTAGCTGCATCGTTTTCACATGCTTTGCTGAGTGCAGATCTATTATCATTATTAAATGTAAGCATCACATGGCAGCCTTTCTGATGAGCTTCCATGTTAGAAAAGTAAGCAAGTATCCTGTTTTCAGTTTTGTGGAATGTATGCATCCTGAAAGCTCAGTACCAAGTTGATTCAGCCTCATATTGTACAGATTGCATAGTTCAACAAGTTTCAATATGTGTGCAATTTCATTGTCCGTTTGAACATCTTTGATGTCTGATATACATTCTGCAAATGCAATGCAATGCCATGTTTAATTTGGTCCATCTCAGTTTCTTGTGTTGTTCTTTTTTCTCTTGCTCTATTATAGAATAATACGAGGCAATGAAGGTACATGGCATCTTGCGCAATAAGTTTAGCAAGCAGGGGTTTGTCTTCTAGTTTAAGGGCACAGTGACGAACGAGAGTATCAAGGCCAAATGTAGATGCTGTACACAATGATCTTCCAGCTGGGGCAGACATGCTGCCAAAAAAGCATATTGGTTTTGTAGTCACTGAACCGTTTTTCTTTAACACCCCGACTGGTGAATTTTATAGAATTATAAGCATTATCTGCTGGTGATATCTTCCTTTTCTCTGCTCTTTGCAGTTTCATTTTATTAAACTGAAATCTATATGATTTGTGAAACCGAGCTTTAGGTCGTACCAATGTTGCCTCGATACCTCCACCTTCATCCAGACGCAACAGATTATTTGTCTTTGGTAAAAACCCAACACTACTAAACCCCTGAATGGTCTCTTGGCAGATGAAACACTTGTTCCACTGTGTTTCTGTGATTTGTTTAGAAGTATCGGGCTTGAACGGATTAATCAGCTTATGCATTTTCTCCATATTTTCATCTTCTTTTTCTTCTTCTTAAATTGTCATACAAACTCCATCGGTGAACCAAAAAATTATATTACACTACTCTTTTTTCACACCCTTGGTTTGTGCATGCATTTTATGAACTATTGGAAGTTTTGCACTGTATTTGTAGAAATGATTCAAAAAAACAAAAAGTGTATGGTACATTTGTTGGAATTTTGGCTGTATAAAAATTGCGTACAGCCGACAATCTCAAACAAATACACCATACAGTGCCTTTATAGCAAATGAGGGGAGCGAGAGTTGCTGGGATGTCCCCGCACCCTTATTCGCTATAATGGGATTGGGGCTTTCAGGGGTGTCCCCCGCTCCCTATACAATAAAATTAAAACATTTTGTTTTTACAAAAAAGGACCCTACGGTACCGGTTCCCGACCACATAAGTGAAGGGAACTGGCGTCGCAGGGAGGCAGGGGAGTCGGCCACCAACAGGTAAGTAGGGGGGTGGGTTGGGGAGCGGGTAAGGGGTTGGGGAGGAAATCATTCATGATTTCACTGCAGCATGCTTTTCGAATTCGGCATTTTGGAAGTCGTAATTTTGTGCTGCAGTGAAATCACGTACATCCATTGAGCACACACATTTATAACATTAAATTCACAGAAAATCACATTTAATATGGACCTAACAGCATCAAATAACATACAAAAGAGCAGATTAACAATTGTTCGAGGCCACCATTTTAAATGTTCGCCATTACTGTTAGAGGGAAAATCGGGGATGGCCTCATAGCCAAAATTAAACCTTTCCATATGTAGTATATGTGCTATATGTGCCCAAAGTTTAATGCTTCTATCATCAATAGTGTAATTCTTCCAAATATTTCATCAATCTGCTGTACTATAACAGTGGATGAAGGGGAAAATAAAGTGCAGCAGAGAACCTTTTCTAAAAGGGCCTAGATGTCCAGAGTCCAAAGTCTAGTCCCTAAGCTAACCCAAAAAGATCCTGGTCATCTGTGCCGAGAAGTGGATCCTTCAAATCACTAACAGGCTCATGGTAGTTGTATCTCAATACACACTGTTCTCTGTTGACCTTGTCAGACAATCCCAAAGTCGACTGTGCTTGCTTCAGAACATCCTCTGTGCACAGATCATGTGTGTTCCTTAAATTTGTTTTTCTCAGTTGCAGCGTGTTATTCGCTGTGCTCTTATCCAGGGTGATGCCATGACTTGCGCACTATAGGTGGGCTCGCTATCAAGTCCTTCTCTAAATCTGTGGTTGGGATCAAAAACTCCCTGCCAGTTCCTCATGGCTGACTCAGTCACGGAGACAGCATCCAGGGCTGATTTTCTGATGTGTTTTCTCCCCGAAGGGTGCTTCCCCACATGTAATAGAAACACTAACCACGTTCCCCCACTTGTCATAAGGGATATTTCTTTCTGGGGTCAAATATGCCTCTTCATGTATACTGGTGAAGAGTTGCCCAAGGGTAGACTGGGGGAGTTCTGGGGCATCCCCATATATACCACCTCCAGGGGTCACATGTAGCTGGTTTATTCACCTGTCCTCCAGTTTTGCCAAGACCACCTCAATGGATTCCTTAATGGTGACTGTCACAGATCCCTATAAGCCCCGGAATATGGCCGGTGTGGCACTTTTCACTTTCTTTATTGTAACTGTATCACATGCATAACTCTAGTGGTTGGGACCAGGAGACTCTGGGGGCTAGAGCCACTTGGGCAGTAAAAAAGGGGCTTAACCAGGGACCCCGCCCCACCCCTTGCCTTGTGAGTCAACTATCTCCAACCACTCCAAGAAACACATTGTGGTGCAAGAAGTGTAACATGGGTCCTGAAAAGAGATGCCCAAAGACTGCAGAACAAGCTACTTGCAGGTGCGCAATTGGGGTTCATGAACTACGTGTTAATATTAGTGAGTGTAATCTGAATGCAAAGGACAAATTCATAAGCTCTGCTTAAGGGCGCCATCTTAAGGCCAGCCCAAGGGGACGCACATCAGACCGCAGGGGCCTGCGGTTATTCGGGAGAAACTTGATTTCATATATCAAGAATTCGGGTGCAAATTCCAGCTTGGCCATCGTGGAACAAGGAGGCCAGAAGAGGCATACAGCCTCATTCCAAAATGGCAAATGGTTATTTTGTAACTTTGGTGCACTGAGCCATTGGGGGGTCTGCTGCACAATCATGCTCACTTGGGGGAATAGCATATGGCGGACCGTCCTTCAAGGTTCTTGGTCTGTCAGAAAGAGCAATGAAGATAAAGACGATGCACCACCTGGGCAAACCGACTATTCCCTGAAGGGAAAGTTTAAGCACATTCAGCTACAGCCTCCTACTACAACCATGGCCCAGGGAAATGGAAGGCATCACAATAAAAACCCAGGTTGGGAACAGCGGGGTGCGGGAGTTGGGTGAAACAGAGCAGCAAGTGGAGACAATCGAAGTACAGAAGGAGCTGGAGGTGTAGGGGGGAGTTGGAAGTGCAGAAGGAATTGGGGAAGTTGGAAGAGTTGATGGTCCAGAAGAAGTTGGAGGGAGAAAGAAGCGTTGGGGAAGTTGAAAGTATAGGAGGAGTTGAAGGAATACGAGGAATTGGGGAAGCAGGAGGAGGTGGAACAAGAAGAGGTGTAGGAGGTACAGGAGCAGGGGAGACAACTATAGAGTGAGGACTTAAAGAGGTAAGAGACAGGAAATGAAAGAGGGCGACAATGGAATTTCCCTGGAAGAATATCAAGATTGTCAGAAAGAGAGGGAGACAATGCAAGCCTATCTGTTGTCTGGGAAAGGTGGGAGGATGAATAGACATGTTGCAGGATGTAAATGGGAAGCAGGTAAACTGCCACATCCTGTCCTCCAATCTGAAGCACAGAAAATGCTATTGTGCTCAACATATTACAATAGAGGTATCGAACAGGTACAACTAACCAATCTATGGGAGATCATGTCCTGATGGTGGGGAAAACCCTATATCTCGAAATGGTGATATACACCCATACATTCTGGTCCTTGGGTGTTGTGGCTGGCTGGAAGGCAGGGGGTGAGAAATAATCTCTGTGTTACTTAACCAAAAGCACAGGGCTAATAAAACCGCCCATCTCCAGTTCAGAGGAAATTGGCCTCCTGCTGTTGCTGTGAAAAGGAAATGGGCAAGGGGTGCAAGGTTGCACCGGGCTCCCCAGATGTCTATATACAACCTGCAATAGTCTCCAAAGCCCATGCGTCCACCGAAATAAATGTCAATTTCACTGAGAAAACCTGATCTTACTAGTAGTAGGTGAGTTTCATTGCAGCTGCCTGGGGACTAACCTGAGGGGTCCTATTCATGTCCATGGAGCTGCCCCGTTGTGCTCTCCTTGCGCACAGCCTCTTGCATAACATCCATGCTGAGGGACCATGTCAGGTACCGACTGGAAGGTTATGGTGCCAGCTGAGCCTCTATCACTGTGCTGAGGTTTAAAGAGTCTCTGCTGATTGAGCGGCATCTGTCAGCTCCAACTAAAATATCTCCGGAAGACCCGCTTAAGACCCAGTCCATGTCTGCCTTCGCATGCTTATGGGACTAAACTCTCATCAAAAAGAGGGCCATTTGCGTCAGGGCCACTCTCTGTGGTCGCCATATGGGCCAATTGAGGCACCTGTGCTTTAGTATGCCCCCAAAGCATTCATCCATCATTTCCTAATTCAGGAGAAAAACACAGCAAATACTGTTCCAGCGTTTGGTTTAATCAATCTGTCTACTGTCCATCTGCCGATGATATGCAGGAGAGACATGCAGGGATACCCAATAAATCTGTGGGTTCCGTAAAAAAATGAGAGGTAAACTGGGACCTCTCTGTCTATGATAATAAAGATGGCGAGACCATGAGCCATAAATATGTGGCAGAACACTATGTCAATTAGAGTGGGTACCAAGGAAAAACCAAAACAAGGCACAAAACGTCCCATCTTAGAAAACAAATCCACCACCACTCATATGGCATTAATGCCATTAACCTCTGGTAGTTGTATGGTGAAGTCCATGCATATCATAAACTCGGGCTTTTGTGGTATGGACATAACCTGCAGGATCTGCGTACTTACGGTCAACCCGGTTGAATGATGGATTATTCCAAAGTAAGGTGCTACACCTAGATAAAAATAAACACAAATTCTTGATGGAGCAGAAGGCTCATCATTTGCATTTCTATGGTTTGTCCTATGATTGGGCTGGATTGCAGAGCTGAGCCATCACTAGCTCAAAAAGGTTTGGAAACAGGTTTTCTGACTGACGTGAACGAAAAACCAACTCCACAGATGGGGTGCTCTGCAGGGATTGGAGACACCCCTTCCAAACACTTCCACCACTCTTGCCTCAAATCAGCCATATGCTCCTACTACTCTAACCTTCTCCATTCACAAGCCTCTCACCCCCGTCAAATTTTCC
The DNA here is from genome assembly GCF_040938575.1 of Ambystoma mexicanum. Classification (NCBI taxonomy): domain Eukaryota; kingdom Metazoa; phylum Chordata; class Amphibia; order Caudata; family Ambystomatidae; genus Ambystoma; species Ambystoma mexicanum. The sequence continues at coordinate 572,571,998 of NC_090941.1, forward strand.
AAACCCTCTCTCGCCTCCTCACCCCTCCTACTCCTGATCCCACTATCAACTCCCCTCTCTCTCCCTCTGACTTTGCTAACTTTTTCTCATCCAAAGTTCTATCCCTACGCCAAAATATTCTCCTAGCCCCCTCCCAAGACTCTCCTCCCTCTTCCTTCTCCCCTCCTGCTGCCTGCATGTCCAACTTCGCTCCTATCACCCAATCCTGTGTCTCTCTTCTTCTGTCCAAAGCTCATCCTACCGCTGCCCCCTCTTACCCCCTTCCCACCTCCCTAATTACTAAAATCTACGCCTTCCTCATTCCCTACCTGACTACGTTCTTCAACACCTGCCTCTCCACCGCCTCCTTTCCGGCCGCATTCAAACATGCCACTATCATTCCCATCCTAAAGAAACCCTCTGCCAACCCTCTTCTCACTTCTAACTTTCGTCCAATCTCTCTTCTCCCCTTCCTCTCTAAACTTCTAGAGCGCCTAGCCTACTCTCAACTCTCAGCATTTGTATCTACTCACTCTCTCCTTCCTCCCTCTCAATCTGGATTCTGCCCTAAACACTCTACTGAGACTGCCCTCACTTACGTGCTCAATTCCCTCCTTACTGCTCGCTACGCTAAACCATCTTCTATCCTCATCCTCCTTTACCTGTCTGCTGCCTTTGACACTGTCGATCACCCCTTACTCCTTAGTACTCTCTCCTCCTTTGGTTTCAAAGGCAGTGTCCTCTCCTGGCTCTCCTCTTACCTCTCCAATCGTTCCTAGGCTGTCTACTGGGGCGGCCGCACCTCCTCCAACATCCCCTTGGACTATGGTGTTCCCCAAGGCTCTGTACTTGGCCCTTTCCTTTTCTCCCTTTATACCTCCCTTCTCGCCCCTGTTATCTCCTCTTTTGGCTTTTCCCACCACTTCTACGCTGATGACACCCAACTCTTCCTCTCCTTCTCCTCTTTCACTCCTGATCTCCACCACTCCTTATCTTCATGCCTTACGGCCATTAAAAGCTGTATGTCTTCTCACTTTCTCTCCCTCAATACTGACAAGACGGAAGTCCTTTTCTTTCTTTCTAACACACTTTCCCCTATGCCTCATTCAATCAACTTTCCCCCTTCTACTCTTCCCATCTCTACCCAGGCTCGCAATCTCGACTCCTCTCTTTCCTTCTCCCACCACATTTCTCTCACCTCTCGCGCCTGCTGACATCAACTTTACAACATTCGTAAAATCCGATCCTCCCTCACCTTCCACGCTTCTAAACTCTTAATCTCCTCTCTCATCTTCTCCCGTCTCTTCTATTGCTCTTCTCTTCTCTTTGGTCTCCCTGTCACTCATCTGACCCTCCTCAAATCTATCTACCATTCCTCTATCCGTACTCTCTGTCTTCTGGGTCCTCACAACTCTATTTCCTCCTCGCTCTCCCTTCTTGGCTGTCTTCCCTTCCTCTCCCAACTTAAGTTTCAATTCCTCTATCTGGCTTTCAAATCTCTCCATGACCTTGCCCCCCCCTAACTTTCCTCTCTCCTTTCACTCTACACTCCTTCCCGCTCTCTCCGCTCCGCTGATCATTTCCTACTTGCAGTACCCCCTTCACCACGTGCCTCTTCTCGCTTCCGTTCCTTTCAGGTCTTGGCACCCCTACACTGGAACTCCTTACCTCTCTCCATCCGCTCCATCCCCACCTACTCCTCCTTCCACTCTGCCTTGAAAGCCCTCCTTCCCCACTCCCACCCCTTTACTTCCTTCTTTCTCTCTCCTCCCTTCTCCCCAGTCCCCCTATCCCCTTCATACCTCCCACTTCCCCCCCTTTTTTCTCACACCGTGGAACTTAAATCAGACAACTGAATTTGATCCGCCTGCCTGACTACCCCCACTCCCTTCCTCCTCACCCTTCCCTCGCCTCCTCCATCTAAGAAAACTGTTCTACGCACTGTTACACTGGTTTGTATCATGACTGTTTATATGCTTCTCCCTGCATTGTACCTGTTGTTTTATTGTAAAGCGCTTTGGGTTAAAGCGCTATATAAATTTAATAAACATAAACATAAATACAGCGGCTTCTTCAGCTGGCCACTTTCCAATGGGGATTGTGACGATTCACTAGGAATTGTCACTTCTCTCCAGAGTAGAGCCCCTTCTGATGAGGCTAGGGAGGTGAGGCTGCTGGCCAATAGCCCCCCTACGGGTGGTTTAATGCAGGGGGACCTCATGTGGAGGCACTCCCCTACTGGGGATGAGGACGACCACCTGCCTGATAGGCAGTACAACACCTGAACTCAAGCCTGCCCAAACATCTATTACTCTTTCACACACCCCTCTGACTGATACAATCATGTGCTATAGTAACATTGCATCAGTTTCACCAACTGAGACGAAGAAGATAATCCAAGACATAAAGATTACTGCATATGTACTGGGGATCCTAACAAGATTTGGGCCACTGTTGAAAACAAGTCACAGAGACAAAGTGAATATCAAAGCTGGTAGCAGCAAGATGGAACTCTATCAAGCTATACCAGGAGAAGGGAGTCATTATCCTTGTACCAACACAGAAGCTGTGATAGACACGTCAAGAGAAGGGAGGTATTCTCTTGGTCCTGAACTGAGAGTTGAGGTGAAGACAAGGGAAGGGATGCATTCCTCCTGGCCTTGTTGTGAATTGTACCAAACCATACCAGGGGAAGGGACTCTTGGTTCAGGACTAAGAGGGAGACATTATTTTAGTCCTGAACCAAGAGTCGAGCTGGAGACGCCAAGGGAAGGGAGTCATTCCCCCTTGCCTTGTGTTGAACTGTGCCAAAATAGACCATGAGAAGGCAGGCATTCTCTTGGTCCTAAACTGAGAGTTGCTGTGAAGAAACCAACGGCAAGGAGTCATTCCTCTTGGCCTTGTTGTGAAATGTACCAAACCATAACAGGGGAAGGTAGTCATTCCCACTGGCCTTGTTCTGAATTTTACCAAACCATACCAGGAGAATCAAGTAATTCCCCCTGGTTCTATTGGAAATTGTACAAAGCCACACCAGGAGAAGGGAGCCATTCTCCTGTAGAGAACATTGTGTAAAGACTGTCTGAAGCCTGCAAGCGCAGGAAGGGAGTCATTCCCCCCTCCCCGTATATTTGGTTTGAAGGAACATTTTTGTTGTTGAATCCTGTCCAAGAAACAGGAGAAGGGAGCCATTCTCCTTAAAGAAGGAATTAAAGAAGGAACTTTCTGTTAGTTACCATTTTAGTTGTAGTGTGAGAGCAGAAGTAGGTTTTGACACAGGACGGTGGAATTTACTATGACGGACATTCTGACAGACCCTTTCAGGTTTAGTTTCGAGGCAGGGAAGCCCCTCTTAGAAGATAGAGATAGTAAGGATCATTTTTGTTTTCAAAATGAAAGTCTATAACCAAAACCATGCCACCTCTGTGTCAGCATCCTTCTTCGACAGCTTGATAGGATCCTCCTACTATGTGGTTTGTCCAGGCTAATCCCGGCTTTCATTCCTATGGGCACATTTGGTGTTTTCCTTGGGTTTGGCTGTTTTTTGGGGACACTCCTTTACAAAATACCCTAATTTACCACAATACATGCTGCAGTAAGTTAGAATCAGGAGACAGACAAAATGACATTTTGGAGGTGTGGTTTTATTCGAGCACAACAAAAGGGGTGCAAGGAAGGAGGTCTTACAAAAATGTCTGTCTGCCGTCTAGAAACCCATCCTAACCCGATTCCTGTCCCTACCGCTATAAACCAAAAGAGCCTCATTTAAACAAAACGGAATAATAAAGGTCTTCTACCCAAATTATGGGATGGTGGCTGGTTTCAGACCAAACCTGAATGTGCCTGTTTTAGGAGAGGGCTTTTTGCCCAAGGAACTGTTTAAAGAAAGTCACAAGTAAATGTCTCTAGGGCTTTTCGCCTGGTACACAGTTACGGTACAGTGCTCAGAAAATGTCTTTGGGGCTTGCCGCCCAGTGCAATTGTCTTTCCCTCCCACTTGAAGACCAGGGGCCTCTTTCAGCCCCTTTTGGAACTCCTGCGTTGGGGTCGAATTTCTCTCAGCTCACTCCGGGTTCTGGTTTGTTCTACCCAGCCCTGGGGACTCACGTTTCACACACCCTCTTGGGGGTAGATCTTGCTTAGCCCACTCCGGGGTCTGGTTTCTTCTACCCCGCCCTGGAGACTCGGGTTTCAACTCCCTCTTGGGGTCTGCTTGCTTCCACCCCATCTTGAGGTCTAGTTTGGCTACTCCGCCCTCCACCCGGGTCCCAGAAGCAACCGTGTACCTCTTCTCTTCACGTGGTGCACCTAAGTAGGCATTCTCATCGGCAGACGCAGCTTCTCTGGCCTGGCCTATTCCGGCTGCTTTGCGTGTGTTGGAGCAGCTGCTCCAGACCCATTGCAGCTCTGCGGGATTGCAACGTTGGTTTGTCTCGGCTGTGCTCGGTGGCTGCCCGAGCGTTCTACACCGATGGAGACCCTCTGGAAACGAGCTTCTCCAGCCCCGATCTCTGCAGGGGAGCCGGCATTCGGTGGGCTTCTCCGTGCTTCCGTAAGTGATTACACTCATTAAAAATTCCCATGTAATCCACAAAACTATAAGAATCCTGGGATACGGGTGGGTAACACATATCCATATTTAGGGATTTCTTGGTCCCAATGGGTGTGGGCGGCAGGGTTTACCCCAGCAGGATCCCGTTTACCCTGTCCTCTAGGGGGTGTTAAGCTTAGCAGGCTCACCTCCCTGGTCTCAAAGGGGGTTGTTCCCCCTGGGGAGAGGGGACAAATTCCCTGGAATTGCCACAATACATAGGCCAGATCTCCTCCTATTCTGGAGAGTCCTCCTGATCCCTTCCTTTTTGCATATGTTCCAATGGCATCATCTGGAATCCTAGTGGAGGCAGTGAAAGCACCAGATCTCACGGCAACATGGCCTCTCCCCACCCCAATAGGACAGTGGTGCATCCCCATGAGACCTAATATTTCAGGATAGGTGTTGGGAATAGAGGGAACAATTGGAAAAGCGTCCTTTAATTATTCTGAGTCGATTATACAGCTGGCTTTTCTCCTTCAGGGCACTGTCTCAGCTGCTAGTTAGTTTAAACATGCAATACAAACAAAAATTTGTTTTTTTCTGTGGGTTAAAACGAATAACTCCAGATCATTTGCCTGGGCTTTGAACCTAATATCATACAGCTTTTTTGTGTGGCTGCTAGAAGTGTTTCAAAATTATACAAGACAGGGTCATTGGCTTCTAATAAAGGCGTAGCCCACGCAGCAGCTATCCCTGAGATGAAACAGAACAAATACGGCTTTGATGGAAGAGTCAGGGAAATCGGCATGCTTCCAGAGAAAATACAATTTGCATTGATTAATGAAGGTCTGTAACTTTTTAGATCCCTGTGAAACCATTCAGGTGGGGCAAACAGAAGCAGGCTTGGTTAAAAACTAGCTGTGTAGGCAAAGCAGGTGGTGGTAGTGCTGACTTCAGCAGAGGAGCAGGGCCAGCTGCTGACACAGGAACTTCATCATGTGGGAGTGGAAGAACGATTCCCAGAATCATATCTACCCTTTGGTTAATTGTTGCATGCACTGTGGTCATGTCAGTAAGTAGGCAAGCAATAGCCTAAATTAAACATGATACTTAATCAGCTGTGGCTTCCATCTCATCCATATCAGTGGATCTGAATATATGCAGGCTTTTCAATCTGTCAAAACCCTGTAAAACAAATAAGCCGAAGAAGATAAGTAATTCTTTCCCCATACATACCTGCCTCCGGAGAAACATACGTATACATTGTGGGCAATGAGACAGGTGAAAGACAGGGGGTTGCACCAGAGGGCACTCTGCCAGAATGTGGTGAAGGAACAAGAAACAATGGGTTAACACTGGGTATCAATGCACACCCCTCACCAATAACCCTCTACTTCCCTAATAAACACATCTACTATCGAGAGAGGGGTTGGAAATTTGAAACCGAAGTAGTGTTCCCCCCAGGGTATTGCACAAGCCCATAAGACGGAGGTGACCAAACCGAAGGTAGAAGAAGCAAAAATAATAGTCAATAGGGACCAACTGCTTGACATATGGCTGGGAACTAGAAGGGGAACAAGGACACAAAGGAATGAGGTCGAATTCAGTAGTCCATGCAAAGGGGGAAAAACAGTAGTACGAGGAAACGGAGATGACTGGGACAATAGTAAGGACTAAATATGACAGGAAAAGTGTGACAGTCAAGGAAGAGGAAAAACCAAAAGGGCAACAAGTGCTCCAGTACCCCAGTGTAATAGCGTTGTTCTAATCAGTCCTAGTTTAAACAATGAGTCAGCATCCATGAAATCCATAAAAAAATATGCAATGGAGAAATCCAGAAAACAAGTTGAACACCATATTCAGGATCTGGAGCCAAGTAGTCATGATTCAGCAGGCAGAGAGAAAGTCAAGGAATCAGGAAAAAAGAAATGACACACAGAAACGCGCTCTGCCCTAGATTAGTGTCCTTTTAAATAATTAATTTGATCCATGATAAGAATAGTATGAATTGGTTTTAATAGAATTTCTCCACACAAAATCAGCCGACACGTGTTTCGACCATAGGTCGTCCTCAAGGCAAAAATTATTTAAATATGGTTGAAAATGGAGAAGACATGTCGCAATAAGAATTCTTCAATGCTCTCAAATATGCTTATTATTCACTAAATAAATCTGAGATTTACTCCGCACAATCTAGGGATCGAGCCCTTCTATTTTCATTTTTTACCAGGCAATTTGTGGGTACCTGGTACAGACACGAGTAACGCAGCTCAGTGCACCCAACCACGTTCAGTGAGCATAGTGCACCTTCAAGCCTTTACCCACTCAATCCTCTTTGTAAAAGGAATCAGGAAACACTACACTTTGGAACAAGGCTGTGTTGAGAAGTGATTCTCCTAGCACTGCAGCTCTATAAAAGCAGCATCAGAGGTAGAGCTCATGCACCTGGATCTTGAGGCCATGCTTTGGATTACATTTGTGTACGAGCATGAGGTTTCATTGAAGTCCGGAACTGAATCTGTGGTCCGCAAGATAACAGTGTGAGGAACCTTGAAGTGAGTGTGACCAGTGCAGCTCATCCAACATCTCCCAAGAATTTCCTTCTTGTCGGCCATCTGTGTCTGGCAGTGTTGCTTATTTCTAGAGCTATTGGGTCATTGAGGTACTTTCTGGAGATGTGCCAGGACTCTTGTGGGACTCTTCAGACCCAGGAATCTAGAAATACTGCTATATATGTGCCTGATTGAAGTGGGTTCACTTAGGGAAGCAATGTAGAAAAGAGATGACCCAGAGCTGAGTGGAATAAATGAATCGCTGATATGTTAAATCTTGCTGGAAAAGGGAAGCTAGTCAGTCAAATGAGTACCCTAGGAACGGCCTCAACGGGGCGTGACCTACTACCCAATGAGGTGTTTCCAAAGTACTCATCCAAATGCCCCTCTTCCTTTTTCCCATATCGTTTAGCATATCAGGCGATTAACTTATTCTGTTCGGCTGCGGCTCCCCTCTTCCCTAAGTTTCAAGGTCACCCCAAAAAAGTATGTACACAGACATTTCACACTGGGCAGACTGCATTGTTCCAGAGGTGGCTTCAGGATAGCTGTTGCGTGGCTTGCCATGCCGATCACAGCATTGCTAGGCCCTTTCCTCTAGCTCTTTTCCTTCCCCTTTCATTGCAGCAGTATTGATCTTGGCGTTGGTGGCACACCAGAGTGAGGTTTCTCTGAAATGCTTATGAAAAATCGGACAAGCTGGGAAGGCTGGGCAGTGCCGCCCTCATTGCCACAGGAGAGCGGGAGTAAGTGCAGTGCAGTGAAGCAGTGTAGTGGAACAGAGGCCTTTGATCTTGCAGGTAACAGGTAACGAAGCGAGGAGCCTGGAGCGTATTACTCCTATTCAGGCTCCAGCTCCTGACTTCTTCTGCCCTTCGCAGTAGCCCCAACCCCCACTGTGCAGCGAGTGCATTTCAGGACCCTGCACAAGGACACAGCTCGTTCAAGTGGAAGTGGGGCCGGGGGGGGGGGCTTTACAGTCTGTGTTTATGCCAGGATTCGTGCTGTACCTGTGTTGCATGGGAACTAGGTCAGTGCTATACTGATTTATGCCTGGCTTTGTGCTGTAAGGGAGCAAGGCCAGTACTACATTGGTACAGGCGGTGTGTGATCAGAGTTAGCGCAGCTACCTGTATTTAATAGCAGATTAGCTGCTTAGAGACTCAGAACAGATAAGTGAGAATGATTGAAATTGAAGTTGGGCCTTCTGATCTCCAGAATTATTGGAGGCTTGCTGCCATGGACTGTTCCGGACAGAAGACTTTGACGGGGAACGGACTCAACTGAGGAACGAAATTGCTAATACCGGCATTTCGGAGGTTAGGTAGATCACGTGCACAGTGGAGATAGCACTGGACTCATGTAAGGGCTCCAACATCGCCAGAGGGGACGGGACGGGCTTGGTTAACAACAATACTCAGTGCCCTCCCCGGCCCCTTTTTTGATTAACGTACTGGTGAAAGCATCGACGGCGCTCTATCTAAAAGAGCATGACAAGGCTGAGCAGTCCGGTGTCCCTCGTGTAACTTCTCTTTATCTCGTAATACTCCTTGTTCCATGAATCTTAATGTCTTTTTAAACCAATCTCCAGGGTTTTCATTATTGACCATTTTCAACACACTGTTCATGTGCTCGTATCATCAGGCGGGATACCTTTCCTTTCGCTTTACAATCATCTGTCGGTCAAAGACTTTCGACGATACAGAGGATTTTGCAAGACCCCTGTATGAACATTGACCATCCTTTCGTCTTCTGTCAAGGACTTCGGGTTATCGTAGTTTGTCTACCTGCGGGTAATCGCCCAGAGTTTCTCAAGTGAATACCCACGTGGTGTCGGATGCTTCTGCGGCTGGTTTTCCCCCTTCGAAAAACAACAGTTCTTTGTTTGTTCAAAGTTCAAAAAGCCACTTGCTACGTTTCATTCAACACAATTCCGTTTCTTTATCTATACTCCTCTCGACTCACCGGCTGTGATGAACTACTTTGCTTTCTTTATCCTTTCAGTCAAGGTCGGTACCACAGTGACCAGCATCTCTCCCCGGCTTGGTTATCAGCGGAGAATGGTGCTGGGGGCATGGCCTACGCGCATGAAGTGAGGACGTATCTCTTTCGAGCTCCCGTCCAGATCCTGCTACAGATCCTGCTAACTATGGCTTAAACTATTCAAACAAAGGAGACAAATCCCTACCCAGAACAGCCGCTCCTGCACACCCCGGTGACAATCCCGCTGAAAAACGGAACCTTTTTCCAGGAGAACGAAGCTCCTGATATCAGGCCCCAGGGGACCAAAAATGGAGGCCGCAGAAGAGCTCTAACTCTGCGAAGGAGGAGGAGCCAAGCGAGATTGGGAACCCGCCCAGAGGCCTGGAGCAAGTATCGGCGTCCACACACCAGCACCCGCGGCACTCCTCTTCGCTGGGACAACTGCTTGCTGCCGTAGTTCCGTTGCCCAGCACCATCGGGGCACGGACCGGCGACGGAGGACAGCAGAGCGGGCGGCACCGAAGAGGGCTGAGAGACCGAGAGCGTGCAGGCACCCCCGGCTTGAGGGATCCATCAGAGCCTGTTCTGCCCGCCCGCACCGCACACAACTGGACAACGGGATCGGTCCCACCAAGGCACCACAACTGTACGTTCTCATAAGGACCCTAAGGCCCCTCAGCCACGTAGCTGGCCCGCGATACACACCACCTAAGAAAGGCGAAAAGCCTCCCCGGTACGTTGCGTGTGCCCAGCACGACCCTTCCACATACCGCACTTGCAGCGTCCCGCGGTCAGCCCCTTGCGGGCACCTGGAGGGGACACAGAAGCACGTAAGACCACGTGGTGGTGGGGAGGTAAGACCCAAAGAGTTAGGGGGTGAAAACCTGGCGCACAAGAAGCACGCACTACGCTGCTGGTGATCTCTGGCACTCCTGATGGCCGCCCACTGAGACCCACCAAAGAGGTAGGAAGGTACACACCAACCCAGGAGGCGCACAACACACACCCTAACCAACCACGTATAAAACATACGGTTAAATAAAGCGCCTGCATACTGAGCTACAGCCCACAGCTCTTTCATGTGCGTGGGGTGCCGGCAACCAATAAAAGGAGGGTGCAGGCCGTGACAACACCTGCTGCCACATCCACAGAGGCCCCACAGGTGCACCAGAATCGGCCCCCCTGGGAATCACACTATCAAGCCACATCAGAAGGCCATTGGACAGAGAAGGGCAAATGGACATGGCATCCTATCACGTACACCACAGCAACCGAGTGGGGTAACACGCCACGATGGAAAGTCGCACACCGGGGGCAGCCACAGCCCTCAAGATATCTCTCACTCCGAGCGCCGCAGGAGTCCAAGCCTGCCTCTCCGCAGACAGGAGTTACCCTCAGTGACACCAGCAAAGAGACAGATACACAGACGGGGACCCCGTTCAGAATCCAAGAAATACACAGCCTGACTCCAACCAACCCCGCTGGTCAACTAACGCACCAAGCCAACTATGGCGAATACCAAAGGGAAAGCCAAGACCACCATTATGGAATCTTTCACCGCAGCCAAGACAAAAGAAACGACACGGAAGCAGAAAGAGGCCAGTCTCGAGCCACCAACACCTGAAGAAAGCTGAAGAAAGCGTCAAAGATAACCAAGTGCTGGAGACCATCAATGGGCTACGCGCCTTTATCAACACTAAAATAGAAGAGGTGAAATCGGACATGATGTTGATGCCCCAAGATATACGCAACCTTGCGGATCGCGTGACTACCACAGAGTCGGCGCAGCAGGAGACGACCGAGGCCCTCAAGGACATGCAAGGCAAGGTGCAGGATCTTGAGAGACGCAATAGGTTCCTCGAGGAGAGGGTTGTGGACGCCGAGGAGTGATCCAGGCGCAACAACGTGTGTCTACTTGGAATTCCAGAGGGAATGGAGGGCCCCAATCCCACGGCTTTGTAGAGACTCTCATACAACAAGAAATAGGAGTCACCCACCTCTCGCCATATACCCGGATTACACGCCTGCAGTGCAAAAGGCAAGAAACTCTTCCGTCCCAGTCAAAGCTAGACTGCGACAACTGAACATTAAATATATGCTAATGTATCCCTCAAGGCTCAAAATAATATACAAAAGCAGGGCACTCTTTCTGCAGTAATCAGCGGGGAAAGAAAGATGACGCACCGTAACAAGCATGCTGGCACCATGAGGTAGGATCACCTGAAGACACACTGATGGCATAGGCCAAGCCATGGACAACATAAAGGACGGGGGGCAACTGAGCAACTACCCCGAGCCTAAGGCAACTCCCATGAAGGGACTGGCGGCAGCATATTTCTGTTGTCACACACCCGCTCATGATGACCCGGATGGGCCTTGACAGAGCGGGGGCAACCGAGCACTGCCAAGACTGGGCAACTGCTGAGTGCAATTGGTCCGGTTGGACAAGTTTTGTTTTTAATTTAAAAATCTGTTCCGGTTCAAAATGTTTCCAATTCTTACAAACAAATACCACAGTTACAGTGGGCACGTCACAAATGGACTGAGGCAACACCATACAGCTATGGCAGCTGACATAAAGGTTCTAACATGGAATGTCAGAGGGATGGGCACCTACATGCGTAGAAACAGCAGCAAATCTTTCCTGAGAAGAAAACATATCGCCATTGCATTCCTTCAGGAAACACACCTCACAGCTGAGTTAGACTTAAAGATGCAGGACTGGTGGGCGGGACAGAGCTTTGGAGCGACATACTCTAAATTCCCACGGGGAGTGCACACATGGATAAGTGGCATGGTACCCTTTAAACTCCTGACCATGGAAGCCGACCCGAAGGCAGATACCTCATACTCCGAGGGATCATTGAGCAACAGGAAATGTGTCTTGTTAACACGTATCTCCCCAACCACGGAACCTCAGCGTACCTCGAGAAACTGAAACTGGCTCCCTAAAGAGACTGCTTTTTTATCTGGGAAGGTGACCTCAATTGTGTGTGGGCTTAACTCTCGACAGATCTGCTCCTCCGGCTCAGCTAGTTGGCCCATTCTCCTCCACCCTGCAGAAAGTCATACAAGATTTGGAGCTGTTGGACGTGTGGAGAGATCTACATCCGGGAGGTAGGGAATTCTCTTATTACAAGGTGTATACCCGCATAGACTACCTGTCAGTCTAGAAATCTAATTTGAGACCACAAACGCATTTTGGTGGCCGTGGGCCAACCGTCTCATGCACGATACGACAGAGTATAGGTTTTCGAGTTTTCCAATGAACGGCCATTTTGATGTAACAAGAATCGCCATTTTGTTTTCTAACCATTGCTCATTGCTTTCTGTTCCTATTGCTTCGCAGTATATTTTCCGCTTACACTGCTTGACTGTAGAACATTGTTGTCTGTATATGAAAAGGACAAGGCCACAGGGCCGAGAGGATAACAAGAGTTTCGCTGAAACACAAACGTAGGCAGCGCCAGGAAGAATGCCCGGCTCCCTCCTTAATGTAGCCTTGAAGCAGAGCCGCAGGGCATTTAATCATTTCACACCTGCCAGCCAGTCTCGTTATATGGTAGAATATGATAGAATAATACCGCTAAAGGCTTGAATTATGCTTTTCTAACGGCCCCCCTTTGCTGATCCCACTAAGAGCATGTCGGCTCCCAGGACACGAATAGCACCTGATAGATAGCAAGGTCCGGAATGCAACGCCCCCCTGTATGTAGTTCGCTTCCAAGAACAGAAGCGGCGTGTTCTATTCAATAACCGAAAGATGCCTACGCACTCACAAATTGCAAATTGTTACTAGAATAGATGTTTGAAGGTGTCATAGTGGTCGGAGATGTCCATCATCACAACAAGTTAAGAGAAACCCAATGAAGAGGGGTGTTATACATGTCATAGCTGATTGTTTGATATGCATTTTGTATTTATGTAACTGATGTACGTAATTCGCTCTCTTGCGTCCCTCGAGGTCTAGAGATACACGTCGCGGGGCGTGAGACAGAGTTGGCCAACTGAGACTTTTGCTTTGCAATAAAACCCTAGCTTTGGGAATACAACCTTGTGTCTGGCGTCTCTATCGTGTGTGGTGACCCGCCTTGTTTCCATAGACGTCAGGGTCCCCTATGGGCCCCTTTCAAGATGGAGCCCGAACAGGGACCCTCCCCCACTTGTTCGTTCACGTAACGTTGTAATTGAGAAAGGCAGAGAACGGCGAGGATGGGACGATCAAGCCGGGATCAAGAGGTGTTCAGGGCGCCCTGTAAAAGTGATGAGAGACTCCTTTGCAGATCTGCACACATCTGATCCCTGATCGACGTGCCTGGCTAGAGAACAAGGAGGCGAGGGTCCCAAAACGAGGCAGAAGCCAAGAAACGCAGACACGACGTCCTTTGGTGCGTCAGTATACAGACGACTTGATTTATCAGGTGAGTCATTCCCCGATTCAAAGCATCCTGATGTTGGTTGAGAGTTGACTTTGCAAAATCAAACGCCCTAGGTAAGGTTGATTAACCAAGGGGAAGGTTGAAACATGCCTGGGGTATTGTCCGCCTTAGCAGGATTTTTCCGCTGTGGTATACAATCTTTGGAAAATGGCCAAATTGTACCAACTGGAGGAACGCCGGCGTATGAGATGTATGTGAAGTATGGAGTGGGTGCGATAATATTCTGTGAGACTTGGCATAGGCAAACCAGAAAGCAACAAGACCATCAGTGGCCGATTAATGGTAGTTTTGAGATGGCGAGGATAGATAACTTGGAAAGGGTGTTAAGAAAGAAAGCGCGTCCTGCAGCATTTGAAACTATTAAAGACTGGAGAAAGGAAGCAATGCTCCGATTTAAAAGCAGAGCAAAGCATGCGCGCAGGCATAAATCAAAAGGTGAGGTAGCGGAAGAAAAAGAAGAGGAGGAGTGGACTGAGAGTCTAAGAAGGGCAGGCAGGCGTGACCAGTTGAATATAGAAAAGATATACCCACAACGAGAATTACACATGACAGATGAATTGATAGAAAATATATTGACCCATACAAAACAAGGCCCAAGATCAGAAGTAAGACCAGATACGTCAGTAGCTATTGCCCAGACCCCGCCCGTAGCTCAAGCTCCCCTTCCGGTAACTCAAGCCCTCCCACAGCCACAGACCGCGCACGTAACACTTCCTACTAGCCAACCAAGCCCACAACAGACACTCGCTGTTCCCATTGTCCCATCCGCACCTCCCGCCTTAGACACAGACTCGGTAGCGTCCGTTCCTCCCGGGGTTGAAGTTGAAACCACGGGGGCAAGAGGCGGGACTGACCAACGGGAGTGCACGAGGGTAACCCGCAGCGCAATCAGCAAGGAAAGGAAGGTGGAATTGCAGCAACAGGCAGAGATGTATATAGACGGGAATGATGGGACGGCAACATTGGCTTCGATATATGACTTTCGTAGAAGCAACGAAAGACAGGTAGTGATGGAATGCATGGGTGAATATTTGGTGGAGAGATGGAAACAGCTAATTTGGAAATTACCACCGCAGCGATTGTTAGATTTGAATGCATTAGCACGCTGTAGGGAGAGGGATGAAGAAGTAAGAGAACATGTGTATAGACTTTTTGAGCTTAAAGATGAATTAGATAATGACTATGCCGAAATGTTTACTGCACCCGGGTACAGGAGTAAAGATATTGGGAGAAATAGAAAGGAAACTGTAGAGCCATATATACAGCGACGACATTCGATGTCATCAGTACAAAGGGGCGACAAGTTAAAAGTATGTATGCGAGAAGCGTCTAGATGGATGTCAGATCCTAGTATTCCCACAATGGAGATACACAAGATATTTGATGAATATTCCATGCTTATGAAAAGAAAAGCGCTACAATCAATGGTTGAACATTTATTAGATAAAGATATAAAAAACGATAAGGCCAGCCCACCTGTAATAATGGCAGTATATAGGAGAGCATTAGAACAAGGGACAGGACAAACAGCCCTATCATTGGATCTGGGAAAATTGTCGCATCTAAGAGAAGGGGGAGGGACGGTAAGTGGGGCATTTCCTATGAGAGAGGTCCAACCTACCTTGTGCCCAAAGTGGAGGTTCCCGCAGTGGGCAATGTAGCGGCGCAGGTAACACCAGCCCATTACACCGCCCAATACGTACATGTCCCCTTTTCCAGACAAGAGGTGAACAACATAAAGCAGACGATTCCGGATATAAGAAAGAATCCTGCAGGGTTTTACAAGGAAGTAGAGTCCTGCCTACAGTCATCCGTGCTTACCATGGGTGATATAAACCTAATATTCCCGGTGATCCTGCCAGCAGATATATGGAAACAAATAAGGAAGGTAGATGACACAAATGCCTTTGGCGCCATATGGATGGATTTGATAATAGAGGATAGAAATAAAGCGGTTGGAGGAACACCAGGACCGAACCTGGCGGCATTAATAGCACATATAGTTCAGAAGTTAAAAACAATTGTTCCAGAGAAAAGAATCCAATGGGACAAATTGACTGCATGTGTACAAGGCAAAGATGAGTTGGCTACAGATTATTTTAATAGATTTTAAGAAGTATTCACAGACTTCAGCGGGCAGAATATGGGTTCAGAAGCAGGGAAGCGGTTATTTGTTGACAAATATGTGAGGGGGTTAAAACTTCCAATTCAAGATCTAATAATGACATCAGAGAGTGCATGAAAGCAAAAACGTTGGGCGAAGTACTGCATATGGCCCAATATTATGAGCGCAGAGTGACTGCAGGAAAAGAAAAAGAAGAGAGGGATAGAGTAAATCTAAAGACAAGGGTATTAATGCAGCAAGTAGTAGGACATAATAGAGGGCAAGGGAACGCACAAGTAAGGAGTAGTTTGAATATGCATGGGGGAACAGTGGGGCCGAATCAGTGTGCATATTGTAAAGAGGAAGGACATTGACGAGCGCAATGCCCGCATCTACAGAACAGAAATGGGTCTGGTCAGAGGAGACAGCATAGAGGACACCCAGAAGCGAATGGACCAAATAGGAATGGTATGCAGCAGCATCATAATAACAGAGGTAATCAAAACCAAGGCCAAAACCAAAATGCCCCAAACCAGAGTCAGGGACAGCAAAATCAACAATATGGAAATCAGAGTGGGGGAAATAGAGGGAAGAGTGGAAATGTTTTCGATACACAGCCAAACACGTATTACAGTAATAGTAATGATTACACATCGGACGATGTGTTATTTCCCCAATAGGACAGCCCAGGACAGGGGTCGGAACCAGTGTCTATTCCCGTGAATCATAGAGGACCCTACGTAGAAATGAGAGTCGGGAATGAGGAACACCTCTTTCTTGTAGATACAGTAGCACAGAAGTGTTCAATAGATCATCCCTTGGTTCCGAATATACCACTGTCAGGGCAAAAGAATATTTCCGTAGGGTTTGCAGGTACAGCAGTCATAAACCCAGTGTCCAAACCAGTCCCAGTTATCATAGGACCATTTACCGAACATTGTGCTTTCCTTCTAACAGAAAATTGTGGAGAAAATTTGTTGGGATTAAATTTGTTGAAAAAACTAGGTTCTGTTATACATTGCACGGCAGACGGAGTGTTTCTAACGATATGGCCACACGATGCCCCTGTGTCAGAATTCATGTCCGAAGCATTACCAGGGGAACTAAGTAAAGTACCAACCTGTATATGGGCAATGCATGACAACGATGTGGGATGTTTAAAGATAGAGCCAGTAAAGATTATTTTAAAAGAAGGTGTTACCCTACCGCGAATACCCCAGTACAACATTTCGGTTGAAGGTGAGAAAGGATTGAAGAGTATTGTCACCGATTTGGTGAAATTAGGGGTAATGGAGGAAATCACAGGCAATACATGTAACAGCCCGATCCTTCTGGTTTATAAAAAAGGAGGTAATGAGGTACCATACTGTTTCATAATTGATCTACGCGCATTGAATAAGGTAGTACATCCGCAATTTCCTCTGGTGCCAGACGTCACTACAATATTGACAATGATACCTGTTTCAGCAGAATATTTTAGTGTAATAGATTTGAAGAATGCATTCTTTAGTATTCCAGTGGACAAGGACAGTAGATACTTGTTCGCGTTCACATTAGGAGGACGATCATTTACATTCACGCGGATTCCGCAAGGTTATACAGAAAGTCCAAGTATTTACAGTAGAGCATTAAAAGAACAACTAGACATGCTGGAATTACCCATGGGTTGTGTACTTTTGCAATACATAGATGATTTATTGCTAGCTGCAGACACAGAGGAGATTTGTAAAGAAAGCATTGTATTACTACTGTCACACCTAGCGGCACATGGCCATAAAGCTAGTTTGAAGAAATTTCAGTATAATCGAAAGGAGGTAGTTTACTTGGGCTACCTACTTTCGAAAGGAGGGAGAAGACTAACGCCAGAACTCATAGAAAGTATTTCTTGTATGCCTATTCCAAAGACACAAAAACAAGTCAGAGCCATAATAGGCATGGCTTCATATTGCCGACAATGGATTGGTAATTTTGCGTTGATTGTGGAACCATTAGTGAATTTGACTAGAAAAGATGCGGTTATGCCTTTGCAGTGGGATGAGGAATGTCAGAGAGCATTTGATGGATTGTAAACTGCATAATGCTCGGCTCCAGTTTTGGGTACGCCGAGCTATAAGAACATTTTTAGACTATTTGTGTGTGAAAGTGAAGGATGTGCATTGGCGGTTTTGACACAGGAACAAGGTGGAAGAAATAGGCCGTGCAGCTATTTTTCTTCTGCGCTGGACCCTGTAGCGCGTGCACTACCAAAGTGTTTGCGATCTGTCGCGGCGGCTGCTGCGTCAGTGAAACAAACGGAAGGGATGGTATTGGGGCACACTTTAATTCTGATGTTGCCACATGCCATAGACGTTCTATTAAATAGGACACAGACGCAACACCTCACCTCTGCTAGATTGACAAGATATGAGATTATCTTGTTCGCGCCCCAAATTCCAAAATATGAGGTGTAGCGCTTTGAATCCTGCAGAATTAATGCCATTAACCATAAAAGAAATTGGGAAGAATGAATCACCCCCCCACGATTGCTTAATGGTCACTGAGGAAGAAACCAAGGGGAGAGTTGATTTAAGTGATATTCCACAGAAAGAGCCGGATGGAGAGTTATTTTGTGACGGCTCATGTTTTAAATTACCAGATGGCACGACAACTGCCGCATATGCTATCACTACCCTAGAGAGTGTTGTAGAAAGTAAAAGAATCCCCTATAATTCAGCACAAGCTGCGGAAATAATAGCAGTAACCAGATCCTGCGAGATTTCTGAAAATTTGAATGTGAATATATATACTGATAGTCAGTACACGTTTGGAGTGGTTCATAACTTTGGACGACTCTGGGCTGAGAGAGGGTTTCTGACATCACATGGTGCCAGAATTCAACATGGCCCTTTGATTGTACGATTGCTGTCTGCACCCACGCTTCCAAAGCGCCTAGCAATAGCGAAATGCGAGGCACATAAAAAAGTAACATGCAAAATAGGAGAGGGAAACGCGTTTGCAGACAGGATTGCGAAACAAACTGCCACTGATTTGAATACCAAAATGATGACGGTTCAGACAGAGGAAGTACCCTGTATGATAGAAGATGGAGTTGCGACTGTCAAAGAAATGCAGGCCGAGGCTACGGCCAATGAAATACAAGGATGGGCAGAGGGATCTGCTGAGTTGGATTTGGAGGGTTGTTGGGTGGACAAGGGAACTAGAAACTGGATGTTGCCAAATTCATATGTGACTGCAATGGTCATAATGGACCACAGCCCTACGCACATCTGTGCCAAGAAAATGATACAGCCCCTTTCTACAGTATTGGAGAATGCAAACATAAAAAAGAATGCAGAGAGGTTGGTGCAGAACTGTATCATGTGTTTACAACAGAATGTAGGAAAGGGAACAGTGACACCAACAGGCAGTTTTGGCCCGCCCTCCATGCCGTTTGAGGTAGTTCATTTTGATTTCATAGAGATGGAAAGGTGCCAAAACTTAAAATACGTCTTGGTGGTAATCTGTGCATTCAGTAAGTGGGTGGGGGCATATCCTTTAAAAGACTGCACAGCGATGACTACGGCAAAAGTAATGTTGAAGGAGTATTTTTCCAGATTTGGCTTGCCCCGTGTCCTATGGTCCGATAATGAACCACATTTTGTGGGTGCAGTGGTGTTACAGATATGTGCAGGTCTTCAGATTGATAAGAGATTCCATAGTTCAAGGCATCGGAGTTCTGCCGGTCTTGTGGAGAGGCACAACGGGATTCTTAAATCAAAGATTAGCAATATTTGTGCGGGAAGCAGGTTGAGTTGGGTGGATGCATTACCAATAGCACTATTATGCATACGTATGTCTGTACAGGCTAAAACTGGGCTCTCCCCATACGAGATCATAATGGGGAGGCCGGCAAATGTATGGTGCGCACCTCAGCCAAAACGACTCAGTGAGATAGAACATCCTGTGCTTAGTACTTATTGTGGCCTTTTAATGCAGAAATTGCGTTTGATTCATCAGCAGGTGCAGGAGGCATTACCCGTGCGGTATACCGGTCCGGGGCACGCGCTGGAGCCAGGAGACTGGGTGCTGCTAAAAAACTTCAAAAGAAAGTCATCATTAGCACCCAGGTGGCGCGGGCCCCATCAAGTACTTTTGGCGACGCAGACGGCAAATACGGGTGGATGGAAGGAAGTCGTGGATCCATGCCACCCATGCCAAAAAGATTCTAACTGCACTGAAAGTCTTGCCTGATACTGATGACCGGAAAGAGACAGCAGTCCCAGAAACGAAAGAAACTGTTGTCAGTGTGCAGCCACCTGATCTGCCAAAACGTGAAGTGAAACTCGAAACAAAGCCTGAGACGATTGCCAAAGAGGGGGAAGGGCAAAGAGTGCCCCAACGTTGCCCAGCAGAATCGACATCACTGCTGACCGACGTGAAATCTGCCTTGCAGATACCAGCAAAACCAAATCATGTACCCCTTTGGCGCCCACCAGCACTTGCCAGCACACCAAAGACCGAATCTGCATAATTGGCGCAGCGCACACCAGCACCTGCAGTAGCGCCACAGGCTGACTTCAAGCCTGAATCTGAAAGTGCACCGGCACTGTTCACGGATCATACGATACCAGGAGCAAGGCGGTACAACCTGCGGCCTCGGAAGATAAAGTGATACGCATTCTTTTTCTTTTGGTGTTTATGTCAACCTCTGGTTCAGCTCATGGACGGAGAAGGAACCAGGGGTGTAGAGGAGAGAAGCGTGAGAATTGTGCAAGTCGGACAATTCAAGACTCGCGGCTCCTCGGTGCGATCATAAAAGTACATGTGTCCGGAACCAGAGCGGACAAGCTGGGCGCACATGGTACTATGACAAGTGAGATAATTGATTAACAGTACATGTGTCCGGAACCAGAGCGGACAAGCTGGGCGCACATGACACTGAGGCGATAACTGATCAAAGGTCCTCTGAGCAGTATAAGAAGGGACAAGTGATCTTGCCTAAAAACGAATAATCGAATCCAGGCTAAAATAAAAAAGGGACAGGCAAAACTGAATTGTGAGAAATCCATTGAACTTATAGACATCAGAGCAAACGCGACGAAGAGAGATATCCACAACGAACTGTGATAAGGAAGAAGAAGGACGACGAGAAACATGCCGGGCCGGTTCCAGCGTCCTCCTGCACCACCACCGCTGAGAATGAGTCAGTTATAAAGACTATAAGTTTAAGAAAAACGCATGATAAAACAAATTGTATGCTGACACTAACGATAATAATGTGCTTTATGAGCGTGGGTGCACCAATATCGACAGCCCTAAAATTATGGTGGGTAGAAACAATACACCCATTAGAAATGTTTTTACCAATAATTAATATATCCACTACTGAAAGCCCGGTTCAGGTGATCACTTATACCCTACCCCCAATGGAAGAAAAACACAGGGAATGTTTTACGAATAACACCTTACTTCTGATAATGAACATGACACATGCAATCCTGAAGAAAACAAACTGCTGGGTATGTGCCCATTTACCACAGCATGCTGAGAAAGGAATAGGGTGGTATGTGCAGCCATTACCATTAAGTTCTGCATGTAGTGCATCTTTAGGTGCAATGTTCTATGGGAAATGGAATAAGAGTAATATGGGTCAATTAGACAGAACCAACATGAATGAGTTTGAGGAGATAATAATGAAGCCTGTGGGTTGTTCCATTTTCCATAAAGCACAAGTAATAGCCCCAGAGCCCACGAGGAAAAGCACACGAAAGATAACACGACAAAATAGACGAGATAGATTGTCCCCGCCAGAAAAAACATCTGTAATGACGTTTCGTGTAAGAACAGAAGGGAACAAAGATGCGATTCCCCCATCTTACACAGTGAATTATAGCCCAAGAACTGTCCCTTTTTGCCTAAAAAAGAAAGGATCTTTTTCAGTCGGAACATATACTGGTTGTATGAATACAGTGGTACTAAAATGGGAAATAGAACCAGTATACGTAGGTGATCCAGTTTATTTTATATGTGGAGAGAAAGCATACCCTTGGTTGCCCAGAAACTGGGGAGGTACATGTTACCTCGGGCTATTGTTCTCAGGAGTACTCCTCTTGGAAACAGCAGCCATGGCCAAATTATCCAGAACTAGAGTCAAGAGGACTGACGAAGGTGTTTTAATAGCCACTGATGTAGCGAAATCATTCATTCCATTTTTAGTGCAAAAGGCAAGAAACTCTTCCGTCCCAGTCAAAGCTAGACTGCGACAACTGAACATTAAATATAGGCTAATGTATCCCTCAAGGCTCAAAATAATATACAAAAGCAGGGCACTCTTTCTGCAGTAATCAGCGGGGAAAGAAAGATGACGCACCGTAACAAGCATGCTGGCACCATGAGGTAGGATCACCTGAAGACACACTGATGGCATAGGCCAAGCCATGGACAACATAAAGGACGGGGGGCAACTGAGCAACTACCCCGAGCCTAAGGCAACTCCCATGAAGGGACTGGCGGCAGCATATTTCGGTTGTCACACACCCGCTCATGATGACCCGGATGGGCCTTGACAAAGCGGGGGCAACCGAGCACTGCCAAGACTGGGCAACTGCTGAGTGCAATTGGTCCGGTTGGACAAGTTTTGTTTTTAATTTAAAAATCTGTTCCGGTTCAAAATGTTTCCAATTCTTACAAACAAATACCACAGTTACAGTGGGCACGTCACAAATGGACTGAGGCAACACCATACAGCTATGGCAGCTGACATAAAGGTTCTAACATGGAATGTCAGAGGGATGGGCACCTACATGCGTAGAAACAGCAGCAAATCTTTCCTGAGAAGAAAACATATCGCCATTGCATTCCTTCAGGAAACACACCTCACAGCTGAGTTAGACTTAAAGATGCAGGACTGGTGGGCGGGACAGAGCGTTGGAGCGACATACTCTAAATTCCCACGGGGAGTGCACACATGGATAAGTGGCATGGTACCCTTTAAACTCCTGACCATGGAAGCCGACCCGAAGGCAGATACATCATACTCCGAGGGATCATTGAGCAACAGGAAATTTGTCTTGTTAACACGTATCTCCCCAACCACGGAACCTCAGCGTACCTCGAGAAACTGAAACTGGCTCCCTAAAGAGACTGCTTTTTTATCTGGGAAGGTGACCTCAATTGTGTGTGGGCTTAACTCTCGACAGATCTGCTCCTCCGGCTCAGCTAGTTGGCCCATTCTCCTCCACCCTGCAGAAAGTCATACAAGATTTGGAGCTGTTGGACGTGTGGAGAGATCTACATCCGGGAGGTAGGGAATTCTCTTATTACAAGGTGTATACCCGCATAGACTACCTGTCAGTCTAGAAATCTAATTTGAGACCGCAAACGCATTTTGGTGGTCGTGGGCCAACCGTCTCATGCACGATACGACAGAATATAGGTTTTCGAGTTTTCCAATGAACGGCCATTTTGATGTAACAAGAATCGCCATTTTGTTTTCTAACCATTGCTCATTGCTTTCTGTTCCTATTGTTCGCAGTATATTTTCCGCTTACACTGCTCGACTGTAGAACATTGTTGTCTGTATATGAAAAGGACATGGCCACAGGGCTGAGAGGATAACAAGAGTTTCGCTGAAACACAAACGTAGGCAGCGCCAGGAAGAATGCCCGCTCCCTCCTTAATGTAGCCTTGAATCAGAGCCGCAGGGCATTTATTCATTTCACAGCTGCCAGCCAGTCTCGTTATATGGTAGAATATGTTAGAATAATACAGCTAAAGGCATGAATTATGCTTTTCTAACGGCCCCCCCTTTGCTGAGCCCGCTAAGAGCATGTTGGCTCCCAGGACACAAATAGCACCTGATAGATAGCAAGGTCCGGAATGCAACTCCCCCCTGTATGTAGTTCGCTTCCAAGAATAGAAGCGCCGTGTTCTATTCAATAACCGAAAGATGCCTACGCACTCACGAATTGCAAATTGTTACTAGAATAGATGTTTGAAGGTGTCATAGTGGTCGGAGATGTTCATCATCACACCAAGTTCAGAGAAACCCAATGAAGAGGGGTGTTATACATGTCATAGCTGATTGTTTGATATGCATTTTGTATATATGTAACTGATGTAAGTAATTCGCTCTCTTGCGTCCCTCGAGGTCTAGAGATGCACGTCGCGGGGCGTGAGACCGAGTTGGCCAACTGAGACTTTTGCTTTGCAATAAAACCCTAGCTTTGGGAATACAACCTTGTGTCTGGCGTCTCTATCGTATGTGGTGACCCGCCTTGTTTCCATAGACGTCAGGGTCCCCTAGGGGCCCCTTTCAAGATGACAGACTGATAGACAAAGCACACCTGCCATACGTGGAATCCACTTCCTACCTACGCAGCGCCATTTCGGATCACTCCCCGCTTCTCATGGTATGGAAAATAAAGAGCCCCAGACCACCCATACCGATGTGGCGGATGCCAAAGGGAGCACTAACCGATAGGGCATTTAAAGAGGACCTTCGGGACAAGATAACAGAATATATGGACAACAATGTGGGAAGTGTAAGCGACTGGAGTACTGTCTGGGAAGCCCTGAAGGTGATAGTGAGGGGGAAGGTTATAGCAAGCGCAGGGGGAATCAGGAAAACACTGATGATGGAAATGGAAGCCTACGAGGAGAAGATCAGACAACTGGAGGCCTTGGCTGACAAGTCTGAGGAACTTGAAGAGGAGATGTACGCGGCTAGAAAACACTGCCAGGAAGCCTGGGCCAGATTAGCTAAATTCGACTATATTGCCAAAACCACCAGAGCACACTCAGAGGGGGATAAATCCGGCAGACTACTTTCATGGCTGTGCAAAAAGGAGAACTCGAGTTAGACGATTGTCGAGATAATAGACGAAACAGGGGTGGCACACACTACACAAACAGGGATCAATGACAGGTTCAAAAACGTTTACTCCCACCTATACAACCACGAGTCACTTATACCCCATGAGGACATATACAACACTCTTGAGAAAATAGGCCTTGCCACGCTCAACGACACCCAGAGGGACATACTTAACGGGGAACTATCAGTCGAGGACATAAAGGAGGCGATCAAAACCCTGACCACTTGCAAAAGCCCAGGGAGCACGGGTCACCCCCACAGTTTTATAAAACTTATGCTACGGAACTGGCCCCGACCTTATACGAGGTCTTTAGGGAAGCCTTCGAGGCAGGAGAACTACCGAAGAGTATGAAACAGACACTGGTGATCCCCATACTCAAACCCGGGAAACCATCAGTCGAATGCGGCTCATACAGGCCGATAGCCATCCTTAATTACAACATAAAAATCCTGACGACAATCTTTGCTAATAGACTCTCAAGAGTCATAGGGGCCCTAGTACTTCGAGATCCGAATGGGTTTGTACCAGGTCGTAGCGCCGGTGGCAAACCTACGCAGATTGCAATACATCATAGCACAAACAGAAGGGACACCAGAACCGTACACCACAGTCTCCCTGGATGCTATTAAAGTGTTTGATTCTATATTCTGGGAATGGCTCCTTGCTACTTGCTCCTTGCTACAGTGAAACAATTTGGGCTGTGCGAATACTTCATCCACTGGATTAAGATCCTATACAGTACACCAGTGGCCATGGTTAAAACCGGAAGAGCAGTATCGGCATTGTGGGACATACAGAGAGTCGATGCTGATGCTATACATCCTAGGGTTGGAGCCATTGGCAATATTAATTAGGAAACAATTCTTCGATGCCGGCATAAAAATAGGGGGGACTTACCATGTGATCTCACTTTATGCGGATGACGTATTACTCTACCTGAGGGACGCACAACTTAACCCACCTACAATACTGGAGGCACTAAATAACTTCACAAAAGTATCAGGGATCTCCTTTATTCCAGAAAAATCATGTTTACTCCCACTTGCGGGCCTAGCAAAGACTAAACAGGCAGATCTCCCTGATGTCGGGATAAGATCGGAGCCACATACATTTAGATATCTGGGAGTTAACATCTGGCACACACCCGAACAGACTCATGGGGGCAACAACTTGCTAGCAGTACAAGGGCACAAGAAATCCACAAAGTTCTGGTCCAAACTACCTCTTTCAATGATGGGTCGAGTGGCCATCACCAAAATGATAGTGCTACCGCGCTTTCTGTGCTTCTTCCAGAACATCCACTTCTACATACCGGCCACCTTCTTCCGACAACTGGGCTCACTGCTAAGAGAGCTAGTGTGGGGGAACACCAAACACAGGCTTTCTCTTGACACACAGGGAGGGGGGAGTCCAGCTACCAGATCTCGAGAGGTACTTCCTGGCAGCCCAGCTTAACTTTGTGGCTAATTGGCTCGCAGACGACTCCACGTCGTAGACAGACCTCCTTGATCAAATGATACCTCCAATACGCCTGAAAGAAATCCTCTGGGCTCGATGGGAATGCCCCGGAGGGACACCTCAGCTAATACGGCTGGGCCGAAACGTATGGGATAGGACATTGAAAATGATGAAGCGCAAGAATCCGTATTCCCCGGAAACACTGATGACCGCGGACGTCTGCTCCAACATAATGGAACTGGCACTCACTAGACTATGGGAAAGATACAGCATCTATACCTGGGGAGATGTATACGAGGAGAACACTTTCAGGGAGTTCGAATCCATGGTCACCAGAGAAGGACTACCCCAAGGCCAACACCTAAGGTACCGCAAAATCAGAGAAATGGCAAAACTGAAATGGAAAGAATGGCCAGAGGAACCCAAAGCAAACCCGACCCTAACCCTACTAAACAACCTGGGAGACGGTTGGAAACCTACCTCCAGGCTATATGCCCAGCTCTCGGATAGACCCAACCCCAAAAGCAATGCCCTAAAGAACTCAAGGGAACTGGACCTGGAGATAACTAACAGAAAAGGAATGTGAAAGAATCCTACAATATCCCAGAGATCCCAGAGAAGTGTTAAGAAACGCGAGCTTCAGATTAATCCAACTAAATATCCTATACAGAACCTATATGACCCCAAGCAGAATTGCTAAATTCAATAAAAACACAATCCCACTATGCCTTTGGTGCAACTCTGATGATGCGGGGATGGCGCACATGTTCTGGGGGCGCCCAAAGATATAGCACTTCTGGGACAAAATCGAACAAGCCTGTAGAAGAGCGGGACTGGCCCGATATCAATAGACACCGTCCGAATGTCTGCTAGGGGCCTATCCGCGAATAGGCCAAATCAGACACATCGTGAAATTTATGGACATGGCTTGTGTGCTGGCTAAAAGAACTATCGCGATGGCTTGGAAAACACGTAGGGGCCCCCAATACGCCAAATGGCACAAAGAACTGGAACACTGGTCGGAGGCAGAAACCAGGATCTGGGCAGAAGGAGTGGCCAAGATGGGGACGACCATTGCATGACTTTCGAGGCCTGGAAATTCTTACATGGGATATGTTCCATCCGTCGGACGACAAACCCCCATGAGAGTCTCGCACTCGCTCTTAAGATCTAGACATGCAACTGGTACTAAACCACTAGAGATTGATTTCCCCCCCCCCCTGCTGCCAGTCCAGACACCCCCTTGCGGGGGCTCCCGCACCTATTCTATTCTGTAGATGCCCCACTGCCTCAGAAGACGGAGTAAGACTGTAAAGACTTGTTTGTTTGTTCTTGTTGTTTGTTAAAAGTTAACTGATCAATCATATATTGTCATTGGCACATGCCGACCATTATGCATAACCGTATGGAATGTATCCAAGAAATGGCAATAAAAATAATCAAAAAGAAAATAAAATAAATCAGCAGAGAATGGTCTCCCGTACCCTTGACATCTGTTGCAATATATGCTGGCTATTGTTCACGGACTTAGGTTTCCTTCGGCGGAGGTTCCACAGAGCTTAGTCGGAAAAGGCAAGGTTGATTCTATCCTTATAACACTCCCACTCTGCGCCATCTTTCTCCTCCTCTTGAACTGCCGTGCTGAGTTAGCCCTTGTGTCATGCGGTCTGCCATGCTAGTCCTGTGCACTTGTGCTCTACCTTTTATCCCTGTGGGGAAGGGAAAGGGCCGTCAGGTGTCTGTGATTCTGGTCAATTGCCTGACCCTCGTGTTGGGACATGTCAGGAAAACGCTCTGGTGTTAGTCTATTTTCTTTCGTGTTGTGCGAAAGTGTTTGTGCGGAAAACGGAGAAGGGCAGTGTTTTGGAATATCCTATGTGGTAGGATGGGGAAAAGGTATAAAGGGGGGGAATAGCGCGTCTCACCTGTCAGCGTCCCACTCCCCAAGGACCCCCCATCCAGGTGATCCTCCCGCACTGGTCCACCCCCAGGAACTGGATCCAAAAGCAATGGGCGTGTCCTGGCCACCTGGATGACAGATCCCCCAGGACTAGACAGAGAGACACCTTCAGGTTTCTCACGCTCCCCTCTCATCACCTAAGCTCCTGGAGCGGGTCTTTTCAAAGATGACCCGAATTATGGGGCCTCTGAGCATGGAGAAAAGATGGGCCTAAGAGAGCAAGGGAAGGGTGAGGGAGTCAACCAACGAGGGTGCTCCACACCATCATCTGGTGTCGAACGGAAAGATCCAGAGCAACATATGCAACCCCGTGAACAGGAATCAACTACCAAGGATCGGGGGTTTAATTACTGCTGCCCTCTCACTATTAGTCCCCGTACAGTCGGGGAAGTCCATCGGAAGCTCCATGGTCGAGGCCTTAATTGATAAGTCTAACAGCTCAAAAAAGGCCCTGTGTGATCCTAAGAAGGCTTCTATACTCTTAGCCCCTAGCAGACCAATGGGTAACGGAGGGTTGCGGGGACTCTAGCTGAATTTTACAACAACAACACCTCCAAATGGAGCTACTATCTGGAAGCTTGTGGGTCTGGGTCTTACCACAGGTCCTGCAAAGCAAAGATTTCACTACAGAAACCCCACTTTAACTGAGAAAAGTGGACCTGCAACACAACCTTACACCAAAGAAAAACACACAGGTGAAGTAGATGACTCCTTACGTTTGGAAAGCTGAACATTACTGGAACAAGCGCACACAAAAAAACTGCGCGCAAAATGGCCCCACTCTAACAGAGACAGCACTCACCACTGAATCTAAGTCCAACTGTCCACTATCAGTGGAGTTGTTTCATGGCCAGCATATCAGAGAACCTGGCAACTTGACCACCCCAATGAGGGAGTTGGGTGCCTCTCTATTTGTCAACTAAGCAAACTTCTTTAAGGAGTTGCTTACGCAAAGAGCTAGCAGCCCAAAATGTGGAGGGGTGCATAAACAGCCTGCGTGGCCAGCTCCAGTGGACGGACCAGGAGAGTCCGTGCAAACCCAGGTGGCTAGAGAGAATATAAAGAGAAGAATCGATCAGATTACCGCCGGACTTGTAATGAGGCCCTATGACTTGGTGAATATTGCTGATGCCTCACTAGCTCTAGAGTCTCCCAACAGTCCCTCTGCCATGGAGGAATGCCAGCTGGCAATGAATGCTTCGCTTACCACCTCTGATAACGACGAAGCTCAGGGGAGCTGGAATCGTTTAACATGGAGGGACAAATAAGAAGGGCTGTAAGGCCCGATCAACTACAAAGGCCCCACAAGCTTACCTCGATGTGAGCGAAATTCAACATGAGGAAATGCTGGTCAACCAGGTGATGGAGATATCAAATAGCCCTGCTCCCATTGAGTACAGAGGGCTCAGGGCCTCAACATCAGTGGGAGGTCTACAGAGGGAGGAAAAAGAAAAAGTGAAAAGCTAAACAACTCATGAAGACAAAAAACATGCAAGCATTGAACCAGAAAAAGAGTAACTCAGCAAGAAAGTTAATAGATAAACTATTAACTACTGAGCAAATCGTGGATCTATCTCAGGATGACACTGGGAGCTGTCAGCAAGGCATGAGAAGAACAAAGAAGACCAATGAGTTTGGTTTGGTGCCAACCTCGGAATCAAGCACCATATCTGCAACTGTAATCGGGACTACACCATAGAAAACCCTACAGACAAAAATTACAACCTTCATGACACATTACACGGGTGTGCAGCAGAAAAAGTCCTTGGAACCCCGGGAGGAAGTAGCTCCGATAAATGATTCTGAGGAATGCAGGGTGACGGGAACTTTTAGGGGTGAAGAGGAAGGAGGGTCTATGTCATAGCCTCAAACACAGTGTGTGACAGGTCCTACAGTATCAACAGACGCACAGCAGTCCTGTCCTAAGCTAACCATGCCTGCTTCACCTGCATTTCCTGCTGTGGCCTCTAAACCATTGGATCCCTCAATAACATCTTTGGGATGGGTGACTATCCCGGTCATCTGTGGAGAAATTGCATTAAGTAGTGGGAAACTCTTGGAGATCTTCTCCAATATCCCAGCCCTCTGTCTGCTACACACAGACAACATCGACCTGGTGGCCACTTGCACTCAAACTGAAGGGCTCCCAGCTTTGCGATCCTGGGCTACGATTTGTATGAACTGAACAGTCAGCTGGAGACTGCAGCGCTCTTAAGGGTTCATAAGTGTGTTTATATGTGCGTACAGTGTGTATTTGTTTGCAAAAGCATTGGTGAATGCTGGAACTGCATATTAGGTATGTTCTTTGTCCAAGCAGTAAGGACTGTATTGTTTTTGTATTTCTTTACAGGCGCTTGAAAGCCTAATTGTGCATTTATCATCCGGGCACATCTAGCTCCGACTTTGAGCACTGAAGATTTTGCTTGCTACTTTGCTTTCACTGTGCCTTTACTGCATTAGCTGCAGCATGCGCCATACTTCCCAGCATTCTGTGAGCATTGTAGTTGTTAAGAATTACATTGCACAGCAACACTGGCTCCCTAAATCACGTTGGCGGGGGATCAGCACCGTGTTTGGAGAGGCCTGTTGTCGCCGGTTAGCGTCCAGGTCGAGTTTTAGAGGGTTCCCTCTCTGCTGCATGGCATAGGTAAGCCTCTGTTGGTTATCGTGCCAAGCCAAACTATTAACTGCTGGCTGGGAGCCAGGGACGCTTACCAATGGATACAGAGGCACAAACTGCAATTACCTCTTTTTCCTTTCGCTGCCTCTTGATTATCACAAGGTCTCTGGTCAAGCATGCTACCTATATTGCAGATTACATGTTGGCTAGAGACCTTGACTTATGCGTGGTTACTGAAACTTGGCTGCATGATGCAGCAGGACCCGCCCTGTCCATACCTAAGGGATATAACATTGCAAGAGCAGACCGGGTTGTGGGAAGGGGAGGTGATGTGGCCCTAATATATAGAGACTGCTTTAAAATTCACACCATGCAGCTGAATATACACAATTAATGTGATCTGCTTTATGCCAAGGTTCTGATGAACCCAAACACCACCATGGATATTGTGGTGGTTTATCGGCCGTCCACTTCTATGGCAGATTTCCCTGCATATCTGACTGATATTGTGGCTGCCAGACTGAATCTTCTAAAATGCTTATTTTGGGGGATTCCAACCTGGGACTGCATGATGCCTCAGATCATCTGGCAACAAGTACTGATTGTGCGTTATTGGGCCTTGGTTTCCTGCAATATACGCAGACTGTAACTCACAGCAAGGGCATATTTCTGGATTGGGTGGTAGGCCTTAATGCAGCCATAGAGAGTATGGACATAATGCACTGCCCCTGGTCAGACCACTCCTTGGTGCACTTCATGTTGGGCTGCAACTCACAATATGAGAGGCAGAAGGCAGAAAGAATGACAGTTAACTCTAGGAAAACTTGCAGGCTTACATCCTCAGCCTTAGCACCATTTTTAGAGGATACCCTGAATGAGCTTCTTAACCTAGGTACGGCCAACACAATAGCTGAGGCATACCATTCTATGTTTGAGCAGGAAGTCAACTTAGTGGCTCCAGAAAAAACACGGCAAGTTGTTAAGAGGGAGCACAAGGAATGGTATTCTGCAGAAATTCAAGATGTGAAAGTGGCTAAACATAAAACGTTTGAGTGCTGGAAAATCAAAAATTCTGAATTAGACAGAGCTAAGTACACAGTGGCATCGAAAGAACACAGGAAGGTCATCTTAGAGGCAAAAAAACTGGCCTATGAAAGAGGATAAAAAGTGCTGAATCTGACTCCAAGGAGTTTTCCAAGTCCTGAGAGAACTGGGGAGCCCAGGTTCACCTAAGTCGGGCATCACTAAAGATAAAAAATGGTGCTCTGCCAGCCATGAACGATAAAATCAAGAAAATTCAAGGACACATAAAAACAGAACAAGAATCCAAGAATAAGGCAGCAGTAGTAGAGTATATTAAAGAGGAAATTGCCCCATGGTCAGGTGTCCCATTGTTTGAGTTTTCTCTCTTGACGGGGTCTAAGGCTTATGTTTTGATGGACGGACTTAAACAAACCTTCTGTAAAGGTGATGTGTGCCCAGCAAAAGTAGATAAAGTCTGCGCTTAACAGGTAGGCACAATGGTCACGAAATGTATAAACTTGTCTTTCCAAGAATTTGCAGTGCTTACCAGCATAAAACAAGCCTGGATCTCGCACTTAATTAAGAAGCCATCTCTAGACCCTACTGTTCTGGCTGACTACAGGCCAATTACAAAGTGCCTTTTTTACTTAAAATGCTGGATAAAGCTGCATATCTGCAGGTCCACAATTTCTTGGATAGTCATCAGATTCAGATGCAGAGGCAATCAGGTTTTCGTAGAACCCCCAGTACTGAAACCGCCTTATTGGATCTTAAGGCAAACATGCTGGACGTTATTGATAAAGGAAGTACAGCTCTCTTG
The DNA here is from genome assembly GCF_040938575.1 of Ambystoma mexicanum. NCBI lineage: Eukaryota > Metazoa > Chordata > Amphibia > Caudata > Ambystomatidae > Ambystoma > Ambystoma mexicanum. Next base: position 572,604,325 of record NC_090941.1, read on the forward strand.
ATGCTGGTTGATCTTTCAGCCGCCTTTGACCTGCTTGATGACTCTAAGCTGATCACCAGGCTCACCCAATCCGCTTGTTTCTCTGACTCTGCAGCAAGATGGGTGCAGTCCTTTCTGTCTGACCGCAATGCAAGAGTTTTCTGCGATTCTCAAAAGGCAGATAACTTCGTAGTTCCTCAGGGTTCTTGTCTATCGCTGATTCTTTTTAACATCTTCATCATGTCAATCTTTGAACTCCTCGATGCCAACAAAGTGCTGTATACCAACTATGCTGACGATACTCAGTGTCTCATCCTGCTTTCTGGTGACCACAGCAGAGACACTGAGGCCATCAACTCTGTGTACTCCATTATACAGTCCTGGATGTTGGAGAACGATCTGGCGCTTAGTGACGCAAAAACAGAGCTGATGATCATTGGCACAGAGGCGCGGCTGAAGAAATTTACCCCCGACTACCAGGTGTTTCAGATAACTGGCTGCAATATTTCCACTCTTCCTAAGGTTAAGACTCTAGGTTTAGTTATTGACCAGGAACTGATTATGAAGGCACGACTGAGCAGTCTAGAACTGTCCAAAATAATGCAGTGAGTGTAGTGGAGGGCTTGAGTAGAAAAAACCATGTCTCGGAGGCCCGGCACAAGCTGCCCTGGCTTTCTGTGACCAGCAGGATATCCTTTCATGTACTGTGTCTGACACACAAGTGTCTATTTGGGACTAGCCCAGGATATATATATATATATATATTTTTATTTGTTTTTATTATTTTAGGACAACATGCCAAATATAACAACTTTGAGGAGGACGTTCATAATCAATAACAAATCAACACGTTATACATTTCCCGTCCTCCCCCCTCCTTCCCCCGGACTCGAGCCGTAACATCAGTGTCATCTTCATGAGCATTTTCGGGAATCTCAGTGCTTATTGACTCATCTGAGTCTTCTGTTTCATGACTGACCTGGTGAGGTGTAGCCATCAAGGTCACCAATTGCCTCCAGGCCATCAGGGGGCCCACTTCCTCTTCTCCCCCTCTGGTGGCAGCTTCAAACCAAACCACAGTTTCAGCTTCTGCCCATCTCAAGAGGTCCGCCCACCATGTCTCCACTCTAGGCCTATGAGCTGACTTCCAACTCATTGCAATCCTGCGCTTGGCCAGGACATATGCCAGGTCCTTCATTTTGTTAATATGCTTCAGATTACGTGGCCTGGGGAAATTCCAAAGCATGCATGCCCCAGCAGACCCCAGGTCCAGCACCACACCCCGACTGTTCATTTTTGTCTTCATTTCTTCCCAGAATCTATGCACCTCTGGGCAAGCCCAGAACATGTGCAGCAACCCTGCTTCCTCCTCTCCACACCTGGGGCATTTCTGTATAGCTGAGCCTCCAAACCTGGCTATTCTTCCAGGGGTCAAATAGGCTCTGTGGGTGACATATAGCTGGATCTGCTGGAGTCTCGCATTCCGAGACACCTTTTTGTGGTACCTCTGTACTCTGTACTCTGTCCCATTGTCCATCGGTCATGGATTCTCCAATATCCTCCTCCCAATCATGCCTCAGCTGGAATAGCTCCCTCTCTACCTCTGCTCTTAAGAGCTCATATATCCTAGATATTTTGTGTCCTCCCTCTGAGACATCGTACATCATTTCCAGGGTGGCATCAGGTTCTTCCGCCAGCGTCGTCTCAGGCCACCTCCCCCTTACCTGTTTCACGAGCCTGATGTATGTAATATATTGGCCGCTATGCACCCGTCTCCTCATGCAACCTCTGAAATTCCAGTACCTCCCCCTCCTGCAATATATCTCTGAGGGTGGCTAGACCCACCGGTTCCCAGTATCTGCGGACTGCTTCAAACAATTGGGGGTCATCACCACATAGGGCCACCAGCGGGACCTGCAGAGAGAGCGGGTCTGGGTCGCCCACTGTTTTCCATGCTCTGCGCCAAACTTCCCAGCCCAACTCCAATAGTCTACCCCTCTCCACCATCTTAGATTTATGCATCCACACTGTCTCTCTAAGGAAATATGTCACTGAGTCACCCCGCAAAAGCCTGGCTTCTGCCGAGTCCTCTGCAGACAGCCAACTGTCCCGCCAAATAATACAATTCAAAGTTTGGAAGGTTTATGCCCCCCTTATCACAAGTGTTCTGCAGCTTCCACAGGGCCACCCTATTCCTGGAGTTGTCCCATATGAAGCCCCTGCACATGCCATGGAGTCTCACAAAGAAGCGTCTGGGGATTAAGTATGGGACATTCACAAATAAGTCTGGGCAAAACAACCACTTTGAGCAGAGCTGCTCTCCCCATCATGGCCAAGGTAACCTGGACCAGAACACCATGCTATTCTTAATACCCTCAATCGCTTTCACTATATTATGTTTGTGTTCCATCTCTATCTTATGATAAATATTCACACCCAGATACTTGAATGTCACAGTCTGCCAGGGTATCCGCAGGACAGGTTGCCCCGCCAGTGGGGTGCCCCTGTACCTTCCCAAGGGGAACATGCTAGACTTCCCGGGGTTCACCGATATGCCCGAGAGGGTGGCATAACCATCCATCACCTCCACCACATATTGCAGTTTTTACTTACTTTATTATTATTATTATTATTACTCCGGGTAGCGCAGGTAGAGAAGCATATCGTCTGCATACAATGATATCAGGTGCGTGCCCCCCATCGTGCGAATCCCAACCTCCCCGTATTGTTGCCGAAGGCATATTGCTAGCGGTTCTAATGCCAAGATGTATAACATAGGTGACCAGGGGCAACCCTGTCTGGTCCCCCTGCTGACTTGCCATTTGTCTGAAATTGTGGGACCGGTTTTAACTCTTGCCATCGGGGAGCTGTGTAGCAGCTGGACCCATCTAGTATATGCAGGTCCCATACCGTACCCTTTTAGGGTCGCCTTTAACCATGGCCACCTCACTGAATCAAAGGCTTTCACCGCGTCCAGCGACACGATGGCCATCTCTCCTGAGTCTTCCTTAGTTTGATCAATAATGTGGTGCAGCCTCCTGTGGTTATCTGTGATGTTTCTACCTGGGACATAACCCGTTTGGTCTGGGTGTATCAGCTTGCCGATAACCCTCTTTAGTCTATTAGCTAGCACTGCTGTGAGTATTTTGCTATCCTGATTAAGCATGGACAAGAGCCTATATGACCCACATTCCGTGTCCAGAAAACCTGGTTTCAAGAGCGGGATGATCACCGCCTCGCGGAGGGACAGCGGCAGTTCCCCCTGCTCATAGGCTTCATTAAACATAGCCAGCAGCGGATGGAGTAGCTCCTGCTTGTATGCTTTATAAAATTCACTGGGTTACCCATCCGACCCGGGCGCCTTACACGTGTGGAGGTGTTGGATCACCGCCTCCAGTTTGTCTGCGGTGATGGGGGAGTCCAGATCTGCACGTTCTAGGTCATCCAAGGTGGGCAGCCCCACATCCTCTATTGTTTCCAGTATTTCCTGGCTCATATCCTCTCCTGTGTCCTCATATAAACGTCTGTAGTACTTGAGGAACTGCCCATTTACCCCTTCTTGAGTGTTATAAGTTCGACCTTCCGCGTCCCTAACCTCTCTGATCACTGAACGGGGAGTCTCATTTTTGTATAGCCAGGCCAGCAGTCTACCTGGCTTATCCCCCCAGCATGTAACCTCTCCGTATATTTCCTATAATTTAATTTACATAATCTATCCCAGAGTTCCATACAGGCTAATTGTAAGTCTTTTATCTTAGCGCTGTTCTCACGGGCGGTCCCCACATTGCGAGTAAGGCCCTCCAGCTCTTTTTCTGTTTCCAGCAGTTCCCGCTCAATACCCCCTTGGAGCCCTTTAGATTTGGATATGGCTACCCCACGAACCACCACCTTGAATGCCTCCCATACTGTTCCCACAGAACGTACAATGCCCGTATTCATTTCAAAGTATTCCTCGATAGCCACCCTCAGGTCCTCTCGAAAATCTGCATCCTGTAGAGCCTCAGTTCTGAGCATCCATGTCGGGATACGCGCTGTGGGGGGTTGATGATGCCACTCCACAACTAAAGGCGAGTGGTCGGATAGTACCCTGGCCTTATATTCGGCCCCTACCATTTCTCCTGCTATCTCCGCCGCAGCAAACATGTAATCCAACCTTTTATGCAGGTCGTGTGGCGCTGCGTAGTGCGAATACTGCCTATCCGTCGGATGTAACCTTCTCCACACGTCCTCCAGACCGAGGTCTATCAATAGGGTCCTCAGTGCTTTGACTGCTGGCTTCCCTGATTTGTCATCTGACCTATCAGTCCTGGGGTTCAGGGTGCAATTGAAATCACCTCCCCACACCATCGCGCCACCAGCCAGGGGGCTAATTTTCCTATATAGGCACCTAAAATATGCTGCTGTATCGTGGTTAGGGGCATACAAATTTACAATGTTCACCTCCCTATTTTCCAGAATCCCCGCCACCACCACCATCCTGCCCTCTGGGTCTATTGTCGAGCTAAGCAAACGAAACGGCACATGCGGTGCCACCCAGGTGATCACCCCCCTTGCAAATGCTGAGTATGTGGCACCTATAACATTCCCTTTCCATTTCCTTCTAACCACCTCCAGCTTCTCCTTGGTGAGGTGGGTCACCTGTAGCAAGGCTATGTCAATGCGCATCCTCTTTAAATACATCATCACTTTATTGCGTTTCAAATAGCTATTGAGGCCCCGCACATTCCAGGTCACCACTCTGAGATTATCCGACGCCATCTACTCGATGTACTCCCCCTCCATCTTCCCCTCCTCTCCAGAATCTTCCCTGATGACCCGTTGTCCGACTCTTAGCCCTCCCTCCCTCAACAATCCCCCCCTTCCCCCTTCCCAAAACCTTTCTCTCTTTCCTTTCCCAAACTCCACCCCACCGCACACAACCCATTCCCTCCCCCCACCCTACCCAGCCCCAACAAATGCCCAGCTCCATCCCTGGATCTCAGGCCCACCCACGTCTGGTCCTATCTCGTAACCGAAGACTAGGACCCCGAGGGCGTCACTGATCTAACAGTGACCTAACTAAGTGTACTACTAAGGGGTTTAAGGATTGTCTCCCGGAGCTCCCATTCAACTAATTAGGATGGTTGCATCCAACGGATCCTGCTAGCACATGTTTGCTGCAACCCATTCCCGACACTCTTTATTTAACACTATATTCAAGTCCCAATGTCTTCATCCGATTAGGATTATAGCATCTAACGGATCTTGCCAGCTCCTATTGCTGCAACACATTCTCCATCAGTTTTATATAATGCCAAATTCTAGTCCCACACTCTTATATTATATTTCCATGGGTGACCTAGCTACGTGCTACTTATCTTCTGCTGCTCCCGTCCGGATATACGGTTCCTGAGGGCGACCCTGCATGTCCAGCCAGTCCATGGAGTCCTCCGGCGTCTGGAAGAACAGAGTTTTATTCTTATAGAACACTTTCAGTTTGGACGGGTAAAGCAACATATATCGGTAGCCGGCTTCTCTCAACCTCCTTTTCACCGCCCCGAAGTTCATCCTGCTGCGCTGCACGTGCAAAGTATAGTCCGGGTACGCCGTGATTTTCGCCGGCCCCCTTTCTATCGTTCCTCCCTTCCGGAAGAATTCGAGTATCTTCTCCCGATCCCGATAGTTCAAGATCCCTGCGATCATTGGCCGCGGGGGGCCCCCGGTCGAGGCCTTCTTGTCAAGGCCCTGTGTGCCCTCTCAACTGCAAACCCCTGGGTCAGTGCTCCGCCAGTTATGTCCTGCAAGAGCATGGATTCCACATATTCTGTTGGATTAGGCCCCTCCATTCCTTCTGGCAGTCCAACAATGCGAATATTATTGCGTCTAGCGTGCCCTTCTGCCTCCTCCGCCCTGTTCTCCAAGTTACCCACACGCTGCACGAGGGCATGGAGCTCCGATCCATGGGCGGCGCATGCCGCCGTGTTCGCGGCCATCTCCTTTTCCAGGTTTCCAGTGCGCTCCGCCAGCGTCCGCACATCCTGCCTCAACAAATTGACTTCCTCCTGGACCGCTCCAATCTTGAGGTCCAAACCCACATTCAGTTCATCCATTGCCAAGCCCAGTTTAGTCTCCCATGCGACTTTCAAGTCTGCAATCGCTGCCAGCACTTCCTGGATCGTGCCCGGTGTCTCCGCTACTGCAGCGGTAGTGTCTTTGCTCTTGCCCCCTTCTGTGCTCGGGTCTGACGATTTTGTTAGACATCCTGCTATGCTATTCGGGTGTATTCCAGCGGCGCCTCCCCTTGTGCGAAAATCCACGTGGCGCCAGGCCACTCTTGGCGTATCGGGGGCCGTTTCACCGGTGTTAAGTTGTGTCCTTAGTGCTCTCCTCAAACCTGGAATGGGCTGTGTCCTCCCACGTATTTGTGCTCTTGCAGTATCGCTCCACCGGCCCCCACTATTTCTTTCAGTGGCTAGTGGCCCGCACATCAACTGACCCGGCACGCTCCCGCTCCGGTACTCCGTTAGCCTCGGGGCCTTCTAGCCCCCAGTCTTGCCTCAGGTATTCTTCTCGCGCCCCTCGGCTGAGGGGGCCGCCCGATGCCGTGTCTGGGGATCTGCAAGTGCCCCCAAGGGTCTCTGTCTTCACTGTCTCACTTCTATAACCCGCGGCGGGACCCCACCATGCTCAGACCTTGCACGCACTACACAGCATGTTCTTACGCTCAGTCTGGGCTGCTTTATGTCCTAGTGAGGGTGCAGCCCCTCTCCTTCTGCAGGCCCGGGTGCGCTATCTGACCCCCCTTGCCGGCTCCTCCGTTTATTGACACCAACACATATGCGGCAAGAGTCTCCCAGCCCTTCTTAGCCTCCCCCAGGGCCTCATGTGTGCCCTCTCAGGAACCGAGCACCCTGCTCAGGGAGGCAACCAAGCACCCTCCTCGGGGCGTGTGCAGTTCCTCTGCAGTTCCAAGTTTTATATTAAGAAATTCCCTTTGGCTCCTTGGCCCTTGTGAATGTGTTCAAATGGCCGGGCAACCCTCCTCCATCTTCTGGCCGCTTTGTCTGCACCCCACTCGCGAGCGCACGTGTGCGTGCATCAGCTAATGTGCTCCGTTGGGGCACGAACTCACCAGCCTCCTGTGCCAGCTCCCAGGCTCTTAGTGCTCCCAGTTGCTTGGGGGCACCACTCTGCTTCTCTGCGGTCCACACTGTGTACCCATTAGCTCCCGGGCATGCAGCTGAGGCCAGCTATCCGCCGCCTCTCCAGACACCGCAGGGACCTCTCCGCCCACTCCCGATCGAGACTGGTCCCGGCCCTCTGGTGCTCCGGGCCACTGTGGGGGTCGGCGCGTTGTGTCGCGCCCACTCCTGGGCTCCCGTGGTACAGGGTTACCGTCACATCAGGGGCCCTCCCCGCCGCGCCGCAGTCACCAAGTTCCTGCGCTGCCAGCTTCCGTCAGTGCCGGCAGCGCTGCAGCATCTCGCTTCTCCAGCGCTCCTCAGTGCCTCAGTGCCCGTGTCAGAGTCCAGCGGGGTCCGTCACACGGGCCGTTGTCTGTGCTGCAGCTGGGCTCATTCGGCCCCTCGGTGTGTTCCCCTCCAGCCAGCCTCGTCCTGTCCTCATCGGGTTCGCTCCACAGCAGTGCGGCGTCGCAGTAGACGTGGGCCGGCCGCTGCTGCAGTTCCTTCGTTCACGGCACCATGGTCAGTTTATGACCCTTTGTTCGTTGTCGGCCATTTTGTCCGCACTTGCAACGTGGACCCCCAGCCTTTCGCGAGACGCCGAATCTCGCTTATTCCACCACTTCTTGTATTTTCTTCAAGCCCAGAGTGCGCTCCATCCATTCAGCAGTCTGTGGGTGTGCTACCTGCAGGCTAGTATTCCTGCAAACCTCCTTTCTCTTCTCGGATCAATGTAGCATCATGTGAGCTCCTCCAGAGCCCGTCCTGCTATGCAGGCCATCAAGCCAGGCCCCCAGCCCAGGATATTTATCTGACCGGCTTACCTGGCTGCCGACTTGCAGGTCATTGAGTTCTAACAATTCTGGCCTCCTGCAGATTCCCAAAGCTAAGCTGAAGATGGTGACCCAAGGGTCTTTCACCTCCCTTTTGGTGTCAGCCCCTCTTTTGCCAGTAATCAAGTCCCTGATTCCATAAAGAAAGCCACCATCACCCCTCTGGTTAAAAAACCAGGACTGGACCCAAGTGACCCTGGTAACCCGCGCCCCATCTCCAACTGTCATTTTCTCCTGAAGGTGCCTGATAAATGTGCTACTAACCAACTACAAGCCTTTGTGGAGAAGACTAACATCCTGCATCCTAGACGGTCTGGCTTTAGACCCCTCCACGGTACTGAGACCGCTCTTTTAGATCTGCAGACGCACATGTTGAGAATCTCGGATGAAGGTCGTTCTAGCAATCTGGTTCTGCTGGATTCATCAGCGGCTTTTGATCTTCTTGATCATGACCAACTTCTGCTCGCCTTAGAGAAACATGGTCGCTGCACTCCTGACTGAATTCTATGGGTGAGATATTTTCTCCAGAATCATACCATTCGAGTATGTTGAGGTGAGGCCACGATTCTCCCTCTTCCCCCATTTCCTGTGGGGTCCTACAGGGAGTGTGTATGTCCACCCTACTTTTCAACCTTTATAATCAACCTTTTTGCTACCTGCTGGATGAGCTTGGAGTGTACTTCTTGAACTATGCCGATGACACCAGCTAGCTCTTGAGTTATCAGGGCCTTAAATTCCACCCGGGAGGCCCCAGGCAGCCAATGGAGATCTCGCCGGCTATCAGAAATATTATCTCTTCTCGCTTTCTTCGTGATAATGCGAACTGCATCATTTAGAAGAGCCTGGAGGGCATGGATGTTTTTCTTGTTGGACCTAATTAATAAAGCATTGCCATAGTCCAATCTGGACATAGCAACCGCACGGATGCCGCCCTTCTTCAGACCATCTATCTTCGCTTTGAGACCTGGATGAGCAACAACTGGATGTGTCTGAATGGGGATAAGACCGAGCTGTTGGTTTTTGGCACCAAGCATGCTCGAGCAAAACTAGACCCCAGCTACCGATCATTCTCCATTCACGGTTGTCCAATTACGGTCTCACAGAGTGTTAAAACTCTGGGCTTCTATCTTGATCCTTTGCTTAGTGCAGACGCTCATATAAACCAGACAGTAAAAAAGGGTTCTTACTATCATATGCTGCTGAGAAACATGCATCCCTTTCTGTCAGCTTCTAGTTGCTCCTCAGTGGTGATTGTGGTTGCTATGTGCGGCAACCTATAGTTGGCATAGGGGAGAATCTTGATAATGTATAGACTACTTATACGTTTCGAAGGAGCTGGAGCCCTACTGCTTGCTTTTGAGACTCGTTGAATTGGGCTGCAGTGACCACTTGACCCTGAATATCACTTGCAATTTCCCGACAGGTATCCATGTATTGCATCTACCTCCGGCCTTCTCAGATGTGGGGCGTTGAGGTTTGTCAGTAAGATGGAACGCCTCCAATTGTCTCGCCTTTGTGGGGACATTACAAAGGGTATTTGAGATGGAGGGGGCCAGTGAGTGGACAGTGTCGATGGAAACATTTAATGAAAGGATCTCAGGATGCCTAAGGGTCGTTTCTACTAGAAAAAAACGTGTGTGTTCTGGGACACGTCTCCATGTCCCGGAATTTAGGATTACCTTAGCTAAACAAGAAAAAAGAAAACAGCTAAAGGAACTAGGAAAGGGCTATCTAACGGTTGAACTCTATTGTAGTGCGAAGAAGGCATTCCAAGATAGATACAAGAGCTATCTTAAATCCATCAGGCTGAGTATGTTAAATAACAACAACTGGGGATGCTGGAAACGCTTAAACTACGCAATAGCGCTGGCTTCTGGGCCATCATTAACAAAAAGACTGGTACTTCTGTGCCCAAGTTGGTCAGCATGATTCCTGAGGAAATTTGTGTCAAATACTTCTTAGTGAAATATGTAGCTCCAGCAACCAATCTGTACTGGAAGATAGGAATTTTGGGAAATGAGAACATCATTTCATTCCCTGGACAGAGGAGGATGTGATCTGGGCCATTAAAGGGCTCTCGGGTGCCGGGCCCAGATGGTCTAGCACCAGTGGCAATTAAAACAGATCCACAACTATGGGCTAGAGTGCTGTGTCCCCTGTTCAAGTCCATTTGGGAGTCTTGTCAGACCCCGTCATCCTGGTTGGAGTCGCTTATCATCCCTATTTACAAGAAAGTAGACCCCGAAAAACTACAGACCCATAGCATTGCTCGATGCCTCGAGCAAAATCTTTGCGACTCTCTTACTGAGAGAGGTCAAAAAGATTCTCACGAGGCCAGGGGTAGGCTTCAGAGCTAAAATGGGCACCGCTGTAAATGTTACGGTTTTGGCCCCTCTAAGGGCTCTGATCAAGAGGTGCGACCAGGGTTAGGCCTACATGGCCTCCTTGGACATGATTTCTGCTTTCGAAGGAGTGAACCGCACAGTGTTGTGGATGAAACTGTAAAATTGGCAAGTCCTTCCTCATCTGGTATGGCTGCTGGAAAGTCTCCATAAAACATGTCTTTGAGAGTGAGGCTCACCAAGGAGGGGATATTTTCAGGTACGGTAGGGTCTCACATTGGAGTCAAGCAGGGATGTGTATTGGCCCTGCTACTTTTTAACACTTATATCTTCGACAATGATATGCTGTGGGCTGAGGAGACAATTTTTCCAATTGGAAATGGGTCAGATGTAGCTCGATTGGTTGGTTTTCGCAGACGACCTTGTCTTCTTTGATCGAACACCTATAGGCCGCCACCGTTGTTTCCGGACCGCCTGATCCCGACTCCTGCAGGCAGGAGGTGATGTTTGTCATGACACCTACCCCCAGGCATCCGGACCAAGCCCATCAGCCCCGGGAGCACGCATCCAGATATTTATTTAAACCCCAGCAGCCCCGGCTAGGGGCTGTATGGGTTCAGTCCTAGCGCCTTAGGCACCTGGCTCATAATAGGAATCAGTCCTGGCGCCATAGGCGCCAGGCTCATAGACCTTACTTACCTCATGCAGACCATGCTGCAACTGAATCCAAGCCAACGTGAGGCTTGGATGGGACTATTTTGTTACAGGGACTATTTTTCACTCGGTGTGGTTCTGGGGAACTTCTTACCTGGAACTACTTTGGAGGCTATTCAAACCACGCCCGATCAGCAACACACGCTTTGCGTTATTCTGCATCCAGCAGCGTAACGCTCACCGTGCCTGCAGTCAGCATCCAGTCTTCAGCCACACCCGTCTCGAATCCTGAGCTCCTACCAAAAGAGGAAAGAAGAAGGAAAGGTTAGAACAACGACATTATTTCAATCCTTACCTGATTCCGGATCCATCACGTCTTCGAACTTGAAAAGGACATTATTTCTGCACGTGTCGCATCGCCAGCTGCAGCGCCGTGCCATACTCACCAGTCCTCACAGCATTTTTCGATCCGGTGCTGCCTCCATCGTTTTCTTTGCCGAACTCCAGCACCTGGGGGAAAAAACAAAAGAAACAACAAGGTGAGCCAAGAGAGCCGACAAATACAATCTCTTACCATCATAGGCTTACCTGATTTACCACCGGAGGCATTACCCGTTAATACGCCTCATCTTCATTTGCCGCACCTATAAAGGGAGAAAACAACAAGTTAAACTCTTGCAACTTATACCGGACAGTGTTGGGTAATACAGACTCTTACCTGAACGCCATCAGCTGCCTCCAGGCAATATTCTTTTGAACCAGTTGCAATTCAACAAGGGAATGGAATAAGAGTGAACATCGGACATATTGAACTCTTTGAACTTATAAACCCTGGAGTCAATATTCCTACGAACTCCTCCAGCACCCTCAAACCAGTGAAGTAACTGGTATCTACGCACCCCTGCATGTCATACAGGATGGAGAGCTCATCTTTTAAAAACATAAGGTGAGGTTACTAAAGGGGATATCGGAGGTGACAAGAGGGGAGAACGAGAACAGTGGGAGGGGGCCATCACTAAAATCCACGGGTGGCTAAATCCCTTTCTCCACTTGCAGGAGAATACTTCTACGGATCAAGCAGACGAGATTACGCGGGCCAGTCCAGACAGTCATCTCGGCACTACGCATCACGTTGGTGGAGACCGCAGCTATCCGGGTCTGATCGACGCCCCTGTGGGAACCAGGTGAGCGTAACAGAACGCGAAGCCTATCTACAAATCCCCACCCGGGTGTAATGGAAACTTCAGAAACAGACCAACTAGCCCTATTGTTAGGGGAACTTAGGGCAGAAAGTACACTCCGCGCGCCAAGAAACTAATGCCCTCAGGAGAGAACTGATTGTGTCGAAGGAGCGCACTGATGATCCTGCTAGACAATTGCTGCAGAACCAAGCTGGGCAAACACCATTACCTGGCCTCGGGGGGAATCCAACTCCTGTTTCATCGAGCAATCCTGTGCAAGTGGTTCTACCAGGGAGCATTCCTCTAGCTCCATCCGAACGTTTTGCTGGAGACCCAAAAATGTTTGCTGTGTTAATGAACCAATGCCGCTTGCACTTTTTATGCAGACCTGGAGCTTTTCCAAACGACCAAGCCAAAGTAGCCTTTGTACTATCATACTTTACTGGCAGCGCAGCGGATTGGTCAATTCCACTAGTCAACCAGGATGTCCCTCTTCTTCGGTATTTTCAAGGTTTTCAATTAAGCATGGAAAGACTATTTGCCAGACATTCACAGGGACAGGCCCTGGATAACGAACTTTTATCCTTACGACAAGGTAACCAGGATCTACTAACCTATATTGCAACCTTCAATAGGTTGGTGGTGGAAATCGGATGGCCAGAGGTAAAACGAATTACATTATTTCATCGTGGACTTCGGGGTGAACTCAAAGATGTTTTGGCCCAAGTTGTGAACCCACCTCAGGATTGCGCAGAATATATAGACTTAGTGGTCCAGTTAGACCACCGATTTCAGAATAGAAAGGCTGATCGAGCTAAGTTCGAGAATCGGGTATTGGTTAAACCCAATGTTACCCCCAAAGGAACAGATGCATCAGAACCGATGCAGATCGGGGGAGTTAAGGGACCCTTAACTCAAAAAGAAAGAGAAAGGAGACGGCATATGCAATTGTGTCTGTACTGTGGGGCCTCAGGACATTTTCTACGGGATTGCCCTATAAAACCGTCCAAGAAAGTAGTCTTAGTTGCTGATAGAAATCAAACAGAGCCTGATTCGGGAAACGACCACGCCCTACAAGCGTAGAGGTCTGCTTGCCGAGCTTGAAGAAGGATACTCAGACCTCGCACCTCATCATACCAATGGTCCTTATTGATCCAAGGCAGCCATCACGTATGCACGCAGTAAGGGCATACATTGATAGCGGGGCCGTAGGAAACTATATGGACCACGAACTGGCTTCTAGGATGAATCTACCTCGCTGCAAAAAGACCACCTCGGATGTCATCACCACAGTCGATGGAACTGAAATTGTCTCTGGGCCTGTAACTCATTCCACCGCACAGATGACACTGTTGAGTCAGGATGGGCATCGATAGACTATTGTGTTTGATTTAATCAAAGCCCTGCAGTTCCAAATAATACTGGGGATACCTTGGTTGGAAACACATAATCCTTGTATTGATTGGCGAGAGAAGAGAATAACCTTCCCAGATTGTGCACACACCTGTTACCCGAAAAAACCCTTGAACAAAGGCCTGGCCACAGTCGCTACTCCAGTCGTGCAGTTACCTCAGGAATATCAAGAATTCCAGGATGTTTTCCAAAAAGAACAGGCAAACACCTTACCACCTCGCAGATCATACGACTGTCAAATCGACCTCATACCTGGTGCACAACCTCCATGTAGTAGAATCTACGCCCTTACAGGAACCCGAAACCCTTCACCTATGACAATACTTTGAACCAATACCTTGCTAATGGCTTCATTCGTCCATCCAAGTCCCCTGCATCCTCAGCTTTGTTCTTCGTGCCTAAAAAGGAAGGTGACCTCAGAACATGCATAGACTACCGCGCATTAAATCAGATTACGGTTAAGAACCAATACCCATTGCCTCTGATCCCCGAATTACTAGACCAAGTAAAGAACGCTTGCATCTACACTAAATTAGATCTCCGAGGGGCATATCATCTGGTACGTGTAAAGAAAGGCGACGAATGGAAGACTGCCTTTCGCACCAAGTACGGGTTATTCGAATACCAGGTGATGCCCTTCGGGTTGTGTAATGCACCAGCAGCCTTCCAGTATTTTATGAACGATGTCCTTCGTGAACTCATTGACGTCTGTGTTGTCGTATACATAGACGATATTCTAGTGTACTCCTCCTCAGAATCAGACCATGTGAAGCACGTTTGTGCAGTCCTCGAGAAACTACGCCAGCACAAGTTATATGCAAAATTGGAGAAATGTGTTTTTCATTCTACAAAAGTTGAATTCCTTGGATTTATCCTGACTCCAAAAGGAGTTCGAATGGACTCTCGAAAGGTAGACGCAATTCTCAAGTGGCCATCACCCAGTTCAGTTAAAGGGGTACAAAGCATGCTTGGATTTGCTAATTTCTATCACAGATTTATTCCTGAGTTCTCACATATTGTACACCCCATCACAGCACTTTTGTGAAAAAACAAACGTTTTTTGTGGACTGAAGAGGCTGAGAGAGCCTTCCAAGAGATAAAGTCGAAATTCATGTCTGCACCTGTTTTAAAGCATCCACGCCCTGAGCTTCCATACATAGTTGAAACCGATGCATCCAGTTTAGCCATGGGAGCTGTCCTGTCCCAGAAGGATCCTGAAACCGGTCAACTTCATCCAGTAGCTTTCTGGTCAAGAAAGTTCTCAGCACCCGAGTTAAACTATGCGGTAACTGATAAGGAGTTATTAGCCATCAAGTCCGCCTTCAAGGCTTGGCGGCATTATCTTCTCGGTGCTAGGCATACCATCACTGTAATCACCGATCACAGGAATCTGCAGTATTTGAAAACAGCCAAGGCCCAATCATCGCGTCAACTTCGATGGCCATTATTCTTTGCCGAATTCGACATCGTGCTCACTTATCGACCAGGTTGTAAAAACGGCAAGGCAGATGCCTTATCCCGAATAGGGATGGGAGAAGCATATTTGAACCCGGAACCGGTGCCTATAATTTCAGAACAAAGAATTCTTGGCATAACTACTATACAGACTTTAGAAGATATTCATTTAAAAATCCAACAACTTTTCGATCCTGCAGCCCTGCAGGAGTGGGTAAAGAAAGGCAAAGATTATTCAGTCAGCAATGACCTACCTTACTATCAAGGGCGTCTATTTCTACCACACAAGGAACTACAAGAACTAGTTATCTCCAATTATCATGATGCTTTGATGGAAGGACATCCAGGTATCACAAAAACTGAAACTAAAATTAAAAGACAATTCTGGTGGCCCACCTGGCGAAAAGACATAAAGTCATGTGTGCTATCTTGTGGTATCTGCGCCCAAAACAAAAGTCAAAAGAAGAAACCAGCTGGTCTTTTACAACCTTTGGATATTCCTCCTACACCTTGGCATACTTTGTCTTTAGACTTTATTACTGATCTACCTCCATTTAATGGATTTAACACCATTCTAGTTATTGCGGATCTTTTTTCCAAGATGGCCCACTTTATTTATTTAAAGGGATTACCTTCCGCTTCAATTTTGGCCAAGGAATTTCTCGAACACATTGTTCGAATACATGGATTTCCTTCTGTATTGGTCTGTGACCGAGGTAGCCAATTCATTTCTCAATTTTGGAAAAGATGTTGTCAATTAGCGCAAATTGACATGAGGTTATCAACCAGTCACCACCCCCAGCTTTCTCTGGGAAATCAACTTGTCAGTGGAGGAAGTGGTGAACACGCCATCTAAGACCAAGCAGAACCTGCTCATGTAGGAATGGGGGCAAACAATCGATAAAATGGGCACCTATCTGTCTTACAAAGAATACTCAATGTTTTTTTAGGAAAAAAGGCAATTTAACCAAATACCTTTGTCTGTTTCCATCTGTTAGGGGAAGATGCTTATATTTACAGTTCAAACTAAACATACTCTGTGCATTGGACCACACCAGTTAATGGAACAGTGACTCTAGGGGGTCCCCAATTTTCCATCTTTGTAAGCAGGCATCTTCTGTGAAGACACTGAAACACCTCAGACTCTTTTGTCCCAGTTTGACAGACCGCAGAACACTATATTTTGAGGGACATGTGGGAAGGGAATCTATGGCAGATCTGTTCTGGGCTTGCCTTATGTGGGGGGATAATATCTCCATTGTTGTAGCACTTTATAATTTCCCGAAAGACATTTTTGATTAGCTTAAAAAAGTTCTTAAATGTATACATTGTTTTGGTTTTATATGTGACTGTTGAAAGTTGCAATATTATGATGTATTTTGTATAGCTTAGTACTTGGTATAGTGTCAAGCTATAACACAATAACAATGTGTCAATTATATGTTTTTCCTGGTAGGACAGCTTTGTGTCATTTAAACATCTTTGGGGGGGCATGACACTGGGCCAGCAGCTGCTTGTGTGCCATGTATTAAAAAAGCATCCAGCTGCAGCGCACCCACCCTAGCACAAAATATTCCATGATGTAGTATGTGAATAGCATGCTGTCTTTGTTCTAGTACTGGACTTAAGATGGGGAGCTCACTCTCCATCACTTTTCTATATAGTTGACAACTTTCCTGTGTATTGTCTCTTTTCAGCAGGTTATGGATTTGATGGCCTTAGAACTATATGGTGACTCTCTGCAGACAGGGTGGGTAGGTCTCATTAAGCAGTTCACAGTGCAGTAAAAAGGTTGCAGTAAAGGGAATACTACCACTTTTACTGAAACCAAATTTAGTTTCACAGTCGATATCCAAAAGAACGGCATGGTTTTATGAGGATATTACCTCCACATAAAGACCATTTTCACACGTGGTAGTTGGTACCACTTGCAGTAATATCGCAATTGACTCCTATGGGACTCCAAAATAGGGAATAGCCGAAGGGTCCACATGACTCTGAATCATGGGAACCTTTCAACTGCTCCGGAGGAACGAGGGGTTAATTCCCAGCGTTCCGACGTCACGGCACTTAGGGTCATATAATTACGTTCTTTACTGTCAGCGTATTCACCCAGAAAGACAGCAGGAGCATTTACCAATCTGTTAGCTGTAAAGCGACTCTCAACAACCATTACTCTCATCCGTTGAAATGCAGGCTGTGACACACACAACACCGCTAGAATACTAACACAAATGGTCTCCATGACTACATGGACTCATTCGAGGAGCCCACACCAAGATGGCGGGCGCTATATCAGGATACACGCATGCGAGCGGTCACTATAGTTACGAGAACGTAATCTCGCTAGCGACCGCTTTAGCCTCACGGTGAGAACAGCAGAACACTACGAGAAAGGTAAATGGAACTATTATACCACCGCTACCTTTTTTCGCTTACAAAGATACCCCCTCAGATGATTTATATACAGAGATACAATCACAAAAGTCACGAGCGCTTATGGGAAATCACGAGCCCGATACAATCCCGAACACACAGATGTGTTTATGTCCTGCTGCATAGCACACTCGAAAATCTGGCTCAATGCGGTTACTCCGTATGAGCAAATATTGAAGGTATTATGTGAAACTGAAGCCGTAAACCCACTGTATTCAAATGAGCTTCATTTTTTCAGAGTCTGGTAACATTTCCTGTGGGCGAATGACCAGCTATTCTCCAACACCTTACTTACCTCGGAGAAAATACACTCGCCCTTGTGGTGAGTATTGATCTCCATACTTATAAACGTCAGTTACGCTTTGCATGGAATGAAATTCTAAAAAACTACCAATTGACAATATTATTTTAATTGTAACAAACGAGACATTATAAAAACACTACAACTATGCCCATTTCTGTTTTACCTACAGAATGGACATTTCCCTATGGAACAGATCACTTGATGGCCCTGAAGATGAATTTCATTAAGCTCGAAACGCGTTGGCACTAATCTTGAAAACATTGTTCCAAGTATCCTCTGGACCCCGAAAATAAATTCAAAAAGACTATTCTGGATATTTTATAATCAAAAGACTTATATTTACAGAACCCCATGAAGTCAATGGGGAATAGATAGACTGTGAATTATCAGATACAACCTGACATTTTTTTATGTTTGAATTGAAATTGTTTGCCCTCACTTTGAATACTGAATATGGTGTACAGTTTGAAGTTAAAACTGCTTACAAAGTTTATAAGGACATGCTATGAATACCTATTGTTATTTACTTGATTAAAATATGTATATTTTCTGATTCTCTTGGAAATATGTATTTTTTGACTTCTGAGATTTACTCGTAAAAAGGTAATACAATATTCAAATTGACTTTGATTGAAATAGTTACTATTTGAATACCGTGAACAATAATATAA
The DNA here is from genome assembly GCF_040938575.1 of Ambystoma mexicanum. Lineage (NCBI taxonomy): Eukaryota > Metazoa > Chordata > Amphibia > Caudata > Ambystomatidae > Ambystoma > Ambystoma mexicanum. Next base: position 572,622,756 of record NC_090941.1, read on the forward strand.
GCGAAAACATTTGAATTCTAAAAGTGATTATTCTTCAAGTAAGAAAGAACATAAGAAGGGCATTGACCCTACAGGAGTGCAGGAAAGTTTCACCCCTTTGCAAATAAGGGGTTATCCTTTGTAATTCAACCTTTCAACTTACCACATGCTTACTGCACATGCTAAGGCTAGTTCAGTTTGGCTGTATTACAAGGCACACATGACTATGCTGTTTCTCGTCTTCAGGCCTATGAGTATAGGACAACTGCCCTGTATCTGTGTGGGACGTCCATCTTGTAGCAGTCCACCTCCTTTCCTACAGGTAGCCGCAAAACCCTGTTATATTTCCGTATCTCACTAGATGGGTTGAGAGGTTCTATCGCTGACAGGGATTATCGTGGCAGCCAGTCTGTTAAGGGGCGATGGCTTTGAAGGCCCTATGCTTAAGAAGCAGGCTGAACGACATCTCAAAGCAGCCGACTGGTCCCATATATCGAACTTCCGGCACTTCTACTTTAAGCATAGTATCCTACGTGCTCTGCACGGTTCGAACAGGACAATAAGATGAGCCTTCAGCCTTGCCATGAAATGGGATATTTTCTTATTGAAATATGAACAGAAAATCAATATTTTAATATAGACTTGGAGGGTCATGTTATTTCCCACCTCGAGCCACCTTCGGTTATTTTACACATGTGGTATACTTATTTCTTTGCTTTGATTTGTCAAGAACACAGTTGCTAAAATTCTTTCTAGAAAGGACGAGGGGGCTCAGAAAAGGAGCTCAGTTATTTGTGACCTTTGGGGTGCCACGCTGAGCCCAGGGGCATCGAAAGCCACTCTAGTTAGATGGATGGTCTGTACAGTTTTAGAGTCCTTCAAGTTGAAGGGAAAAACGGTCATTGCCTCCCTTTTCTGTGGCACGTCCCAATAGTATGAAGCAAAGGGGGTGGGACATCAGAGTAACATCAACCTCTGTGATATAGACCCGATGTTCCTGTCCTGCATCAAAGATGGCCTCAGAAATCCACATACTAAGATGGTAAATTAGAGTTGTTTTATTAAAGTTTTAACAAACTGTTCTGGGAAGAGTGGGGTAGTTGAAACTCAGGGGTCCCTATGGCCTTCTTGACCTCCCCAAGGGCTCCCTTCACTGTAGCCAGGTGTCCCTAGTCATAACAATCTCCCTGGCATACTCTAAAGCAGTGTTGTTCAAACTGTGTGGTGTGCCCCCCTAGAGGGGCGTGGCGCCATACCTGGGGGGCACTAGTCCCAAAGATTGAATAACAATTAGCTATTCAGCGAGCCCAGCGTAAGGAGCGAGTTTCACGTAATAAATACAGAACTTCCATGCTGTGTTTATTTTTTTGTCGGCACGGATGAAAGGAAGACAGTCACCTGTGCTGTCTCTCATGCCATGGGTATCTGCCACTGCCAGCCGAGAGGACAAAAGAAAGTGGACACAGGAGGAAGTACAGCCGGAAGAAACAAGGTTAGGAAAGAAGGAGAAAGACACAGAATGGGGGAGCAGGTTAGTGGGGACAGAGTAAGGACGAAACAAGAAGGCCCGATAACAGGAGGGAGAGAGGAAGACTGGGAGCCAAAAGGAAAAGGTAGAAAAGGACGAATAAAAGGGTGCACAATCACAGGAGGGAGAGACACAAAATTGGGTGTAGACAGGAAAGAGAACAGGACTGGAGAAAAAAAAAGCTGCAAGTGACATGAAATTAAAGGATAGCTGTCTGAATCAACTGACACAGCCTCATCCTTCGGAAGAACACATTATTATCCTTGGTAAAGGAGAGGGAGGGAGGGAGAGACAGGATAGCAGAGAGGCACAGCATAGGAGGGGGACAGACTAGTTGGAAGACAGATAGACTATGCGAGGGAAAGAGAGACTATGCAAGGCAGAGACAGACAAGTAGGGAGGTACTAACAGGGGTACAATAAGAGTGAGGCATCAAACAGGAAGGAGACAGAATAAGAGAATAGCAGGGAGAGACAGAGAGACAGAGATGGGTGGAGACAAAATGCTAGGGACAGATTAGGACAGAATAAGAGGGAGACACAAAACAGGAGGGAGAGACAGAACAGGAGGGAAACTCAAAAAATGAGGGAGTGACCGACTAGGATGGAGAGAGAATAAGAGGGAGAAACTAAACACGAGGAAGAGACAGACTAGGAATACGAGAGAGAATAAGAGAGCCACAAATACAGGGGAGAGATATATTAGAACAGAAGAGGAAGGAGAAACAAAACAGGAGTGAGAGACAGATTAGGGCAGACAAAGAGGGCAGTGAAGTCGACCAGTAAGAAGGGAGACAGAACAAGTGCAGTGAAGAAGGAAAAGAGAACAGCAGAGAGCTGGGTTAATACGAAGGGCAAGACAGTAGGAAATGTTTGATAACAAGGCAATGATAAGATATTTAAAAAAGAGACAGTCACTAATGTTTTCTAGTTGGGATGTGTGAGCTCACTCTCCAGGATTCTGAATGTTAGGCTGATGGAGCAGGCTTCTGCACCTAATAATCCTGTCACAAAAGCAAACATCTCATCTCTCCCTCCTTTTTAAAGTGTTATTCTTATCAGATTACAGTACTAACAAAACAAATGCCTGATCTTGTTTTCATGGGGCCATTCCCATTTCACTCTCATTGGAGACTCGATGTTAAATGAATGAGTGAGTGGGCACTTGGCAGGCTACCTGCTCACAACTACTCACCTGTAACAAATTGGTAGAGGGGAATCGCTTGAAAACTGTGTTTGTCTATCATCCAGCAATCTCACTGATCAGGGGGGACTCTACGTCAAAAGCCTTTTCTCAAGGGGTGCTTGGCATGAAGAAGTTTGAAGACCACTGCTCCAAAGCAAGGTAGGCCGTACTATCTAAGTCTTTCTCTTTTTTTTTTTTAACTTTGTTTATTAAGGGAACGGTTCACAGCAAGACAATTCCCATAAGCACTGCGGCATAACATGTGCATAATTTCGACAATGACATACATCTGTGGCAATAAGGCAGGCACTGTCGCCTAAGGTGACAGAGTAGGTGTTACATCAGCGTCAGACATCAAATCACTTAAGTACAAACGTAGCAGCGACCATATATCTTTGGGATGACAGGGTGTCGGGACTGATCAGACAAAAAGTTCCTCATCATCATTCACCATACATAAGTCTTTCAGGAAGTTGGATCGGGTAGGCCCTGCAGTGGATTTCCAACATTTAAGGATGCAGCGTTTGGCAATAACACATGAAATATTAAAAAACCTTCTTGTGGTTTCCTTCACCATTCCAATGTCACCAAACAGGTATTTCAGGGGGGACAGAGCAGCTGGGATCGGCGTTATCTCCTCAAGGAGCTCAGCCACTTCTCACCAAAAGTCTGCAATAACAGGGCACGACCAGTACATATGATACGCTCCAGCATCGGGGGCACCACATTTCGAAAATGTCCCTGTGCAACCCTCTACAAACTTAGCCAGCCTAGCCGGGGAGTAATGTAACTGATTCAGGATTTTGAATTGAATCAGTCGGAGTCCCGAATTCATGGAGTCCGATTTGGTGAGTTGACAATATCGGGCCCATCTCACGTCATCAATCTGAGTACCCACATCCCGCTCCCAGAATTCTCTGATAGTGTTTCGCGAGGGGGAATGTGTTTGCACCAAGGTGTATAGCGACGAGACTCCCTTCTTATGACCATCTGTCGTCACCATAGCTCTGATACATTCATGTGTCTCGGGTTCTGCCGGGAAGGAAGGCCATTTACCAGTAAAAGCTGTTCTCATACGATAGTATTGAAGCCGCTTAAGCTGCCCCCCCCCACTGCGTTTATGAAGTCTGTGAGTTCACAGAACATGCCATCGGGGAACATATCTTGCATCCTGAAAAGTTTATTTGGGTCCCAGGTTCAATGAAGGGCCTTGTCAAAAGTCGGGGAAATACTAGAGAAGTTCCACAGGGGTATATCTGGGCCATAGGGGATCTCCAGGCCAACCCTCCTGTAAATCCTGGACCAGGCTCGTGTGGTGATGTATACCGGGTCGAAAGGGCAGATGTTGCTATAAGTGGGGTTCAAGAGGATTGATCGTATATCATTAGGGCGGACTGCGTGCTTTTCAAGAAGAATGTGTTGGGCTGTGTCTTCGGGGCCAAACCAATGCTTCACAAATTGTGCCTGTGCTGCTGTACAAAATAGCTCAAAATCAGGGGCCGCAATACAGCCCTGTGAGTATGGCTCCACCATCTTGTCCCACCCCAGCCTAGCAGTTTTCCCGTTCCAAATAAAGGAAGACGCCAATGATTTAAGTTTCTCAAAAAAGGGTTTACCGGGCCAAATCAGGATGTTGTTGAAGAGATATAAGAGTTTGGGTAGAACTACCATTTTAAGTAGGGCCACTCGGCCGTATAAGGACAGAGGGAGATTAGCCCATAGTTGGAACTTGGTCGTAAGGGTGAGAAGTAGTTCGCCGTGATTATGCGAGTACAGCAGCTGTCTATCTCTGGCCACCATGAATCCCAGGTATCCTACCTGCGTGGGGGCAGGCTTAAACCCTGTAATGTGAGATAGGTCACCTGTATTAGGGGTCAATGGAAATATTTCAGATTTTGGGACATTGATTTTATATCCTAAGTATTCCGAGAACTCGTGTATATCAGACATAATGTGTTGCACATTCTCGTGTGGGTCCCGGACATATAACAGCGTATCATCCGCGTACAGTGAAATAATTTGGGGAGGGCCAGTCATCCTGAGACCTCTGTGTGAGTGGTGTTGACGGATATATTCCTCCATCGGTTCAATAGTGAGTGCAAAGAGAATGGGTGAGAAAGGACAGCCCTGTCTGGTCCCTCTGTGTGGATGGAAAGAAGGGGATAGGGTGTTATTAGTTAGGACCTTGGCGGATGGTTGGGTATATAGCAGCCGGACGCATTTAATAAAATATGGCCCAAGTCCAAACCTCTCGAGTACCAGGAAAAGGTATGTCCAGGAGACAGAATCAAAGGCCTTTTCGGCATCTAGGGCTACTACAGCCGCTTTTGCCTCCGGACCTATTTGTGCCAGCACATTAAATAACCATCTCAGGTTTAAAGCTGTAGATCTGGTTGGTATAAAGCCAGCTTGGTCAGGGTGGACCAGGATTGGCATGTACGGCAGGAGTCTGGTGGTCAGCACCTTGGCGAAGATTTTCGCGTCAGTGTTGATTAGGGAGAGGGGCCTGTAGGAGGCCATATCCTTTGCTGGTCTGCATGGCTTCAGAAGGACCGTAATGACTGCTTCACGCATCGAGTCTGGAAGGATACCACGATTCATGGCCACTTCCCACACTTTCAGTAATAGTGGGGCTAGGTCACCCTGAAATTCTTTGTACAGTTCGGCGGTCAGGCCGTCTGAGCCAGGGGCGCGGCCACCGGATAGAGATTTAATGGCCTCAGTGAGTTCTTCAATAGTAACGGGTTGATCCAAAATGTTTTGTGTCGTTTGGGTAAGTGTTGGGAGATCGAGGGAGTCCAGGTACCTGAACGTGTCTTCCCTGGTTTTAACATCATGATCAGAGTACAGAGCAGAGTAGAAATCAGCAAAAGTAGAATTAATGTCACTTTCTTTATGGACCGTGACCCCGGCCGGGTTCTGGATACTAGCAATTGGGTTAAGGTGCCTGTCTGTTCTAAGCATGTTGGCCAGAAATCTCCCCGCTCTATTACTCTCCCCGTACCTGCGGGCCTTAGCCGGGGCAGCCATGTATAAGACTTCCCTGCTGGCTAGGTCATTGAACTCCTTGAGGGAAGCAATCTTAGACAGGGTTTTCTTGTTCAATGTGGCGCTATATTCCGTCTGTAATGCGTCTATTGTGGCTTCAGCCACACCCAGTTCCCTTCACACCGCTTTCAGCATACCTGTAGACTTACCCAGTATAATACCCCGGATCCAAACCTTGAATGCCTCCCATAGGGTAGCATAGGTGCTCACCGAACCCTCGTTCAATTCCAGAAATTCCTCAATTTCAATATGTAGTGCCTCACAGATATTGGGGTCCCTAAGGATCGCATAGGGCATTCTCCGCCTTTTAGCCGGAGGTGGGGAGTCATCTAGGCTGAAGTCTAGTGTTATCGGCGAGTGGTCTGAGAGCGTGCGGGCGTGTATTGCACAGTCAGTGATCGACCCCAGAGAGGGATGAACTAATGAACCAATAATCTATACGGGAGTGGGAGTCATGAACAGATGAGTAGAAGGTGAATTTCCTCTCATGTGGATGTAACGTGCGCCACATTATATCGGTCTGTTCCATTATCTGTCTAACAGCAAGAGCCGCTTTGGACGGGGCCCTGGGGGAGGTAGATGAACGATCCAGGGAATGATCAAGAATTATATTAAAATCCCCACCCCATGTTATTTGCGCCTCTTCCGATGTGGACAGCATATCAAGGATTGCGCAGTAAAATAGCGTGTCATCTATATTAGGACCGTATGTGTTAATCAGTAATATTTGCCGTCCCGCCACCTCCCCCCATACCAACACGTATCTACCTAAAGGATCTATCTTACTGGAAAGATACCTGAAGCATAGCTTGGGGTGTATAAGAGTCAGGACTCCCCTGGACTGTGTCGAATACTCTGTGAAGTACCTATGAGGACCCCATCGTGGGAGGAATTTGGTATTGATACTCCCCAATGCGTGTTTCCTGTATCAGAAGGATGTGGGGGTCGTGGTGTGTAATGTATGCAGCAATTTTCCTTGCCTTGACTGGATTGTTGAGACCCCGAATGTTCCAGGAGAGTAGTCTAATGTTCAACCCACCCTTAGCCTGCGCCATAGTTGCCTATCGGAAGGAGCGTTTGCCAGGTATGGCAACATTGTCTCAAGTGATGGAAGAGTCCTGCTGGAAAGTAGTCCCCTGATTTTAACTTTGTAACATCCCCAACCATGCCCGGCAGAACACCAGGAAAAACGTTTACCTGTTTCCCCCGCCAACCCCCACCCGCATCATCAACCCCAACCCGATGATGTATCCCATCAACCATAACTTGGGAAATCTCCTGGGGGTGTGAGCTGTACTCACGTGACCGACCACCATGGGGGGCTCACGGCCATACAACAACATATGGTGGACAGGGCCACCTCGCCGTCACTGGGTTATTGAACTTGTGGCAAGGCAGTGCGGTGTAAGTTTCATCAGCCAGCATGGTCCTCCGGTTCCGCCACCTGCCGGGGCGGCAAGTTGCGGTTAGTCTCCCGGCTCCCCGGGGGAAGGGGGATTGAGGCCTCGACATAGATCATGGCCTCCATAGGATTCTCAAAAAAGTGCGCTCGGCCTCCGTGTTGGATGCGCATTTTAGCCGGGAAGACAAGTGCATATGGGATCTGGCGTAGCCTCAGCTGTCTCTTGACCGGTTCGTAGGACCTCCTCAACGTTCGCACATTAGTTGAAAAATCCGGATATATGTGTATCCTGTTGTCTTCATAATGTAGGGAGCCTTTTTCTCTGGAAAGCCTCAGGATAGCGTCTCTGTCTCTATAATTCAGAAGTCGGGCAATGATCGTGCGGGGCGGTGCTCCAGGCTTGGGAGGGGGCCAAGGTACGATGAGCCCATTCCACGAGAAAATGATTGGAGAAAGCATCGGGAGGTTTTCCACCTGGCGTTCCATGGAACCTTTTCCGAAGGATTCGGCTACTCCAATCAGGCGGATGTTGTTTCTCCTGGAACGAGATTCCAAGTCCTCGCACTTATTCAGGGTTTTCTGCAGGTCCCCCTTTATCTGGGCGATATCGCGGCTGTGTTGTGCTATCGAGTCCCCGTTGACTCCAATTCTGTTCTCCGCCTCCGTTGTGCGTGCACTTTCCTTGTGAACCCTTGCCTTCAGAGAGCTGATCGTGGCCCCTATATCGTCCAGTATGCTGTTAACCGCCAGGAATCCACTCTTGACCATCCATAATAATTTGTCCACTCTCTCGTCCATTGGAGACTCCGGTTGGCCGCCCGGGTGTTCAGTGGATGTCTCGGCAGACCCATGTGGCTGGGAGCTGGCAAAGGAGTCCATCGGACCAGTTTTCTTGGGGCCCATACTTTTCTTTTCGCTGCGGCCCATATGTTAAATCCGGTGGGTTGCATCCACACACGTTCCGGTGCCCAGTGGTAGTCGGTGGTCAGCGATCGCCGGCACTTAGGCGTGTGACTCAATCATCGGCGTAGTTTGTGGGCAGCATACGCTGCATACGGGGTGGCGAGGGCAACACTACCTGTGTGGCGGGTGTGTGCAGAGGAAATGCGCCAGAGCGTCCCGGGAGGAGCCACGGCAAGGGCACCCACCTTATGATGTTATCAGCAGGCCCCAACGAACGAACGCAGCTGGCAAGCCGCCTTTGGCAAGGTCCAACTCGGCTGTCAGTCAAGGATCAGGTCGGCACCCCGCTGAAGAAAAGTAATGTTCCGTCCGGGCTGGACTTACGGTGTACAGCCGGGAGGAGGGCTGGGGGCCAGCAGGATATATTCACCAGCAAAAGGCGTGCAGCGCGGCTCCTCCCCTCTCCGGCCTGCAGACGAGCCGACGCCTCCGGCTGTCGCGTGATTCCTCTGGAACCGTGGTCCGGGTATGCCGCCGCCGCTCTCACGGTGTAGGTTTCCAGTCTGATATCTCAGGATTGAGCCGGCGTTTCTGCAGGAAAATCAGAGGAATGATGCCGCAGGTCTTCCACTGCCGATAACAGATGTTTATTGGCGTGTAGGTGGCCCAGAACAGGATTAATTTTATGATAGGATATGTTACGGGCCAGAGCTCTCCCTTCAGGCGGCCATCTTCGTTGTGCGCAACAGCGCCCCTCTATCTAAGTCTTTCTAATCTTGACGGGGAAACCTAAAGGTCAGGGGCTTTTTCCCTCTCGGATTTTGTAAGGGAGACTTCTGGTCTGTTTGACTGCCTGATGTCAGCAGGGCTCTTCTTCCAGTCTTTCCCCTTCTCACCCACTCTTTCACTCTGTCACTATCTTTCGTTCTCCACGCTCCTCCCTCTGATCTTCCTCATATCCCTCTCTACCCCTTTCCTTTTTCTCTCACTTCTTTCCCTTTTCCCACCCCATTCTTTTGCCACTCTGGCACTACCTAAACCTCACTCCTCTGCCCTCTTGCCTTAATCAATCTCTCTTTCTCTCTATCGCACCCCTCTCTCAGCTCTCACCATCACTAACCTGTCTACTCCTCTGTATCTTGATCATACACACTCTCTGCGCCCATCTTTCCCTACTGACTGCCTCCTCATCTCCACCCTCCCCACTACTACTCCTACTCCTACTACCACCTTTGACGCTCTGCTGTCGCATACCGTCTGCCACTCCCTCACATCCTCTTGTCCCACTCTCTCTCACCTTTTTTTTACTCACATTTTTCACAACCTCCTCAAAACACTACAATACACGCAACTGGCATCACTCTCTCCAACACACAATACCCTACCCACACTCCCCTACGAACACAGCCACAGTCTCCTCAACACCCCAGCAGCTGCCCTCTTTCTGGTCTCTTGATCGACCACCAATCCACCTGATCCCACCCAAACTTCTTTCACTCTCATCTGTGCTGGCTGAGCTTTTACAGCTCAGCCTTCTCCCCTTCACATACTCATCCCGTTTCCCATTGGTCCCACCTGGCCATATGCTCCTCTTGGCCAATCTCTGACTAAACTATCCCTGAAAGGCTTCAAAAAGGCTTTGAGGCCGACCCTATTTGCAGGGTATGATAGGATAAGGCATTTATAACGCGCCTGTACACAAGTGTTTCTAGGTGCCACAAGACAAGGTATGGAAGACGTAGGGAGGACAAGACAAACAATCCTACTAGGCCTTGTGTCATTTGGATCATGCAAGTGCGACGATAAAAGTGCAAGGAGAAGGATCTCCGTCTTCCTGGCATTAAGGCAAAGATCATTGGAAGCGCACCAATCCTGAATCAGAGATAGACAGTCAGGAATGAGCGAGGAAGGAAAGGAGGCTGAGGGAAACCTAAATGAGAGCTGGGTGTCATCCGCATAAGACTGAAATTTAGAAGAGAAGGTTGAGATCAGGCTGGCCAAAGGGGTTGGGACTGGTTAATTACAGTGTCCTAGAAATTGTTTGGGAATCCTGGCTTTGGACTGAAGATGTGTTCAATAAGTTTTACATTGTAAATCAAGTGTTTTCTTGTGTAATTTTATCATTGATTGTGGATAATCGTTGATGCGGGTGACTGGTATGGTTGAGTAAATTGTTTTTACAATTGACACATTAGGTGTTTATTTGATTTTTTACTTTTTGTTAGTAGTGGGGAGTTCATTTGGTTTTGACTTTGCTTTTGAAAGGATTGTATGATAAACTTTATTTTCGTAATAAAATAGAATCTTGAATAAAAAGCTTCTTGAATAAATATGATCTTGAATTTCTTTTGGTTTATTTTTCTATTTCCCTGGTTCTAGGCCTTGGGGATACCTGCTGTTCCACTTTTCTTCTCCAAAGGTGCCAGATAGACATTGAAGAGCCAGGGGGAGAGGATAGAGCCCTGGGGACACCACATGTGGAGAGAGAGGTGGTGGAGAGAAAGGACCCAAGTTGGGCCTGGGAGGGATGGTCAAGGAGGAAGGTAATCCACACCAGGGCCTGATCCGTGATGGTGGCGTGACAGACCGTGACGAAAGAAGAGGAAAGGTGAAGGAGGATGAGGGCCGAGGGAGAGCCGAAGTTAGTGAGCAGATCTTCAGAGGTGTTCAGGAGAGAGGTTTCTGTGCCTATGGCTGCTCTGAAGCCTGGCTGATGGCCATGGAGGCAGCCAGCAGATTCAGTGTGGAGGGTAAGCTGGAAGATGGGCAGCTTTTCAAGGAGTTCGCCCCCAAGAAACGAGTGATAAAAATAGGACGATAGTTTGCCGAACATGCTATTTTAGGAGGGGGTGCCCATGGGAGTGCTTGAGAAGAGAGGGGAAAGATCCAGTGGCGAAAGAGTGATTGCAGAATTCAGCCAATGCTGGAGCAAGGGTAGCAATGTGGTCCTTGATGGTTCTGGAGGAGCAGGGGAGCACCTGTTTGGACGACACTTTCATAGATTAGACTTATTTAGATACATCGTCGGGTGTTGTCCGAGCGAAGGAGAAAAAAGGAAGAGGAGAGGGAGAGACGGCCAAAGGGTGCTTGAGAGAGGAAGAGGGAGAGGAAGAGGAAAGCCAGGACAGGATGTCCTGAGCTTTAGTGGGGAACTGAGAGGCCAGAGATGTACAGAGGGTCTGGGATGGAACAAGAGAGGTGGAGAATGCAGTAGGATTGGCCAACTCCTTGCAGATCTGAAAGAGTTTGGCCGTGTTGTTAGAGGCCACATAGATGCAGGCTTGGATATGGACCCTCTTCTTGGAAAGGACAGAGAGTCTGCATTGCCTTTGGAGCAGGCGGCAGAAGCCAGTTTGCCAGAGGATGCGCCTGAGGCCCTCCACTTCTTCTCGGCCACCCTGCACTTGCATTTCAGGGCGACGAGGTGGGAGTCATACCAAGATTTGCACTTGGAGGTAGGCTTCAAACGGATTCTCATGACAGGGGTAAGGATGTCCAGAGTGTTTCAGATAGAAATATGCAGGTTAGAGGGCTGTGTCTGAGTGCGAGTCAGCCGCAGGCATAGGAGGAGCAGGGAAAGTAGAGGCAAAGGCGTCCACTGACAATCGCTTCATGGGCTGAACGACCGAGAAGGACGGTGGCTGTGCAGGGGTGCGCTTTGCTAGAGGGGCAAGAAGTTTCAGGTGAGTTGATAGCAGAAAGTGGTCAGTCCAAGAGAAAGGAGTGGTAAGAGATGAGAACATCCAAGGTGTTTCCGGCAGAGTGTGTCGGACCAGAGGGTAGAATGGAAAGGGAGAGAGAGTTGCATAGATTGTGGAAGAGACCAGAGGAGGGATTAGAAGCATCCAGGTGGATGTTGAGGTCTCCGAGAAGGAGAGGTTGAGAGGTTGCGGCAAGGAGGAAAGAAGAGATGTCAGCCCATTCTGAGAAGAAGAGGTTGTCCTGGAGAGGTGGCCTGTAAATGGTGACCACAGTCAGAGAGAGGCCTAGCAAGATAGAGAGCCTGCAGGCTAGGAACTCAAAGGAGGCATTGGTTTGCAGAGGAATGACAGAAGCAGTGGCCTATTCCGGAAAGATCAGGGCCACTCCATTCTCCGGGCCTGGTGGTTCTGGGCTTGGAGAGGGTCTTGTAGCCCTCAGGGAGGAGAGTGTCAAAATGTGTGACAGAGCTGGCTGTGAACCATGTCTCGGTGAGAGCGAGGACATCTAGGTCAAGGTCTTCGGGAGGAGGCAGATGTCAGATGAATGTTTGACAGCAGAGCAAGAGTTAAGAGTATCTACGTGGCGCAGGTTCCCACATATGATAGACTTCCAGGGTGGGGTGCAGGAGTGAGACCCAGCGGAGGAGGTAGAAGGGCCCGAGAGTGGGCAGAGGCAGTAGACAGAAGTGGCATAGGGGCCAGAGTGGAGGAGGAGGTGGGTGCCAGAGAGGCAGCTGAGGTGGAAGGGGATGGCAGAGGGGCCAGAGAGCAGAGAGATGTTAGAAGGAGTTGCAGGAGAAGGGAGGAAATCGAGGAGACGTGGAAGATGCCTATCAAGAAGGCGATTGGGCTGAGAGCCCTGGACCATGACAGTACCATTTATATAGACATTGATGATGGTTTTGGAGGAATGGAAGGGGACCTTGCACCGGGTGCCACCATTAATGGGAGAGGAGGAGAAATGAGAGCGAACAGAGACCATATGAGGGGTCCATAGGTCTGGAGAGGGAACGTCAAAGAGGATGTTTGTGAGGCTGTGTCTGGAGGAAGCCCTGATATGGGTATCAGCAATAGGGAGGCCTCGATTGTAGAGCAGAATATCTCTCTTTAACTTCCTTACAGACTTAATGAGAGGGATAGGATGGGAGATATACTAGCAGTTTTAGAAGATGGGAGAGACAGAGAGCACCATAGAGGATGCGAGGAGACTAGAAAGAAGTGTGAGGGAGGAAAAGAAGCACAGCCCACAGCCGCGCACCATAGGAAGCACCAGAGGGGGAGGGTTCACACAGAAGGAGGCACACAGGAGGCAAGAAGCAGGCAACACACCACAGGGGAGCGCAGGGGCAGTGGAGGGAAGGCAGGGTGCAGTGCACTGCAAAAACACTGAAATTCGACTTTTCTAAAAAAAAAAAGAAAATCCTAGTTTTAACACAACAGCAGGGGGCTGCAACGGGCAGTGGGGCTGCCCTACCGCCATGACTTAAAGAAGGCCACAGATCCAATCAGGGGTCGGGAGGACTGGGAGGCGGGCAGGGAAGGAGGGAAGGGAAGGAGTGAAGGGAAGAAGGACTCTCCGAGGCGCCAGCCTGAAAAAACACTGCACACATCAGAAGTAGCCAAATTCAAACCCCAATAACACATCAAAAGGCTTGGGGGAGCTGTAGTGAAGTCAGGCTAACACTCGCCCCATAGGGCAGGCCGCAGAGTTCACCGAGTGATCTTCATTCTTGCACTCCTCTTCTTCATCTCAGTACATAATCTCAAATGTGATGAGCCAAAGCCACTCTCAGCTAAACCTTCAAACGTTTGAAGAACCAGCTGCTTCATCTCACTTGTGAGGGTCACAGCCATGTACTCAGGCTGCTTGTTTTCCTAGCGGCCTCCGTAATGTGATATTGAGTTTAGCTTCCAATTCAGTTTGGGGAGGCTTTCTGTGTCTCTCCTGTTCCCCTGCAGTTCCCTCCAACACTCAATTTGTTTTCCATAGCCCCACCATTCCCATAAAGTCTATCTGGGATTGGCGGGGATTAGAGGTGGTGTTCGGTGTCTCATCTCTGTTGAGCAGGGAAAATCCTACTATATTCCACTTCTGTTCTCAATTCCATTCCCTGGTCCAGGTTTTATTGGTTGCACACAGGAACATTCTGGGAGTTGTCATCCTGAAAAAGACAAAAGGGAACTTTGGCCTAAAAAAGGCTGGCAGGCATTGTGGAAGGGACAGCGGTACTGGCAGGCATTGTGGAAGCGACAGCCAGTGGTACCAGCAGGCATATACAATGCACAATCATGTGGATCGGGTCTGGGGACGCCCATCTCCCTCACACCGCTTCTGGGGTATGATTGCCTCTGGCATACACCATGGTCGGTCGCACACCCAGGTCACGAGGGGTCCCTGTTCGCCCTGACAGGGTCACCTCATGACCCTGTTACATATATATATTTGTTTAAAAATGATTTTAATAATTTTATGCAAACCAAACAATACAAACCAAACACGCAGTGTAATTTATAACAATTCCATTAAACACCATTTAGTCTTAGTCACTGCTCCCCAAGTCCCACCCCCCTCCACGAGCCTATTTGTTATTCGCATTCAGTATCTGCTACATGCGGCAGGGTCTCACTTTCCTCGGATTCTAGTGGATCTGATATTGCTCCGAACAATTCTGCTATTAGTAATTTCCATGACATCACGGTGCCCACCTCTTCCTCACCATTCACGCTGCTTGCTTCTTGCCATACCACTGTTTCAGCCTCCGCCCATTTCTGCAATTCCTTCCACCATACCTCCACCCGTGGCTTGTGGCATTTCTTCCATCCCATGGCAATCCTCCGTTTTGCGAGCACATATGCCAAATCCTTCAGTTTCCCAACATGCTTGAGTTTCCGTGATCTGGGGAACCCACCCAGTAAGCCGGCCCAGGCCGTATCTATGACGAGCGCAACCCCTTTTTCTGCCAGTTTCTGCGCTACTTCTCCCCAGAAGCACTCAATTATTGGGCATGACCAAAACATGTGTTTCATGTCAGCGTTTTCTTGGTCACATTTAGGACACGCCTGTCTTCCAGTATTTCGGAACTTAGATATCCTCAAAGGGGTCATGTATGCTCTATGCGTTATATACAGCTGTATTTGTTTTAGTCTGGCGTTTCTCGACACCTTCTTGTGTTAACCCAGGGCACGTTCCCACATCCCATCCTCCATCGGGGCTCCCACCTCCGCTTCCCAATCCAGTCTCAAATGTGTCAATTCCTTCCCAACCTTAGCCATCACCATCTCATATAATCTAGAGATCTCATGCCCCCCTTCTGATATGTCATATATTGCCCCCACAACTGCATCTGGTTCCTCTGTCAATACTGTTTCAGGCCATATTTTCCGAATCTCCTGCACCATCCTATGATACACAACATATTGGCCCGTATGTAATCCCGCCTCTTTGTTGAGTTCTTTAAAATCCCTAATGGTCCCCTCTTGCCAAATGTCCCCTAGCGTTACCAACCCCACCGATTCCCAGTAGGTCCTGATAATCACCCACATCTGCTTATCCCCTCCTGTCAAAGCAACCAGCGGTATCTGCGGGGAGCATGGGAATGGATCCTCCATCAACCGGCATCCTAGACGCCACATTTTCCACCCAGCCATCATCATCCCAGGGCGCTCCCTCATTTCAGTCTCAGGCAACCAAATAATTTCCCTTAAGTAAAACGGGGTACAGTCCTGCCCAAACAACCTGAGTTCAGGGGTCACTTCGTCGGAGAGCCACTTGGCCACATATTGTAGTTGACCCACCACATAATAAACCTCACAATTAGGCAGTCTGATACCTCCTTTTTCGTAGAAGTTCTGCAATTTCCATAACGCCACTCTATTCCGGGTACCATGCCACAGGAAGTCCCTGCACATACTGTTCAACTTAGTAAAAAACTTCTTGGGTATCATATGTGGAATATTACTAAAATAATGTAGGAGCCTAGGTAGGACCACCATCTTAAGCATAACCCCTCGTCCCATCATTGCTAAGGGCAGCTTCTCCCAAAACTTCATGCTGTTCCTAATTTTCCCAATGGCTATTTTGGTGTTGTGTCTATGTTCCTCTTCCGTCGTGTGGTACACGTCTATTCCAAGGTAGCGAAAGGAGCCAATCGGCCATGGTATTTGTAGTACCGGGGGGTTCCCCTATAGCTACCTAGCGGGAATATGCTGGATTTTTGAGGGTTCACCGCTATACCTGACAGCTCCGCATACCTCTCCATCACTTCAAGAATGTATTGGAGATTTTCTTCCGGGTATTGCAAGTATAACAACAAATCGTCTGCATATAAGGATATCAGGTGTCGTTCTCTCCCTACTGCAATACCTATCATATCATATTGTTGCCTGAGGTATATTGCCAGGGGTTCCAGGGCTAGAATGTAAAGCATCGGGGACCAGGGCACCCTTGCCTGGTGCCTCTACTAAGTTGCCATCTCTCAGATATCACCGATCCTGTTCGAACTCTGGCTAGTGGCTCACTGTATAGCATCTTCGCCCACCTGATGTAACCCGTACCCTCCCAGGGCCGCCAGAAGCCATGACCACTTAACCGAGTCGAAAGCTTTTACTGCGTCTAAAGACACAATCGCCATTTCACCCTCATTCCTGCCACTCCATTCGACCACCCGGTGGAGTCGCCTATGGTTGTGAGTTATATTCCTATTCGGGACATAGCCCGTTTGGTCAGGATGTATTAATTTACCAACTACTTTCCGCAATCTGTTTGCCAGGACAGCCATCAATATCTTGCTGTCCTGGTTCAACATCGACAAAGGTCCATAGGAGCCACAGCTATGGCCTGGTTTGTTGGGTTTAGAAAGCGGTATTATGATCACTTCTCTGGGCGACTCCGGCAACCTTCCCATCTCAAACGCTTCATTAAGCATTTCTAACATTGGGGGGAGCACTTCCTCTTTGTATACTTTATCAAATTCACTAGGGAACCCATCTGCTCCTGGGGTCTTACTGGTAGGCAACTGCCTCACAACCTCTTCCAACTCCTCCAAAGTAATTGGTGCATCACGCTCCTCCCTCTCCCTCTTCTCTGATCTTGGGCAGTCCTATATCTTCTAGTGTTTCGATTAACTCCTTTTGACCACCCCCCACCTCGTCTCCATATAGCACCCTGTAATAATCCGCATACTCTTTGTTGACTCCTTCTTGAGTAGCCACTACATCACCATCTTCTCTTGTTATTGTCCTAATGGGGGGCCTAGGGGTCTCGTTTTTGTATAGCCAGGCCAAAAGGCGGCCTGTTTTATCCCCACCCGCATGCTGTCTCTCTATATACTTTTTATAATTGAGGTTACAAAGCCTTTCCCAGTGTTCCGTACACTGCTGCTGTAGTTTGAGTACTAGCTCAGTATCCACACTGCCACTTTTTAATGCTTTTTCTAGCTCATCTTCTGCCCTCTGTAGGTCAGCGAAGACCCCGCCCTGTAGCCCCTTTTACTTAGCAATGGCAACCCCCCGCATCACCACCTTAAAGGCTTCCCATAGTGTGCCCGCAGAGTCAACACTACCGGTATTCACCTCAAAATAGTTAGTAATCTCATCCCTTATATCCTCTCTAAAGACTGGATCCTTGAGCGCCTCTGCTCGGAGGCACCATGTAGGGATCCGCGCCCTTGGGGGGCAATATTGCCATCCAAGGATCAGAGGCGAGTGATCCGAAAGGACCCTCGCCTTGTATTCAATTTGAGTAATCTGTGTCATTACGTCTGCTGTGGCAAAGACATAATCAAGCCTTGTATGTAGCTGATGCGGGGCCGAGTAGTGCGAATATTGCTTCTCATTAGGATGTTTAATTCTCCACGCGTCTGTCAAGCCAAAATCTACTAGCAGCATCTGCAACACTTTTGCCGCTGGGGTGGGCCTATCCATCCCGCCATCAGATCTGTCCACCCTAGGGTTCAACACACAATTAAAGTCCCCACCCCAAATCACCACACTCCCCACACACATACTAAGGTTGGTGCACAAAGTTCTGAAGTATGCCGCTGTGTTTTGGTTGGGGGCATACATATTTACAATGCATACCTCTTTGTTTTCCACCAGCCCTCTCAGTATGACCATCCTCCCATCTGTCTCAACCACTTCCTGTGTTAGCTGGAACGGACATGCGGCGCCACCCAGACTAGCAGTCCTCTAGCATAGGCAGAGTATGGCGAACCCACCACAGTCCCCTTCCATTTTTTCCCCACCAGCTCCATCTTCTCCCGCGTCAAATGCGTCTCCTGTAATAGTGCAATATCTATCTTTTGCCTTCTCAGATACAGCATGACCTTATTTCTTTTCAAGTAACTGTTAAGGCCCCTGACATTCCACGTTATTATCTTAAGATCTCCCATAGCTCGTTAATATTCTCCTCCCTGATTTCCAGCCGATCCTGCCCATTCATGCATTGCAAATACAACACTCTGACTCTTCCATGTAGGCTCATGATAAAACTTAAACTCCCCATAACTATGTACACACTCAACTCCCCGCTTCCCTCCCCTACCCCTGCCCATCCCTTCCCCAACAACACCCTCCTCAACTGTTGCCCAGCTCCATTCCTGGATCTCAGGCACCCCCACATCTAGCCCTGTCTAGCGCAAGCTTCTGCTCAGGGCTCAGTAATGGCCGCTAAACTAATAATATATCGGGGTAGGTTGCTTCCATCCTGTTGCTCCTATTTCTAAATTATTACGCTTTATATTGATGCTATACAGCTACCGATTGCATTTTCACCCACTATATTCCAGTCCATGCCGAGCACAAGGCTCGAATGTTACTCAATGTTCAGCCGGTCTCACTTTCCAGTATAACTAGGTTCACCCTCCCACTTACCCCCTCAGTGTCCGTGATACAAGTTCTTCATTCGTCATGCTCCTGCCGGTCACGTTCCGCTTCTTGTTCCGGGCAACTCTGCAGGTCCAGCCATGTCACCACATCCTCCGGAGTATAAAAAAAAAGCGCTCTGCTCTTATGTAACACTTTCATATTTGCCGGGTAAAGAAGCATGTACTTGATGCCTGCTGCCCTCAACCTCCTTTTGACGGCCACGTAGCTGTATCTCTGCCTCTGCACCAGCATCGTGTAGTCCGGATATGCTATGATGTTGGTGGATGCTCTCTCTACCGTTCCGCCCTTGCGAAAATATTCCAGGATCTTCTCTCTATCTCTATAGTTCAAGATCCTCACGATGATCGGTCTCGGCGGGGCCCCAGGTCAAGGTTTCCTCATTAGGGCGCGATGCGCCCGCTCCACCGTGAACCCCTGCGAAGGTTTATCTGCTCCAATCTCCTGGAGGATCATGTTCTCCACGTAGTTTGTGGGGTCCTGGCCCTCCTCCCCCTCCGGCAGGCCGACCACTCGTATGTTATTTCTTCTCGCCCTTCCCTCTGCTTCTTCCACTCGATTTTCCAGGTTAGCAACCTGCTGTTTTAGGACATGAACTTCCTTTGCATTGTTCGTGCTGACATCTGTGTTAATCTTTACCTCACTTTCCAGACCACTGGTTCTCTCTGCCAGTGCCCTGACATCTTCTCATAACAGGGTAAGTTCTGTTCCCACTGCATCAATTTTGTTCTCTAGAGCTGTTCGTAGGTCCACCATTGCCAAGCCCCATTTAGTGCTCAGCTCCGTTATAGCCTCCAGGATCTGGTGCTTATCTCCCTCTGGGGCTTCTTCCGCAGGGGTCACGACCATGCCCTGCACAGATGTTGTGGGGGTCCTCTGCGTTTTCACAAAGACCTCCATTGTGGGTTGTTTGGTCTTGGCTCTTAGTCCTTTCACCGACATAGTGCCACCCTTCGCCCTTGTCTGGCTCCGGCTCAGTGCAGTTGTTGTGACTCCTTCAGTTCTTCGATCGTTGGGATCTCTACTTCCCAACTGGAATTTGCTATGGCTCGTGAAATTGTCATTCAGGTGGGTTGTGACCTCCCACGTATTACTATCCACTCGTAGGTCTTGTTGGCCCAAGTATCCGCTGATACCTCCTCCTGTAATCAGGTTGCCTAGGCGCATGTAGTATAAGCCAGGTTGGGGGCCCCCTTGGGGTTGTTGCAAGTACTCTTATTTATTGCCTTTTAGTTCGCTCTCAGTGTCACCTATTGCCACTTTGAGGATTACATTAATGTTGCACCGCCCTGGCATCCCAGACCTCCAGGGCCGTTTTCATGCAGTTTTTCGGGTGCATCCACGTCTGATTTCAGTGACAGTCTATTGCCCCACACCCTGCGGTTTATCAGCTTGACCGTCTGTTGATGTATATATATGTGCCTGTTGCAGATATAATCGCCCGGCAGCAGCACTACAGCTATCGTGGTTTGCGGTGCCTTTCTCGAGCCTCTCCGACCCGCTCCTTAGATGCAGCTTGTATGCGACTGCGGTGGCTCACGTACTGCCGAGCCCCGCAGTTCCTGATGTCTTTGGCACCGTCACCCGCCTGCCCAGCCCGCAATGGTGGAAGCCACTGCCGTCAGTGTTGTCAAGGGTTCCCTGCCCGCGGGCACTCACGGCTTGTTTAGTACAACTGCCCCTTTCACTTGTCCAATGTCTTGTATGTGCTGGCATGGTTTATCCTTCATGCGGCTGAGGGCCGCATTCGCATACCACTCTGATCTATTTCGTTGTCACAATTCGGAAGCGGTCTCCTCAATAAATTACCGAAGCGCCGTCTCGTCAGTGCAGAGCAAGGAGTTGCTGTTAATATTACCTGCCGGCAGTTCATGTATGCCGCTTCACTTGAGCGGCGAAGCCGGCCGCTTTCATCTATTGTTGCGAGCTGTCGCAGTTCGCAGAGCTTGTTGCAGCGAACTTGCAACACTATCCAACCGCTACCGCCTCCCAGCCCAGGATTGTCAAATTAATATCACGGTCTCCTCAGGGAATGCAATGCTTTTTCTCCAGGCACTCGTCCGCAGCCGCTCCATGTAATCCTGGGGAGTCAGTTTCGTTTCTCGTCTTCGCCAGCCTTCTCTTTGTTCGCTGCCATCTTGGCAACAAAGTGACCTCACGGCCGCACCAAATAAAGTCTATAAATCTCGCAATCCACAGGCACGATGGACTCCTTCTTCAGGATTCTCATAGCGTACATCTTCCGACGCTTGATCCTTTAATTTCCAGGCACTCGCCACAGTTTCAAAAGGTAACTTTAGCAAAATGAAGTTGGATCATCAGGAGCCCATTACGAAGCATGTCCTATTCCATGGCTATTTAGCCACGCCCCCACCCTGTTACATATATAAATAAGAAAATACCCATTTGCATTTAAATTAACGAAAAATAGTTGGAAGAGGTAATGCATTATTTATTCATTAGTCTGAATACATGAAGGACCCCAAAGATCTTGACCCATATATCACATGATTGCACTTTCTGATCAGTAATACATGTCATGATAGTGTATGACGCAAACTCAATACTTCATTGTGCTACGATCTTGTAGCAGCTGGACTGTATAACAAAGGTGGCATCTTTGCATTTTTATTTCACATCTTCAAGTAAGTAAACCAGGGTTGTGACTACTTTCATGATAATGTTATCTTATCTTTGGGAAGAAAGTATCATCCATATGTATGGTCCTTCTATTTCCGGTCCTACTCCATTTTATCCAGGCTCTGTGCATAGTGCCATTGACTAAGGTGACCTAACCTTTCTCAGGTACTGTGAACTTGACAGAATTATATGTTTTTATAGCAGATGTATTATATATTTCTATCATAAGAGCAATATGATATGTTGAAAGCAATAAGGTCCATTACAAACTGGATCGGAATATGGATCATAGTGCAAATCTCAGTCTACAGGTATTTATTGTCATGTCAAACGTGACCCAGACAAGGGCACGGATTGAGATTATATCGGAAGCTACAACCTCTGTTATTATTCTTTCCGGCAAACATTAGCTGCCAAATATGTTGTCAATATGTGGCTGGGACATATATGGGATAGGTTGAAATATAAAGTCCTTTCTGCCAGACTAGGTTAAGGGCCTGATTCACAGAACTTTTTTCCTATGGCATTACGCCTTTATAAAACGCTTCTGTGAATCAGGCCCTAAATCTCTAGAGAATGAAAAGGTTACATGTATGAATCATGAATGCAAATACAGGGTGGTTGCACTATGAGCATTTTGTATACCATACTGATAATTATGAATCACAAAATGGAGCTTGAATATTCAGCTTTGGTGACATTTCTGGCCACCTCAGGCATAAGAATGTCATGAAACATTCAGGCCATTAACTGTGTGAAAAATACATTAAACACCAACTAACGTTGTAGGACTGAGCCGTCTGTTGGTTATCATGGCCTCACAGTGTGTAACTGTGGCATTAGGGCAGTATGTCAAACAGATGTGCATTTTGCTAAGGGGCTGTGCAATGCGAACCTGTAAAAAGAATTACAGCCAGACTCCACCCACAATGGCAATAAAGGAGCACCTGAGTTATTTTGAGTACCTTGAGGTGCCCAGCCAGAGTCCTACCTGGGTGGGGATAAATACCTGCAAGTTGGTGAGTGAGTGGTGGATCAAACAGAAGAAACCTCCTGTAAATAAGACAAGGTAAATGGCATCCACAAGTGGCTTGATTTCAAAATCCCTTTAGAGGTTCTTTTTTGTATTTTAAGCAGGGGGCATTTTGGGTGAAAACCCATTTAACAGTTTTTTTCTCTCTCTCTTACCACCATGAACAACAACAGGTGGAACAGGCCTCACGTGACATAACAAACCGAAATCCTTTCCCCAAACAAATTTGGTTAAACCTGCAATAAACATGTTATCTACCTCAAATATGTCAGAATATATGTCAGTGCATATCAATTTCTCCCTAATAAATATGTACAAAGACCAGTATGGTGGTGACCAATATACAAACAAATACATCCATCAAGGTTATATTAAATAGGTATTTGACCATAGTTCCTTGTCTGCATGGAAATGAGCACTCTCTCCATTGAAGAACCTGACCCTCCTTAGAGCTCTAGTTTTACCTGGCAGTCTTTTGCTTTACAATGCTTCTCAGAACAGTCTTTTCCCCAAATACTTAAGCAAATAGTCTCTTGGTCCATCACTTGAAGTACACTGGCCTCAGTCAGCACTCTACTCAGATAAAAACAATCAGCCCTGAACGGGGGGAAAAAAAAACCAAGATACAAAATCCTATACTACCAAGGGTAGCTGGAGGATGCCACAATAGCCCCAAAACAAAAACTGAGTGGGGTTTCAAAAAGTTACTAAATACTGCTGGACAACTAGGGTGTACCGCTGGTCAATTCTCCCTCTGGAAAGCATAGTTGGAAGGGTATGGCCCTTCTTTAAGACTTCTCCATGCCATAGGCAGCATGAGACTCACTCTGCCTCTGAGAAGGGTCTCATTGTGGTTCTCTTTCTCTAATAGTGGGAAGCACTGATGAGGCTACATGACTGGGCCGACAAATCTCAAACAACACAGTTGTACAGAGGACAGATAGACTTCTTCTCTTTTTTCCCACCCCATGCTCAGGTCCCTGGGACAAACATGGATACTTCCTTATCCTTCCCACAGGAAAGATGTAATGGCAGGTCAGGGCAGCAGAACTCCCTGCTATGCACTGGGGAATCCCGGAATGTTTTGCTCTGCTTCTTCTCCTCTTACACTCCCTGGATCACGTTGATGGTGCATGCTTAAAGAGGAGCAGGTGCGTACTTAAGGAGGAGCAGACCCTGCTCATGAATGAGATGCAGGCATCTCATGTTTCTTTTTATTTTGGCGAAAGCAACAGTCAGCACACTACAAGGGGCTAATGCTCTGTCACTGGAGCTTTGGTCACCCACAGCTCTCCTTCACAGCCGGGACTAGGCAAACAGTTTCTTTTCTTCCATCTATAAAGGGTGCCGAAAGCAATCAAGCAAGGGACAGCACCTCATCAGTGATGGCAGAGAGGTGCCTCACTCAACTCCACAAAAGGACAATTCCGTCAAACAGGCACCTAGGGTCACACAGCAATAGAGCAATCCTCTCACCAGAGAGGACCACCTGGGATCCGTGAAGGCACTATGAAGTAGACTCAGACAAAAGGTTCGAGTTTGATTCACAACGTTTTATTTAACTTCAAAGGCAGGATGGAGTGAGGTCTAAATTGCCCTATGCAAAGGTGGGATTTTCCTTACCTAAAGAAAACTAAGGATATTCTGTGTCAGGAAGTCCAACTCAAATGTCGGACTGTGTCCAAAACCTATACTTGCCCTCACAGCTAACTATAAACAATGTGTAAGGATGTGAGCATCAAAATAGTGTTCAAAATAAAGTTTAGAGCTTCTTCCAGCACTTGGCTTGTAATCAGCTTCCCCTTCCCCAAGTTCAAAACAGTTCACAGGCCACCAGGGTTCCATTCCCCAGGAGTTGAAATCTTCCAGCTTTTCAAAAAGAACACAATTCCTAGTGGCACTTCCCAGCTCTTTGAATATTGGCACTTTGCCCTAGTTCACATAGGTAATTCCGTTTCTTAACTTCAAAGTCACATAAGAGGTTGTTGTAAAACATAATCTTCTTTAAGGATCCTTTCAGTGGCTTTTCCATAAGGGGGGCACTCGGTCTAGGTGCAGTTGTGGGACCACACGGTCCACCCATTACAACTACGCAACCGACACCCCTTCCTTAACTGCTTTCCATTAACAATATGCCACTGCTTTAAGTTCACAGTGATGCTTGATTTATTCACCCATGTCACACTCTCCTGACACTGTACCTTGGCTTGGTTGGCCACCATGCACTTGTTACACTTTCTTGTATTCTCCTGGCTCTTATCAATGCAGGTTTCCTCACTCATAACATGCAATTCCTTGAATTCTACTGGCTTTGTCTGAGATAATACAGTGTGTGGCATCAGCCAAAATTATCAACTTTATTTCACTCGAATCAATATTTGCGAGTGCTCAAAACTCGCTTTCACTCTGTTCGACGTTCAAAAGTACTTATAATGGCTTTAATTTCATTCGGTATTCAAAACAATGTTCATTCCATGGTTCGCATATTTTCCTACCTGCCCGGTGTTTCCCCTTCTCGGTACACTCTCTGTTTGGAGCTTATGGCTCTGTGAGGGCCTCTGCCACCAATGGTTATCGTCTTCCCGTGCGGTACCTCGCCTCTTCTCCCAACGACTCTCTGTGGCGTTGCTCCCCCAGCGATGCTCTGTCTACAGTTCAAGACACTTGCGACTGCTTAGCTCGGTCACGCCGGTCTCCCTCATACAGTCTGCTACCCGCCTCCTTCAGCTTTGCTTTCTGCTGCACAAACTGTATCGTTGAACGGGTCTCAAGCGTTCCACTTGCCACAACGCTGCTTCAGCCTCGTTTTCGCAGCTGCTGCCTCCATTTATGTGATGATTCTGGCATTTAAAGATCCTGCCATTAGGATTGGTCCAAAAAGAGCTAGACCGCTCACTGCTGTAACGGTAGTCCTGCCATACTCTTTCTGTCCTCCTCCTCGTCTCAGTACCCAGCTGAGGCCTATATGTGCGTGTATTATTAGAATGAGGATGTGTTTTTCTAGTTAGTCTCTTCCTTGTCCCACTAGAGTACTGTTGTTTCTTGGGGAAAGTTTTAGGGGAAGAACAGGGAAAGGACTGACAATAGCCTATGAAGGCTTGTGAGATGGAGGGTTCATTATGAAAAGTAAAGGGGGGATACTATGTCTCACCTAAGGACTTCCTCTCCCCACTCCCCAAGTCCCCTTCATCCAGATGATACTCTCTCGTATAACCAACCCCAGGGTCAGGTTCCAAGAGCGATGGCCTTTCCCTGGATACAGGGGGGAAAGAAGTGAAGATGCCCTCAGGTTCCTCACATATCCTAGTCCTTGCTTTATCAAACCCCCCCATGCACTCTGCCTAAAAAGCTTGCCAAAAGGTTTTTGTCTGTATCCTCAGTCCCGCACTATGCCACAGTCACAGACGGTCACCAAATGCAGATATTTGGTGGAATGGGCATTCGGGTATGTCTAATTAAATACAAAATGGAGCCTTATGTCATCTTTAACAAACTGACATTTTTCTTACAAAAAACAATGTCATTGAACATACTCGGCCCCATCACGACTTGTGCAGTATCCCGGCTGCAATACTGCCCAACTGTAATAATGTAAGCACCCACCGGTTCCGCTGTATTACCACTGGATCACAGGTTGGGTGTTAACGGTAAATCCCCATTCCCGATTGGGTCCAGAAAAAAGCTGGAGGTAAAACAGCCTATTTAGCGCCCAACTCGTGATAGGGCCAGCCCTTAAATGTGGTGGTAATACTGTTACCGCTGCATTTAAGGGCTATTGCCAAACTCATGATAAAGCCCACTGACTTTTCTATATTACAAATTACTTTTCTTATTTCCTTTATTAAAGGGTGTGAGAGAGTGTTTGCTTTTATTTCATACACTGTCACTCCACTATTTGTTTAGGTGGGTTTCATTTGCAAAATAATGAGAGCCAGGGCTCTACATTTGTCTTTGCAGATGCACCAATGCTGCATTTTGTCCAGAAGCTTTTGCTTTTTTTTAATTTGGGAACTTGAGACAGATATTCTCCAGGGCCCAAAAGTGGCACAACCCTTCATCTGGTATTTGCCAATAAAAGGGGCGACAGAGAATAGAGTACGCTGTATACAAGGTAAACCTAGCCTTTATTCCCAATACACAAAAAGCTGGGGGAATACAGGATTAACATTAGCAAACAAGCTTTCACTCAAGTTCTCCAAGTTTTAAATAGATTACAACAGTTTATGAAGTGCTGATTTGCCACTGTTGATGTCAAACAAGATGCAGAACTCATCTTTAACATTCATTGGTTCACACTACTGGGCTATATATATTTCATATAGGTGCACCAGTCATGATTGGAGGGTCCCATCTAATAGCTCCACACTGGGGGCCACCCACTTTAGATAACACATGTGCTACATCATCATTAATAGGCGTTATTGGTTGGCCTTAAACTGGGTTAAGTATGAGAACTCCTTGGTTGGCAGATAGTTTGGCCAGCCTTGGGCATTGATGAGGTGTGATGAATATGGAATTTCAAAATGGGGATAGAGAGATCAGTGTGCCACTGTTATTTCCAATCAAACAACAGCCCTCATTATCCCGGTGCCATGTCTCCAAAGATCCAAGGCTGTCTTTGGAAGTTCGTCTGTGAGGTACCCCCTTGCAGGTGCATTATCTCATTCTTGGCCCCTTGTAACTAATGGCTGTTTTACATCACGTGCTACAGGACCATGTTTCAATTATCCAAACTTTGCATTTATTCAGATTTTAGCTATGTCTAAACGTACAAAAAAGGAAGCAGGCGCTCCTCTCTCAAAAGAACAGGCATGATAACCTGTTCAGTGGTTATTAACCACTTTGAGAGTTTGCAGCCACCTGCTTTTTGCTCACTGTACCTTTCACAGATGGGAAATATCCATTTGCATATCAGTCTTTGTCCTGCCCATATGGGCAGTCCAGCACCGAAATGCTATGGCAATTCCTCTCTGAACAAGAGTACCAACAGCTACCCCATACACGTGTTTCAGCATTGTTGGGCCTCATCAGTGAGGTGAAGTTGTGCCTCTCTGAGCACAGTGAGCAGGGAGTCCACGTCTGGTTGCCCCCAGGTAACTCAGGGTGACCAACCCCAAGTTCCTTCCAAAAATACAAAAAAGGTAGCAGGCGCCCCTCTCTCGAAAGAACAGGCATGATAACCTGTTCAGTGTTTATTAACCACTTTGAGAGTTCGCAGCCATCTGCTTTTTGCTCACTGTACCTTTCACAGATGGGAAATATCCATTTGCATATCAGTCTTTGTCCTGCCCACATGGGCAGTCCAGCACCGAAATGCTATGGCAAATCTTCTCTGAACAAGAGTACCAACAGCAACCCCATACACGTGTTTCAGCCTTGTTGGGCCTCATCAGTGAGGTGAAGCTGTGCCTCTCTGAGCACAGTGAGCAGGGAGTCCACGTCTGGTTGCCTCCAGGTAACTTAGGGTGACCAACCCCAAGTTCCATCCAAAAATACAAAAAAGGTAGCAGGCGCCCCTCTCTCGAAAGAACAGGCATGATAACCTGTTCAGTGGTTATTAACCACTGTGAGAGTTCTCAGCCATCTGCTTTTTGCTCAATGCACCTTTCACAGATGGGAAATACCCATTTGCATATCAGTCTTTGTCCTGCCCACATGGGCAGTCCAGCACCGAAGCTTCTTCACCTCACTGATGAGGCCTAACAAGGCTGAAACACGTGTATGGGGTTGCTGTTGGTACTCTTGTTCAGAGAGGAATTGCCATAGCATTTCGGTGCTGGACTGCCCATGTGGGCAGGACAAAGACTGATATGCAAATAGTATTTCGCATCTGTGAAAGGTACAGTGAGCAAAAAGCAGATGGCTGCGAACTCTCAAAGTGGTTAATAAACACTGAACAGGTTATCATGCCTGTTCTTTCGAGAGAGGGGCGCCTGCAACCTTTTTTGTATTTTTGGAAGGAACTTGGGGTTGGTCACCCTGAGTTACCTGGGGGCAACAAGACGTGGACTCCCTGCTCACTGTGCTCAGAAGGACACAGCTTCACCTCACTGATGAGGCCTAACAAGGTTGCCGTTGGTACTCTTGTTCAGAGAGGAATTGCCATAGCATTTCGGTGCTGGACTGCCCATGTGGGCAGGACAAAGACTGATATGCAAATGGACATTTCCCATCTGTGAAAGGTACAGTGAGCAAAAAGCAGATGGCTGCGAACTCTCAAAGTGGTTAATAACCACTGAACAGTTTATCATGCCTGTTCTTTCGAGAGAGGGGCGCCTGCTACCTTTTTTGTATTTTTGGAAGGAACTTGGGGTTGGTCACCCACAGTTACCTGGGGGCAACCAGACGTGGACTCCCTGCTCACTGCCCTCAGAAGGGCACAGCTTTACCTCACTGATGAGGCCCAACAAGGCTGAAACACGTGTATGGGGTTGCTGTTGGTACTCTTGTTCAGAGAGGAATTGTCATAGCATTTCGGTGCTGGACTGCCCATGTGGGCAGGACAAAGACTGATATGCAAATGGATATTTCCCATCTGTGAAAGGTACAGTGAGCAAAAAGCAGATGGCTGCGAACTCTCAAAGTGGTTAATAAGCACTGAACAGGTTATCATGCCTGTTCTTTCGAGAGAGGGGCGCCTGCTACCTTTTTTGTATTTTTGGAAGGAACTTGGGGTTGGTCACCCTGAGTTACCTGGGGGCAACCAGACGTGGACACCCTGCTCACTGTGCTTAGAAGGGCACAACTTCACCTCACTGATGAGGCCCAACAAGGCTGAAACACGTGTATGGGGTTGCTGTTGGTACTCTTGTTCAGAGAGTAATTGCCATAGCATTTCGTGCTGGACTGCCCATGTGGGCAGGACAAAGACTGATATGCAAATGGTTATTCCCCATCTGTGAAAGGTACAGTAAGCAAAATGCAGATGGCTGCGAACTCTCAAAGTGGTTAATAACCACAGAACAGGTTATCATGCCTGTTCTTCCGAGAGAGGGGCGCCTGCTACCTTTTTTGCATTTTTGGAAGGAACTTGGGGTTGGTCACCCTGAGTTACCTGGGGGCAACCAGACGTCGACTCCCTGCTCACTGTGCTCAGAAGGGCACAGCTTCAACTCACTGATGAGGCCCAACAAGGCTGAAACACGTGTATGGGGTTGCTGTTGGTACTCTTGTTCAGAGAGGAATTGCCATAGCATTTCGGTGCTGGACTGCCCATGTGGGCAGGACAAAGACTGATATGCAAATGGATATTTCCCATCTGTGAAAGGTACAGTGAGCAAAAAGCAGATGGCTGCGAACTCTCAAAGTGGTTAATAACCACTGAACAGGTTATCATGCCTGTTCTTTCGAGAGAGGGGCGCCTGCTACCTTTTTTGCATTTTTGGAAGGAACTTGGGGTTGGTCACCCTGAGTTACCTAGGGGCAACCAGACGTGGACTCCCTGCTCACTGTGCTCAGAAGGGCACAGCTTCACCTCACTGATGAGGCCCAACAAGGCTGAAACACGTGTATGGGGTTGCTGTTGGTACTCTTGTTCAGAGAGGAATTGCCATAGCATTTCGGTGCTGGACTGCCTATGTGGGCAGAACAAAGACTGATATGCAAATGGATATTTCCCATCTGTGAAAGGTACAGTGAGCAAAAAGCAGATGGCTGCGAACTCTCAAAGTGGTTAATAACCACTGAACAGGTTATCATGCCTGTTCTTTCGAGAGAGGGGCGCCTGCTACCTTTTTTGTATCTATGTCTAAACGTGTGCGACTCGCCTGGCTGACTACATTAGGCATCCATCATTGCCATCAGCAGGATGTTTATTTGACATGCTGGTGTGTGCACCTGGACATAAAAAGGCTGTCTGCCTTGCACTGCAGCTCATTCATTTTAATGGCCAGCCTGCGATCAGTTGTCTGTCTTTGCCGTTTCTGTGAAACCTACCTTTTTTCCTTCCTGCAACCTTGGCATTACATTCTAATGAGCGGCTGTGTGGCTTTTACAGGCTGCTAAGATTTATTTGCTCCATGGCCCATTTGAGGCCTAGCTTGATTTGTAAACCTGTATTACTGTCCATTTACATTGTTTTGAAGATGGCAATGGCTGTATCACGTGTACTCTTCAGGCTGGAATTTCACTGGTGCATTCTACTGGGATCTAATGCATTTTCTGCCGTACGTTGATTTCCCTGTAAATATATGCTGCATCTATCCCTACGTACATTTTAATCTGATCCTAGTAGTCTGGTAAGGCCCTCTCTTTTGTATGCTGGAACATTGCTCCTCCCTATCCTGGTGTCAACACTTTGCTCAATTTAATCTAGAGCATGTGTTCTCTTTGCTTTTATATTTCTGGAATGGAAAAAGGCTGTCTCCGTTTGTATCATTTTTCACCTGCTTGGTACTGGTGAGTACTGGGAGCCGAAGTTGGTACTTGAGTGTTTATCTGTACCCTTACTCTTACCCTTCTGGTCATGTCATCGACCACGCCATTATTTTTTCCAAATGCACTATTGCCATCTTTGGGACCCCCCCTCATGCTTCCTCCTTGTGTTCCATATTCGGTTGGCACGCATATCATAAACCGGCACTCGCTATCCTCGCCATACTTCATCCAGAACTCAGTGTAGTTGTGGGTATCTTCTGGGCATGTAAACAGTGCCCCGGGTGGTCCAATTGGATGATCCAATGGGTACATGTGGCCGCAGTCCTCGCCATCAGTTTGAGTGTGCTGATGTACATTGTCAACCAGATTAACCGTTATTGTAATTTTGAGTGCCTTTTTGCCAGCCTTTGACATTGGCTTATTGATATTTTCAGGACACAAAAAGCGGTCGCCAATACCAAAATGCCCAGCAGTATTTTTAAAGCATTTGTCAACCAGGTAGGCATCCAGGAGAATAGATAACTGAACCAGCTATGATCCTCAATATCATTCAATTCGTCTTCCCTTTTATTGTGCAGCTCTTGCGAGGAGTATGTGGCCTCTCTCAAGGTCCCACTTTCTTCAACGTGTGTGGGTGCATAAGTACAGCAACATGGACCTATGCTTGCACACGCCCCTGCCTCCATAGCTGTGAGGAGGTCCACAACATATCTGCTCTGTAGGGTAATCAGCCTGACTTCTCTTCATTCCCCCTTGATGTCATTGAGGCCTTTTACTGTGGCATTACTAGTTTGTAACAGCTCACAACTGGTGCATTAGCTGCCACTTGCAGGCCAGGCATAAGAATAGATGTAAAGAACATCGTTGTTTTACCAAACAATGCTCATCTGGTATCTCATTGTATGCAGCATTGGCCTTTCAGAGAAATAGTTTGTTCTTTACGTTCGCTTTAGGCTTAGGGATCTTTTCATCCTGTTGTGTGCCATCGAAGGAAAAGTCCCAATCTGAACCTCACTTTGTGGTATTACCAATGCTGGTTTGTTTGTTTTCTATAGCGCACCGAACCCGAAGGAACCTGGGCGCTTTGTAGTAAGGTTACAGGTGTTACAGATAGTAGTATTCACAGATTAGTGATATACACAGATTGGTGCATTTAATATCACTATTGAATATATGCCAGCCCAGTCAGCTGGGAGCTGCATATAGGCTCTTGGACCACAGGCTGTTATGCTCACCTGGTATCCACGGGGACACCACACAGCCCTGGTTGGATAATTTGCACTCTCAAGCCTTCTCCCGGTCCCTTGGTAAGGCCTCTGGTTAAAGATGGGTCTGCAATATAGGAGAGCTGGATTCAATACCAGATTGTCTTTATGTTTTCCCACCTCCCTTGGCCTCACCTCCTTCCCCACCCTTGGGCCTTCTCCTCACCTTAATATTGTAAAAGGTGGATTCTCCGTCGTGCTCCTCGTGGCAAGGGCGCGTAGATGTGGGGGGGTGAGCAGCGACCAAGTTACTTCACTGGTGCAAGCCCCCTGTGGGAATCTAGGCCTGCTGCGACTCTGTAGGTTTGCTGCTTTACAGTCTTTATATGCAGTTCTTATGTTACTCTTAGTTCGAATAATAATGTCTTGCTTCTTTCCTTTTAGGTATGGAAAGGTATTTTGGTGGTGTCATGCAGTTTGAAGATGAGCATGGGCCGGTAGGCGAAAGCGCGGAGTGCACGATGCTGTCCGGTGAGTAATGCGCAATGCGTGGCGCTGTTTCGCCTTTTATATTGCTAACCTGTGTCTTTTCTCTCCTTGCAGGTCGCAATGTTCCTCGCCGAGCGCCGTGATGTTCCAGCGATGATACTGACCAGGAGATGACTACCCAGGTAAGAATTGTGTGGCTTTCTTCGTTCGGGAGGAAACGTGAGTAAACGCTTACTAATGCTGTCTTTCTTTCTCCTCTTTCCAGGTTATGGTATTCCAGGATGCATGCAGTGCCGGATAATGGAGTTCGTACCTTCAGGTGAGTTGAACTGAAGTCGGCGATGGATTGAAGACAGGATACTATTCCAGGTAAGCTTTGTAGTGTTCTTTCTCTCTCTGCAGGTCCTTGGTTTCAGGTAAGCTGGCATCAAAGAACTGGACACGGTGAGCGTTACGCTGCCCACAGCAGAATAACGCGAAGCATGTTCTGCTGTTTGGGTGCGGTTTAAATAGTCTCAGGTAAAGTAGTCCAGGTAAAATAGTCCCAGGCCTGCCAAGTAGTCCAGGTAAAGTAGTCCCAGGCCTGCCACACCCAAAAGACTAGACCGCATAGCTCAGTTCCTTGTAACTGAGCTATGTGTGTGCCTCCATGTTGGCTGAACCCCCCCCCCAAGTTAAATAGTCCCAAGTAAATAGTCCCATTCTAATGTTGGTCTTCATGATGGCTATGAGCCATGCGCCAAAGGCACAAGGACTGACTCCAAGAGAACTTGGATGCGGTTTTAAGGCCTTTGACCTGGCCCTAACTGGAAGGCTGACTTGCCATTGAGGGCCAGGGGTAAGGGTCATGACAGCACTCCCCTCCCAAGGCCCCTCTCACAGTGGCACTTCTGCCTGGTCCTGGTTTGGCTGGGTAATTCTGATGGAACCTTTTAATTAAGCAAGGTGCGTGGATGTATTCACTAGGTTCCCATGATCTGTCTTGAGGGCCGTATCCCTTCCAATCAACTAAGTAGTATACTTTAGATCTTGTGTATTTTGAGTCTAGGATATCCTTTACTTCAAACTCTGGTTCTCCGTCAACTAATACTGGTTTTGGTGGTGTTGTAACCCGAGTACCAGGTTGTACCACTTTCAGGAGTGATACGTGAAACACAGGATGAATCTGCATAGTGGGTGGTAGGGCTAATTTAACTGCAACTGGATTTATTATGGATTCAATAGAATAAGGTCCCAGATATCGGGGACGAAAGGTCAGAGTACCTTTTATGGGCACATATTTTGATACTAACCAGACCTTGTCTCCAATTTGATATTCGGGGGCTTTACTACGATGTTGGTCAGCGAATTTCTTTTGTCTGTTCTTGGCTTGGATTAAATGTTCTGCTGCTCCTTTGAAGGCCTGGGAAATAGTCGTATGTAGGGTTTTAACCGGTGGCATTTCCAAAGGGGTCGGAAGATCCAATTCTGAAGTACGTGAATGTCTACCATATATAGTGTAGAAAGGTATTTGGAGGTAGAGGAGCGAAGAGCTCGAGTGGGGAGGTATTTGCGGAGGGATAGCTGAAGGTATTTTGGACCCAGGCCCCAGAAAGCCTTGTGGACAATGCAGAGGGTTTTGAATTTAATCCTTGCATCCACTGGGAGCCAGTGAAGAGATTTCAGAGCTGGAGAGATACGATCCCAGGGCTTGAGGCCAAGGACAAGTCTCGCAGTCCTGTTCTGGATTAGTTGCAGAGGGCGGAGAGTAGAGGCAGGTAGATTTAGAAAGAGGCTGTTACAATAGTCCAAGCTAGAGAGAACCAGAGCTTGAGATACCATGAGCTTCTGGGGGAAGGAGAGGAAATGCAGAGTACCTCTGAGGAGGTGCAGTCGGAAATTTGACTTTTTAGAGACCTCAGAGATGTGGGCGGAGAAAGAAAGGGTGGAGTCAAAGATGACCCCGAGGTTCTTAGCCTCGCAGGTGGGGGTAGGAGGAGGGCCAAGGTAGGCCGGCCAGAGAGTGAGGGGAAAGGATGGTGAAGGTGTGCCGATGAGGAGGATCTCCGTCTTGCTGGCATTCAGACAAAGATCATTGGCGGCACACCAATCTTGAATGGCAGTTAGGCAATCAGAGATGAGAGAGGGAGAGGAGGTGGCAGAGGGCAGCCTGAAAATGAGTTCAGTGTCGTCAGCGTAGCACTGGAAATTTGAGCGGAAAATGGCAATGCAGTGGGTGAGAGTTGCCAGGTATTGGTTGAAAAGCCAGGGCGAGAGGTTAGACCCTTGGGGAACACCACAGGTAGAGAGGAAGCTAGATGAAAGGAAGGACCCAAGTTGGATCTGGGAGGGTCGGTCTGAGAGGAAAGAGGTCAGCCAGGCCAGTGCCCGATCAGTGATACCCAAGTTTTCACGGAGACGGTTGATTAGGACGGTATGGTTGACTGTGTCGAAAGGCAGAAGAGAGATCGAGGAGGATGAGGACAGAGGGAATGTTAGAGTCAAGGTTGGTGAGCAGATCTTCACGGATGTTTAGGAGAGCAGTTTCCGTGCTTCTGGCAGCTCTGAAGCCAGACTGGTGTTCATGGAGACAGCCAACAGAATTGGAATGAAGGTTAAGCTAAGAGATGGCCAACTTTTCCAGGAGTTTGCCAAGAAAGGGAGTAATGGAAATTGGGCGATAGTTAGCTGGACAAGAAGGATCAGCTGTGGGTTTCTTGAGAAGAGGATGCACAAAGGAGTGCTTCAGAGGGGAGGGGAAGGATCCAGAGGCAAAGGAGTGGCTTGTGGATAGTGGAATGTGAATTTGGGCCATTGAACAGCATTTCCTCCAGAAGTTGGATACGAAATGACTACCTCGATCTGAGATCAAGACCGATGGAAAGCCATGTAGCCGTACAATTTCCTTCAGGAATACTTTTGCTAAACTGGATGCATTTGGAAGACCCTTAAAAGGAATAAAGTGTGCCATTTTAGAGAACAAGTCTACAATTACTAAGATGGTGTTGAATCCTTGACTGGGAGGTAGATCTGTAATGAAATCAAGGGACAGTGTGTGCCATGGTGCGGGAGGAATTTCCAATGGTTGGAGAAGACCAGCTGGTTTCTGCTTTTGGGACTTGTTTTGTGCACAGACACCACAAGATTGGATAAATTGGATGATATCTTTACGTCATGTGGGCCACCAATAGTTTTGTTTTACTTTAGCTAGAGTTTTGGCAATTCCAGGATGACCTTCAATCAGGAAGTCATGATAACCCGAAATAACCTGCTCTTGTAAATCTTTATTTGGCAGGTACAGACGGTTCCTAAAATACGGTAACTGGTCTTTAATGGTGTAATGTTCTCCTTGAGTACACCACTCTTGTGAGAGAGTGGGATCCATTAAGAGTTGGATCTTGTTTTGGAGTTCACCCTGTGTCAATGTTGTCATAAGACCCAAGGAGTTTGTCTTCTGGAATGATGGCTACTGGATCTGGAGTTATGTATACCTTTTCATCAACACCCAAGCGGGACAAGGCGTCTGCCTTTCCGTTTCGGACTCCTGGCCGGTAGGTGATCACATAGTCATATTCAGCGAAGAAAAGAGCCCAGCGCAGTTGACGGGATGATTGAGCCTTTGCTGTTTTTAAGTATTGCAGGTTTCGATGATCAGTTATGACCGTGACAGTATGTCTAGCACCAAGAAGATAGTGTCGCCATGCTTTGAAAGCTGATTTTATAGCCAAGAGTTCTTTGTCTGTGATAGCATAGTTGAGTTCGGGAGGTGAGAATATTCGTGACCAGAAGGCCACAGGGTGTAACTGGCCAGTTCCTGGGTCCCTTTGTGAGAGAACATCTACCATAGCCATGCTAGAGGCATCTGTTTCAACTATATAAGGGAGGTCTGGGCGAGGATGCCGTAGAACTGGAGCAGAAGTGAATTTTTTCTTAAGTTCTTAAAAGGCCTTCTCTGCTTCTTCAGTCCAATGGAACTTTTTATTGTTTTTTCGCAATAGTGATGTAATTGGATGCACTATTTGGGAAAAAGTTGGGATGAATCGGCAGTAAAAGTTTGCAACGCCCAACATACTCTGGATTCCTTTAAATGAAGTTGGTGACCGCCAGTTAAGAATGGCATCTACCTTTTGCCTATCCATTCTGATACCCTTTGGTGTGAGGATAAAACCAAGGAACTCCACTTCGGTGACATTAAAAGAGCATTTTTCGAGTTTAGCATGCAGTTTATGTTGCCGGAGTTTAGTAAGGACGGGGTGGACATGCCTGACATGATCTTCTTTTGTAGCAGAATACACTAAGATGTCATCAATGTAAACCAGTGCGCAAACGTCAATTAACTCCCGTAAAACATCATTCATAAAGTACTGGAATGCAGCGGGAGCGCTGCAAAGTCCAAAAGGCATTACCTGGTATTCATACAAGCTGTATTTGGTACGAAAGGCGGTTTCCATTAATCTCCTTTCTTCACTCGAACAAGATGGTACGCCCCCCTAAGGTCCAGTTTGGTATAGATTTGGGCGTCTTTGACTTAATCCAATAATTTGGGAATAAGGGGCAGTGGATAACGTTTTTTACTGTGATCTGGTTTAATGCACGATTGTCGATGCAAGTCCTCAAATCTCCTTGCTTCTTTGGTACGAAGAATAAGGGACTGGCTGCAGGTGATTTAGACGGGCGGATAAATCCATTTACCAGGTACTGATCAGGTAAGATTTCAAATGGAGGTTTTCTGGTTCAGTAAGTGCATAGATTCGGCCACAAGGAATTTTCGCACCAGGTATGAGCTCGATCTGACAATCGTAGGGCCTGTGCGGTGGTAGAGTATTGGCTTGTTCTTTCTGGAACACGTCTTGAAAATCTTGGTATTCATTTGGTAGAGTACTAGTCACACCTAGTACAATCGCTGCCGTACTGGGAGTAGCAGATATACATAAATCTGTTTTCCCCTTTTCTTGGTAATAACAGGTGTGAGCACAATCATCGGAAAAGGCCAACTTCTTGGCACGCCAATCTATTAGAGGGTTGTGAGCTACCAACCATGGCATCCCTAAGATTAGTCGAAACTGAGGAGCTTTGATGAGATCGAATGCAATAGATTCTCGGTGTCCATCCTGGCACAGTAGGGTTAGTGCTGCTGTACATTGGGTTACTGGTCCGGAAGCTATTTCTGTCCTATCAACAGTAGTAACTTTTTCAGTAGTCAACTTAGAGCATAAGGGAAGCCCCATCTCTGCTGCCAGATCTTGGTCTACATAATTCCCAACTGCTTCGCTGTCTATGTATGCTTCGACAGCATGCATTCGAGACGGTTGTTGGTGATTGATCAAAATTACTGGTAATGCAAAGTGTGAGGTCTGTGGCTCATCCTTCTCACTCGACAAGCGGACCTTTACACTTGCCGGGCTTGGTAGTTTTCTGACTCCTTGTTATTATCTTCCTTCTTTGTGGCTCCAACAGTTCTCCTTGGTGGTTTCACTGGAAGTGGCCTGCTTTTCCACAATATAAGCATAATTGCTGTTGCCTTCTCTTGTCTCTTTCAGGTTTAGTTAAAGGGGGCCGTACACCTCTGATGTGCATGGGTTCTACCGTGTTTTCCAATGTGCGTGGAACATTATCCTTTGACCGGACATACACAGCTCAAGTGTCTAACCTTATCCGGTCCGCTTTTCGGTCTTGTAATCTGTGATCTAATTGCACCACAAGGTTGATGAATTCTGCACAGTCTTTAGTTGGGTTAACCACTTGAGCAAGGACATCCTTTAGTTCCCCTCATAGACCCCGATGAAATAGTGGGGTCCTTTTTTCCTCAGGCAACCCAGCTTCAACGACTAGTCTGTTAAATGTTGCTATATATGTAAGCAAGTCTTGACTTCCCTGACGGAGTGACAAAAGTTTGTTGTCTAATTGGGTATGACGAGCCAAGAGTTTTTCCAATTCCATCTGGAAACGACCAAAGTCATATAACAACGGGTTATCCTGATTTACCAATGGTACCGACCAATCCGCAGCACTGCCACTCAGATATGACAAGACAAAAGCAACCTGCGCTTGGTCGTTAGGAAAAGCCCCAGGTCTTCAAAGGAAATGAAGACGACACTGATTCATGAACGTTGCGTACTTCTTGCGGTCCCCTGTAAATCGTTCAGGTGGAGCTAAAGGAACTGCCCCAGGAAGGGTTATTTGTACTGGATTGGTAGAAGAAGTTGGTACAGGTGCTGGCGGAATGTTAGCAGGCAATGGGGTCTGTCCTGCCTGTGATTGGAGCAATTGTCTACTTATTTCAGCGGTACGATCCTTAGTAACAATCAAATCCCTCCTAAGAGCGTTGATTTCTTGCCTGGCTGAATGTACTTCAGCGCGTAATTGTCCCAACAACTGAGCTATCTGCTCAATCTCTGAAGTATCCATGAAGCCTAGGTGGATAATATTATTGAGGCTTTGCGTTCTATTACGCTCACCTGGTATCCACGGGGACGCCACCCAGCCCTGGTTGGATGATTTGCACTCTCAAACCTTCTCCAGGTCCCTTGGTATAGCCCCTGGTTAAAGATGGGTCTGCAATATAGGAGAGCTGGATTCAATACCAGATTGTCTGTATGTTTTCCCACCTCCCTTGGCCTCAACTCCTTCCTCCCCCTTGGGCCTTCTCCTCACCTTAATATTGTAAAAGGTGGATTCTCCATCCTGCTCTTCGTGGCAAGGGCGCGTAGATGTGGGGGGCGAGCAGCAACCAAGTTACTTCACTGGTGCAAGCCCCCTGTGGGAATCCAGGCCTGCTGCGACTCCGTGGGTTTGCTGCTTTACAGTCTTTATATGCAGTTCTCATGTTCCTCTTAGTTCGAATAATAATGTCTTGCTTCTTTCCTTTTAGGTATGGAAAGGTATTTTGGTGTTGCATTGCAGTTTGACGATGAGCATGGGCCGGTAGGCAGAAGCGCGGTGTGCGCGATGCTGTCTGGTGAGTAATGCGTGATGCACGGCGCTGTTTCGCCTTTTATATTGCTAACCTGTGTCTTTTCTCTCCTTGCAGGTCGCGATGTTCCTCGCTGAGCGCTGTGATGTTCCAGCAATGATACTGACCAGGAGATGACTACCCAGGTAAGAATTGTGTGGATTTCTTCATTCGGGAGGAAACGTGAGTAAACGCTTACTAATGCCGTCTTTCTTTCTCCTCTTTCCAGGTTATGGTATTCCAGGATGCATGCGGTGCCGGATGATGGAATTCGTACCTTCAGGTGAGAGGAACTGAAGTCGGCGAAGGATTGAAGACAGGATACTATTCCAGGTAAGCTTTGTAGTCTTCTTTCTCTCTCTGCAGGTCCTTGGTTTCAGGTAAACTGGCATCAAAGAATTGGACACGGTGAGCGTTACGCTTCCCACAGCAGAATAACACGAAGCATGTTCTGCTGTTTGGGTGTGGTTTAAATAGTCTCAGGTAAAGTAGTCCAGGTAAAATAGTACCAGTCCTGTCACACCCAAAGTAGTCCAGGTAAAGTACTCCCAGGCCTGCCACACCCAAAAGACTAGACCGCATAGCTCAGTTTCTTGTAACTGAGCTGTGTGTGCCCCATTGTTGGCTGAACCCCCCAAGTTAAACAGTCCCAAGTAAATAGTCCCATTCTAATGTTGGTCTTCATGATGGCTATGAGCCTGGCGCCAAAGGCGCCAGGACTGACTCCAAAAGAGTCTTGGGTGAGGTTTTAAGGCCTTTGATCTGCCCCTAACTGGAAGGCTGACTTGCCAGTGAGGGCCAGGGGTAAAGGTCATGACACAGGCCCAATAGAGGTACATGAGTATGGTGGTGCCAAATTTAATACCTGGTATATCCATGTGTTTGCATCCCTCATTTTGCCAACTTTCACT
Source organism: Ambystoma mexicanum (assembly GCF_040938575.1). Classification (NCBI taxonomy): domain Eukaryota; kingdom Metazoa; phylum Chordata; class Amphibia; order Caudata; family Ambystomatidae; genus Ambystoma; species Ambystoma mexicanum. The sequence goes on from NC_090941.1 coordinate 572,662,969, forward strand.
GTGCCATTATTTCTAAAAGATAACTTCGCTGCTTGGACTTTATCTGCATTTTTTATCACATTTATGGATGCAGATACCACTGCCTCTGCGCTGCATCCCATTACTCTGTCAATTCTCCCAAGGAGAATCATTTTCCAGTTATTTGCAATTGTGGCCTGTTAAAACAATAACGTATCGACCTTCCCTGGGCATCCCTACATTTTAACATTTCATGAGCCACACTATATGGATCTTTCCTCTGTTTGGACCTGTCAGGGTATATTGTATCACCTTGCTAGGGGTTGCTTTATCTATCAGACATGCTTCAACATTATCCATCATGTGTTTCTCCTTTAAATAGATATCTACATATGGGAAGCCTTCTGATGTCAAGTATTTTATAACTGCTGATTGTCCTTCAAATTGTCCTCTTGTCAGTCACAGCGCAAGATGTACCAAGCAATGTGCTCTGGATTCAGGTACTTCTTGAGGTATGAATACTCTCAAGGCAGTCATGTCATATGGGATAAGTTAGCAAACAAAACAGCTCTCACTTGATTTCTCTCTCCCCACCTTTTTCATGGTCCTATACCGGGAATTTCTATCAATATTTATAGGGTTATCGAAGTATCTTTTCATGTAATATTCATCGTCTGAAGTACTTCTTCTAGCCCTTACTTTCTCCTCAATTAGGCAAAATACTGTTTCCTGCTATAACTGGAAATTAGATTGTCCTTCTACTTCTTCACTAACGTTATACAGTATACAGTACCAACATAGAACAACGGTGTGGTGGGATGAAGTAGGAAATAGAGATAGTAAGACGAGAAAAAGAAAACAATAATCATGACAGCCATTCTATCCACTGTTTGAAGGTGCCGTCTCCTCCTATGTATATATCGAGGCATCAATAAAAAGTCTCTCTCTCTCTCTCTCTCTCTCTCTCTCTCTCTCTCTCTCTCTCTCTCTCTCTCTCTCTCTATATATATATATATACTCTGATGTTAATCAGGCCAGGCGAACAGCACTCTCCTTGTTCAAAGGACGAAAACAATCCATCCGAATACCGTGTCTTCGTTAACAAAGTCAATCTTTATTTTAATCCATAAAAAACGACACAGCTAAACAGCTATTTAACAAGTAAAAGCCATAAAAAGTAAGGCTCTCCCAAAATGTGAAAAAATGTTGATGCGAATCGCGGCACAACTCGCCGCTTGTTCACAACCACAATCCCAGTTGCACAAGTGCATAGTTTTTAAAAAGACATTCAGCCAGCAGACAAAACTGCCAATGATTGGCCATGGTGAGAGGAACACAAAAAACTGACAATTTTCTTCAGGTATTGCATTGCTAACTGACTGGTAAAAACCATCCCACCATCATAGAATGGTTTTGCCGTCGTCTCCATGCACCATGTTTTGGTAAATTTAATCCAGAAATTTCGACAGTGACATGTCTGTTTGTGCATACTGTAGACTGAAATACAAAGTATTAAGTATTGCATCCCGCATCTTGTGATTCATAGGGAAGATTAATTTAGTTTATTTATATCTTTCCCATCTTTGTGTAGAGACATGGTTTGAAACTATTTATCCGGACCCACAAGATGCAGAGACGCTGTACAACATGCAATAGCTTCAGCCAAATGATTATAGCCCATTTGGGGTGCACATTACAGAATCATGTGCCATCAATTGTTCTATACAGTGCAGAAGACGGCTCGAGAGTCATTAACAATGCTATCTGAATTGGTTCTCGTGTTTTGACTACAAATGAACTGAAGTAAAATATTGACATCTATGCTTTACAGTGCATTAAAGCTGGAACTACATTCATTAGCTAGCATACAAAGCATTCATTGTTCCCACACTGTGAAGTCCATATACGGTTCCTTAGAGGTGTCCAATGCTAGATGCATAATTTTCCTGAAGTGCATGGTGCCAGAATAGTTGTTATAACTTAATCAACACTCATTATAAATATTACAAAATGTAAAATTTATAAAACAACATTAAAATCCTAAAGTGCAAAGTGTTAATAACAGCATGGTTCTTCTAACGTGCAAAGTGCAAATCTAGCAGTCACTGCAGAAACACTAATAATACAACATGTTTTAGTAATCCAACATGTCGAATAACTGTGTCTCAAATTAGTCGTGTGCAAGAGCTCCCCTATAGATGTTAAAGGTTAATAACTCTGTTATATTGACGTGCCTAGTGCCAATTGTCGTCTATTTCAAATAGAGAAGAAAAATCCTTTCCAAAGACCAATATCTGCTCTATTTTGAATTATCAATTTGTCATAGTACCAATAGCCATCTTACCAGTATACTTGGCCAAAAAGCTTTCCACACTTGTCAACCGCAAACTAAAGTGCAATATCCAAGACAACTACCACCACGTTAAAATGTAAATATAAAAAAGAGAATAAAAACACAGTATATCAAATAATCCTTGTACAAAACACTGCTGCTGGCAATCAATTGTTCTGATGGAAATATGGTCTTAGTATTTCTTAACTTTGTACTCCATAACCACAGTTGTTGAACATGAATTGAGATCAAGTACTGTTTATAAAATGAGCTAAAAATCCTCCTATATGGTCCCATACAAAATAATTGTGTTGCTTATCGGCCCAAAAATGTGTAGAGTTCCTCATCGATGTTATGACCGTTGGGAGATTTGCTCTCAAAGTCCAGAATACACCTGGTTTCTTGTTGTCGCAATAATTTTTCTTTATCACCTCCTCTTGGTCCAGTGTCTACTTTCTGAATGCCAAAGAAACCAAAGCTGCCCATGTTCTTGAGCAAAATGTTTGGCCATTGGGTAATTCACGTCGCTGTTAATGATTGCACAAGCATGCTGTTGGATGCGTATTTTCAGTTTGCACTTAGTGCTGCCTATGTACCCTTTTTGACACGAACAGGTAAGTACATAAACTACATATTCTATTTCACATGTGATGGTCTCTGATATTTCGACCATTTGCCCTGTGACTGGATGTTTAAAAAAATTGCAATTATTTGCATATTTACACATGTTGCAACGTGTGCATTTGTGAAAACCTTTCTTGGTATTTCTCAGCCAGTTATTTTTGCTGCTTTCTTCACCTTTCGGCATATAGCTTTGGACAAGGGTGTCCTTAATAGACCGATTTCTTCTGTATGTTATTTCGGGCCTATTCTTCAAACTGGTGCATAGGTCCCTATCGACCATGAGGATTTGCCAATGCTTATGTATGATTCGTTTAATGGATGACACTTGAGTATTGAAGGTAAGAATGAGGCGTGTACTCTCGGTTTCTGTGCCTACATTTGCTTTTTTGCTTGATCCTGATAGGAGGCTCTGTCTCTCTTTAGATCTTGCTGTGAGATAGGCCCTCTCTATCACCTTCTTCGGGTACATTTGACGTTTGAAACCTTGAGCTGTAATTTTGTTTTCCGAGTCAAAAACTTCTAATGTGCTGTTTTTTCATCTGAATCGTATGAATTCCCCATATGGGACACTCCAAAGTAGGTTTTTCGGGTGTACACTTTTTGCATGTAGTGGGGTGTTACATCCAGTGCTCTTTCTGTTTAGCTCGCAGGTTACTTTGTTATTTACAATTCTCACATTTACATCTAAAAAAGTTATTAACGTGCGGCTATGCGTTTCCGTAAATCTCAGATTGTTAGAGTTCTGATTCAGAAGTTTCACAAAGTCCAACCATTTCCTTTCTGTGCCTTTCCAAATTATAAACAGATTGTCTATAAATCTTAACCACAGTACCACATTGTCTGTGTATTCACGATTGCAATCTGCCCATACCTCAAGTTCCTCCCATGCTCCCATAGTCAAGTTCGCATATGAGGGCGCAAAAGTTGTGCCCATAGCAGTCCCCTGCATTTGCTAGAAGTATTCATTATTGAACAGAAAAACATTGTTAGTGAGGAAAAGATCTATCATTGTGAGGAGCATCTCGGTATGTTCCAAGCAATTCAAAGATTTGGTATTTAGAAAGTGTCGGCACGCCTTTTTACCGTATTTGTGGCCAATGGATGTGTATAGTGATATCTGTGGTGTCTTTGAGGTATGACGGTAGTACAGATACAAAGGGAAAAAGGGCCTCATCGATGTATTTGGACATGTTTTCAAGAGCCGAGCCAATCAAAGTGATGTGAGAAGCCTGAGTGTATTCTCACTCCCAAGACTCCTGGATCCTTTTCTCAGGTGGCCAGGGAAAAAGGCCATCATTCTTGGAACACAACCCTGGGGGTGGAGATGAGAGTGAGGCTCACCTGGGTGGAAGGTCCTTGGCAACTGGAAGCAGAGTACCCTTAGGAGAGACATGTTATCCCCCTTATCTTGTTGAGACTCAACCAAGCACTCCCCCGACCTTTGTAGTTTATTGTAAGGCTGTTTCCCTCATTTCTCCATGTGTGACATCTAACAGTACTGGGACGAAAAGAAACAACCAAGAGTAATGAAGTCTACATCTCTTCAACCCTTTGGTACTGAGACAAGAAGAAGAAACAACTAAAAGCACTGAAGATTAAACAACCCTTTGGTACTGGGACGAGGAAGATGCCTGCAGGGAGCTGTAAGGGTCAGGCATGTCCCTTTAATTATGATCAGGCAAGGAGGGCGCTGTTGCGCACGTTACAAATGGCCGCTTGATTGCTGAGCTCCCGCTCCACTGACAAATCCTGTTGGTAGAAATCCGTCTTGGACCTGCCCAGCGTACCCCGGACGCAGGCATCGCTGGCCCGATTACCCGTGAATATCCCCTGCAACTCCTGTGTGCCGGAGCCCGGAGGGGACGGAGCTGTCCCGACCCGAACATTGGCCGGCCCCTGCGGCAGTCGAGACCCGGAATCGGGTACCAGGGCAGCTCACTCGAGCGCCGCGGCTTTGGCGTGCGGAGAGGCCGCGGGTGGGAGGAGCCTGAGGCCCTATCCGGCGCCCGCTCTCCATGCTGAGATCGCGCTGCTGGGCTCACTGCCTGGAAGACCGGACCTCGCGACCGGGTGGGCGCTCAGCCTGAGGCGGCCCCGCGCTCAGAGCTCCGGTGAGTCCATCGCCGGGCTGATCACTTGGCGGGTGTCCAGCCCGTAACGCGGCTTGTACGCGGCGCCGAGAGGGAATTGTAAACTCCATATCACCGTGAGAGGGGGGACCGGAGCTGTCCCAGCAGAGGGAGAGTGGAAAAACGGACATTGGTGGCAGCGAGGGGGCCCCCAGGAACGGGGACACACATCTGAATAAGGTGAGGTGGACCCACCCGGCGCTCTTACACTTTTGAAGTTCGCCACGGCCATCTCCCGGTGAAATAACTTGCGGGGGCCAGTAGTGCTGACATACATTCTTAGACCTCTGCATAAAATCACGAGTTGGCACTGCCGCTGCACAGTACGTGGGAGGACACAGTTCATTCGGACATATTGGGTGGCTCCCCCCAGGTGTCGGGGGTGGATCACCGCATCCCGTTCCTTTTCATACACACTGCACAAGGGTGAGCCAACAGACCACTCCATCGGTACAGCCAATATAGCGGATACCATGATGGGGGAACCAGCCAAGGCGGGAAGGGGCTCCAAAACCCTGGCAGGCAAAAAGAAGGGCCCGATGGATGCATACATGGGAAGTCAAAACCCTACCACGATTGTGGAGCTTCATTCTCCCACTGATGTGACCTCGAACCCTGAACCTGGTGATCAAGTTGATAAACTAACAGAGATAGTTCAGAGTGGCTTCCTTTCTATTAATACGAAACTGGATGACATCGTTTCCACCATGGGCTCCCTTAAGGCCAGAGTGGAAAAGGAGAGCTCACGTGTCACAGAGGCTGAAAACAGAATAAGCACCAATGAAGACACCATCACACACCATACCCGAGATATTGCCCAGAACAAAGGAGACTTGGCCAAATTGCAAAACAAGTGCGAGGATCTCGAATCGAGATCAAGGAGGAACAACATCCGAGTGGTGGGGGTTTCTGAATCCTTTGGGAAAAGCCAGATGGAGCGGCAATTGGAGGAGCTACTTAAAACCCTGTTTGGACGAGAGGCATTCTCTGATCACTTTCTGGTCGAAAGGGCACATCGCACTTTGGCCCCGGCTCCTAAACCGGGTGCCCCGCCACGCACTATCATTGCAAAACTCCTGAACTACAGAGACAGAGACACAATCCTGCGCAGGGCAAGAGAGACCGGAACACTTCAATTTGAGGAAAATCGCATTCATATATATCCTGACTTCTCTGCTGGGGTACAGGCAAACAGGAGATCCTACGAGCCGGTCAAGAAGCTCCTGCGAGAGCGTCAAATCCCATATGCTCTCATTTTTCCTGCCAAAATGCGGATCCAGCACGCAGGCAGGGCGCATTTTTTTGAATCTCCGGCTGAGGCTACGCACTACATCGAAACCTCTATACCTCTTCCTCCCAAGGGGGGCAGACCGGCGCAAAACAACAGGCCCAGACCGGCAGACTGAAGGGGGATTATGATCTCAGGAGACGAACGAAGATATAACATAAGGTGCTTGAGGGGCGTAATTTAAAAAAATTCTGTAATACTTATTGGTCCAGGCACTTCGAGTAAGTGGAGGCTGGGACCCAGTCGGCGGCCATGTGAAGCAACACGGCTACCCTCGGAATGTTCCACGAGTTTGGTTTGATCCATTGTCAAGTTGGGGGTGACAATGAGGGTGGGGGGGCAGAAAGGGGAGTTGGGATTGGACGTTATAGTTCTGGACTAGCCCTACTGTGGCACAAAGTTGGTAATTATGACCTGAAATGTAAAAATGTGGTCACATTTGGACCGGTACCGAGCAAAGCATATGAATACTATAGAACCGTCGTTCGTGACGATGTCAGATACTTCTTCATGATGTGCAGGCGAGGGGCTGAAGGTTAAACTGTTAACATGGAATGTTCGGGGGCTAAATAATCATATGAAAGCAAAAAAAATTGGTAACTACATCGCCAGACACAGCCCCCAGATACTGATGTTACAAGAAACTCATATGGTGGGGACCGATAATCTGCACATATTGCCTAGATGGGGATCCCTTAGGTACTACACAGACTATTCGTCTCAGTCCAGGGGGGTCATCACACTCATACATCCAGGGCTGGGGTTTAGGCCAGAAGGCCACAGGGTTGACCCACTGGAGAGGTATGTTTTGGTATGGGGGGAGATCGCCTCCCAGCGCCTTCTCCTAGTTAACACGTATGGGCCCAATGTCGACGACCCTGCCTTTTACTTAGAACTGTATCAGATAATTGTTTCGCTTGAAATTTCAGGGGTCATTTGGGGGGGGATTTTAATCTGGTCCTTGACCCGAGCCTGGACAGGGCCTCTAAGGCTGTTAGAGCTCCCAGTAAAGCCGCCCAGACTCTGGCACATATCCAGTCACAACTTCTGTTAGTGGATTCCTGGAGGGAGCTACATCCTGATGGTAGACGATACACATTTTACTCTTCAGTCCACGACTCTGAATCAAGAATTGATTACTGGTTGGTCTCTTCATCAATGACGACGGCACTGAGGGGATGTGAAATTCTTCCACGCACTATGACAGACCATTCCCCAGTGTTGTTAGATCTATTACTCCAGAATGTTCCCGCACCCGCCAGAAGGTGGAGAATGCCCGGCGGAATGCTTGCAGACCCCGGGGAAGTTGAGACATTGCATGTTGAAATTGTGGAATATTTGGTGAACAATGTGGGATCGGTTGATAAGATTTCAACAGTATGGGAGTCCTTTAAGGTTTGGTTAAGGGGAGTGTTGATATCCAGGTCTGCTGGTATGCTTAAAAGGGTGAGAACCGAGTTAACGGAGGTTGAGACCAAACTAGATAGGTTAGAAACAGAATTCACACGTACTCAAAACAAAGACATATTGGTAGACATACAGGCACACCTGCAAGAGTTTAACAAATTGGCCGGCAGAGAGGTGCAATATATTGCGGCACCCATACGAGCTCGCAGATATGGGGAAGGGAATAAGGCGGGTAGAACCCTTTCCAATTTACTCAAGCAGGGTAGACAACCCACCCTGATCATTAGTATTCACACAGCACAAGGCGATGTACGCCTCACTGACGCAGATATAAATGGGGAATTCGTGAACTTCTATAAACACCTCTACTCAAATCAAGATTCGAAGTCACTCCCGGAAATTAGGTCATATTTAGAAGCCCTCCCACTCCCTAAGCTCCCTGAGGAGGAACGCCTCGCCATGGACCTACCGATAACCCCAGATGAGGTCACAGAAGCAATCAAGGGGCTTGCGTCAGGCAGGGCCCCTGGGTTGGATGGAATTGGGGCCGAATTTTACAAAGAGTTCCGCGAGGAACTTGTCCCTGTATTAATGCAGGTGTGGGAGGAGGCTCTTGAAAATAAAATCCTGCCTCCAACCATGAGGGAAGCTGTAATAACGGTCCTCCCCAAGCCACGACGACCACCACAGGACGTATCGTCATACAGACCCCTGTCACTTATAAACACAGATGCAAAAATATTTGCTAAAGTCCTGGCGAACCGATTTCTCCCGGCTGTTCCCACCCTTGTCCACCCTGATCAGAATGGGTTTATTCCCACAAGGTCCACCGCCCTGAATCTGCGTAGGCTTTTTGGCATTATGGCACAGATAGATCCGGGAAGAAGCGCGGTGGCTATAGCCCTCGATGCAGAGAAGGCATTCGACTCTGTCTCGTGGGTTTACCTTCTTGCGGTCCTTGAGGCGTTCGGGGTGGGCCCCAATTTTGTAAACTATGTCAGGTTGCTATATACAAAACCTGGTGCACGAGTATTAACCAATAAAACCATCTCGGATATATTCCTTTTGGGCAGGGGTACCAGACAGGGATGCCCATTCTCGCCCCTACTGTTTGCTTTAACCATCGAACCAATGGCGGCCGCGGTCAGATTGAGACACATACATCGAGGGATCGTGATGAAGGGGTCCACCCAGCTGATTTCACTCTATGCAGATGACACATTATTATATATCAAAGAACCCAAGGTAAATATAACACCTATAATGGAAGAGATACAGGAATTCGCAGCATACTCCGGGTACACCATAAACAAGACCAAGTCTGAGATCTTTCCACTTACCCCGGCCACTGGGCGGCCCCCCACCACGGGAGGGCTTAAATGGTCAGAAGACCACATCAGATACTTAGGGGTCCTGGTATCTAGAGACAAACACATGCTGTACTCCGACAATCATGAGATTGTACTACGTAACATATGCACGAAACTCCAGATTTGGGGGCGCCTCCCGCTCTCGCTGGCTGGGAGAGTCGCGGTCCTTAAAATGGTGATCCTTCCCAAGCTGCTGTACCTCTTTGTCAACATCCCCATATGGCCGGGCAGAGTTTTTTTCACCAAACTCCGATCTATAGCTGTCACATTTCTCTGGGGCGGAAAAACGGCTAGAATAAGCTGGGAAAAAATGACGGAACCGTATTCCATGGGAGGCATAGCGGCCCCCGACTTTGAGCTTTATTACTATGTTTCCCAGGCACAGTTTGCAAAATACTGGTACGAGCCCCCAGAAAACACACCACACGCATGGATAGAGGAGCGTACTACACACCCCACAAATATACAATCTGTCCTTTTTGACACAAAGTATAGAGATACTTGTGATTACAACCCTGTGAGCTGCACTGCAAGGGCATTGGAGGCAATATTTAAAAGGTTAAAGATTGAGACACCCTATAACCCGGAGGTCCCTCTTTGGAACTTTCCGGGCTTGCCTCCCACTCATGACACTGGCATACAAGAATCGTGGGATCCAGATGGGGAAATGAAAGTAGGCGATATGTTTGTGGAAGGGAAGTTTGCGGATCTGAAGTTGTTCTTGAATGCACTGGGAGATGGACCACTTAAAACCTTCCAATACTACCGTATGAGGTCTGCATTTATTAAGCGATGGCCGATGTTCCCGGATGAACCGGTGGCTCATCCGTGTATACAGTTAATAACAGCTACTAAAGGCTTGGGGATCTCCAGGTTATACACCATGGTTCAGGCCCACACCCCTACACTGAACCACGTCAGGGAGAGGTGGGAGGCAGACCTACAGACACCAATTGAGGAGGAGAAATGGGCAAGGTATTGCATGCTTACTAAAAACATCTCACTTAACTCTGGTTTGAGATTGATTCAATTCAAGATCCTAAATAGGTTACATTATACACCCGCCAAGGTGGCTAGGTTTGTTCCGGGTGCCTCCGACTCCTGCCCTAAATGCGATACACCTCAGGCTGATGCCTTTCATATGTACTGGAAATGTCAGGTGGTGGCGGGGTTCTGGAGAGAAGTGGCGGAATTGCTGGAAGAAATAACACAAGTTCCCCCGGTTATGACTCCTCAGAAATACTTATTTGGCGATATTGGCAAATGTTCCGAAAAAATTCAAAGATTATTCAATATTATTTGTGCCATGGCCAAGAAATGCATACTCCAGAAATGGAAGAGCCCCGCCCCGCCCAGTATGAATCATTTTTTGAAAGAATTAACACATGTAAATGAGGCAGAGGAACAATTTGTTATGACCCAACCTACAGCATGCAGGCCCAAGGACATATGGGGCCCCTTCAGGGTCTATTTATGTAATATGATTGAGAATGATGACATGCCATTGTAACAGTATACATAGAACTATGGTTAAATGCACTCCTTGTCATATGTGCAAGTTTGCACGAGGTGTGGTGCCGCTGTACCTTTGTGACCATCAATAAAGAAAGTTTTTTTTAAAAAAAATTCTGAAACACCTGCCGCCAACATACAATAAGCCTAAATTTCCTCAGGCCTATTGTATAAAATTCCCAGACAGAAAGCTCCGAAGCATCTTCCCAAGAGCGCGACTGAATCTGCTCCACACCAGAGAGATCCTGGAGATAAGAAGCCAGGCCAGTGTCACTACATGCAGACTATGCCTAATCGAGGACTCGAAAGAAACAGTTAAACTGTCCCATTCTCAACCCAGAACGTTCAGCCTTTTTGGCCCCTTTATGGGAAAACTCCGTCCTGGTGGAAGAAGACACATGGTGGTGCCGTCTTATTTCTGGGGAAAAAGCACGTTGGGCAGTAGCTGCATGCAAACTATTGGAAGCAGCCTTCATAAAAATAAACACCAAAGATTCCACCTAGCGATTAGTGTACTATCAACCCTCTGGGATACTGCAACCGTATCGCAAATCCATCGACGAAACCTGAGCCCAACACTTGGAGGGGGCATTTAAGTGCATTTGTACTGCCTCATGCAGAATCAGACATATTCGGCGCTGACTGGAGTCTCCTGACTGTGTGTCTTATTCAGAGTATTTGGGCTCGAACGAATCACCCAAACAAACAATTTTGAAATCACTGAAACTGCTCGGATGAGCATATGCTTTAACATGAAAACTGAATTTAATTTGATTTGACTTTCTTTCTTGTAAAAATCATTTGTCCTTTGATTATATACAAGTAAATAAAAAAAAAATTATGATCAGGCAAGTATCATTGGATATACACATCTGCAGCCTGTCAAGGGGCTGCAGGTGTATAAAGAGGGACTAGTGAACCAGAACAGTGATCAAGAAGAAGGCCTGCATGGAGGAAACCAGCAGGGGACTAAGCTTCTTAAAATGATACCAAGCCTAATTCATGTCTAATCACAGGTAGTGGAGTCCTCATGGGAACTGGAAGAGGCCTCTTCCACAGTAGGGACTCCACTCTCCCCCAAATGGACAGTAACAAGCCAGTTTCAGCTCCATATAGTAGACGGGGGCCACTTTTTGGTGGTAAAGCCTAATCATAGGATTGCTGAAAATCTGCCAAACCTTCCATCGAATGCCACCAATTCTGACGTATTTATTGTAGTTTTTTTTATTAGCCGTTCATTTTCCCTGAGTTTTTTTTTTAAACTGATCTCCATTCCCAAATACTTAAAGTTCTCAACAACTTCCAGGCGTTTTTTCGAAATGTGGCAATTAAAGTTTAATTTAGTTTTGATTTATCCACATTGATTAGCAGATCTAAAGATTTGAAACACGCACAAGTTGCTGTTAAGGCTCTTTGAAGGCCAATCGGGGTCTGATCGAATAGGACTATGTCGTCTGCATAGGCCAAATAACTAATTTGTAAATTTCCTAATTTGGGTGGAAACGTTCAGAGTTTCTTAAAGATATTGCCGTAATCGCGAATATACATGTAATGGCGCCAGCACACACCCCTGTCGTAACCCACAGCAACTATGGATCCATCTCGTATAGTTGCTTTTTGGTCGAGGCCCACCCTCATCCTAGCATCTGAGTGCATTGCGGTCAAAATATCTACAAAACCCAAGGGACATCCCATTTCGCATAATTTTTCCCATAAGCATTTGTTACCCGATCAAACGCTTGCGAGATGTCCAAGAATGCACAATATAAAACCTTTTTTCCTTGGATACCTTGGGTTTGTAGAAGATTGATTACAAAACAATTGTGAGCAGTATTTAAACCTCCTCAGAATCCTGATTGGAATTTATCAATGCTCCTAGACTTATCAGGCCACTCTAAAATGATGGCCCCAAAGATCTTACTCGAGGCATCTAAAAGGGATATTGGTCGATAATTTGATGGAATATGCCTATCTCCCTTTTTATACATGACCACAATATTGGCCCTTCTCCATGAGGGGGTCAGTTTTTTTCCTTTACAATTTGACATAATTGAACATCAAACATTGCAGTCCAGAGATTCAGGTTCGATTTCAGTGTAGCATTTGCTAATCCATCTAGGCCCAGGGTGTTTGATTGTTTGCTTTTCTTAATTAACCCCTTTATCATCCCTAGGTCTGCCTTCACCTTATCTGCCCAACTATTGTCGCTCATATCACATCTATTTAACCCCTCCTTTTCATGATATAAAGAGGAGAAGTGAGCTTGACATAAACCTTTGTCAATAGGTTGATATTGCAGATGACATTGCACAGTTCCTTAATAAGCCTCCAAAAGGTGGAAGTATTCTTGTGAACTATGGAGCCAATCATTGCTTCTGAGTCATTTATGTGCAATATAAAGCAGTGTCCTCTAACACAGTTTTTGTAGGTAAGTTTCAGTGACTTCATTTTGCATTTTGATCAAGTGGTAATTTTCTCAATTGCCTCAAGGCTTTATTCAATTCCCTCTTCTTCTCAGAGAGGGTACTATCATACTTATGTCTATAGGAGCATTTTGTTCTTCTTTTGCTAGTGCTCCCTGAATTAGGATGATATAAGCTGACCAAAACCCTCTGTATTACCTTATCTTATACACTAGGAATCAAGAGCTGGCTATCCTCATTACAGCCCATAGAAAAAATACACTTATTCAAGTTTAGTGAGATAGCAGGTTTCCAAATCATTGCTGATTGCTAGGAATAACGTCCACTACCAGCAGGTAATTTGCAGTTTTTTCACTCTTGAGTCACTGTCAAAACTAGCATCTGACGCTCACTCAACTGCATCGGTGTGACACTCAGAGACTTATATTTGAAAAATAAAGATTTTATTAAAAAGACATAATCTAGAGTCGATCTCAGGGCACTACTTGCACACGTAAATTCAGGCAGCTTGTCATTTTCAAGATTTCCGTTAACCAGGACGAAGTCCCAGCTACTTAATTCAGATTTTATTAAGCTCACTCTTTTCCTTGCCGAAATTGAGACCCCACTCCTATTTTTTTCTTTGTACCATTTTGGGTCCAAACATTCACTATTAAAGTCCCCCATTACTATCATCTCTGCATCATAGTTCTGCAACAAATCAGTCATAAGAGCTGAGAACACTTTCAGAAAGGTTTCCATTGGACCAGATTTAGGATTAAAATAAACGTTACACACATAGCAATAGGGCACACTTTTAAGATGGTCGTACATGCCCACCATTTTTTTCACCTATATGTCCTTTCGGTGGGTGACTATATTAATGATCTTAAGGCCTGTACCGTTATCGCGGCCGACCCCTAACACTTTGAATGGCTTCCCCTATGTACACACTATAGCCATCTATTATTGGCGTGGTCGTTAGCCATGTTTCCTGCAAAAATAACAAGGAATACTTATCTAGGGCTTGGAAATCTAAGTCCAGATTCCTATGTCCTCTACAGTTCCAAAAGGCTATTAAAACATGTTCTAATAATTTTTGAATGCCCTCCCTGCCAACCCCTCCATTCAGGGCTGACAAGACAGAATTCCAATCATAGGTCATCTGCAGTTTTGATGGATTGTCATCAATTATTGTTTGCTGACCTAAACCTAAGGCATTTATATTAATTAAAAGTGGAAAGCTAGTAGTTAATTCCTGTATTCCCTGCATGTCCATGGTGTTTGTAGCATGAATGCCCTCCGGTAACATGGGTTTTGATTCCTCCAGAACTTGGAGAACATCATAACCCATGGTTAGGAAGGACTCCAGCTCTGAGAGAACCAATGCCCTTACCATTCGTGAGCGTAAATATCACTTTACCAAATTCACTCTACCCTTGATGGGAAACTGTATCAATGCAATATCACTAGACAATATTAGACATAGGCTAGGGATTTCCAGAAATAAGGCTAGAATCTGGCCCCCATTTAGGGCAAATGAATCAATGTGCCTCATTCCGAGTCCGGCGGTAACCCTGAATAATTTACTGGCGCCTGACTTCCCGGTAGCACCGGGGAATTACAACCCTGGCGGTCCGGGGAGTCAGGCGCCGACAAATTGTAAGTCCCCATTCCCATAGAGTCCTATAGGGCTCTATGGGAATGGGGACCACGGAAGCACAGGCACCGTTGATAACAGTGCTGGTGCTTCCGTGACAGTCTGCCTGCCGTGGCCTCTGTGTCCCCGGCAGGGTCAGACCTGTCGAGTACAGCGGCTCCGGCAGGCAGACTTGTACTTTGCCGGTCTGGAAACAACGGTGCCAGTAAGCTTACTGGAACCGTTGTTTCCAGACCTGAAAACTTATAATGAGGCCCAATATTAGGAAACACCTTGCTCAGACAATGTATAATCCTCTCAAAAATGTATTTGCCACCCTAGGCGTTCATTAAATGTATTTGCCACCCTAGGCGTTCATTTGCAGTTACCATATTAGCCTTTTTACTTTCTCCTCCGTAGTGGGATGATAGAGAGGAGATTTTCTTGTGTTCTTCAGAGTCATTGCATCCTCATTTTGATGGACCATTTATTTGGCACCAATCTACGACTGAGTCCCCTTCGCTTTCCCACTCATGTGCCCCCGACCTTTGTGTTATCCTCGCCCTAGAAATATTTGTTCTAACTAAAGACTGTTCAACAGGGGGATACATTGGCAGAGGCTCATCCTGAGTCAAATCAAATTTCATCAGATGACAGGATCTTATTCTTTTTTGCTCTAAAGTTAAAAAAGGCTGAGGGTTCATCATGCCTAGTTTAGTTTAGTTTATTACTTGTATAGCGCACCTAACCCAAGGGTAACTGGGCGCTTGTACTTGATTACATAATAGGTTATATAGTAGGTTACATGATATGTTCACATGGTAGAATACAATTAATAGACACATTTGTAGTTACAGAGGCATCAACACAGTAGGAAGAAATATATATATACATATAGATTAGGTCAGGAAGGTTCTGATTTATAGCAAAAAGAGGATATGGTCAAACCAGGTGTTTGCAGTTCAGCGGTGGCTGATGTTCATAATCATAGAGTATGTCCGATTGTGTGTGCATATCTTCGGTATATACAATAAATATACAATGTACAGAATGGGATCTAGTCTAATGTGTTAGACAGTGATTTGGGAGAGGAGCCAGGATTTGGTCTTGGATCTTAAGGCCCAGAATTAGTTTTCAGCTCTAATGGCTGGCGGGAGTGAGTTCCAACAATTGGCCGCTAGCACTGGGAAGCTGGATTCTCCAGCCGTTTTAAAGTTGTATTTAGATAGTAGTAGTTAGATCTACTGCTGGGCCCTCTGTTTGTTAAATAGACAATGTTTTTAAATACAAAGTTTTACCTATCTCAGTTATGGGCTGACGACCCTTGAGGCCTATTTCGGTTGGAAAAATACTATTAGTCATTATTGGCCCGATACCACAAGACTTAGTGATCGATTTTGCCAGTGACAATATTACTCCTGGTCGGTTTGTGTCCCTCCCCAGGTTGTCACCCTTCCACTCTCTCACAACTGTTCGCTGAGGGGACCTACTCAGTAGCTCAAGCAAATGGGAAATAGGTGACGTATCCTCCGAGACAGCCAAGTTCATATCTGCTAGTTCACCTATACTCTCCATCTCTGAATATACTCACAGCGTACTAAGATCTATACTATCCGTTTGCCTTTTGTTTTTTTTTACACATTTATCAATGGGGCCCGTTTTGACAGCATTATCAGGCCTTTCCAAGTTATTGCTCTTTCTTTTGACTTTACGGATCTTCACCACTGAGTCCTTGCCAAATCGATTTGATTGCTCTTTTTTCCTAGGCCGATCACTGTCTGAAATGTCTTCCTCAATTGTAAGGGTCACACTCTGGGAATGCCATAAATTCCTCATAAATGTATGCAAGCCTTTTTGCCGCTGTTTGCAGGGGTTTTTCATGTTTTTAGGTTTTTTTCTCCACTTTTGCCGGAATTTATTCAATCACTGTGTTTGTTGCCATGTCGATTATCTGAGATATCACCTGGTCACAAACTGGACTCTTTGCCGTCGCTTTGTCTATCAATTCTCGATCACCTGGGGGTATTATAATACCTAAAGTACCCAGAGGATCTAACTACTGAGGTTACATGTGCTCTCTTGAGCTCTGCACTTTCCCATATATGAAGCCTTCCGAAAATGCCATCTTAGATGACATGGCGTTTAGAATGGAACGTTGCTCACAGAATTCTTCTGTGATTAGCTCATAAGAGTTGGCCATCTGGTAGAGTGTAAAGATCAGGGCATGAAGGGCTGAATCTGGGGTGTTTGGAATCTCCGGCTGCGACATATGTGAGAAGAGCGAACCGTCTCAATCTAAATTCTGCAACGAACCTTGAAAGTAACTGCCTAGGCCAGGTGACATATTCTTAAACCTCAAAGGTTCAGATGCAAATAATGATGGGGACTGTGAAAGGTTTTCATCTAAAGTTTGACCCATTTCACATAAGAAAGAGATGTGGCGGGCATCACAAGTAAATGTATTATTTTTCAACTGTGAGTGAGGCAAGCTGTATGTTATATAAAAAAAACTACAAGATTTAAAAAAGAGAAAAACAAATACAAAAATATGCTATCAAAAATAGTCTCTTAAATTTTGCAGAACTGTACTCTTCAGACACCACCATACAATCTTTCAAGTCGGGGTTCAATAAATTGGTCGGGTAACTCCCCCATTGCAAAGCTCTGTTCAACAATGAATCCGGGGATGTTTTTATAAAATATTTCTCAGTGATCATTGAAAACAATCCCTTCAAGGCTTTGTTACTTCTCGGTCACAGTTCTGTGCAGCTCTAGAACTGCCCCATGTGAGGGGTCCTCAATTCTCTTATCCCTCTGGTTCCTGGTAGCTGGGTAGGGGGGCAGCACCTTTGTATGGCCTTACATTGGTGATGTGGACCCACGCCTTCCTATTCCACAATTTCACTGATGTAGGGGTACAATACATCACAATGTGGGGACCTGTGAACCTAGAGTGATGCCCTTTACGTACAAATGCCCCAAGGAAAAGTGGCAGAGGCGGGATAACTATAGCAGTATTTATTTCTGTTTTGTCTTCTGTGCCTTTCGCGATACCCCCGCCTTTCCTTTACCGAGAAATGAGAACGATTTAGTCATGGCCATCAAATAGTCATGTAACTAATTTCCAAGAACATTTGCAGTGCTCTGCATCTGTCTGTGTGTGTGTGGGCGGGGTAATGGGTGTGTACATTCTTTGACCAGTCACCAGCTCATAAGGAGTCTGAGCTTGGCTAATTGCATAATGCGTAAAGCAAAACGAGCCAGCAGAAGGCAATATAGCCAATCTTTATGTAGCGTGTCGCGCAATCTTGCTATGCGGTCCTTCAGGAGGCCATTGAGGCACTCCACAACACCATTCGATTGCAGGTGATAGGCCGAACAGAGATTATGCCTTATGTCTTATACAAGTAAGGATGCAATTTTGACAAAGAGCTTGTTTGCGAAATTAGATTAATTATCGAATCTCAGCACCTTGCACACATCCCATCAGGGGAATACTTCTGGTACAAGGAATTTTGCAGCTGGCATCACTTCTGGGTGGGTCCATGGTTCTTCTTCTATCCATCTGGAATGTGTATCCCGTGCATGTCTGGGCCATGTCAATATAATCTATATGCAGGTGTCTGAATGGGCCAGTTTGGCTGGGTATTGTTCTTCTCAGTGTCCTTAGTGTGTGGCCTGCAGTATATTTCTAGTGCAGGTTGCACAGTTGATGACAAAGTTTGTCACGTGTTCGTGCAGGTTGAGCAATAACCACTCACTGAAAATTTGTACTGCAATGCACTGTTTGGAAATGTGTGCCAGATGATGCAGCTGTTCTAGCGCTACTGTTAGTAATTCAAGTGGCATCACAAGCTTTCCTGTGTGCCCTTGTTGCCACAGGAGATCTACAGGGTATAGTGAACAGCCCCTTCTTTTCCATAATTTCTTTTCTTCCTGTGATGCTTGCCCCTGTATTTTTGTGAGCTCTGCTATTGGCAGCATGTTGTCGCTCTCTGTCACTGCCATCATTTTCACATGTTCCACTATATCTGGAAGATAGGCCGCTCTTTTGGCCTGTGTCTGCTCCTTGGTTTCCATGGGTAATTAGATCTGAGCCTCTGGTGTATGATATGCACTTCACCACGGCGACCTCTGGTGGTTTGGATAATGCATTAATCTACTTGTCTAACAGTGTACCGTCAGTGTGCAGGAAGCCCCTCTGTGTCCACTGTGACAGACCAGAATGCTGCTGCATTCCTTATTCCTACATTAGTCGCCAACCCTACCGCTTGCAGATGCTGAAGGTACAACAAACTGTGGGTTTGTTCTTCTGCAGTCAGTCTGCTACGCTAAAACCTCTGGTGCATTGACTGCCCGCTGAGACTATCTTCCTGTCAAATCAAGTGATACCATAATGTGGAGGACCACGGAAATAATAAAGAAGTTTAAGACGGCAGCCTTCGGCACTAATAAGAGCAGGCAGGGACAATGTTTTGTCTCTTAAATCATTAAATGTACCCCATCGTAACAGAGTTTTTTTCAACAGTATGGCCTTAATCACTTCTAAGGTCTCCAATGTTTGCAGTTAAGTCACAGTGAGATTAAATTATTTGCCCAGGAGCACACACCTTCGTTAAGCAGTGAAGCCGGGATTTTAACCCAATCTTCAATTTGGACACATGACCACATACCTTTCAAGTTTTAACTAGTACAAATATTTAAGTTTTTAAGTTTTGACATTCAAGGACTATGATAACTTTATTTTGTTTTAACTTTCCATTTATTGACACTTTGATATAAAGAAAACAAAACAGGTAAGTAATGAGCAGTACATACATGCATCATGATATAATTATAAAGAATACAGTGACAGCCATTTATAGCAGACCAGAAAAAGAGAAACATTCATGAATCTATAGCGATGTAGTGTTACTGGCAAGATATGAGCAGAAGTCAGCCCACATGCTCGGCAATAGGGTAATATACAGTTCTGCATTGTCATTCGCCCAGGTGACATCCATCAACCACATCTCGATCATGGGCGGTGCTTTATGCGTCCACCTCATCAAAATTGCCCTTTTGGCTAACAACAATCCCACATTTAAAAACCTACGCTTAGCGACCTCCAGTACACATTCTTTCACCATTAAGTTCAACTGCTGACCCAATATAGCAGATAATGGGCCTCATCGCGAGTTGGGCGGTATCCTGGTGGTATCACCACCGGGATACCGCCAGGGATAATAACATTTTAGCCTAACCCCCCGGGATCCCGGGTTTGGCGGAACAGTAATTCCCCATTCCCCATTGGGCCCATTGGTGAATTCCCCATTCCCAATGGACTCAATGGGCCATTTTTCGGCGGTATTACCACGCTGTAATTGCACCGAAAATCGGCAAATTCCCAGCGCATTTACCCCCAGGTAAGAGCTGCAGATAAATGCTGCCAAACCCGTGATTTAGCAGACCCTTAAATGCAGCGATAATAGCGTTATCGCCGCATTTAAGGGTTACCGCTAAACTCACGATGAGGCCGAATGTGATAAGTACAATGCGCCAGTATTCATATAGTTTGGTACAAAACTACAGCACATGCAACAGGGTTGCATTCTCGTCCTTGCATCTGGGACATTCTCTCACCCTGTCAGACTGAAACAAGTTCATTCTCGATGGAGGTTGGGGTCGGAGGGGTAATAGAGTCTGTTCAAAATCTAAAAATGTATGAGCCTATATTTTTGAATTCAGAGAAACTCCTCTCGTCAGGGTGCAGACAGACGTCAACGAGACATCAGTGAACTCTATCTGGAGGTTATTGGCACGTTTGGAGCGAGTCATCCGTACCGAATGTGTGTTCATAGTCTGTGCCAACCTGGATAGAATGGAAATACTTTTCCTACCCCTGATTTGCGCCTGCAGTATATACGATAGGTATGTATGTGATGGAGGTTGATCAGGGAACAGTGTAATCGGCCATGCCTCGTAACTGCTTTTAGGTCTCTCCTGGTTACAAAGCGGGCCTCTACATATAAATCGCCAACAATCAGGACACCAGCTGCACTCCAAAGCTTCTCAATGCTGTCAGTGGTGGGAGGTAACTTTACTTTTACTTTACTTTATTAATTTCTACCACGCACCGAGTGACCCGGAGAATTATGGGCGCAACACAGAAACACAAACAACATGCAGGGTTACTAGCAACAATACAATAAGCTGACCTGAAACACATTTCAAACTAGAGGCCTTATCTAAACATCAGAGTCTTCAATGTCTTCTTAAATAAGTCTGTGGGGAACTCCGCTCTCAGATCTGGAGGAATGGAGTTCCAGGCTTTAGGAGTGGCAGCAAAAAAAAGAACTCTTACTGACCTGTAAAAGAGAACATCAATGTTCCTTTAACTGGTTAGTATTATTGGATCTGAGGGTTCTAGAATTTGATTTGTCCATAGGTACTTCTGACAAGTAGTCTGTGCTCGCACCAATACAACATTTGTGAGTAATTACCAACAGGCGAAAGTCAATCAAGGCCTCAATCGGAAGCCAGCGTAAATCTTGTCTTGCTTAAGTCACATGATCCTGTCGTCCAAGGTCAGCCATAACCCTGACTTCACTATTCTGTACGACTTGAAGTCTGACACAGTCTGCCTTCTTAATTCCAACCAACAGACTACTATCGGGCATATTTGTGCTAATACCTTAGTATAATATGCAGAAGCAGAAATCAGGCTATTCACCTGGGCATTCATGGTCATATATTGATCCAAATAAACCCCCAAGGTTTTTACTTTCTTTTTAGTCTCAATCCCACAACCAGACACATCAAATATCTTCTAATCTGCTCCTTTTTGTTAGGGGCAACTACAACCATCAATTCCGTTTTTTCTGTATTCAGTGCAAGAGCATTCGCCACCATCCATACCAAAATAACTTCATAGACCTCATTAAACTTTTTAGCATTATCCTCATATGAGCCAGATAGCGGAATGACACACTGGGTGTCATCGGCATAGTTTATTAAACCAAGGACTTTTAGAATTAAAAGGGGGGACTGTAAAATTATTCAAAAGCCATGGCGACAAGCAAGCTCCTTGGGGCACTGCAAATTGCAACAATACTGGTGTAGCCTTCGCCATCTTGCTATATTCCCTACACATTCTATTACTAAGAAAATAGCAAATTCACTCTGCTGCCTTATCTGAAAAAGCAGCAACTTCTTTCAACCTGGAAATAAGTAGTGGGTGGTCCACCAGGTCAAAAGCAGCAGATAAATCCAGTAACCTTGAGTAAAGCTGATTGTCCTTTATGCATGGTATGTAAAAGTCTCAACTTCAAGTGTAGCAGGGCCATTTCAGTACCATGGCCCTGCCTAAAACCAGAATGCCTTTTGTTTAAACTGTTAAAATTATTAAGATGTTCTCAAATCTGCCTATTTGCTACACAATCTAAAATCGGAACATTGGCATACTCCTTAATGGGAGCTGCCCTTCATACACAGATAGCAGCTTGAGTTTAGTATTAAGTCTCCTCCACGCCGTCCAGGTTGCCCGCACTGGGTCTAATGGATGTGTTGGCTGGTATTCGCCACCCGCCAGAAGCGACAGAGGTGGGACCGGGCCGACCGGCAGCCGTTTGAGGCGGACATGAGGTAAGGTAGTATTGTTCTGCGAATAATAAGTTGCTTAGTGTATTTGCGCTACCAAGTAATATAGTTCTAGATCAGGAGCGTTAAACCCCCCCATCGCCATACGGCCGGATCATATGCGCCCACCTCAACCGGACTGGGTCACCAGCCGAAATGAAGGAGGTGCATGTTGCTACAAGGTTCTGAAAGAGTGTGTGGCCTGGGCGTAACGGTATGTTATGAAACATATACAGTAGCTTCAGCACTATTATTATCTTAATTAGGCATTGCCTGCATGCTAGTGACATCAGCATACTTCCCCATCTCTGGAGTTTGGTTTTCATGTGTTTAATGTACATTCCATAGTTGAGTTCCCTAGTCAGCACCGACGAACAAGCTATTGTGATTCCCAGAGATCGGATGGACTGTGCTGCCCACTTCAACCTTAGTGTGGGGGACAGCTCCTGCATATCATCGGTCAACAGAAAAATGTCAGACTTGTTGCTATTTAGATGCAGGACAGAGCATTTACCAAATTACACCACAGTATCAATTACTTTCGGCAGGTTAGTGTCCGGATCCAAAGATATGACCTCCGTCTTCCCCCCTATCGGCACACCTGCGGCACAGTGTTTAGCGCATATCCTGTCTGCCAATAGCTCAGTTACCAACGCAATAGTAATAGTAAAGCGGACAACCTTGCTTATTCCCCCCCAAATGCAACGCCTGATTATCACGCCCATTCACACGGAACCAGGAAAAGGTTGTTCATAAAGCAGTCTAACCTAAGAGATGAATCTAGTCCCAAACCCATAGTTGGATAGTACCTGAAAATGAAACGGCCATGATACAGTGTCAAATGCATTTTGCATGGCCAAAGAGACTGCTACAGCCTACAATTCTGGAGGAGTTGAGCCATAACATTATCCAGCTGTGTTAAATTAAATTCTGTGGAGCGTCCAGGGATCATAAGGGTAGACCATGGACACCATTAGTGGGATAATCTGGTTGCCAGCACCTTAGCAAAGATCATAGTGTCCGTATTAAGGGACAATGGTCTATAGAACCCACAGACCTTGGCCGCCTTATCCGGTTTGAGCAATAATATTGGAATGGCTTCACGCACTGTTTCAAGTAGCACTCCCCTTGTAAGCACCTTCTCTCATAGCTGCAACAAGTGTGGAGATAGCACTGCACAATATTCCTTATAGAATTCAGCTCTCAGACCGTCAGACCGGGGCACCTTACTGTTGGGCAGATCTCCTCTATCTATCGTTATTGGGTGCCTCAAGAGCATCACGGACCTCCCCCGAAAGCAAGGTAGTCGGTATCCCATTCAGGCACTCCTCCATTTCGCTCGGAGTGGCGCACCCCTTTGGCTGATACTGGGTCAGATAAAAGTCATAGAAAACATTGCTAATGTCCTCATCGGTATGTGCTGTTGTCCCGTCCGCCTTCCTAATGTACGATATATGTGTATTACTAGTGTGAGAAACCAAAGGGTGTCTCACCGTCTAGTCCCTTGGGATCTGTCGCCCAGGTGGCCGGGGCACGGCCATTGGCATTGGATCCAGACCCCGGGGTGGACCAGTGCAGGAGGATCACCTGGATGGGGGTCCCTGGGGAGTGGGACACCTGGAGGAGAGACGCGGTATCCCAACACCCATTTCCCTGTAGAACACCCTCATTCTAAATACTATCTAAGAACCTTATCCCCCCCTTTCCTACACACACTCTGCTGCACGGACAAAGCACTTCAGAGAAAGACAGACTCACACACAACCAGTCCGTTTGACATGTCCCAATATCAGGGTCAGGCACTCAATCCTGAGGACTCGCACCTGAATCCTATTTCCTTTCCCCACTGGGATCAAAGGCGGAGCATGAGAGCGCCTGGGGGGCAAGGTGAGAAAGGGGAGCAGAACCAGCAAAGCGGCAGGAGAGCAGATCCTGTGAAATTGGAGCGACTATGGAACCATAGTCGCTCCAAGAGGCGAGAGAAAGCCTGTGGCCGGCCAGCTGCAGATTGAAGGTCGCGCAAACCTTTCAAACGAAACCTCCCCACTAATGCACAAGGTGAAGGCGGGGCCTCCTTCTGGTGAACGACAGTGTTGGGAGGAGGCGATCTGTGCGTTGACGATAGCCTTGGCTTCAAGGAAACGCTGGTTGAATGGTATTGAGCGCTACCGGTGAGTGAACTAAGAGACCGGCTGGTGTTATCGAGTGAAAGATACCAAAGCGTTTGATGAGACTTGCAGGGCTTTGAGAAACCGCAAGCGAAAGTTCATTGTAACCAGAACCAGCACACCTGGTGTGCATTGATCCAGGATGCCATGATGGGCAAACTGGAAAGAACCAAAAAAGATATTGGGCCTCATTACAAGTACTCCGGTCCGGAATTAACACTGCCGGTAAAACCATACCGGCACCGTTTCCATGTCCGCGCAATCATGACCCGCGGCCCCGGTAATAGCACCACCCTAAACCGCCACCGCGGAAATAGGGTTCCCGTTAAGTCCGTCTGCACGGAAACCCCTCCGTTACTGTCAACACGAAACACCGTGAGCATCACAACTAGCACGGACACGGAAATACCGGCAAAAAAATGGCGTAAATACCATGATCACGGTGGCGGAACCGCCGCCACCGCGAACATGACGTTATACACTGCCTGCTGAACTGAATCAGGGCACAGGTGCACCAAATCAGCCCAGCTGGACCTAGCAGGCCACTGGGAGCCTACAAAAGGGCCACACCCAGCCCAACACAACACAGAACCATGCAGGCAGCAGGTCCAGTAGCACTGGGACTGGGCCTACTCCACCAACAGGCAGCACTGCACATGGTGGCAGTAATGGCGCAGAGGAGGAGGCGTAGGCGGAGGAGGCGCAGGCGGCAACCAGCCAACCCTGCAGCTATGGCAAACCCCATTGCCCAGCCAGCCCGACCCCGCCGCCAGCCACCAATACCACGCATCAGGGCCTCACCCTGAAACCTCACCCCAGGACAGATCCACACCCTATACCGGCTGGACCGTGCAACAATCCTGCACATCACCGCCATGATTGTGGACAACATCAGCAGCCTAATTGACACCCCCACCGCCATCCCCCCCTCTTGAAGGTTGTCTCAGTTCTGCATTTCCTTGGCACTGGCACCTATCAACACACGGTTGGTGAGCTGCACGGCATATCACAACCGTGTTTCTCAAAAATCCTGGTACAGGTACTGGATGCCCTGTTGCGCCATGTGTCGGAACACATAGCCCTACCCCGCACCCTCCCCGAGGTCATTGCCACCAAGTTGGCCTTCCATGCCATAGCAGGCATGCCAAATTGCATAGGCGCAGTTGACTGCACCCACGTCGAGCTGACAGAACCACATGCAATTGAGGCGGTGTTCCGCAATAGGAAACAGTATCACTCTTTGAATGTCCACATGGTTTGTGATGCCATGCAACTGATTACACACTGCTGCGCACGTTTCCCAGGCTCATCACATGACTCAATGGTACTGCGGAATTCCACGTTGCCACGGTACATGGAACGCTATGCCGGACAAAGCACATGGCTATTGGGTGAGTACAGCTGACGATGCTACAACCCTGTCGGAGTGGTGTGTGTGTGTCCAGGCCAATGAGCATTGTGAGTGTGCCGCTGTGACCGCACATGCATCACCCCCCGTCCATCTACCAAATACACAGCTGATGCCAAACATCATGAAGGAAGACATGACAGGGCACCACAATGTGCCCGTGCACACGCTGCCACAGCCAATCCCCTCTCTGTCCCATGAACCCTGTGCCACTGCAGACACCCACCCTCAATTGAAACACTGCCCCAAAAAGCATGAGAGGCGTGTAAATGAGACGACGTGTATTTACTACTTCCGTACAGTGGAGTCACTCTGCCATGTGTGGACAGCACTGCACCATGACATGCACACAATCAAATGTCACCCGCAGGGCACAGTAAACATGCAAGTTAATGTGTAGGCCCATATGCAGTCAGCGACATACCTCGTGATGCCCAAGACATACCTCCATACACTGCATGGTACATATGCATGAATGAATGATGATACACGAATGCACAGCAGCAGATGAGGACATGATGCCACAAACACTGACATGTTCCCCCATCTACATCCCATGTAGGTGATGCGGGATATGCACTCACGCCATGGATGATGACACCTGTACGGAGACCAAGGAACAGGCATGAAGAGGCATACAATAGGGCACATATCCGCACACGTGGAATGATTGAGAGGACATTTGGACTGCTGAAGGCCCGTTTCCGCTGTCTGAGCAGATCTGGCGGATCACTGCTGTACAGCCCAGTGAAGACGGGCAAAATCACGCTCGTATGTGCCATGCTGCACAATATATGCCTGCGCAGGAACATCCCAATGCCACCAGACGCAGATGAGGAAGATGGGGATGGGGATGGGGATGGGATGGCACCGCCTCCCCCTGGGGGTCCACATGATGGCCAGAGAGCACGGGATGCCCTGATTCGCATTTACTTTTGAGTCACAGCACATTCACAGAAATGCACAAACATGGTGACGACAATGAATTAATAGTTGCACTGCAAAATAAATGATCAATGTCCACACATGTATGTCTTGATTTGAAATGATGATGTATTGATGTGATAACAACAGGGAAGAAGGTGCATTGGTTAGGGAAGCTGTACACCCGGGGCCACCCACCACCCAAACGTGCCCACCCCCATCCAGAGCCCATTGTCCAAACCCCCAAAACTACCTACCCCACCACCCAAACGTGCCCACCCCTCTCACACCCTTGTAGTCCACATGTGTCCTGCACTGCCCCACACACATGCCATCACTTCCGCGTGCGCTTCTGTGCCTGTGCAACCTTGCCCGAAGGACCCGTTAGCCTACTCGAACGCCTCCTTGGACTGGCAGTAGTGGAGCTGGATGGGGTGGTAGTGTTTGATGGGCCAGAATCTGGGATTGAGGGCATCCGTGCCAGATTTGCCTGTTGGCCAACCAACATGGCCTCTACAAGCCTGGAGGTGTGGTCGTTGCCCTCCCGCACATGGCGTGCAAGGGTCACTATGGTGCTCGCAAAGCGTCCAATGGACCTCGACAGGCGACGCACTGAGGCGCTGTAGCTCTCCCTCTGCAGCCTGGATTCCTCTAGCTGCCTCTCCACCAGCTGGGTGAGGGTAGCCTGCTAGTCCTCCATCCGCTGCATGCGGGCATTCAGTTCGGCCATGGATGGGGTGGGCGACCTCATGGGACTCCTCAGTGAAGTGGGGCTGAACCCCAGCTCATGGAAGGAGCCCAGGTCTTCCAATGTGGGCATCTCCCCCTGTGGCCCCGTTTCCGAGTGCTCTTGCGGGGCACTGTTATTACTGCAGGCCGCCCCCTCTGCAGTGCTGCTGCCTTCGGTGTTGTGTTGGGTGGCCATGATAGGTTCCCGTGGCACCTGTCTAGACTCAGCCAGTGTGGAGACGGTGGGGATGTCGGTGGTGGTGGTGTGCCGCACATCTGTAGTGGCTGGTAATGTGGCCAGAGGTGCAGAACTGCCGGCAGCATCCTCCTGTGTGGTGGCGGTGGCTAGTGTACTTGCCGATGCAGATTGGCTGGCCTGTTGTGCAGTATCACTGTCACTTGAAACGGCTGTGGGGACACAAAGGGCATGCAATTAGTGTTGTTGTGGTGGCAGATGGGTGCATCACATGCGTCATTAAGATTGTACATTGAATAGTGTTAGTCACATGCATCTGATTGCTGGTGTCTGCATTCAGTGATATTGGTTGCCATACGGATCATGATGGGTCCTTTGGCCCACACATGCACTGCCTGGGGGGGGGTTGTTAATGGGTCCTTTGGCCCACACATGCACTGCCTGGGGGGGGGATGTTAATGGGTCCTTTGGCCCACACATGCACTGCCTGGGGGGGGGGGGGTTGTTAATGGGTCCTTTGGCCCACACACGCACTGCCTGGGGGGGGGTTGTTAATGGGTCCTTTGGCCCACACATGCACTGCCTGGGGGGGGGTTGTTAATGGGTCCTTTGGCCCACACACGCACTGCCTGGGGGGGGTGGGTTGTTAATGGGTCCTTTGGCCCAGTACTCACAACTGCATATTTACATGTGGCATTCATGTTTGGGCACTTACCGGCATCTGCAGGTGGGCTCACTCCTGCCTCAGCCTACCCGATCCCATGGATTCCCTCTAGGTGGAGGACGCTGCTGCAACGCTCCTCCCATGCTTGCAGCCTCAGTGGGGAAGGGGGTCCTCCGCCTGTCCCACTGCTGCGTTGGTGGTGCGTGGAAATGAGGTTGCGTACCCTCAGCCTCAGGTCGTCCTTCACGCTCCTCACTGCCACGCCCACGGCAGTGCACTTGCGTGCAGCTTCGGCCCACACCTCCTTCCTCCGCTGCTGTGTGGCACGCCGTTGGTCGGCGCTGAACAGCATCTCAGCATTGTCCACAATGTGCTCCACCAAGACAGTTAGCTCCGCCTCGCTGAAGCGCTGTTTGCGCTGCCTCTGAGCAGGAATCCTGGCAGACATGCTGGTGGTCCCTTTTGGCTTCTCAGAGTTAGGATTGTGCTTGTGCTGGCTCTGGATGGCAATGGATTGTGCTTTTATATGATGGCCGCCTCTCTGTTTCCTGTTTTGGCGATCATGGTATTTCCGGTTCCGTGTCCGTGGTGGCGGAGGCGGAAACGGGTTTTGCGCCACTTGTGGCTTCGTTATTTCCATTTCCGTGGGGTTTTCCGTGACGGCGGTAACAACGTTTCCGAGTCCGTGTGGTGCGCGCGACCGACAGCGTGTAATCGGACGGTTTTTCCCCAACCTTGCGGATACGGAAACGTTTTTACCGCCGTCACGGATTTTGCACGGTCCCGGACTGGCAGGTTGTAATGAGGCCTATTGAATCTAAAAAGTTAATTTTAAACATGCCGTTAGGTGTTGGGTAATTAGAGACACATGGAGAGACTGTCTCATGGCACCATTTCTCCCCAATATTAGAGACGGAATTGGCTAATGTTATTGAGCATCTTAAAACTACGAGATGTAAGGGGGATCCCTGCTCAGCAATGATAATAAAATGCTGCTCTCCCACATTAATAATGCCTTGTGCAAATTTGTGAATGCCTCCTTTCTGGAAAACCATGTTCTAGCGGGGATGAAGAAAGCCTGGATAACTCCCCTTCTAAAGAAACCAGGATTATGCCTGAAAACAGCCACAAACTATCGACCTATCACGAACACACCTTTCCTTTTAAAAATATTGGATCATGTGGCCTATGTTCAAATATCTGTCCATTTGAATAAATACCAGATCATAAACAAATACCAATCTGGTTTTAGACAGAGTCATGGGACAGAAACAGTGCCAGGCCTCGCTCCTCATGCTGTTGGATTTATCTGAGGCTTTTGACTTAGTTGATCATTCCATTCTGATCACTAGGTTGAAGAAAGTGGTAAACTTTTCAGATAGTGGCGCTCGGTGGATCTCCTCCTTTTTGAGTGATAGACAGCGTAGAGTGGTGAGGCGGTGGCGATGCCAGCTAGTCTGGCCTATGGCGTCCCCCAGGGTGCTTGTGTGTCCCCTTTCCTCGATAATATTTTTACAGTGCCCTTTTTTGATCTGTTGGAGCTGAATGGTGTATCATTTACGAATTATGCAGATCACACTCAATGTGTCATCCCGCTCACATGATCTCATAGAGGATGAACTCAATACAAATAAGGTACATGACCTCATACAAACCTAGTAGCTGCAGAATGACCAGGCATTAAATAAAGAAAAGACAGAACTTATGTTGGTTGGCAGACAGAATGAGATAAAGATGTTCGGACCAATTTATGAATGCTTTTCAACTGCAGATTGCAATATTGATACGAAAAAGAAAGTTAAAACCCTTGGCATAGTACTGGACCAGAATCTTAACATGAAGGCGCAGGTTACCAGTTTGGTATCCTCTTGTGCCTATTATATAAAACTGATAGACCACCTCTGGCCTTTCATCTCCCAGAAAAAAGGCTAGATAATTGCAAGGGCCATAGTAGGATCAAAGATCGACTATTGTAGTAGTCTCTTGATTGGCATCCCGAAATCCGAGTGTAACCGCCTTCAGCTTCAGGTGATCCAGACCAGCCCCATTAGTGTAGTCAAATGCCTAGAATTGAGAGATCACGTCTCGGTGGCTAGATAAAAATCTGCATTGGCTTCCGGTGGAAGCAAGGTTACAGTATCGCCTGCATCTGGTTACTCACAAATGTCGCGTTAGACCCATGCCAGCCTATTTGAAGGATCTACCTTCGGAGAAATATAATTCCAGATCTCTTAGATCTAATAACACGCATCAACTGAAGACACATATATGCATCACCAGTAAAACATTGAAAGGGGCCTTTGTTAAAGCTGCTCCAAGGGTGTGGAATTCCCTCCCGCTTAATCTAAGCGACACTAAGTCAAATGAAATCTTTAAGAAAAAAACTAAAAACGCTGTTATTCTCACTTATCTCATTCGAATACTCTGGCCTTATTAGGTTTTAGGTCTGGCCCTTGTCCCTGTCCTATATGTTTCTTGTCTTACTACTGTGCGCCCTCAAGCCTCCGGGTCCCTGGTTGCACTTTACAATGCTAAAAGTAAAGTAAAGATGAATGCAGAAGCTGTGCATGTCCTAGAAAACCGCTAGGGAAGCCTGCAACATTGCGAATGTGTTTAAGACTGAAATATGCTAATAATAACGGAGTGGTCCGGTAATAGAATATTACCTTCTCGAAAAGTTCTGCATCCAAGATGAAACTGTTAGATTGAAAATACGATCATTGGAAAGACTGCGAATACCAGAAGGCCTTAGGGGAGGTCAACCCAAATAAAAGAAAGTCAAAGTGGTCATACGAAGGTGCAAGCAAAATCCTTGTACAATCGAATTTCTTTGACATTTGTGAAATGAAGTGAACAATTGTAAAGGAAAGCTAAGGGGAGCGAATCCTGCATTGTGATAAAGTTACAAAGCCAAATGTGAATCAGACGGAGGGATGTCAAGAAAGCTAAGGGGAGTGAATCCCGCATTGTGATAATGTTGTAAAGGCAAGTGTGAGCCCTACGGAGGGATGCCAAGAAAGCAAGGGAAAATAAATCTCACATTTCGTTAGCAGTGGTGTAAATACGAAGGTGAACCCAGCGAAGGGGTATCACGAGGAAGCCAGGGAAGAGGATAATCTTGCGTGGTGACAGCTTGGGAAATATTTGTGATGCCAAGCAAAGGACATTGATTCAAGGGATCCTGCCTTTTCTGAACAAACAGCTTCCTGAGCCTGTGATGTCATTGTTACCCCCAGCCCCCTCCATGTTCCCCTGCGATGTTGTTGTTGCCCCCACACCCTCCCTGGTCCCCCGTGATGTCGATGTTGCCACCACACCCACCATGGTCCCCTGTGATGTCGTTGTTGCCCCCCAGCCCCTCCCTGGCCCCCCATGATGTTGTTGTTGCCCCCCACCCCCTCCATGTTCCCCCGTGATGTTTTTGTTGCCCCCCGGTTCCCTGTGATGTTGCTGTTGCCCCCAACCCCCTCCCCGGTCTCCCGTGATGTCGTTGTCGCCCCCACCCCCTACATGTTCCCCTGTGATGTCGTTGTTGCCCCCCAGCTCCTCCCCGATGATGTCGTTATTGCCCCCCACCCCTCCCTGGTCCCCCTGTGATGTCCTTTTACTGCCCTCCTGCCCCCCAGCCCACTTTTCTCCTCCCCCCGCTTTGCCAGCTCTATCCCGCTTCCCCTTTCCCTTCATCCACCCCCCCTCCCTACACCTTTCACTGCACAAGTTGTCTTGATTCACTATGGTTTCACCATCACCTACCTGTTGCCAACACTTGGATTTGACTTATGGACAAATTGATTTTGGTGCTTCACCTTCTCAACTCTCATGCTGGACCTCCCCTGGATCTCATACTCAGGGTGATCCTGAATCATGCTGTGCCTTTCGTCTTCTTGATTCCTTGCCTACATTTTCTGTTTCCCTGCAACATTATAGTTTTACTGACCTCTGCAACTGTATTCGCTCTCCCCTCTGCTTCGGTGCTCTTTTCACTGTTTTATCCTCTGTTCTCCCTCTCTCCTCCCACATTCCCTTACTTTTCTATGCACTTATTCTATCAGAATTGTCCCTGGACCTTGTATGACAGCAACAATTGTTTACTCCTAACCCCTTCTCATACTTCACTATCTGAAATGGCATCAGTATCGGCCTAGTACGATAGTCGCTTGTTTTGCTCCTCTCCCTCCCTCTCCTGCCCTCTCCCTCCCCTCTTGGAAATTCCGACTCTACCAGAAATGTCGTAAGGTCTAGTACGGGAGTCACCTGTCTGTTCCCTTTTCCTTCCTTCTGTGTCTTAGCTCTTGCACTATCTGAAATGTCACCAGGCCGAGTAAGATAGCTAATCTCACATTCTTGTTGTTCATGGCCTGTAAGAATGTCATTGTATTTTCCCTTGTTCCCTCCCTTGCCTTGAAGAACTTTCAAACACATTGGGCCTCATTACAAGCTTGCCAGTCTGGTAAAATCGATGCCGGAACGGAAATTCCGGCATTGATTACCAGACCGGATCATTACGACCCGTGAGTACACCCACAACGGCACCGGCACAGGCCCTTCCGTGAGCAGCCTCCGTGATGCCGGTAGCATCCCTGACACACGCCTGCCGTGCCTGAAACATTGGCATGGCGCAGACCAGTGCACATTCAGAGGTGCACGGACATGCATATAGCGGCCTCCACATACCGGTAATAACAGCAAGAAAGATGCCAGAACCAACAGCATCGGGGGCAGGTGTTAACAAGAATAAGGTGAGTAGTAAACAGCCTCGGGTGCAAAAAATCAGCACATTTGCACACCATTGAACCCAGCCACAGTACAGAGGCAGCACCCCCACACACCACACCCCTTCCAAAGCAAAAATGCTACCACTAGCACTGGCCCTGCTGGAGGTGGAGTACATGCAGGAACAGCTACTCTATGAGGAGGCAGTGAGGCAGGCAATGCAGCAAATGCACAGGAGGAGAAGGAGGGCCAGAGGGGGACAGCACATGCTCAATGTGGAGTCCATTGTGCCACGCAGGCGCCCAACAATCCCCAGAGAACGTGTCAGCCCATTTACCCTAACCCCATCACAGATCCACACCCTGTACCGGCTGGACAGAGACACCATCATCGCACTAGTGAAGCTCATATACGATGAGCTTATGAACATTATCATCATACGGACAGCCATTCCCCCCCTGCTCAAGGTCGTGAGTGTGCTACAATTTCCGGCAACTGGAACCTATCAGCACACAGTGGGTCAACTGCACGGGATATCACAACCTTGCTTCTCCAGCGTGCTGACGCAGGTACTTGAGGCACTCCTCAAACATGTACGTGACCACATCAGCATGCCACGTGCCCCAGCGGAGATCTATGAAAACACAGCAGCATTCCATGCCATAGCAGGCATGCCAAACATTTAGGTGCGATAGACTGCACACATGTAGAGCTGGTGGTGCGGCATGCCGTTGAGCAGGTTTACCGCAACAGGAAGCAGTTCCATTCGATTAACGTCCAAATGGTGTGTGATGCCAGCAAAATCATCACACACTGCTGTGCCCGATACCATGGGTCGACACACGATGCACTGGTCCTGCGGAGCTCAACGCTGCCCCTCTACATGGACTGACATGCCGGACCCCATACATGGCTGTTGGGTGAGTATGACTACAGGGGCATACGCATTGATGATGGGGTGAGTGATTTGCCAGCACTGAGAATCTGCCTGATGGGTGGGCCATGTGGGGTAAAATTGGGGGGGGGGAATGTGCTAGCACTGGTAATCTGCCTGATGGGTGGGCCATGTGGGGTAAAATTGGGGGGCGCGGGGAATATGCCAGCACTGGGAATCTGCCTGATGGGTGGGCCATGTTGGGCGTGTGTACATTACACAGCATAACACAATTCTGGAGCACTGGGGCACACAGCTAGTATTGAATCCCTGAAAACCATGCCTGAACAGAATAGACTCACCCATGTTTGTCAAACGATGCAAATCATCACCGGTACCCTCTCTCTTGTCAACGTGCAGGTGACACTGTGTATCCACTGATGGGCTGGAT
Source organism: Ambystoma mexicanum (assembly GCF_040938575.1). Classification (NCBI taxonomy): domain Eukaryota; kingdom Metazoa; phylum Chordata; class Amphibia; order Caudata; family Ambystomatidae; genus Ambystoma; species Ambystoma mexicanum. The sequence goes on from NC_090941.1 coordinate 572,697,374, forward strand.
GCTGACCCCAATCACACGTCCACGTAACCGACATGAAGAGGCATACAATCGCACACATACAAGGACTCGCGTCACAATAGAACAGACCTTTGTCCTACTGAAGAGTCGCTTTCGTAGCATAAGTCGGTCTGGGGGTGCCCTCATCTATGGTCCCAAGAGGGTGGGGCGTATTGTGATTGCTTGTGCAATACTGCACAACATGTGCATCCATCGTAATGTGCCCCTGCCCCGGACGTGGATATGTTGCCACAGGACGATGATGACGATGATCATGATGAGGATGTTGGACACCCTCAGCATCACCATGGACATAATGGACAGGCCACACGACAGGCATTGGTTGCAAGTTATTTCTGATGGATGATGCACACATGGACATTTTTAATTGCCACACTATATGCGTTGCATTGTGTTACATTAAATACTCATACACCCCTTGAATAATGTACAGACAACTGTATTGCTTTCAAACATAAGTGTATTAATGCCTGGTGAACTATACACAAAATGTGACATGTTGGGCATGCATCTCAGTCCAAAAAAGATGGTTACAACTCCCAATTACGACTAAACCCCCAAAAATTGCCCAAAACACCCTTCCCCTGTGACACCCGTTTGCACTCACCCACCCCACAAAGTGAAAAACCACGTCCAATGTCGTATGTGAAATGCCAAAAACATCCCTTCAACAACAGGTTCCCACTGCCAGGCACTGTAGTGAAAGGCCTACTTCCGCCCCCTCTTTGGAGCTGGTGTTTGGGCACCCATCGGACGGGTCAGCCTCAATGAAAGGCGCAAGGGGCTCCCATGTGTCGAAGGGCTGGGCGTAGCACTTGCTGACTCGACTGGTGGCTTTATAATGTGCCGCTGTTCGGCGATGGCCGTGACTAGGAGGTTAATGGACTCTCCCACTGAAAACATGACTTTTTTTGCACTCACGTACTCTTCTGCCCAGTTGGTACAACACCTCAGTTGCCCGGCCCAGCATCTTTCCAGTCTTTCTCGTGTTGTCCTGAATGGTCTGCCTTGTGAGTTCTGCCTCGGTGAGGTACCGGTTCAGGAGTACATGCATCGCCTCCTGGCGCTCCTCGGTCCGGGTGAGGCGGGCTTCAATGTTGCGAATGTGCACCATTCCGGTAAAGATGGTGGGCTGCATGGGGCTGCTAGGCTGAACCTGGGTTCTGGCTCATGGTGCCCATTGTCATTGTCACTGGGTCCGGGCTCCTCAATGTTGCTGGGTGCAGCTGTGACATGTCGTGTGCTGCGTATGTCTGGTGTGTCTGAATCCTCAAGTTCTGGTATACTCTGTATGGGCGATATGGGATCGCCAGGCATGCTCATTGCTGGGGAATGAGGCAGATCCTCAATTACAATCGGCGAGGATGCTGGTTCCTCATCTTGTGTAGCCCCACTCATGTCCTGTGTTGTGGTGCGGCATGGCGGGTCAGACACTGATTCAGGGCTGTGCTGCGGCTGCCGCCTGCCTGAAGGTGTCTTCGCATGGCTCTTGAGGCTGACAGGTGTGCGAGGGTGGCTGGGATGAAGTGACATGGAGGCTGTGGACTTTGGTCGGCTGTCGCTGCGTGCTGGTTCCTGGCTGTGTGCTGGGTCGTGGCTGTGTGCTGGTTCCTGGATGCGTGCTGGTTCCTGGCTGCGAGCTGTCTTTTTGTGGCTGTGCGAAGTACAGCAGTGGTTGGGGTAGTTGCGAGTTCTCCTTAGCTGCCGGATGAGGTGCCTGTGGGCGACAATTTAGGGGTACTTCATTGTTGTCCTATGAACCATGCAACATCCATCACATTTAGTTCAATTTACAGTGATGTGCATCCTTTGAATCATGGTGGGGGCAGTGTGTAGCAGCACACATGTGCAGGGGTGGAGCAGTGTTGGGAACATCATGATGTGTACACGATTTGGTATGTGCATGTGGGATGGGTTGTTGTGTTCGGCCATTGATGTTGTGTATATGCAACCCTCGACTGTGCATTCGTGTAGTCTGCATGTGAGGGAGTAGGGGTATTCGCGTGTAGGTGGGGTCATTGGGGTGTCATCAGCTACAGAGGGGACACTGGATGGGCACATTGGGATGTTTGCAATGGTGCATGCATTGTGGACAGGTGTTGTTGGCGCCATGCTGACAAATGGCACAGGGGCCATGCTGACCTCAGTGGAGTGTGTTCACGCATGCAGACAGTGCGTCTGTCTGCATGGCATGGGACATGTGTTGTGTGCCTGTGGTGCTTGTGGACAGTCTCCATGCTGGGCAGATTTACTGTTTTGAGGGTCTGGTCAGTGTCTTGCAGGCCAGCAGGTATCTGGTTACAGTCATGCACATGGCACTATTGGCGATCAGGGGACAGAGTGGCTATGGGATGTTAGTAATGGACACTCACCTGCATCTCCAGATGTTGTGGCTCCATGCTCAGCGTCACCCACACCCTCGATGCTGGCCATGTTCAGGATGGAGGCACATCTTTCCTCCCAGGGGTGGAGTTTGAGGGGAGAATGTGGTCCACCACCAGTGGCTTGCACCCTGGCTGCGCTCAGCAGACAATAGGTTTTGCACTCTGAGACGCAGGTCGTCCCAGCGTTTGCGGCAGTCCCTTATGGTCCTAGGCGCGGTGCCTACAGCTGAGACCTTGCTGGCCACTTCGGTCCAGATCTCCTTTTTGCGCAGTTGCACAGGCCTGCGCAGGTCCACTCCAAATAACTTGTCAGAATTATTTACGAGGGAGTCGGCAAGCATGTTTAATTCCGCCTCACTAAACCTAGGTTCGCCGCGGCAAACGTTCCCCCAGGTAGCTGACATGTCCCTTTGAGGTCTTCAACTTCCAGCTCCTGTGTTTGACTCCTGTGTTTGGAGGATTGCAATGGATTGTGTTTTTAAAGATGGCCGCCGGTGCATTTCCCGTTCCGGCGCAATGACGTAGTTTCCGGTACCGATATGCCGGTGCTGGTATTTGCGGGTTGGTGATGCCGGTGCCAAGGGCATTGATGGTGCCATTGTGTGGGTTTTTGGATGCTTTAGCGGTATGCCGGCGCTGCCGTTACCGGCATGCCGTTTGTTACGGCAAGTCATGCTCGACATCAGATGTTGATTCCAAACTCAAGGCATGCCGGTAATGGTAGCAACACCATGCCATTATTGTGGATTTCCTACCGGCTAGCTTGTAATGAGGGCCATTGTGTATAGGTGCATAGGTGCTATATAAATAAACTATCATATAATATCATATAATATCAGGCCCAAGGGATGCTCACAGGCATGCCACTGTTCCGCCTTGTTTCGTGATGTAATGTCGGGGAGGAAGTCCTGAACCATTGAAACTCTTTTGGACATTTTAGTTTGTACTACTCTCTTTTGTTATATATATGTATATTTATTGTATCTGTATATGCTTAAACTGTTATGTAACCAAGAAAGTTGTTGTATGCAATGCGCTCTGATACCCTTGGGTCTGGTGCGCAATACAACTAATAAAAGAAACAAACAAACAAACATATCATTGTCCCACACCCTTTGGTTATATAGCGTAAGGATTTGGCAACAGGTTTTCTAGTATAGGCCATTTTGTTTTGACACTACTCCACAAGCACAGCGTTTTCTTTAGTTTGATGGTTGTAGCTTGCTCCCATCTTAGATTTACGCTTAGATTAGCTGGTTTTCTCACCCTTAAACTATTTCATAAACACCCTTCGATTATACTCCTTGTGTCTGTCATGCTTCTGATAACCATGCCTTCCTTACACTAGTCACTGATTTAACCCGGCAGGCAGACCTATGGATGGATGCCGCTTGCACCTTCGCTGAAGAGCATGTAACAGTTTCTTAAGCAGCAAAATCCCTCATGGCCACTCCTCTAATACACATTTTAAATGCCTGCCAGACTGTTGCCACTGATGTAACTGACCCCACGTTGATTTCAATGAAGGAAGCCACTTGGTCATGCAAAGTGAGCGAGAACACAGGATCGAGGGGAGCAGCTGGTTCAAACCGACAAGGTGGGCGGGATGTACCGTCCTTCCCATACTGCACTGTCAGGAGTACCGGGGAATGATCAGAAATGGTACGGGGTAAGATCGAGCAGTGGATCACTCTATTTAGTAGTGAAGTGGAAACCAACCACGCATCAATTCGAGAGTACATATCATGTACAGAGGAGTAAAACGTGTATCCTCTGTCCATGCCATGCAGCGTACGTCAAGCATCGACAAGTTCCAGCGAGTGCATGCTGTGCACTATTTCCTGCACTGCTCTAGTTAGAGATTGGGTGGAGGAGCCAGTACGGTCCAGAGTTATATCTAATGTGGTGTTTAGGTCTCCCCACATACGATCTCTGCCATCGGATATGGAGTGCACACACCTTACTATAAAAGCCTGGTTCATTAATGTTGCGGCCATACACATTGAGAAGAATTTCCCTTCAATGCAAGATCCGATGCACCAGGGCATACCTGCCTTCAGTGTCCACCTTAGTTTCTACATGTGTGAACAGCAACGAGTGGTGTATCAATATGAAAGCCCCTCTGGCATTTGTAGAAATTGCTGTGTAGTACCTTTGAGAACCCCAGCACTGCCGCAAAGCTGAGCACATGACAGTCCAATGCATGTGTTTCCTGCAGGAATAACATTTTAGCACTTTTCCTATTAGCATATGAAACGATCTTCCGAGCCTTGATCGGATTGCTCAATCCCCAGACGTTCCAGCTCAGCAAGGTGATCGTTGCGTCAGCCTACCCTGTTGTGCCATAACCAAGTGAGTATACTATCCCACAATGTGTGTAAAAGTATGTAAAACCGTGCCCTACTGCATGTGTCCCCAAGTGTATTTTAGAATTATCCCAACCCATTCCAATCCGTCTCCACCCGACCACCCTCACTGCTCCCCAAACTATGGCAATGCCTGCTTCTGCCTCCATTACAACTCACCCCAAACGGAACATTTGCACTTGCAAGGGGGACATATGTTACCGCTCAAAGCGGGTGACCCACTGTTAACATATTATGACTCAAAGTATAGGAGCCGAGCCCATAAATTTAGGCGTTACCATGAACACGCATCGTGCAGCCACATTTTGATATAATACAGACATGTTACTTTCATGCAGGGGAGGAACCCTCAGACTGGGGGTCATAGAGCGGGACATGTGCCCTATAAAGGATACAGCCTTGGACGGGACCGTAAAAAAATAAACTGTTGTTACATTGGAATTTCAGTCTGGCCGGAAATAACGTGCCATTGGAAATATTCCTCTCTCAACAATTTCTTGATGCTGACAAAAGTGCGCCTATCCTTTTTCAGAGCAACAGTAAAGTCGGATATATATAGATGTTGTGTGTTTCATTCCGGAACTTCTTCAAGTCTCTAGCTCGTCGTAGAATTTGGTCTCTGTCCCTGTAATTCATAATGCGTGCAATAATAGGTTGTGGATAGTCTCCTGGCCTAGGTTTTGCTGTAAGCGCTCAATGGGCACACCCCATTGTAAAATGTGCCGATAGCCCCGGGTTGTCCAGGAGTTTAATTAAGTCTTCCACCGCTACTATCATATTGCCTCGAAGTGCATCTTCAGGTACGCCAATGATGCACAATTTGTTCCTTGGGACCTTAACTCTAAATCGTTGCATTTGGCTTTCACAGACTGCATATCTTTTGTTAGGTAGGTCACAGCTGTACCCTATATCGTCCTCAGCAATGCTTATTCTGTTTCAAGCCTCCATTATCCTTTGTGTCTCCTTCTCCAGCTAGGTGAGTATGGACGTGACATTAGCTGTTATATCATAAAGCTTCTCGTTAATTGAACAGAAAACCTTTAGCATCGTATCAAATACTTGTTGAATATTCAGTGCTTCTGGCACTGACAAGGAGGTAGTGCTCAATGCTGTAGATGCAGTGGACGCAGCCACATCTGCAGGCCTAGGGGTGGCTTTCGTAAAGCGGTCCATGGTTCTGCCATTTTTACCACCTGCATCCTTTGACATGCCTAGCTGCTTAGTACGTTAAATCTGAGATAGGGCATCAAAAATAGCACCACAGCCTGACAATCTCTCCCAGAAGCTATGGTTTGCACTGTGATCAGCATACCTGTACTCCTTAACTATGTTGGCAGCAGTACTGGAGAGTAAGCACCCATCTATGCGCTATTCACCACGAATGCAGGATATTACTCCAACAGTCTATTTTACACATATACAAGGTCTTGCAGAGGCAGCAGGTGTCAGCCTCCATGTTATTTCCAGCACCAACTATTATTTTCTATGTGGTATGGGGCCTGGATAGGCAGGTTCCACTGTAAAATGTAGCGACAGCACCGGGTTGTCCAAGAGTTCAAGTAAGTCTTCCACCGCTACTACCATATTGCCTCAATGTGCATCTTCAGGTACCCCAATGATGCACAAGTTGTTCCTAAGGACCTTGACTCTAAATTGTAACATTTGGCTTTCACAGGCTGCATATCTTTTGTTTGGAAGGTCACAGCCGTTTGCGAAGACACTATATCGTCCTCAGCTGTGCCTATTCGCACCTGGGGGCCTCCAAAAACTATTGAGCGGGCTGCTGCCACAGGGCACATCCTCCTCCGTCACTCACAGCTGTAGGCTGACGATGTCAGCAAGCCCTGTGCTCGGCTCAATGGGGATTTACTCCCCTGTGGCACCAGCAACACTGATCCTCCAAGCCTGCAGGATTATTGTGTCCTCTCCGAGCAAGTATCTCCACCACAGCTGGCTTTAACAGTGTATAGAATGTCGCTCCGGGTAGTAGATGGACTGCCATGTCGCTCGCCTCTGCGTCAGATCAGAGGCACGACAGAGATCAATGGCTGAGATTGGCCGCAGTGTAATGGGGCCGCTCCGACTCTCACCACACCAACCGCCCGCCCAACTCCAAATTCCACATCGGAAAGCATGCCCCGCTCCGATGGTGAGCCCGATGCTGGATCAGAGGACCTTGTCCGCACTGCAGGTCACACGCGGGCTCCACATCAAAGCAACAACAAAGCAGTATGTAACGCTACAGGCCTCCCAGCCAACAAGCCCAACAAAAAGGCTTGGGGCACCATCCTCCGCACACAGCTACAAAAGCACAGGGCAGAAATGCAATGGCTCAGCAGTATCTGGGAGTTTCATCCACTCTGCATGCAGTTTAATGAGAAAGTTATATTAGCTCAGCTGCTCCACACTGCCCGCAATAATTTTTTTTAAAAAAAATGTTATGCTGTAGTTTATCCAAACCTTTCGCAATAATAAACAAAACACTTAATCAGTTAACATCATATATATTCCATTCAATTACAACTGTTGCTTCCATGATTAAAATGTAGGTATCTTTCATAGATAAAAGTTTTTTTTAAACTTCTAACCACTGCTGGTCAATGTAACGCGATTACCAGATTCTTGACAGAATTATTCAGAGCTCAACAAAATCAGTCTGTGGCAAAAGTGCTTAAATGTAAATACCTAATTCCTAAAAAGTGGCAGTGCATTAAAAAATCAAATGTCTCATTGCTTCTGAACAGTCTGTTTTTTACAAAATCTACATTGTTTCAATAGTGAGGTTGCAGTGGACCTTAAATTCAAGTTTTCTCTAGTTTTCTCTAGTTAAAAGGATATAAAGACAGAGTCTTAAGAATGTGTCGCAGAAATCAGAATTAGGAAATGTTCACAGATATAGTAGTAGACGACCACAATTCATTTCTTGAATATTTTAGTGTGAATAAAGCTTTTATCTTTTGATACTCACAACGGTATCAATCCAATCCATATCCCAGAGGTTTCTTTAACTCAATTCGGATACAGATGAACACTCTGGTATCTGTTCCAATACGGGTTAATGGTTATATTTCTGACTAGATCATTTAACATTTAACATTTAGCTGCATGTAATTATGTAGTACCAAATTACGCTGGAAACAGGATCCGGAGGACCCAGCGTAATATTGAAAAGATGAACACCATCTCCTTCCCTATCCTCACAGAAATGAAACAGTTGTTGTGGGGTAAAAGTCCATAGGAGATTGAATGTTGGATACTGCAACTAACCCAGATACTTTTCAAGGGCTCCTCAGCCCCCGTGATAGGATGGAAGTTCGGGGGGTGGGGTGGAATTTGGTTTTTGATGTCAACATACGACTTCAGAAACGGGAGATGTGCCGAGCTATTCGAGCACTAAGAATGCCTATAACGATTGTAGTAGATCATGGGTTGTTAAAGGCTAAAACCAATAAGATTAAGCAAAGTTTTCGCTCTTGGCTATGAGCCTATCAACTATCCCAACAGAGAGCTCAGTGGCAAAAATCTGCCGAAATTCTCTGTAGTAGAAACAGTCGTAGAATATGCCAATTCCTAGCTCAGGCTAGGGGTGAGCAGAAGCTTAAGGTCTAGAATCCTATTTCCGGGGAACTAAAAGAAAATTACATCTCCAATAAATTCTATAAAGGAGGAAGAGGATACAGCTAGTTTACCTGTGGGGGTAAAGCCCTGGCCACTCCAACTTAGCCATAATATCGTAAAACAAATAATCATGAATTTAAAGCCCTCCAATGCCCCGGGTCCTAATAGATTAGCTAATTCTGTGTTAAAAAAGGATCCAAATAATTAGGCTCAGTTACTGCTCACATTAGTTTCCCGCATTTGTAGAACTTGCCAGGTCCCTTCCTCGTGGAAAAAGTCGGTGTAGATTCCTGTGTATAAAAAGTGAGAAAGGAGGTCCCCTGCTAACTATAGGCAACTGTCAATGCTTGATGTTACAAGTAAAATCTTTATGAAGCTGTGGTGTTTAGTTTGCTGTTTTTAGACTGGGTGTGTTGTTAGGTTTGTGAGAAGGAAATATGTGCTTTTAAAAATTGTATGCAGTTAACCTAGAAGACATTTCGTTGATTTCACCCAAAATGACTATATCTACGTAATCTTTCTGCTGCCTGGGCTGACTGCTTATGTCCTGGTAGCTATTATAGCAGCTTTCATGATACACAGGCATCCATTCAGAAGATAATTACATTAAACTGCATCGTATTTTCTCTTATCAAGTGTCATTAATTTATGCAACAATTCAGCACTATCATAAACAAGGGGGACTTGAGTTCACTATAATGTCCTGCCATTTGTGTTGACCCATGCTAGAGGCCCATCAGACCATGTACAAATATGAATGAACTAGCAAATGTACATGAGTTTGCTTTAGTAATAAACAAAGACTGATGATCAGGAGCCATCAATCAGAACCCCATTTCCCCACGGTCAAGACCAATAGCTCTTGTTCTCTCGTATATCAGAATAGGAAATCACGACTATACTGCCTTAAGTCTGCATAGAGCGAATTTGATTGGCAAGATAACATTTCATTATATAAAGATAAAAGATTCCATTAAATTCGTGCTCTTAAGGACAGTAAATCCAATTCACATTTTATAGTTGCTGTTGGAACAAAATCTGGCAGTGTGAAAAACCAGAAGGTGTTTCACTGCCTAGACCGCAGGGATCTCTTACTCAGGTGGCCAAGGCATGGCCATCGCCTTTGGATCCAGACCCTGGGGGTGGACAAGTGTGGGAGGATCACCTGGGTGAGGGGTCCTCGAGGAGTGGGAAGGAACAACCGATGGTGAGACATGTTAGCCCTGTTTCTAAATACCCCCTAAATACCACTGTTCCATCCTATTTTATAGGATATTCCAACTTCCCAGCTCCCCCCTTTCTACACAAACACTAAGCTGAGCAAGAGGAGATATGAGGCTGAAAGGAGAACCACCCATGCAATACATTGGACATGTCCCACTAATAAGATCAGGCAGGGTCAGACACTTGATCTAAATTACAGACACCTGGTACCTATTAGCTCTCCCCACATGGTTAAAAGGTGGAACACTGAGACACACTCGGAGCAAGGCGATGCACGAGAAGGAGCAGTTGTTCCAGGGCGACAGCGAACCAGGCGGAACAGAGCGACAGGCCGAGGGACGGAACCAAGGTACAGAGAAACCTTGGACACCCTGGTGAGAGATTGTTACCTCCAAAGGGCTTTGAAGGTTGCGCAAGAAAGCCCAGCTGGAGAGAAGAGACAAACCTCTCGTATTTCAAGGATACCAGTCACCCTCCCATGTAAACAGCTGAGTTGGGGAGGTGTAGCAGAAGTTGTGGTATCAGCCTTGACTTCAGGATCAAAGCTGTAAAAGTTGAAATTGAATTAACACAGCCGGTGAGTTGATGAAAGCAATGAAAATCCGGTCTGTGTTAAATTAAACTTGACGGCAACGAATGAAGGTTGCGTGTGTGCTAATAAGATGCGAAAGAAAGCAAAACATTGCAAATAACTGTTACAGGGCAAGAAAGGAGTTTTCCAATAAAAAAACTTTCTTCCAGAGATTTCCCTCTAGTTTTGGTATTCCCGCTCATTCATTCAAGTGTCACAGTTCTATACAATAAATAATACATGGGATAACTTTTCCCATTGTGGTGGGTCAGAAGAATGAGTCGGACTCTTGGAGGACATTTCCAAACTACTTTTATTTAAATAATAAGAGAACGGTCTAGCTTTCCCTATTCTAAAGGGATTTCCCTTCCTATCTAAAGGAACTAAAGGTGCTTTTCTGTTGTCTGGAAGTCCCAAAGAAAGAAGTCCTCCGTCCAAATCTAATTCTACCCCGACCCAACCACTAAGAAAATAAACTTAAACAGTTCCAGGAGTTTGGCTTGATTCACCTGATATACCAGTCTTTTCCGACGGCTTCTTTATATCAATGTCTTTATTCTGGTTGCTATTTATCTAGCATAAACTTCTACAAAAGTCTCTCTTTATTTCTTGAATTAACTCTTGTAATTCCTTTACAACATTCTTGGATTTTATATTCTCTTTAACAAAGTATTTAGGCCAACCTTCCTCATTTGTTGGTTGGAGTTTTGAGACTTCGCACAGTCTATTGATCCAGTTTCTCTCAGGTTGGTTGTGGTTTATGCCCACTTTATATTTCCCCACTTACGGATTCTCTCTTTATTGCCACTTTCTGTACTTGACAAACTTGTCTGCCATCCTCTGTTACCAGACCTTATGCTGCAGTTTCTTATCTTTGCAGCTTGTTGCTCATATAGTATTTTCCCTTTGTTATTAGGTTCTGCTTTGGAACCTTCATAGACTTACAATCCAGGATTATTCAACTCACTCGCCTTCCTTTGCCCCAGGGACCTCCCGCTTCTCCCGTTCCCTCCATTACATCTTTGCAGGCTGGGGAACCATGCGGGCTGTTGCGTTCACTCGAGTGCTCGTCTCCTTCCTCCTTTTCGTCGCCTTTGTCTTGGCTGTCCTTCTGCCATACGCGGAGTGGGCGATTGGAAAGCTGCTCGTGTTCCCAATTACTCTTTCGTTCTGAGTGCTCGTTGGTCACCCGTTCGCCAGGGACCGATCTGTGATGCCCAGGGTATCACGGAGATGGGAGATCAGGATGTTGTGGTTTACCGTGTCGAAGGCAGAAGAGAGATCGAGAAGAATGAGGACAGAAGGAGAGCTAGAGTCCAGATTTGAGAACAGGTCTTCACAGGTGTTGAGAAGAGCAGTTTCCGGATGCTCTAAAGCCAGACTGATGGTCATGGAGACAACCAACAGATTCAGTGTGGAGGGTAAGCTGAGAGATAGCTAATTTCTCCAACGGATCAGGCGATATTTTGCAGGTATAGAAGGGTCAGCAGAAGGATTTTTGAGCAGAGGGTGCTTGAGAGAAGTGGGGAAAACTCCAGTGGCGAAAGAGAGATTGCAGAGGTCGGCCAAGGATGGAGCAAGAGAATCAATGTTGTGCTTGATGATTTTAGGAGGGCATGGGTCAACCTGTTTGGAGGAGGCTTTCATGGACCGGACTTGCAGAAAGACCTCCTCAGGAGAAGGAGAAGAGAAGAGGGGGAGGGGGAAGTCGCGGGGGGCCCATGAGATCTGGGTGCAGACGAAAGTGCGGGGAGAGAGAGGACAGGATGTCCTGTGTTTTGGAAGTGCAATGTACAGCCAGGGCTGAGCAAAGGGCCTGGCTGGGTGCGGTAGAGGAAGAGGCGGCAGTAGGATTGGCCAGTTCCTTACAGACTTTGGAGAGTTCAGCCATGTGGTTAGATGCTGCTGAGATGCAGCCTTGAATATAGACTCTTTTCTTGGAGCGGATGCAGAGTCGATATTGCCTTTGAAGAAGGCGGCAGGCCAGTTTGTCAGATGGTGCACCTGAAGATCCCCATTTCCGTTCCACTGCTCTGCACTTTCGTTTAACTGCAGCCAGCTTGGAGTCGTGCCAAGAGTTGAACTTTTTGGAAGGCTTCAGACGGATGCTCATGACAGGGGCAAGAATGTTTGAAATGGAGTGGTAAAAGTTATAGAGAGGGCTGTTTCAGGGTGGGAGTCAGCCGCAGGAGTAGAAGGAGGAGAGTAGGTGGAGGCAAAGGCAGACAAAGGCATTTCCAATATATGGAATGTGCTCTGCCTCTCTTTTTTCTTATATAGCAGGACTGTGTGTGCTATATGCCAAAACACTGGAAATGAGCTTCACTTGAGTACTGAACAACATTACCAAAATATCGGTCCATAATGTCGGATCACTGTTAGCACTATGTTTAATAAGTCAACAGGTACCAGGGCTCGGGAATTCTTCAATATAAAAATTTGATTTTCTACTATTTCTTTGTCATTATTTTTATTTATTTATTTATTTATTTTGCATTTTTAAAGCGCCCACACAGCCCGTGGGCATCGAGGTGCTGTTACAGGAATTGTTTTTTTTAGTTGCGTAATTGTTTTTGTCTTAGTTGCGTTATTTATAACACGCTTAAACACCCAGAGGTTTATAAGCGCGGCCCCGGGGATCGAACCTGTGTTGCTTCGTGTCATCTTGCTTACAAGGCGAGCACGTTCCCGCTGAGCTATCCTCCCTGGACGAACCCTGGATTTAGACCCCGATCAGACTTCGATTAATACAGGGGGACCAGTTGAGTGATTTTAGGTAACCAATAAAGTTTAGCGAAGTGTGAAGACCACACATTCTGCTATTAGATTCACTTGAGAGGAGACCATATTGGCAACACTTGCATTGGTTAGAGGCAACAAATTCTGCACCTTGATTCTTCAGGAGCCTTTTCAACATAAATTGACTATCATTACGCGGCATAGTGGCTTCCTGAAATGTGTGCCAGTTCTTCTACTTCTGTTTTAAGATAGACACTTCTCGAGTAGAATGGGACCAAGATATTGGAACTAGATATCACTTTTAGATTGTAACATAATTCTTTCTTTTCTACAGCGAGTCATCATATCTGTGAATTCTTAATCTCCTTGAGGGAGTCTGATTGGTTGATTTTCCATTTCATAAACTAGAGGCTGATTCATAAATGAGTTAAATTCCAGAGGTGACCAAATATGTCTTTTAGCTGTGCTTGATGAGCAGCACAGAGCATTTGTGACTCCCTATTATAGCTAATCAATATTAGGCTGCCAGTAAATGCGATTACCTTTCAGCACTACACAAAGGGTAGACAGATTAACAGTGTTTTCAGGGAGATCCAATTCTATATCAAAGGAAACGTTTAGCCAAGTATGGTCACTTAATGATGTAATTACTACTTTGAAAAAAATGACAATATGAAAACAATTTCCTGGAAGTAAAAAAATAATCAATATACAAGGATTGAGCTACATGTTTCCATGTTGGATTTGGGGGCATATCGCCCTTGATGTTTCCATTTAGCTTGACCAGACCCCACATGTCGAAAAACAATGCCTATTTCATTGACTGAGCCCTGATTTTCCTTGATCTAATGGATTCTACTGGACAATGTGACTTTAAATCACCACCTATGATGATAAAAAAACTCACTTCCAGCTTCATACCAAGCCAGTAGTAAATCATACAGGCAATGAAAAAAGTTATCTAGTGAAATGCTTGCTGAGTTCCAGAATACATTTACTATTAATAATTCACTTATCAAATAAAACCATTGTAGATTAAATGTCACTGCAAAACGTCCTGGACATCCATCATAAAATTATTTAGCACTATAAAGAATTGTGTTGCTTAGGGCAAATAAGATGCACCCTAAAGGTCTACCGCTTGGGCCACTGGTGCTTCCTGCAAAAAGACAGCATACCCATCTAGTAATGGTAGCTCCATTAACCAGACATCCTGTAAAATGATTACAATGTAAACATGTAAAACAGGAATGTTCTCATGAGTATACAACAAAGATTGGTGGCCACTAGTGTTGCAAGAGAGAATATCGTTAAAGAGGTTTCATCTTCTCCCTAATATTCCCTCCTTTCAAATAAAGAGATGAGCCGAGAACCGAGAGCCGGAGCTGACGGAATATTGGAAGACCGGCCCCTCGAATTTTTGAGGGTGGGTGAGTGTGGCCGCCGGCTGCTATCTTGGTGCTATCTGGTGCCCCTGGTGCAGCGGTGTCATCCGGGGGGTAGGGGCGGCCTGTTCACTTCTCCCTGCCCTTCCCTGCTCAGCCCTGCCCTGTATATTGCCCTACCATATACTGATTCAGTAAAGCCTGCTCGTTTGGAGAGCAAAGGAGTTTGGAATCCAGATCCATTTGTTCTGGATTTGCTGTCAACATGGCGCCCCCCCACTCTGTCCGAGGCCATCCTCGAGAAACGGTGCCTACGTGGTAACACAATGTTAAATGAATCCGGGACTGAAGGTCTCTTCCTGGTGCCATCTCCTTTTCTGCCTGCTGCCCATTCGGGACTGACCCTGATAGTGGAAGACTATGCAAAGAGCAAGGTGGTGCAAAATCTTTCAGCTTCAATGCAATCAAACCAACAATCAAACCATCAATTGCGAACAGAATGCCAGACACTCAAGTAGGAAATGAGCACGAAGGAGGTCAAGCGTCGGGTGGTGGAGGGGATATGCAGGTCCAGGAGGCCTTGCGGGGCCACAGTGAGGCCAGGGTTTTTGATGGTGAAGGACCAAATCAAATGGCCAGCAAGCCCACAGAGCGACGGAGCCCGCAAATAGATTTTCAAACCCCCACCGGTTATACCGTATTGACGAGGGGACCCGCCTTTGAGACTGTCGGAGGACGGCATCAGCGGGGGCCTGAATGGCTGGATGTTGAAAACAAGCCCCTGGGGTTTGAAAATGTGCCCCTCGCGACAGAGGAGGCCCCGTTATACCATAAACCAAAACAAAACCGCCCGTTTGTGGGAAATGGGGAAGAAAATGGAGCCGAAGACAGGCATGCTCCGACTTCCCCCAGATCTAAGGTGCAATTACAGTCTTAATCCATAGAACTAACAACTTATCTAGGGAAAAGCAGGAAAAGCAGGCCTCGTATCTTCCTACTGAGCGACCTATTAGAACTACCTCAACCGATTTACTGATATCTGATCAAGAAGAGCAGTCCCTTATACATGACCTAAAGAGCTCCGACAATTAAGTTTTGGAAGCAAGCCGCACCGAAAAGGACATGCTTTTAGACCTCACACTAGTACCGGCAGAGAAAGCAAACCAGGATCAGAAAACTATGAACTCTTCGCAGGTGGCCATTCTCAAGGACTTAAATCCAAGCCTGGGAACAGATTCTACAAAAGCTCAGAGCAACTCTCATCGAACAGATGACTAGGCCTCTGATCTCGTAGTAAAGGAAACAAACGTAAAAGGAATGGCAAAAATAAAATCCACACCAAACAAAATATACACAAAAAAGCAAAGAAAAGTGGGACTTAAAACTCAGGGGAGCGCAAAGTGTTTCCCAAACCCCCTGATTTCATCTTCCTTAAAAGAATGCTTCTTAAAACAACACAAAAGGAAACTGGACCAGGATTCGGAGCTTTCCAACGCAGAGATTCTGGAGGCCGTACAAGACCCCCATCCGGCAAATAAAGCGAGAAAAACAGATCAACTCAACCCCAGGCCGGACCTTAACACCAGACTATCAGTGCAAAAGGGAACAACCACTGAAGAAATTCCAAAAATATCAGTCCTGGACCTTCGTGCAGAGATGCCTGAGCATCCTTCAGCTTCTTCTAGCCCCCATAGAAGCAATGAGTTACCATCTAATAACGAAGTTGAAAAAACATCAGTGGTACCCCCGACGCAGGGGGTACCAGGCCCTCGACCTTTAATTACTCCAATGGATGACCGGTTTGTTTCAAAATCTGTAGCTGGATCTACAGAAGACAGACTCGCATGGACCAAAGTCCATACTCAAGATTCTTCGCGCCCCTATAAAGTGCGACAAGTAGAAGAAGATCTGCGCCCACAAGATTCACCGCTATTTTCGGATGGAAGAAGTCAAGATAGAACTTCTGTCCATAGTGGTGACAAGGGTTTATATACTCCGGTTAAAAGTAGAAGACTTAGTGAAATATCAGCTCCTGCCCAGAAGGAGTCACCGAACAAAAAAGCTGACATGCTACAAATAATGTCAACAATTACAATCGCCTTAAATCCCTTTGCAAAACTTTACGAATCCATCAACGAAGCACTCAAAGACAACATCTCAATGTTTTCCTCAATGATGTCAAAATTGACCTTCATTGAGGGATTCATAACAGCCCTCGACTCAAAAACTATGAAATCGCAAGCATCCCTGGAGGCAAAAATTGCCAAACTGGAAGGCCAGCTGCTGGAAAGGCACCACGTCGCTCAAGTTTCTTCTTTATTTTCAACTGCGACCCAAATCAGTGAAGGGCCTCTGCAAAAGGATTTGGCCCCAATCTGTGCAAAAATTCCATCAATTTCAACTGCGATTCAAATTAGTGAAGGGCCTCTGCAAAAGGACTTGGCACCAATCTTTGCAAAAATTCCATCACTTCAGACGCCTGGTAAATCGGAATTTAGGACTTTAAAGGAGCACATAGGGCTAGAGTCGTACCAAAGTAAACCAACCAAAACATCCAACCAACAAATTAAACCTGGGTCGGCAAAGTCAGCTATCCACACAAAAGAAAAGTCTTCCCAACCATTGTTAGTCCTAGGCGCAGGATTAAATGGAAAGAAAAAAGAAGAGGATAAAAAAAAGAGTGACGTAACGTCCCCAAACTACTTTACCTGTTAAACCTGATCACCAGAACATTGAGGAACTTGAGGAAAACAGTGACTTAATGAACCTAACTAAGCACTACGACAATTTAGAAGAATCCCAAATTACAGTAACATCACCTCATTCAATTGACAAACCATTACCAGTAGTCTCCAATAAAAGCACCCCACATGCTGTTATTGATGAACTGAAGGAAGGAAATGAGGCGTCTAAACGGAGGCTCCAGAGAGAGGAAGGTGCTGCGGGTGCCACGAATGACAAAAGGAACCTCAAAGTGAGTCCCCATGTGCGAAGACACAGTACAGAAAATAAAAGTGATTACCGTTCAGACAACCAGAGGTTTTCGAGGCACGCAGCGGACTCGCGGCTGCCGAAAGGACCCAAGAAACTTGAAGGAAAACTTTCAAGAACCACAATCTTCAAACTCGAACAAATTTCATCTAAAGAAGGCTACATGGTCCTGAATAGAAAAACAGTTCTTAAAACCCTAGCAAAAATCAGCAAATACAACATCTGATGACCAACGATTTTGAGTTGGTAGAGCCATATCATCGGAACCACAGAGCAAAAGCATACATTCACATAAGAAACGAAGCCCTAGTGGAAATCCCGACAGAAGTGTCTAAAGATCTACACACATTAGGATTCAATTTGCTCCTAGTGTCAAAATCCACACAAAAGCAATCAGATCAAGATACTTAGAGGAGGGCTTCCCCGGCAAGGTCCCGCTTCATCTCCAGAACGGAAGCTCTTTACAGCCAAAATCGATGGCAAGATTCCCCGAGGAGACGAACCACCTGGCACCAGTCGCCGTAAAATGGTCCGGAAGACTCCTACAGGAGAAAAGAAGGTGGTAAATCCGAGTCCTCATCAAATTTAGAAACCCTGGCCCAGAGCACCCGTCAGCGACACCATCAAAAAACTGTGCGCAGTTTAACAGACAGTTATTGCACCACAGACAAAAGGGAGGAGCATAATCAAAATCAAATGTCTCAGAAGAAGGCTAAAGTTTCAGAGGGACCATGGAGATGGCTGGCGGACACGTTTGGACGGAGTCAAAAGAAATAGCAGCTAACACAGAGCCCCCTTGAGCTTTGTTCATCAAGAGTGGAACTGGCAACTAATCGGCAAGAAAAGAGCTGGCATCATGGAATACAAGAGGCTTTAAGCATCTGACCCGCCCGAGCGACGTTAACCTGGGGACTTTCAACATCTTGTGTCTACAGGAAACATGGTTAACCGACACACCGACATTAGATGGATTCGAAATTGAACTCTCTCCTGCATGCAGATCATTAATGGGTAGACCTTCCTCGGGCCTTCTAACTGCCATTCGCATAGGATCAGGGTTTATACCAAAAACCAAAATCATCGAAGCCTATGGCATTCTTGCCACGCTCGTGTCTTGGCAGTGCCATGATCCAGTACAGGATTCTTGGATCACCTCACACCTCGCGATAATAAATCTTTATTGAAATCCGGAGAGAACATCAGCAAAAGAATTTTGCCAATCTGTGGCCGAAGCCATTGATACTATTAACGTAGATCTCGATACTGACAACATCTTAATCTGCGGAGATCTAAATGCAAAGTGCAAAACAGAAATAACACCTGAAAGAGCACGGTCGATCCGCCCTTTGGCTGACGAAAGAGGGGTGGCGTGGTCAAAGCTGATGAAATCACGCAACTTTTACAATGCAGCGAGGCTACAAGACTCCGAACCCCAGATTCCAACGTGGGAAAGAGATGAATCTTTTGCCACCCTTGATTATATCTTCGTAACTGAAGGTCTGATCCCTTTGATTTCGTCCTTCAAGGTCCTGAAAACACTAGAAAGTAACTTGCTCCAACTATCCTGGTGTGCACAGTTTCCGGAAAGGCTTTTATATGCAGCAACCCTGCAGACAAACAAGCAACAAACTAGACTTCGCCTCAATGCAGAAAACATTAAATCTATAAAGAACAGGCTAAGCATGGACCCTGAATTCAGAACAGCTACTTTATTTGTCAAAAAACCAGACTACGCTCCCCTACTGTTACCACATAGGGTGTGCTTTTCAGGATCAAAGGGTTAACAACTTCCACACAACCATACTTACGATCGGATGGTGGTAATCAAGAGCCGTCAAACAAGAAACCTGAAAAATTTTGCAAACAGGCATCAAACAGCTGAGGCATGGTCAGCATACCGAAAGGAAGTAATCCACTACAAATCTTGGATCAAACATCACGCGGCGTGTCTTTATCAAAACGACGCTGAATCCATGCAGAAGTACCTGGTCTCAAAAAATACAAGAGACTTCTGGAACTTTTTAAAGTCGACCAATGGGCAAAGAGCTCCCCCCATTGCTAATGCGGTTTCGGAACAAAACTGGGTGTCGTACTTCAGCACCCTTTTTCAGCCACCTGCAACATCAGTAGATAGGAACATTTCTACCGTCTAGTGAACACTGGATTCCTCTGACAGATGTGGGAGAATAATAGCAAAACTGAAATCTTCACGAGCGCCAGGCCCCGATGGACTGACCAATATAGACATCAAAAAACATCCAGAAGAATGGGCCGCAGTGATAAGTGAAATCTTTAACCACTGCCACAAAGCAAAACAAATCCCCGCATCTTGGACAGAAGTGGTACTGGTTCCAATTTTTAAGAAAGGGTCCAGAGAAAGCCCGTCCAACTACAGATCAATTGCCTTGTTGGACATCCTGGGAAAAATATTTGCATCCTTGCTCCTCTCACATTTTCAAAAATGGGCAAAAGGTTCGCCCGCGACATACATTTTCCAGACTGGTTTCCGAAAGGGTACAGGGACGGCGATCAACATCCTAATCCTTAATATCATAAAAGCAAGGGTGAAATCAGGTGCCCCGAAAGTCGATGTGGCTTTGGTCAACCTCTCGAAGGCCTTTGACATGGTGGATTGTGAGAAACTTTGGACGAAATTAAGAACCTGGAAATGCCCGACGCCAATATTGGATCCTATCATGGCCTTACACACTAAAACTACGATGCGCGTCCGTCTGAGTCAGCAAGGCCACCTGTCAAACATAATCCATACGGAACATGGGGTAAAGCAAGGTTGCCCCCTGCCCCCAGCACTATTTATTGCTTTCATCAGTGACTTCCAGGATACTGAAAAAAAAATGCGTTCATTCCCGCCAAGTGTCGGTCTGTCAAAGGTATCCAGATTATGGTGTGCGGATGATCTGATCCTGATGGATCAGACCAAAGTAGGTTTGCAACGTCAACTAGCAAATCTCTCTGCTTACATGAAAGATAACAACTTGAAAATAAACACGCAGAAAACGCAAATCCTTCTCTTCACAAAATCGACAGTCGAACGCAAAATCTCGTCAACTTGGTTCCTGGAAAATACCAAACTGGAAGTAGTGAAAGAATATAAATATATTGGGGTGTGGATTGATAATTCCCTGAAAGAAAACACCATCACGAAGGCCCTGTGGGACAAAACAAGAAATCTGACAGCGCAATTGAAAGCTGTGGATAAAAAATTTGGAAAGTTTTCATGGACGCCAGCGCTTCAATTTTACAAATCCAAAATAGTCCCAGCGTTGGTATATGGAATGAGTGTGAACCTCACCCTTCCGCAAGATCTGTGGCTGAGGCTGGAAGGCTTTGTGTGGAAGGCGGTACTGGGTCTGCTGAAGTAAGCACCTATGGCGGCGATTCGACGAGACCTGGGCCTTATGGCTCTCGCATCAACAGTCGAGCAAGGTGCGCTGCAACTCTTCAGAAAAATTCTTTTGCCAGACTCTCTCCCTATCTTCCAGGTTGTAGCAGAAGAAATTCAAAGAGGGAAGTGTAAACCTCTAAATGACTGGGTAAAGAAATTAAAAAAACAAACTGGGAGAGATAGCCTGTACGGAAGAACTCCTAATCTTAAACCCAGGCAGAGTGAAGAAAAAAATAGAGCAGCAAGATTGGATTTTGACTAATGAAAAAATCATGTCATACAAACTTCTCAAAGATCTCCCGCCGGGACACAATAAACTAAAAACACCATTGAGATATTGTGAAAAATTCCCTGAGAAGGAATTGAGAAGAACATTTATGAGAGCTCGGTTAAATACCTTACATACAAGAGAAATCTTGGCTCTCAGATCACAATCTACCAAAGCTTCATGTCAGCTATGTGAAAACCCAGACCAGCTTGTGAGACACCTACTGTCCTGAAATGTCTAAAGAAAGAGAAGCGTACTTGGCACCGCTATTATCTCACCCATCAGCATTAAGTGAAGAAACGGGTTGGTGTCGGCTAATTGCTGGTGACTCAGCCAGATGGTCGAGGGCTGCAGCTAAACTTTTGGATATTGCTCTGAAACGAGCCAACCCAGTCAACCTCTAACGTCAAACGTCTAATGTCTATCCATGAACGTTTACCATAAAACGGATATTGACCATTCTGAGGATAAGATTGCGCAAATGACTGGGGAAAGAAAAAAATTCAGCGGTTAGCGGTGTCCAAAGTACTCTTGTATGAACTTGTTATCGAAATGAGAAAAGACTTTTTGTAAAAAATGTTTATTGATTAAATACAAAATAAAAAAAAAATAAAAAATAAAGAGATGAAGGTAGGCAGGACCAATCCATTTGCACTGACGATGTTAGCTTCTCCCTTTGGGCAAAATGGACTGATCTCTTATTCAACTGGTCCTGCCCACAAGATACCACAATTGCACAAGAGTTTTGATGCATAGCTGAATTGGGAACGACAACAGGCTTCTGAGTAATAAATTATCTTTCATTACATGAAAACAGCTCATATCCCAACGCTAAAAATCTCTTTGTTTCTTCAATTAATGTTGAGGCAATGATTCTTGATTTCAAGTGAATGGAAACCAGATCCGTTTGTGTGTCATCCAAAAATTCAACCCAGTCACTCTCTGAAGAATCACAATTCCTTAGGCATAGAATTTCATATAATAAAGCAAAGTCGTTTGAACGACTGAAAATTACAGAATTCGAAGATGGAAAGACAGCTTCCAGACCCAGATTCAACTGGGCCAGGGACAGTTTCTTATTTTGAGGTAATGAGCCGGAACACAAGAGGAATGTAGCTTAGAATTACTCTATGCAGCTTCTGAAAGCTTGTTCGGATTCCTCTATTTTGAGGACGCCTTATTATTTGCTTTCTTTTTCATCACGCTTTCAGGTATGGCAGGTTCTCACAATACTCTATGAAGGTATGAAACATCATGGTATTACGTGCAGATTGTTGCTGCATTTTCTGCTTTACTGTTCTTAAGAATTTCCTCAATGATTTTCATTGTGTTCACAATCTTACTATGATTTTTTGAAAGCTCTTGATTTTTTAGGTTTGTCGATTAATATCGTACCCTATTGGGTGGTGGATTCTGTGATGGGTGATCATTTTCCAGCCTCTGTGTCCTCCTGCAGGATCACAACTGTGGTAATGTAATCGTGTTGTCTCTCGCAGTTTCAAACTCAAAAAACATCGTCCTGCTAGTGGACCAGTCATACTTCAGAAAACATATTTTCATATAAATTAAAGTTAATAAAGAGTCATTAAGAGATGGAGTAGTTGAGGGTCCGTTCTCTAACGTGTGTCTCGCAGTGATTCCAGCATTCCACACAGCGACCTGTCAACCTCTGATAGCACTAACGAGTGATTGGAATGAAGCTCAGAAAACATTGATGGTGTGAGAGATATAGACTTGCAGGTTTTGTGGGAGCAATGGTGCCTACACTGTCAGCTTATCATTTGCATTTACTAACTGAGTGAGTGTGAGAGGTAGAGAATTAGATGACATGAGTGCAAACCCGAGGATATTATGGGAACTGGCCCTTGGTGACTAGGATCCAGTGGTTCCGTAATTTTAAGTAGTTCTCCTGTAACCAATGGTAAAGTCAAAACCATCTGAATTTTAGCGATTGGTATCAGGTCATTTTCTTCAGACAAGGCCTCTTAAGTATATACTAGAAGAGGAACTTTCCGGAATAGGCTTCATTATATTTGGATGATGCCTAGATATTTAGCAAAAAAAGTCGGGCATTCTATCCAAGGAGTGGCTACACTGGAAGGTAGCTTTATTGTGCATAAATTTTACATAATTAAAAGAATGTGCAAGATTTTAACCGCTGACAGTGTAAGGTGATCGAGTGGCTATAAAACACCAACTCCTCTTACCTTGTGCACTTCAACTGCTCCTGCTGCTCTAACTGCATAAACAGCACCTTTGCAGTGCACTTCGCACGTAGCCAGTGTTTTAATGCGTCAGCTCATCACCAGCGAAACTCGTTATGATCCTGCACACAGCAAGAGCAACGCAACCATCACAAGTAACTCCACTTTTGAAGTGCACTTCACGCCGGATTACGATAATACTATCCCTTCACTGAAAAAAAATCCTATTTGCTAAGTGAATTAGTGGGGGTAAAATAGGTAGGTATATGTGGTGAGGTGCAGAGGGGTGAGAAAGGGTCGGGGTGGATGGGGGTTACGGCAGTATTAGGGACTCCCATTAAACAAAAAACAACACAATGCAACCTACGACAAAGTAATGTAGCCATATCTTTTGATTAAAACATGATGAACCACCTTATAGAGTTTGCTTGAAAACTACAAATTGCATAGGAAAGCAACCTGATAGTATGTAAATCATTATAGACACAGTCCCTCTTCATCCTAATCACTTTTCCTCGTCTTAGTAGCTCTTCCTTGTCCTCGTCCATCCCCCTAATCCTCATTCCGTTCTGTCATTTTCATCCCACTTTCTCACCCTAGTCCCTCCTCATTCCTTCTTGTTCCAATCCCTCTTCTGCATTCTTGCATGTTGTCCTTATCTTAATCTCTTTTCTGTGTCATCATCCAAAACAGTTTTCCTTTTTTGGTCCCTCTTCCTCCACCCTAGTCCCTTATCCTTGTCATCATCCTATTCCCTCTTCCTTGTCCTAGTCCCTTATCCACGTTCTCATCATTGTCCCACTGGATTGTCCGATTTTCTCTTCCTCATTGCCCTTTCTCAGTTTAGTTCCTAGTCTTTGCCCTCTTCCTCAACCCCCAATCCTAGTCTTGCGTCCCCTTCTTCCTCTTCTCTTCCTCTTCATGTACCAAATTTGAAATCTACTTGTATAACCAAACAGAAATCTTCTTTTGTAACGATTACTGAGAAGAGTGTACCAAGAGTACATTAGACAATGCGCTGTGAAACAAGCCCAGAATATTACCTCTGCTGTAATGGAGGATGGGCAGCACAAGATACAGACACATGCCACAAGTCAAAAGATGCATCCTACCTTTCGAAATTGCGGACTTGTCGCTGTGTCATTGCCTGCGTTATATGGAGCATCAATAAGTTCTCTGTATGCACTATAGAGGGCACATCGACTTTTACTCGTGAACTGTTTGTCTGGGAATTGGTGTCCAGTGCTTTCGGATGAATGCTTGTGTGCGGCATTGCTGGCACAGTGATTAACGACATTGTGAGGAAGTGCCGAGTGACGTTGCCTGCTGCAGTCACTCAGCGTTTCTGGTAGACAGTACCTAGGGTACCGATGGGCCGAAATTGATACAACAGTGCCTCGATATGCAGGTGAGGGTGCTGCCTGAATTATTCTAATGACGGGTTTGAATATACGGCGGGGCAATGCTCATTGGAGCGAGGCCTTGCTTGAAGCGCAAACAGCAGTATGATGCATGGCAACTACGCTAGTCACAGAAGAAGGACTAAGACTTGCTGAAATGCATATGCAACACACCCAGCTAGCGGAATGAAAATGGAAGTAGGACTTTACTATGCTGATCTGGAATGCTTTCCCAGTGGGTCCTTTGATCTGCTGGACAATGACAATATGTTATGGTGTGGTGTAAAATCATGTGCATCTATTGTGGCAAGTAGGAAGAAGATTTTCTCTATGTCTGGTGGACCGTCTGGCGCAAGGAAGATGCCACCTTGTGTCTGCAATTGAGGGTAGTCTTCTCACCACAATTACAACAAGTACTAGCAATGTCAACAGCTTAGATCGTTTATAGGCATTAGATATGTATTTGCCAGATAGTTGGCAGCGAGGGGAGACAACTTTCAAATGTCCTGAGGTGGGATGGCTGAACTCTAGGATCATATAGGTGTTTGTTGGTAGGGGTGGAGGGATAGGAGAAGGTCAAAATGGTGCGTGGGTGTCCAGATCATAAGTATTTCACAGGATGGAATATGACCCCTTCCAACTAACATGCTTTTGAAGGGTGTTTGACTCCAGGGAACGTGCTCACTAGCTTGACAAGCTCCTCATATGTTCATTAAATTTAATGGACTCTCACCCACTCAAAATGAAATTTTGTGTTTTCACCCGCCCCTTGTATTTGAAAGGTTGAGAGCTAGGCCCTAGAGATGGCCTATGCTGTAAATTGTGATAGTTAAAGGTGGTACATGTATTCATCTAAATGCATACACATAGGCAATCCAAAGGAATGGTCTTGGAAAACCATCTGTGTAGGTTTAAACACATTCTTTTTATATGTTTTAAAGTGAATTGAAGTCATAGCTCTCAAGCATTTGTGTCACAAAGGCGGGTGAAAACACCCGATTTTATTTTTGGCGGGTGAGAGGCCCATTGAAATTAATGGGCATGCAGGAGGCTTGGCGGGTGAGTCAGCTGTTTAGAAGGCGGGTGACACCCGCCAAAAGCGTGTGAGTTGAGAGCTATGTGAAGTGTATACATGACAACATCTTTGCGTCTGAAATTCAAATGTGTACATGATTAATATATTACTGCATATCTGTGTTGGGGAGCCAATGGTTTATAAAAAAAATCTATATGTAAAAAGATTGCTTTAACTGAAACAGTGAAAGACACATGCGCTATTCAGGTTTTCAAGGTTTCCTTTTCTGCACTTATAGAAAGAAATTTTTAGCAAAAATATTGCCATACGGGGGAGTGGCTGGGTGAACCGACGAGCAAGATGGCTTCCTTCTAGCCTCCGAGAGAAGCAGACCCAAGCGAAGTGGAAAGCGGACCTGACCATGGAAATCTCCTGCAACACGGAGGGAATGAGTCCCTGAGAGGCTGCAGAGACAGCAGATGCCACCCCGGGGTAGTACTCGGATGAGCTGTGCAGTGCGGAGACTGGATAGTGGCATAGGGCGGACTGTGCCCTGGTCCTGTAGCAGAGTCAGGCAGGGTTTTAGGGGGCCTGGATTGCCTGTGGCTGGCCCAGTGGTGGGTGGCGACACACAGTGCCTTCTTGCAGCCCCGGATGCAACTGCTGGGAGTAGGCTTGGATGCCTCGTGGCTGCCTTGTTGAGCAGCCCCTAGATGTTGCGGGTGCCCGGCCTGTGGACGAGTGATCCCGGTGGGCTTAGGTGGTTCCTACACTATTGGAGGGCCCTCCACAGTGGCTGGCCTGGCAGCGTCCAGACGTGCCTGCCTGGGAATGTAGTTGGCACCAGACCCATTATGGTGCCCTCTCCTGCCCCCCGATAGACGCATCAGAGGAGATCCAAAGCCTACTACAGCAGGTGGAAAACCTACCCCAGGGGCCTGACAGCACCATCGACCACTGGGCAGCTGGCCCTGTGCTGGGACGTGGGGCACGACTCCCCTCCACACCCCGGACTGTGCAGCAACAGACCTTTTAGCTGACCAGCCAGCCTGTGCTCTTCATGGGGCCAACCTCGACCTCCAACGGTGGGGGCTTGTCTCCTGATTGGGCCTTGGATGTTAGCTGGTGTCACTCTTGTGAATCTCGGGTTCCCCTCACCCTGAAGGGGTCTAAAGTCACACACTAAATGAAGCCTGTAGTGAGGACCCACACAGGGCGCTATGGCAAAGGCACCCCAGCCCAACAAGTCCTCTGACATTAAGGTGCTGCTGCAGAACAAACTGAAGAAAACCAAGACCTCTGCCATGGTCCATAGAGAAAACAGTAACACGCCGGGTGTATCCCAAGTCGAAACAAAGACTTAGCTACAAGACTTTCTTGCAGAGATGAAAAAGAGCTTCACAACTGCATGATCAAGGTAACCAGCAAAATATCTCCCATTGATAGAACAATGAATGAGTGCAAAAAGCGCCTGAAAAAGGTGGAATCTGTGGTATCCAAGCAATCCTACGCAGTGGGCGAGTGCTTGTAGCGCGTCGAGGCACTTGAAGCGCAACATAAAGAGCTGGAAGCGTCACAAGAGGATGCAGAGAACCGATCATAGCGCAACAACATACATATCCAAAGAGTACCATCCCATGTTTCTGGATAAAGATCTCCCGGAATCGATACAACACTTATTCCACTTGATCCTAAACCTCCCTGATGACAGGAACATTGAACTATACAGAACAAACTGCATGCGCCCAAGATCTCAAATGAGCACTAACCAAGCTCTGATGTGCTCACAAAAGTAAATTTGGACCTTGTTAAAAAGCAAATGATGACCGCTGTGAGAAAACTGCCCATGATTTTCTTCAGAGATGCCAAAATTGCTTTGTATCAAGACCACGCCTCTGCAAGATATTTATATCACGCACTTCACAAAATGAATCGTATCTAGGCACAGGTTAGGCTGAGCATCAAAGGCAATAGCCAACGAGACAGATTGCCAAAAGTCAAACCAAACTGACAAGCTAGATCCATTTTAGTGTGCCTCGCCTATCCCAATTACTTGAATAAGTGGCTTTTCAGAGCCCTCCAAAACTGATATAGCAATTCAAGGGCTCTGATCTTCAGGGGAAGCCTATTCCATATTTTTGGGTCATACATTCCGAATCTGCGATCACCTCTAAACACATGATTCAACAAAGGAATTTCGAGCAGCAATTTGTCACTAGATTGCAACCGCCGAGTTGGGTGGTACCACCTAATTTTCTTACATAGGTATAACAGAGCCAAGTTGTTTATGCACTTATAAAGAAGGCACAGAATTTTTAAATCTATTCAATCCTTAGCGGTAAGCCAGTGTAAAGATCGATAAAGACTTGAGATTGGGGAGGACTTCCTTACTATAAAAATAAGCCTCACTGCTGCAAGCGCTGGATTTGAGTGAGTAGAATACCTGCAAGCAGTCCGTTAGAATAATCTAAACGGGAATTCACCATGGCTCCCACCACCACTGAGTGATCCTAAACCAGAATAAACCGAAGAGCCTGACGAAGGAGGCGCAAAATACCAAAAACGGACTGTATCTTAGCGCTCACCTGGCTGTGCACCCTAGGTTTTCCTGCCAGACGCAGACCAGGTTTTTGATTTTAGGGGCAAACAATTGGTCTGAACCCAGGAAGTGTGGTGGATCTGGGCACCTGCTGTGGTTAAGGAGGTATTTCTGCTGAACAATGCTACTTCCATTTTGCTGGCATTCAACAGAAACCTGTTGGAGGCCCTCATCTCCACCAGGCATTGTTCGACCGTCTGAAAAGTCTCTTCCACATTCCCTACTTTGACGAAAATGTCGGGTGTCATCCGCATAGGAGTGGAAGTTAACCTTGTGTGTCGTAAGCAGGTCCATCAGTGGGCGCAGGTATGGATTAAACAAAAGCGGGGAGAGTGATGAGCCCTGAGGGACTCCGCATTCCTCTGGGAGGGGGCTTGAAGTGAATCCACCCAACTTCACCTGTTCCTGCCTCTCTGAAAGAAAGGAAGCAAACCACTTTCTTGCTTGGTTCGAGATGTTTCCGACTCTCTGAGCCTTCCTAGTAAGATGCAGTGATTCACCATATCAAAGGCTGCAGAGAGATCTAACATGACCAACAGAGACAGCTCTCCCTGATCTGACAGCTCAAGGAGACTATCCCACATCGCCATCAAACCGGTCCCCGTCTCAAACCCTGGACGGAACCCAGATTGCAAGGGGTCCAGTATGGATTCACTCGCAACATATTCTTGTAGTTGAGAGGTCACAATCCTCTCCAATATTTTGCCTGGCCAGGTAAGACCGGACAACAGTCAGTAATTCTGCAGGTTTCCAGGGTCCAGATTGAGCTCATGAAGAGGAAAGCCCTTAGGCCCATGACGGAATGGCTCAGAGACAAACAAATCTCTTATTGATGGACCTTTCCTATGGTGCTGGCTTTCATTATCAACAGAGAGAAACACCTGATAACATCCCTGAAGGAGGGCAAGACCCTCATGTCACCCTAAGAGTCTAATGCCTGAACACTCTCCGCAGCTGATGATCATCCCGACATGGGATCGGCTGCCTCAGGGAAGCGTTGGTTTAAACACAGGAAGCCCAGAAAACCCAAAGCCCTGGACGCGTTGAGGGAAACCCCTTTGCGGCCCTGTTCTTGATTTGTTCCTGCTACCAGCATAGACTCTCAGATTCTCAGATTGCATCGTCACTCTCCGGGCCCTTGTGACTTAATCCATTGTGGGAACTTGGGTCAAAGGTGGGATCACGGATAGCTTTTGCATTCCTGGGACCCAATTATCTTAGATGAATGCCAATACTTTGCTCAGTTGCAACTCAATCTGTTATCTATTGTCAGTTTTTTTGTTAGGCAGGGCAAGAGGTGTGGGGGCAAAGGGGTGCGTATGTTTGAAAAGGCCTAATTATTCTGCCAGTCAAGATTATTCGCCTACAGCACCAGGTACACCCTGGTAACACAAACAAGGTTTTACTTCAACGTACCCATACTAGTAATGCACGGCCCTGACAGCCCTACGATCAAGCTGCTTCATTACATCACTTGGAATGTACAGGGTTGAATTCCCCAGTGAACAGGAAGAAGGTGCTACTACCGTTCCGCAATCTGTGCGCCTCAGTCACTTTCTTTCAGGAAACCCTTCTCCAGTGCCATGAGCACAGACTTTGGAGCAGATACTTCCCCACACAATATTTCGCATCACCGGGGGAGAAAAAGAAAGGGGTGGCGATACTTATAGTAAAAGGTGTCCCCTTCACTGGTGCAGTTTGTGTTAAGGAAACTCTCTTGGGCCACAAACTTACTGATAAACAGGAGCACTACCTGGCGACCATACTCACACACTTAGGGGGGCTTGTGGAGGGGCACATGATTATGGGGGAAGATTTTAGTCTTGTCCCGAACCCAGAAATAGACAAAACCCTTCCTCCCACCAAGGCAGATAACAAAAATGCATCTAGCTGCTGACTGAGCGGGGGAGTGGGGTGGACACTTGGAGGGTACTGAATGAAGTGTCGAGGGCCTTTACCCATTTCTCCCATGATCACTGTGGATACTAGCGATTGACCCCCTGTTGGCCGCTGCACCCCTGTTGACACACATTACAGTGCCACACATCAGTACACGGGTGCTATACGATCATGCTCCGGTACTCTTGAGCAAGAACATTCCTGAAACAACCACCCCACAAAGACCCTTTTAGAGGATATACAACCCAATACTAACAGACTTAGTTACATGCCAACATATCGAAGACAGGATAAATAACCACTTTCAGGAAAATGTTCAGGGCGAACAAACCCACAATATGGTTTGGGACTGCTTGAAGGCGGCGGTGCGGGGGAACTTATTAGCCTCATGTCGGCTTATACAAAATCACACACTTGGTGCAAAGCACAGTTGGATAGAGAGGTCTCACCCAAAGAGGCTGTATTCCAAAAGAAGAGTTCACTAAAGGCATAGAAAGCCTTGAAAGAGGAGAGATCTAAACTAGTGGCCCAGATGGCTGAGAGGACCTCTAGGGCTATCCTAAAAAAACTAAACAGTTTTAATATGCTAATTGAAATAAAGCCAGCAGGCTCCTAGCATAAAAATTAGCAAAACGTAACCTAAAATAGCATCAGGGAGCTCACAGATAGGTAACCTTATTAGAGAGGAGAATAGCAAGGTTGAACTCCTGCAAACTTATTTCACCATCCTTATGGCTGGGGAGCACCTCAAACCCCAATTCCAAGAGCAATACATCATGGGATCCAGCATTCTAAAGCTTTACAATGCACTTAGACAGGCCCGGGAAGTACCTATTAAGCTGAGTGAAGCCCAAGCAGTAATAAAACACCAGGCCCAGGTGGTTTTACAGCTTTATTCTAGAAGAAATACATGGCCATTTGCCCCTCACCTAGTCTCCCTATATAACTAATTTCTTAAGTCTGGTACAATCACCCTCTCTATGCACAAATCTATAACTACTTTAATCTTAAAGCCTGGGAAAGAACCATCTAGCTACGAGGCATGTAGGGCCATTTCCATAATGAATCTGAATGCAAAAATGTATTCCAAGACTTTGGCCAATCGTCTCTTCAGTGTGCTGCTGTCCATGGTGAATCCTGATCAAATTGGATTCATCATCGACGACAAATGGACCCACGATAATATCAGGCAGGTCTTAGACCTAAATGACATGTACAAGGTAGGGCCTCAAGATGGGCATAGTGTTCCTAGACACCCACAACGCCTTTGATAAAGTTAATTGGGACTACATCAAACTCCTCTTTGAATGTGTTAACTTTGGCCCTATTTTCACAAGCGTGGTCCTAACAGTCACTTGTCACTAAAATTAGAATTAATGGTAAACTCACCCCTTTTGTCCCAATCGGCGCAGGCCCAAGGCAGCGTTGCCCTCTGTCTCTGCTGATTTTCATCCCTTCTGTCAAACCCTTGGTGCTCATCCTTAGCGATGCCGCTGCCTCAGTAGAAGCCTTGCTGGATGAGCTCCATAATTATAATCTAGCATTGGGTTTCACTATCAATTATACCAAATCAAAGAGACTCAGCGTTTGTCTGCCTCCACAGATTATTAATCAATTGGCCACAATCTCTCCAAGTAAGTGGGTGGGGGTGGGATTGATTACTTAG
Source organism: Ambystoma mexicanum (assembly GCF_040938575.1). Taxonomy (NCBI): domain Eukaryota; kingdom Metazoa; phylum Chordata; class Amphibia; order Caudata; family Ambystomatidae; genus Ambystoma; species Ambystoma mexicanum. The sequence continues at coordinate 572,729,127 of NC_090941.1, forward strand.
GCATCCGTATCCAGGCGAAACTGGGGGACATGTGTCAAATCAAGTTCAGCCTCCTGTTTAGGCAGCTGGAGGATGACATGGTCAGATGGGGGTGTCAGGTAATATCGTGATTCAGGCGAATTACAGCAATGAAGTTGAACCTAATCCCTAAACACCTGTACTACTGTCTATCCTCTTGCAGGGACTGCAAAATAAAATCTCCTTTATCTGGAAGTGGAAAAAAGCTAGAACCCCCCCCAAAAAGTCCTTCTTCAATGCGCAAATGTGGGGAGATGGGCGTTCCAGACATTTACAGCTACAACCTAGCTGCACACATCTCACACATGCTACTCTGGGGACAGACTGACTCCCTTATAAAATGGAAACAGAACAAGGGTCTTCCCCACTCCCCTCCTCTGCCTCCTGTTCACCAGCCTGAAGGCACTAAGAGACATGCCCTCCCTCCTAACTGGCAATCGCAACACAATATACTTTTGGAACAAAGCAACAAAGAGATGGGGTACCCCATCAGGCCTAAACCTGCTCTGTCCTGTCCTACATAACCCCAAGTTCCAGCCAGGGATGGTCAAAGGAGGGTTTGCGGCTTGGAAGTGTGATGATCCCTCAGATGGCATCACTTCTCCCAAGGGGAGAATCCCTTCCCATGAGGCTAGGGAGGTGAGACCGTTGACCAATAGTACCCCTAGCGGTGATAACATGCAGGAGGATTTCATGGGGCGAGCCTCCTCTCCTGGGGATAAGGACGCAATTGGGAGGCACAACCCCAGTGAAATCCCACCATGTATGCTAACGATAACGCCCAAATCTTATCCACATAAGATCACCTCCGAAATGATGTGTTATTGCGAAACATCGACCCATCTGATGATAAAAGTACTGAGATGAAGAAGAGCTTGAAATGCAACATTTGAGTGGGACAAAACATAGAGCAGTTGCTGTCAATTGGCAGGACGTTACTCTGGGACTGCCAACGCTATTTAAACTGAACAGCAAAGACATACCGTGTTCTTCGTCAACCTCTGACCCGTCCAGCAACGGCCCATGCAGATCTGGCAAGCTGGAAGGTGTGATACGACCAGAGGGAGAACCAGGCGACTGAGGAGGCCACACTGAAGCCTGGAGCGCTGATGCAGGGCTTCGGGAGATGGCAGCAATGCTTGTCTCCCAGGCTGAAAAGAGAAATAACGGGACCCCCGAGAAGTGTCTCGCGAGTCGGTTGGGAACCAGCAGAGACTGAGAGGTGGTGGCATGACCTGTAGAGGGTGGACTGTTCGGTCCAACAAAAGTGCCGAGATGGCATGCCGTAGCATACAGCAAAACCGCACAGGTGATTATCAGGAGAGAGCAAGAGACTGTGGTGGAGGCGTAACATGTCACAGTGGTACCTAGCGGTCTGACAGCTATGCCGAGGGGATCCACACTAACTCGAAGCGTAGAGTCAGGTGAGACACAGAGGTCTACAAAAGGAAGAATTTAACAAAGGAAGATAGAATCCGCGACCCCTGGCGAAACCGGTGAAAAGTTCACCAGGAGAAGGTAAAGGGAAGCCCTGTGACGAAAGGGCGTGATGCTGCTGTTTGGCTGGAGAGAGTTGGCGAGAGTGAAGTTGCACTCTACCTTCTAATTGCTGGAAAACCAGCACAGTATCTAACTGCATTTTATTCCAGTACAGGGACATAGCGTGCCGTGGTGTGCTTTGCCGCTTTAACCGCAGAATTGACTGTTGCCGGAATATCAGCGTGGCATCAGGTGTCAGCTGAGTATATAAACAGGCCTTTTTCACCCTTGCGGCAGAAACCCTGTGATTAAAGGGCGTGACGTTGCTGTTTGGCTGTTTGCGGATTGCATTTGCGACTACTCTCTTGTGAGTATTTTTATTGTGACTCTCTGACCTGAAGATTTGTTCGATCACGCTGTCATTTATAAGGATTAAGCATATGGTATACTACAATATACTGAAACTTCAAAACGATAAAGGGATTGCTATTTCTCTGCTCCTGGAGCTTTGATAACGGTTACAGGGTGAGGGAGGAGAGACAGACTCTGGCAGCTTCACAAGCTGTCGGGCGTGCCTCACCCTGCACCTACGCTTGTTGTTATCCTTGTTTTGGAAGCAGACAGCGCTAACTTTGGAGAGCGTTGTTCTCTTTGAATATCTTCGTATGATTTTACCACAATAATACTTAACTATATCTCTCCAACCTTTTGAATACTATGAACATTCGGCTGGCTTTTACTTTCTGTGTTTAAAAACTTAACGTGGGGGGCTACGAGATTCTCTCTCCCCGTAGGACTGCTTCATTTACACCCATATATTTTATTTTGGGATTCAAGGGCTGCAATTGTAATCTCCCCTGAGGACTTTTGCAGCAGTTAGAACACCATTGTTTGGTTTATATGAATTCTGTTTTAAAGTGATTGAATGTTTCAGTGTAGTAGTGTGAATTGTATTTCTATTTTTATATTCACTATTAATATTCTGCAATTGTATTTATCTTAACATCTCTATTATATATAGAGTTAATTGACATTTCTACTGCTATATCTTATAGTTTGGCTTTGGTTCAGCCTTTCGAATATATTTATCTTGTTGTCTATTTTCCTTAGGCTCTAATGTGCCTAGTGGCACCTATTTTCTACTGACACCTTTTCCTTCTATATAAGTGTGGGGACTTCTTTGTCTTTTTTGTGTTAGCTTAAGAAGTTCTTATCGGATTTATCTTTGAGTCCTAATCCTTGGATGTACTATCACTTGGACTACATCTATTCCCACATGACTCGTAAGGGGCTTAGGAGCTAGTCAGCCATGCAGCTAACTGTGGACTTATTTAAGTCTACAGAGGCGTCCATGGAAACTGATACCCAAGAAGGAATAATGGGCCAATTATCCAATAATATCCCCACAAGTAGAGAAGAGACACGGCTGTAAGACATGCGCAGGGAGTCCAGTTCGCATTCAGGGGATACTGCAAAAGGAATGACTTCAGTGCAGGCGCAAGTCTATACTCAAGACAAGATGGAAGTTTTTAATAAACTAGGAATTATTCCGTCGGGGCTGAGAGGGAATAGCTGTATTTTTATTGGGAAAGACGATATCTCCATTGATATCCAGGAGGATCGATTAGCAGCTACCTTAGCTCAGAATTTGGATGAAGGCACTGTCTCAATTAGGGGGGATACTTTCAATAGTGAAGTTAACAAGAAAGGGGAGGCAATCAAACAACTTGGGCTAAGCTGTTCTTTGGCCAAAATTATTCTGTCCACACAACCGACAGAAGCCAATGAAATTATTTATAAAGACGCTTCTGATATCAAAAAGGGCATTACAAGTACTTGTTAATGAGCCCATAAAAAACATCAGTGGTATTTATAATATTGAAGCTTGCCCTACTAAGACATTAGCTGAAGATCTTACCTCTAACAATAAAAAAATCATTAGGAAGGAACAATATATGAAATCATCTATTAACCAAGAGGGTAATTTGGGTAGTTCAATACTAGGAGACAAATTATTTAAAACACCAATGATGCAACCTCTGCCCAGTGCCCTAAAATATAAATACTCTATGAGTAGGTTACGGGAACCAATACCTGGCAAGAAAATATCTAACTATTTTGGCAAAAGAACTGCCACCAGTACTCAAATAAAACACTTTCGGTTCTATCAGTTGCCAGCCTAGAACACTCACATTTAGCTGAAGTGGTTAAAAAATTAGATACTGAGGAGGCCTCACATAATGATATTGATGGTATTAGTATCATTGAGTGTGCTGATAAGGCAATTGCAGAAAGTAACTTAGAATATAGACAGATTGAATCTAATAGTGTTACCCAAGGTTCCTAGTGATTGCATCGAATGCAAAAGCATCAAATGCAAAACCATTGAAAAGAAATGCATCAAAAAAATGATTTGGGTTTTAATGGGGGGTTCCCTCAACCCCTGTTTTTTTACCCCTTAAAACCATTATAGTAAAAAAAAAAACTTTACCTACAAAAAAAAGGAATTTTTTCGATGCATTTTTTTTCTGATGCTTTTGCATTCGATACTATGTATTCGATGCAATGCCTGGATACCGTTACCCAACAGACATGTGATGCTTCCTATATGGGTTCTCCCTCTGAACTCACTAACTTCATAGATGAAAATACAGAAAAGCAAAACTGGCTAAGACAAAGGGGACTATTGCCGGAACTTACAAAGACAAATTCCACCGATCCAATGCTGCACCATACCCTTAGGGAAGCTGACGAAAGGATTAGATGATTAGACTTACACAACCAACAGTCTCTGCTTTAATTATGGTCTTAAGCTCCTTCGTCAGTCTGTATGATAAAATAGGGGCAGAAGTAAGATCCCACTCTCAATTGCTTACAGAAATATACACCAGGCTGAAGGGCCTGGATAGATTTGAAGAACTGGTGAAGTACATTATGGAGGATAATTTAGGGGGGGGCGTGGCTAACTGGCCATGGAATAGGACGTGCTGCGTGAGGAGCTCCTGATGATCCGACTCTATTTTTGCCAAATTTACCTGCTGAAACTTCAACGAGCGCCTAGAACTTTGAGGATCAGGTGTCGGAAGCCGCACGCTAAGTGAAGTTCGCTGGAGAAGCTCATAGTCCCCGAGAATCGTGAGATATACATGGTTTTGTCGGTGCAATTGTGTGGCTGCTTCGACACCAAGATGGCGGCTAACAAAGGAAAGGCCTCCGAGGAGAAATGAAACTGATTCCCCGGACCTGCGGGACACGGCTGCGCTAAATTGCCTGGAGAAGTAACACAATTGGGTGATATGGCAGAGTGGTCGAATCCATGAAAGCGCCCGGCCTGACATACACGAATGGAGCCTCGGCGATCTGACCGCAAGAGGAGATGACATTGGATGCTTGGGTGACGAGGCCTTCGGAAGTTGCATGTGGAGTGGGAGGCCATAGCCCATCCGCAAGACAATTCGAAGTGCCATCTCGAATGTGCGTTTGGCGACCTGGAAGCCGGACCATTGTCAGACCGAGGACGGTGCGACAGCAGCACTAAAGCGGAGGCGTACAGGAGCAGCGGGAAGCGCCATGTCGGCGAAAGGGTTGAGAGTTAAGACCAAGCAACCCACGATGGAGACTTTCACAAGAACACAACGGACCCCCTCAACATCAGTACAGAGCGCGATCGAGACCCCTGCGGAGGATGCCCCCGAAGGAGATAAGCACCAGATCCTAGAAGCTATAACGGGGCTAAGCGCTAAATGGGACTTGGCAATGGCGGATCTACGCACAGCTCTGGAGAATAAGATCGATGCTGTAGGTACAGAACTCACCCTGCTACGTCAAGATGTTAGGGCACTTGCAGAAAGGACCAGCGGTTTGGAAAGTGGGGTGAAGATTAATACCGATGTTAGCACGAGCAATGCGAAGGAGATTCATGTCTTAAAACAACAGGTCGCTAACTTGGAAAATCGTGTGGTAGAGGTGGAAGGAAGGGCGAGGAGAAACAACATTTGCGTGGTTGGCCTTCCGGAGGGAGAAGAAGGCCAAGATTCCACAAACTATGTTGAAAACATGATCTTGCAAGGGATCGGAGCTGGTAATCTTTCGCAAGGGTTCACGGTGGAGAGGGCGTACCGCGCCCTGATGAGGAAACCCCGGCCCGAGGGCCCCGTCGAGACCGATCATTGCAAGGATCCTGAATTACAGAGATAGAGAAAAGATCCTCGAATACTTTCGTAAGGGCGGCACGATAGAGAGAGCATCCACCAACATCACAGCATATCCGGACTACACGATGCTGGTACAGAGGCAGAGGTACAGCTATGTAGCCGTCAAAAGGAGGCTGAGGGCAGCAGGAATCAGATATATGCTTCTGTACCCGGCACGATTGAAAGTGCTACATAAGAACAAAGCGCTATTTTTCGATATCCCTGAGGATGTTGTCGCATGGCTGGACCTGCAGGGCTGCCCGGAACAAGAAGCGGATCGGGATCGGCAGGATCATACCAAATGAAGATTCAGTAAGAAGAAGGACCCTGATTGTATGGAGAAGCTGTGACTAACTGAACTTTGTACACGATCTGAGCCTGGTGCTCGATTCGGACTGGAATATAGTGAGTGTAACTGTAATCGGTAACGATTTGGCAATTGAACTTGTAATGTTTTTTGAAAGGAGCAACAGAACGCGGACGACCTACCCCAATAGACTATTAGTTTCAGCGGCCATTAGGGCGGCTTTATCCTACTGAGCCCTGAGTAGAAGCTTGCGCTCGGCAGGTCTAGATGTGGGGGTGCCTGAGATCCAGGAATGGAGCTGGGCAACGGTTGGGGAGGGTATTGTTGGGGGAGGGGTGGGTGGGCAGAAAGTTGGGGGATGGAGTGTTGAGTGTGTGTGTGGTTATGGGGAGTTTAAGTTTTGTTTCGAGCCTATTTGGGAGAATCAGTTTGTGGTACTTGCGGTGCATGAAGGGACGTAATCGATGGAGGATCGGGTGGGTGGACGACCTATGGGGGACCTCAGGATAATGACGTGGAACGTCAGGGGCCTTAACAGTTACCTGAAAAGAAACAAGATCATGATGTATCTGAAAAGGCAGAAAATAGACATCGCATTACTACAAGAAACGTACTTGACGTGGGAGAAGTTGGACCTAGTTAAGAGAAAGTTGAAAGGGACCGTAGTGGGCTCGCCATACTCTGCATATGCCCGGGGAGTGCTAATCTGGGTGGCACCGCATGTCCCGTTCAAATTGACACAAGAGGTGGTTGAAATGGATGGTAGGATGACTACACTGCAGGGGCTGGTGGAGAGCAGGGAGGTATGCATATTAAACACGTATGCCCCCAACCAAAACACAGCAGCATATTTCAGAGCCCTGTGTACCAATCTTAGTGTGTGTATGGGGAGCGCGGTGATCTGGGGCAGAGACTTCAATTGTGTGTTGGATCCGGTGGTGGACAGGTCAGATGACAGGGTGGGTAAGCCTAGCCCAGCGGTGAGAGCGTTAGGGATGCTGCTAACAGATTTTGGTTTTACAGATGCGTGGAGGATGAAACATCCCACTGAGAGGCAATACTCACACTATTCAGCCCCGCACCAACTGCACACTAGGCTCGATTACGTCTTTGTCACAGCAGATGTGATGTCCGAGATTACTCAAACCGAATACAAGGCCAGGGTCCTCTCGGATCATTCGCCCCTGATCCTCGGATGGCAATATTGCCCCCGGAGGGCGAAAATCCCTACTTGGTGCCTCCGAGCAGAGGCGCTCAAAGATCCAATCTTTAGAGAAGATATAAGGGAGGAGATTACTAACTTTTTTGTGGAAAATACTGGAAGTGTTGACTCTGCAGGCACACTATGGGAAGCTTTTAAGGTGGTGATGCGGGGGGCGGCCATTGCTAAGTCACGAGGGTTACAGGGTGGGGTCTTGGCTGACCTACAGAGGGCGGAAACTGAGCTAGAAACAACGTTAAAGAGCGAAGAGGTAGACACGGAGCTGGTACTCCAACTACAGCAACAATGTGCAGGGCACTGGGAAAGACTCTGCAATCTTAATTATAAGAAATATGCTGAGAGGCAGCACGTGGGGGGAGTCAAGGCAGGCCGCCTTTTGGCCTGGCTATACAAAAGCGAGACCCCTAAGCCTCCGATTAGGACTATTATTAGGGAGGACAGAGAAGAGGTGGCCACGCAAGAGGGGGTTAACAAAGAATTTGTGGAATATTACAGAGTGCTGTATGGAGATGATGAGATAGGCGACCACCGCACGATAACCGAAACGTTAGAAGACATAGGGCTGCCCAAGATAAGCGACGAAGAGAAGGAGGAGTTAGATGAGCCAATCACGTTGGAGGAATTAGAAGAGGTAGTAAAGCAGCTGCCCACTTGTAAGGCCCCAGGGGCAGATGGGTTCCCCAGCGAATTTTATAAAGTATACAAGGAGGAAATCCTCCCCCCAATGCTGGACATGTTGAATGAAGCGTTTGAGATAGGACGGTTGCCTGAGTTACTTAGAGAGGCGATTATAATACCGCTGCCCAAGCCCAATAAACCGGAGCACAGATGTGGTTCCTACAGGCCCCTGTCGATACTCAATCAAGACAGCAAGATTCTCACAGCTGTCCTTGCAAATCGATTGCGGAAAGTGATTGGCAGACTCATACATCCTGATCAGACGAGTTATGTCCCGAGCAGGAACATTACACACAACCATAGGCGACTTCATCGGGTGGTCGAATGGGGTGTTAAGAACAAGGGTGAGATGGCAATAGTGTCTCTAGATGCAGTCAAGGCTTTTGACTCTGTCAAGTGGTCATGGCTATTGGCTGCTTTGGAAGGGTATGGAATGGGGCCGTGCTATATCAGGTGGGCCAAGATGTTGTATAGTGAGCCGCTTGCCAGGGTCCGAACTGGAGCGGTGATATCCGAAAGATGGCAACTTGGCAGAGGCACCAGACAAGGGTGCCCCTGGTCCCCGATGCTTTACATCTTGGCCCTGGAGCCTTTGGCAATATGCCTTAGGGCACAGTATGAGACGATTGGCATTGAGGTGGGAGTGGAACGACACTTGATATCCTTGTACGCGGACGATCTGTTGCTGTACTTGCAATACCCAGAAGAAAACCTCTAATACATACTTGAAGTGATGGAAAGGTATGCAGAGTTGTCGGGCATCTCGGTGAACCCCCAAAAGTCTGTCATATTCCCATTAGGAAGCTATAAGGGGATCCCTGCAGAAGGACTACCGGTGCTACAGGTACGGTGAGCAACGAGCTCTTTTCTCTATTTGGGCATAGACATATATCACACGGCGCAAGATGAACACAGACACAATACGGAAGTAGCCGTCGAGAAAATCAGAAATAGCATGCAGTTCTGGGCAAGATTGCCCTTGGCGATGATGGGGTGGAGGGCTATGCTCAAGATGGTAGTTCTGCCCAGGCTTTTGCATTACTTTAGTAATATCCCATACATAATACCCAAGACGTTTTTTAGTAAATTGAACAGCATGTGTAGGGATTTCTTGTGGCACGGTACCCGAAATAGGGTAGCGTTCTGGAAACTGCAGAACTTTTATGAAAAAGGAGGTATTAGACTGCCCCATTTTGAGGTTTATTATTTGGCGGGACAGTTGCAATATGTGGCTAAGTGGCTTTCCGATGAAGTGACCCCTGAGCACAGGGTGCTTGGGCAGGACTGTGCCCCGTTTTATTTGAAAGAAATGATCTGGCTGTCCGAAACTGAAATGAGGGGGCGCCCTGCGATGTTGAAGCTTGGGCGGAAAATTTGGCGTAGGGCTTGTCGTCTAATGGAGGTCCCATGCCCGTGCCTCCCGCAGGTACCGTTGGTTGCTTTGACAGGAGGGGATGATCAGCTAAGGGCGATTGTTAGGAACTACTGGGAATCGGTGGGGCTGGCAACGCTAGGCGATGTTTGGCAGGAGGGATCCATTAAGGAGTTTGTAGAACTCAACGAAGGGGCGGGGCTACACACGGGGCAATATGTCACATACATTAGATTGGTACGAATGATTAAGAGCACCTGGCCAGAAACAGTTTTGATAGAAGAACCAGATGCAGTTTTGGAAGCAATGTATGATATGTCTGAAGGGGGTCATGAGATCTCGAGACTGTACGAGATGGTGATGGCTAAGGTGGGTAAAGATTTGAGCATCTGAGACTGGACTGGGAGATGGAAGTGGGGGCCCCGATGGAGGACGGGATGTGGGAGCGTGCCCTGGGCTACCACAAAAAAGTATCTAGAAATGCCAGATTAAAACAAATTCAGCTGTATGTAACGCATAGGGCATACATGACCCCCTTGAGGATATCTAAGTTCTGAAACGCTGGCATACAAGTGTGTCCTAAATGTAACCTGGAAAACGCTGACATGACACATATGTTTTGGTCGTGCCCGATTATTAGATGCTACTGGAGTGATGTGGCGCAGAAACTGGCCGATAAAGGGGTTACTCTTGTCATAGACACGGCTTGGGCCTGCTTACTGGGCGGGTTCGCTAGGCCACAGAAACTCAAACATATTGAGAAACTAAGAAATCTGGCGTATGTGCTTGCGAAACGTAGGATCGCCATGGGGTGGAAGAAATGCCACAAACCTAAGGTGGATGTATGGTGGAAGGACCTACAGAAATGGGAGGAGGCTGAAACGGTGGCATGGCAAGATGCGAGTAGCCGGGCTAATGAGGGCGAGGTGGGCACCCTATTGGCCTGGAAAACGCTAATAATAGAATTGTTTGGAGTAATATCAAACCCAAAAGACTCCGAAGAGGACGAAACTCGGCCGCATGTGCCAAACACTGAAAGAGATGGACAAATAGGCTCACGGGGGGAGGGAGGGATAATGGGAGCAGTGACTACGATCACTTGATGTGTAATTGAACCATTATGATTATGCTGCTTGTTTGGTTTTCATTGTTTTGTTTGTATAAAATCAATAAAAGAAATATAAAAAAAAATGGAGGATAATTTAATTACCTCTAAGCCTGAAACTCTTCCTACCTCTATATCCCTGATAAAACTGGGGAGGGGGGGGGCAGGAGGGACGATTTGGAAGGCCGGCCGTGGAAACTGAAGTAAAAATAGATCCTATTAGTAAGATAGAAGAGATAAGGCAAGCCATTCCTTGTTCCCCTGCACTATTACGTGGAGTTGAATCAGAAGTAATTAAAGATATCCAGCGGGAAAGGGAGTAGAGTTTGAAACGAGACTTGGGGAAAGGGATATGCATATTCTAGACAAGGATTCTCTGGTTATAGATTTAACTAAAGATGATTTCGCAATTAAAAGAAAGGTTTTGGTGGGGAAAAGATATTTACAACAAATTAAGAAAACTAAAAACCAGAAAAATAACAAAAAAATGAATTCACTAACCAACAAATTCTTCAAGAATCTGGTTCTACCAAAAATATTGTATCCTAAGGCGAAGACAACGCAATACAATGGTGAATCGGACTCCAACTCTTTGGAAGAATCTACTGCTATATATCAAGGTAACTCTATTGAATGTAAGCCAGGTCGTGGAAGAAAAAGGAGTGCAGTCTTTGGTGGCCACTCCTAATTTAGGGATCTTGGCTGAAGAAAAAAAATCTACTCCTCTGAAGGTTGCTATAGGTATTCAGACTGACCAACCTTTAAAAACTCTGGGTTTGGGGATAGCATAGGGCAGCCATTAACAATATACTCCAGTGAACAGTTAAGTCACCATATATTTAATAAATCCATAGATAAAATAGAGGTGACTGAAACTGAGGATGGAAGGCAGATAGTTGAGGATGTCCAAAATGAGAATTTGACATCCAATTTAATTAACTCGGTTAAACAGATCCCTACAGACAGTAATAAACCTATTCTTGTTAATATTGCATCAGCAAAACAACTTCTTCAGGAAATATACAGTGTGAAGCCTTCTTCGGTGAAAGGTACTTTGAAACCTCCAGGTGTTAATGTGTTAATGTGGAGAATAATGATGGTAGTGGTAACCCTTCAATAACTGGTCAAATGAGATATGTCTCTAAGGTCCATATGAGAGATCACCCATCTACTTTGGGGGGGGAGGGGGTTACAAATTGGACCCAAGGTAATGGGAGAATTATATTTCCCAAAGTCTTTAGATTCCACTCAGAAGAGGTCTACTAATCTTGGATCTTTTGGCACCCAGGATAGAAAACCTTTGAGGCCACATATCATACAGAGAGGGACAATATTAAGGGGGCCTAGGGGACCTGAATCACAAGATGAGGAGGTAGATCAATATACAGGGATAATGTTGATAATACTAGACAAACTTTGGGAAATAAAGAACCACTAGATATCCTACAGATAACTAGTCTTTGGGGAGCTGATATCCCAATATACCTGAATCAAGGGAATATTGTGAATATTTTTGGGCAACTACCAGCATTGTCTTTGGTGTCCAGCCATGACCTAGAAAGGATTTATTTCCCAACCAAGGAACAAACAGATATGAGCAATACTGTCCTTAAATATAGAGTGGTCCTCAATTTGGTAATGGGAGAAATTGAAGGCCTGAGAGAATTGGGTTTTGATATTAAGATTTTCAATATGAAACAAAATTCCATTAAAGCTGAAAGAGTCGGGGACTACAGGGGGAACTTGACAATGATATGATATGATATGATATGGCAATGGGTTATCATCCTGAAAGATATGCCCGAGATCAACAGAGGCATTTTCCTAGAGGGAATCTCAGAGACACACGGGACTGGGCTCAAATTACCTCAGCTCTGTGGAACTGAACATAGCATGGGAGGATCTATTCCTTTGAATGAATTAACCCATACTAGTTCCCTGAGGTCCGTCTCTTGGAATACTAGGGGGAACCTGCACTTAGTTACAAATACTGATAGAGTCTGTATGTTAAAACTTAATGATTTTTTCCTCCTTCAAGAAACTTGGCTGCTTTCGAATCCCTTTGTAGATGGTTTTGAAATGTGTTCACAATTTGCGAAACCTAGTAAGGGGGGAAGACCATCTGGTGGATTACTTATTGGCCTGAAGTCTACCCTTGGATTTTCGACTATGATGATTCCCGAAATGCCTTTAGGGATTTTGGCGGTTAAAGTTTCCTTAAAAGAGGGCCTGGTGGATATTTGATTGCTTAATATCTACTGGCACCCAGGGATAGCACCTTTAGAGCCTTTCCTAGAAAGGATCACGGAAATAATACTAGATTGGGAAACAACAAATATCTATGGGAAAGTGATCCTTGCTGGGTACCTAGATTCGGATTGCTCTATTACATATGAATACGACTACGGGAACCTGGGAGAGGATATGGGGAATCTCTCATACAGGGGCCAGAAATATCAATGGGGTTGACTATGGAATCTCTCCCTGGAATCTGTGGGCCTAGTGTGCCTCAATGGAATCTTTGATCCGGCCCATCCCTTACTTCCAACCTGGCGGAGGGGAGAGACTACATCAACCATAGAATATTTATTTGTTGATGAGTCCCTGGTACCACTATCTTCTGAAGTTTCTGCGAATTCTAATAACTGGAGTGCTCATAGTACTTTGAGTGCCCATTTTTTCCCCCCGCTCAAAAAGATCTTTACAGGGGGAAGTGCTAATCTGAGGACTGTGGGACAAAGTAGAGGCATTCGATGGTCACCGGCTAGCATAAAACTTCTTAACGGACAACTGACATATATCTTGAGTAATACCTCCAATTTATGGAGAAAAAAAAGGTATTCAATGTACCACAATATGATAATTTCCTGAAGGATCTACATGGTAGGGCCTTTGACCATCTAAGAAAGGGCCCCCCTAAAAGAAAGCATATACACACTTTTGACGAAGGGGTGGCTAGGGAAAAGTCCCATATGTTAAAGATGCTTAGAGAAACTCGTAAATCAAATATTAATCAATTAGATAAAATGTGAGAATTAGATCTATTTGGCAGAAATATAAGAATTTCTGTATTGCTAAAAAAGTAGTATGCTGCAAAAAGATGCTGAGCCAATGCTACATGCCCTGGTGAAAAGAGATCTCAGGGCTTTCTGGGGTCTTCTTAACTCTCAAGATACTCCATTAGTCATCGATTAATTGAATATTTTATCAGAGGTACAATGGGTTAAATTCTTTTCTGAACTATTTGCACATGGGGCACAGGGGTGTCATGTTATAAATAAAGGGGATGGTGAAGGAAATATACCCTGGGACCCAATTATAGAATATGAGGAGATATTCAAACTAATTATGAAAGCTAAGAATTCGAGGGCTCCTGGTCCAAATGGGCTGACAAATAATACATTGAAAGCGCTGCCAGAAATGTGGGCCCACATACTCACTATGCTATTTAGAAATGTTGTGGGGAGTGTTACTATACCTACCAGCTGGCAGACGGAAACCTGTCCTCTCGCGGGAAGGCCCACGAGAGGCAAGGCCCTGTTTGCCCCTGCAGCCTCCACAACATCAGCGCCTCTGGAGAGGGCAGGAGCCCATCTCCCTCCCTGCCTGCAGCAACAAACCAGCATCAAACTCAACCTACTGCAGTGGTCTTCAAACCTTTTTGGCCTGGGCCGCCCCTGAGCAAAGTTTGAGCAAGCCGGCCCCCCCCCCCAAAAGTGCCAGATGGACAGTATGTAGAAATCGCTATGAACTTTTGCATGCCGTCACCGCACCTTACTCCCAGTACAGACCCTGGGCTCTCTCCACCCTACTCCCATCACTATCCCAGTGCTGCCGCCCATCCTGCTCCCACCACAGTCCCCTAACACAAGCATGCACACATCCATACACATTTAAATAAAAAATAAATTGCCATAAACGTACCTCGCGTGGTTGCTAAAATGCCCCGCTCCAGGTTGCTCTGCCCGTATGTGCGAGGAGGCGCAGGAGCACCTCCTCACACATACATACAGTGCCCCAGCCAGCATTTCCAAGGAGCTATGCAAGGCTGGTGAAGCAAAACACCCCCAGCGTTGCATGGCTCAGTGAACACAGAGTTTCCATTTGACAGTTCAGCCAGCCCAGAAGCACTCCCTCAGCTGGAAAAAGCTGCTGAGGGAGTGCTCAGTGTTTCACTGGGCTGGCTCTTCGGCTCCTCCATAATGGATGAGGTGTCCAGTGGGTGGACGCCCCCTAACCCATTATGGATGAGCCGGCAGGCTTGGACTGGCCTATAGGGCAATAGGCCGATGACCGTACCAAAAATGCAAAATGCTAGTGTAGGCCAGTAAAAATGGGCCACTTTTTTTGGCCAATGTGATCCAGTTTGAGGAGTTACTTCACTATGCAGCTAGTAGTTTTGACCATTGTTGCTGAATAAATATTCTTTAAATATCACCATTTGTTTGCATTTGAACAAAAAGCAACCCCTTGGGTACTATTCAAACAACCTGTGACTAAACACTGAATATCCATTTGCAAATGCTGGCCATTTTTTCATTGGTGCCTAAGACCGTTTTATGGCCCAGTCTGACCATGTGAGCTGCCCCTTCCCATTTCCTCCAATCTAAAAAAATGTTTTTACATTTCATGCTGGGCTCTGGCGCCCCCCACCCCCAGGATGGGGGCGCGTCCCACAATTTGAAGACCTCTGACCTACTGTGTCAGACCGCAACGACTACACCGACGCTGCTGAAAGTCTATCGTGCACTGGGTAAGCACGATCCTCTGTGTGCCTTTCTCAAAAGGCATTATACATGCCCGTATCTGTTCCTGAGGCATTGTTGCCTGTTTTGAGCCCTTCTACGGCCGATTCACATTGCCCTGATGCCGCAACCTTCACAAAATGGCTGCTCTTCGGTTTTGTTTACTTCGGTGCTAGACAACGAACTCTACTCAGAAGCCGCCCTCTCGCGGGAAGGCCCTGTTTGCCTCTGTTCGCCTCAGGGCTCTAGGAATCTAGCCGCAACTCTCCCCTATCACAAGAAACTATCTGTACAATGCAGGTAATTCTATACCCCACCACGAACATTTTCATTTTTTTTCGTGACTTTGTCTATAATGGCCTCTACCACATGTGCACCCTAAAATCCTCCTAACGGCATGAGAAATGATCTCCGTCTCGGTCTACTACTACGTTTAAAATTTTTACTGTCTACCGTTATAATTCGGCGTAGTTATATTTTCCTATTCCATCCTTCACGAACAATCCCCTGTGCCGTGGTCCTCCCACTCTACCCAATCAGACCCGCACGGACAAGGAACGCATTGCAGAGCTGCACTAAGCGACGCCAGCTACAATATATCAAATTTACCCACTTGGATGGAACACAGACTCTAACTATTCTTGCTACTTTTGCCATCCATGTCCAGTTACATTGCAGTGAACATTATTTGTACGTATACAACCCATGCTATAATCGCCACAATCCTATTCTTATCTGCATGCACACTTGTGCCAGAGCGCCTCCTACGACGCTTGAATGGGAGCGCTCGACTCTTGAAACACATAGCATCGTATCCTAAGCTGCCTTGCATTCCATTGTATGTATCAAAGTCATTACTGTTATGCTAGTGCAGTCAATTGGTTTACTAACTACATTGCTTGCCATGCTAGTAGTCTAGTGATTCTCAGAATGCCATAACTTGTTGATATCACCTAAGTGCCTCCTAATGTTCTATGTATCGTATAACGTGCATTTTAGCACTCTAGCCCTTTTCACTGCCTGTACCTATATTTGCTGACGTTACTTGAGCTCCTGTGGTCCTCTGCATTGTACAGCTTTTGCATACTAGTAGCACAGCGATCTATCAAATACATCTATTTCCACAGATGCTATTAGAGTACCCTATGTTCTCCTGTATCGCATAACCTTACATATTAGCAATTTAGCGCTCCTGAATGTACCTTTAACTCGCTGTTAGGTCTAGAGTGACGATTTACTATCCTGGTACTACATTGCGTTTCATGTTATCCGCCGTGTGCCCTACTGAATGCGCCATAGCCTCTGATATTTTCTCCCATGACTTTGAAGTTTACAGTGGTGTATTACACTATGCATACCACTGTCCTTAACTTCAGAGCCTTAGGCACTTTACTCACACTCAATATTTTTATGTGCTTGGCTATACCCTCTACCCCTCATCATCAAGATCCCCCGCACTCGACCAACCCAATAAAGACTACAGACGCTCTACTGAACTCACCCCAACTCAGTAACCCAACTCAGGATCTGTTCCTTGGTAATCCCTGCAATTCAGTCATTAGGAATACCGGACTCCGAGCCAGACTGGCCAAATTATTTGAATCCCCCACTGGCCATTTTAGAACCTTAAAGAAACTATCCCCTCAGCTATAACACCACAAATGCCAACCCGTCCAATAACTGTTCACCTTCCCCCGCTACCCCCAAGCACCGCACTGCTAAACAACCTAATAGTGCAGACACTGTAACTCCCCATGTATCTGCCTCAGTTCATCCCACTCCTCTGCTGAAAAGGGGGCTCTAATAAATGCAAGGTCTTTAGTAGCAACGACACAGAGATCGCTGATCTGATTCTGGCAGAAAACCTTGACTTCCACGCCATCACTGAGTCATGGCTGCCCGCTGCAGCAGGCCCTATACTCACGTTAGCAGTTCCCGACGGCTATGCGATTCTAAGACAGGATAGACATGAGGCGCAAGGAGGAGGCATCGCCAACATCCTCAAATCCAGCCTACCCAGGAGACTTGCCCCTTACCAAGACATCCAATCTTGTGAAGTTCTCACAGCTAAACTACCTTTAACCAAATCCCAGACCCTTAGCATTCATCTGATTTACAGACCCCCTGGCCCCATCAGGACATTTGAAGAGGATATCTTCACTATTCTCTCAAATAACCTTAAAAACACGTCGCAAGTACTCCTACTAGGCGACCTCAACCTGGGCTTTAACGACCCACTAATAAACATGCCATCACAATTGCTAACATCCTGTCCGAACTAGGCCTTACCCAAAGAATCAACACGCCCACCCACAATAAAGGGTGAATACTTGACTGGGTGGCAGATTATAATTGCAAAGCTAATATCACCTCCATCTCCCCACAAGTATGGACGGACCACTCCCTTCTGTCATTTACACACACCACCACCAGACCCCTCCCTATAACCACTCCCACCGCCCCACCTACACTAACTAGGAATAAAAAGAATATAACAGCTGATAGACTCATTTCTTTTATTCTGCCCACCCTCAACTCTCTCCCTGACAGTACTGATCCCGGGAACGCTTGTCAATGAATACAATAAGTCATGACAACTACGCTAGATACCATTGCCCCGCTCAAATTGAGACAAAGCAAGTCCAAAACACATTTGAACAAGTGGTTTACACCACACCTAAAAAATCTACAGCAAAAAAGAAGAGGTAGGAAGGCTTCCTGGAGACTACTCCCCTCAGAAGCCAACAGAATCAAATTTACCAAGATCTCATCCCTTTACAAAAAAGAAATCTGCCAAGCCAAACGAGAATCTTACAATAACCGTATCTCACAAGCCAATTCTAACATGAAGGAATTATTCACAATCCTAAATGAATTAGAGACCCCCTTCCCTATACCAGATACTGGCATTAAAGATAAAACCTGGTGTTCTGCTATCCAGCACGTGCTTACTAACAAAGTAACCACCCTCCAAAATAAAATAGCCCATAAAAAAGCATCCCTAAACTCCTCAACTCCTCCCAACAATACCCCTTTGACCTCTGACATCCCACCTACTCGTTTCAACTTTTCTAAAACCTCCATTCTTGAGGTAGAAAAAGTCATACTATCACTCAAACCATCCAATTGTAAGGGCGACCTTTGCTTAGCCCAGCTTATCAAGGATGCAGCGAGGGACCTAGCTCCTTTCATATCAAAGTTCATCAATGCCTCATTCGCATCTGGCACTATCCCCAGTAACCTCAAAGAATCATGGGTGCTCCCATTGCTAAAAAAACAAACCCTAGACCCTTCAATTCCAACCAATTACCGGCCCATCACGACAGTACCCTTTCTCTTAAAAATATTAGACATGGTCGCTTATCTACAAATTCAGAAATATCTGGAATTACACCACCTTTTAGGAGTGCGCCAATCAGGTTTCTGTCCCCAAAATGGAACGGAAACTGCCCTCATTGATCTGAAGGCCCAAGCTGACGAGTTAAGGGTCAAGAGGAAATCAGCCCTCCTTCTCCTCTTTGGCCTTTCGGCTGCATTCCACCTTGTGGATCACAAGGTCTTATGCAACCATCTAGACTCAGCCGCATACTTCTCTAAGGAGGCTATAGCCTGGACTGAGTCATTTCTAAGCGATAGGACAATGAGGGTCTTCTCTCCCTCAGCAACAGCAGACCCTATTCCCATTAACTGTGGAGTGCCCCAGGGATCTTGCGTCTCGCCCACTTTGTATAACATATTCACTAAGCCCTTTTTGATGATCTGGACCATCTTGGTATCACCTACACTAACTATGCAGATGATAATCAGATTCTCCTCCCACTTTCTGGGGATTACGATAAGGATTTGGCCTTGGTTAATAGAGTTTACCTCATCATGCAGGCATGGATGGCAAGGTTTTTACCTCAACTCCACCCTCACCTTCACAAAACAAGTGAATGCCCTGGCCTCTGCTACCGCTTACACTTGTAAACTCATCAGAACCAGTAAACCTTTTCTTTCCAATAACAGCTGCATTATCCTGACCAGAGCCCTCATTCTGTCCAGGCTGCATTATTGCAACGCCATTTACATCGGTTCCAACAAATACATCATCAGGAGAATCCAAACCCTCCAAAACAATGCCTATAAAGCAGCCCTCGGTATGGCCAGGAGAGAGCATATCTCTGAGATTAAGCGTCAAAACAATTGGCTCTCAACTAATGACAATATCCAGCTAAAAACGGTGTCGCTTATTCACAAATCTTTGAATAATGCTGCACCCAGCTATCTCGCTGAAAGATTCCATAGATGGACATCTACTAGACCTTCTAGGCTAATCAACACTAACTGCCTCTCCATTCCCAGGTTTAAACTGTCTAAGGTTGGGGGCAATAGCTTTCCCGTTTGCCGCTCTCACTTCGAGCGGACCAATCATACCAGAACTTCAGATATAACTGCATTAACTGGCTCAAGTCAACAGACCACTAAGGCCTGCCTCCCCGACCACACTGTACATACTCCCTAGATGCTGCCACTTTGCCTTAGACCTAGTACTCTCTGTTCGTGTTCCTGTCTTTGTTGTGAGGACGCAATTTGCTACCCTTTGCCTGACTTTGTTCCATATTTGCTTGCCTTGTGTAATTGCTACCCTTTGACTGACTCTGTTCCATATTTGTTTGCTATGTGTAATTTATTTCTGTAACCTAAGCTGTGAACTTCCTTGCAACTGCTGCGCCCTGATACCCTCGGGTCTGGTGCAGAATACAAATAAATAAGCAAACAAACAAACAAACAAAGTGACAGCCCATATAATACCTAATTTCAAGAGAGGTGACCGGAATATAGCTAAAAATTATAGACCTATCGCATTGATTTATGCAGATTGTAAATTATTTGTCTCACTGTTGTTAACACACGTTAATGATTGGATAGAGAAGAACTATATATTGAATAAATATCAGATGGGGTTCAGGGCAGGGCACTCTACAAATTTAAATGGTTTCATTCTTACTGCCCTTTAAGATACAGCTTGGATTAAATTTGGTGGGTCGTTGTATGTCGCCTCCATTGATTTGTCAACTGCATTTGACTCTGTCATCAGGTCACGACTCTGGGTTAAACTTTCCAATTGGGGCATCCCTGAAGGCCTATTAAAGCTTATTATGGCTATGTACGAGAACTCAGGGATACAGGTGTGTCTGAATATGGAGGGGAACCTATCTAAAAGAATAAGAACTAGGATAGGTGTTAGACAGGGTTGCTTTTTGGCACCCTGTCTTTTTAACCTTTATATGGCAGACGCTAGAGAATTTCTCAATGATGCTGGGCTGGTGAGTGCTAAATTGGGGGAAATTAGGTTTTCGTGGTTGGCAAATGCCGACGATTCCCTCCTGTTTGATCATACCAGGGTTGGGTTACAACGTTTGATCCACAAATATGAACAATTTGTGGAATTCAATGGGTTAAAAATTAATCACAGTAAAATCCGTATTATGGTCATTTCAAAGGGAAAAAAGGGGAAAAGATTGGACTGGAAAATTGGAGGGGAATCTATTGTAAGAGCTCAAAACATTTTGTATTTGGGCTTTCCGATATTGGCCCAACCATCGGTTTCTGAATTCAGATTGTTCCTGAAACAGAAGGCTATACCACTAATAACCCAGACTATTAAGCTAGACAAATCATTTGGAAGATTCTCTCTAAAACCAGCGGTAGACTTTTATGAAGGGAATGTTGTGCCAAAGCTGATATATGGTATGGAGCTTCACTTTTTGGATAGCCAGACTTTCTGGGATACCATAGAAGGAATAATTTGGAGAAAAGTGTTGAAGCTTCCCAATAGCATCCCAGTTGCGGCAATCAGATTTGAATTGGGTTTTGTTTCGCGGAGATGTAGATCTCCGTGGCGGTTTCTGGCCCTATTCTGCTCTTTCCTCTGTCCTAAAGGGGATTCTCTCTATATAGACTTGGGGAAGATTCTTTTCTCTCAGGGTCATTCAGTTGGGATTGCCTATCTTATTAAGTTCAGAGATTTCTGTGATAAGACACTAAAGGATCTGTCTACTGATAGGGAAACACTAATGACTAACCCAGATAAAGTCAAAAAACGTTTATTTGTATATGACTGGAACAACACGACCAAAAGATGACACTCTTATCCTTCCCTTTGTGACATTAAATATGAACATTGGAAAAGAGGGACACTCTCATTTATTATGACACAATTCCCAAACCGCTATTATCGTACCCTCCTTTTAAAATGTAGGTGGGATATTCTACCAACTAAAGAGGTTTTGAAGAGAAGGAATCTGGTTGGAGACTCTTACACTTTATGTAGATTCTGTCATAAGTTGGGGGTTCTGGAAACTGCCCGTCATTTACTCTTAGACTGTGTTGAGTTGAAAGGAACTAGTTCCCTATATTTGGAAAAATGTGCTACCCTGGGATATCTGGGGTAAGACAATTACATTTGGTCAAGATATCTATCAGTCTGCAATACAGTGGAAGGCCTGGCAGTAGCAGGTTTTATTAAATCATTACATCTTTTTGCCGCCTTGGGGTGACCAAGATGCTGTTAACTTAAGTGAATTAGATGTGTCTATTTTTTGGAACTCCCTCCCTACTGAGGATTTTATATGTACATGTCTAGGTTTTAATTGGCATTTCGACTCTAGGCTGTGGATATGAATTTTGTTATATAGGAAAAATGAAATGATCTATCTGTAAATATGTGATATTGAATTCATTCTGCTTTACACTGATTTTATGTTATGGGTATAAATTGTAATATGCTATGTGATGAAGATTATTGAAGTTGTTATTAAATGTAAAGGTTTCGTAGGTAAACCATACACAATAAAAAAAAAATTACAAAAAAATAAAGGGAAAACGCACAATTCCGGGAGAAGGCCAGGAAGTTACGAGATTACATTTTAAAGGATGAGAGAAAGCCATAGACCATTTTGTGATACAGTTCCCAGGCCAGTTCCACAAAAGCGTGGGGCTGGAGAGTCTAGAGGGACTCCAGAAACGGCTTCATTGTCCGAGTGGGGGCGGATAAAGAATTATACAAAACCTAAAGATCATGAAAACCTCCCTAAGGGAGCTACAAACCTTATTAAGAACTATGAAAGAGATTGGGGAACCAGCTAGGAGAAGGGAGTCATTATCCTAGCCCCACGAGAACTTTATGTAACTGCTTATCCTCTGTTGGGTTACAGAGAACCCAGAACATTTGTAGAACTTTGTTTTGAACAACCTGAGAGGCATTTGGACACTTTACATCCAGAAGAAGGGAGTCATTTTCCAGGTATATGAACAGAAGCTAAATCTTATGGGATTTTGGGGTAGTGACAGGGATAGAATAGAAGCCTTTGTGACCGGGACGGTGCCTTTTTGTTCTGACTCATACATACTTCCTGACGAGCACCCGAGTTTCTTTAGTTTAGGTAGTGAAATCCCCTTAGAGTTAGGGATAGATAGGCTTGATTTATCATTTAATAAAAGTCTATAGCAACCACTATGGCATCACTGGGTCAGTCTCTTCATTCCTTGTCGCCACAGGAGGAAAGAGGGCTTGAAAACCTGAAGCATCTGTAGCTCAACAGGTCGCCCTTGAAGGTCACCGATTATGGCATTTTGGGGTAGTGACAGGGATAGAAGCCTTTGTGACCGGGACGGTGCCTTTTTGTTCTGACTCCTACATACTTCCTGACGAGCACCCGAGTTTCTTTAGTTTAGGTAGTGAAATCCCCTTAGAGTTAGGGATAGATAGGTTTGATTTATCATTTAATAAAAGTCTATAGCAACCACTATGGCATCACTGGGTCAGTCTCTTCATTCCTTGTCGCCACAGGAGGAAAGAGGGCTTGAAAACCTGAAGCATCTGTAGCTCAACAGGTCGCCCTTGAAGGTCACCGAAGCCAAAGCGAAATTCATATAAGACATATAGATTTCAGTACTGGCAGCTCAGGCACTGGTCGGTAAACCCCTGGGTCAAATTCCAAGGCCAGGGTTGCCACCCTATATAATCTGCCCCTCTGCGAAAATGCCCTATATGTTTAGATGGGAGAAAGATATAGGCACCCCTGAACGAGGACTCCTGGCAACGCATATCGTCCCACATGCATAAATCTTCCAGGTGCACTACAAACAAGGAATGTGCATACAAGCTGTGCTACAGGTGGTACCTAGCCCCAATTAGGATCCATAAATTCAAACCTACCTACTTGCTAACCTGTTGGAGGGGATGCCCGGACCTGGGCATACTTTTCCATATGTGGTGGACATGCCCTAAATCAGCCCTCTTTTGGAAGGAGGCTCTGTGCACATCAATACCATCACAGCCATACAAATGCCCCTGGATGCTCAGGTGGTGCTCCTTGGTGACACTGAACCTGAGGTCTACACCAGATCGCGATATTTGTCAAAGCTTACCTCACTCACCTACTGGTAGCAGCCAGAATCACAATTGCCCGGGATTGGAAGGTCACTGAGGGCGTACTCCTGCTGGTGTTGTAGGGTTAAATTATGGAACATAATAGTAGCCAAAAAAAAATCACCACACTGGCCTTAAACCGCTACACAAAATATGTTCACGAATGGCTGCCCTTTATCGAATACACAAAAACATACCCACAATTTAGATAGAAGCCGAAACGAATGGCACATTTCAACCTCTTGTGAGCTCCACCCTTCCCCTAGGGCCCCCTTCCTTCCTAGATACCCGCAGCATAACTTTCCACGACAAAGCAGCTGTGATCTCCCTCACACACCTTTTATTCGCTGTCAATGCATATCAATTCCATGGGGTTGTTGTTCCATGGCTCTGTGTGCTATTTTGTGACTGATATTCACTTATATGCTTCATGAGTCATTATGTTCTGTTTCCTTTGCATTCTGGTACTTTGACATCATGCTGTAAAGAATGGTTTTGGCTGATTCTTTAAATGGAAGTATTAAAAAAATTCCATACATAGGAAAACATTACAGCATTAGTAATTTTCGATGGCTTATATTCTGTAGTTTGATATTCGTGGGAAGTCCTTTTCACAGTGTTGTTACAAATTGTTGGAATTCTCTTATTAATGCATGCACTTGGGGATCTCTGTGGAAAATCTCAGTAAAACAGAGTGCCAGTAATTCTTTGTGAAGATATCTTTGTGTTATTATTTTTTAGCACAGACGATCTAATTAAAGATTATATCCACAAACACATCGGATTAACCAATAACAACTTAAAGAAGCCAAGAGCACTAAAAGAGGAAAAGTTCAGGTACATGAGGGATGAGCAGACTTCTGTCTCTAAGACATTCCCCGCACTTGCCTTTCTTGTGGGTACTGTAAGAAACCTGAGGGCATCCTCACATCTACTGCCCTTGGTTCCTCTCCTCAGGTGGCCAGGGAAATGCCATTGCTTTTGGTTCCTGACCCTGGGGGTGGAGAAGTGAGGATCACCTGGGTGGAGGGTTCGTGGGGATTGGGGCTGAGATGTCCTCAGGTGAGATGAGGTGTTCCGCACTCCCCTTTCCTGAAGAGTGCTCTATTCCAGAGACAGTCATGGGATATTGTTATCCCTGTCCCACGGACAAAGAGAATGACATGAGATATTACCAGTCCAGAGGCATTAGAAAGAGGATGAAAAGGAGAAGGGTCAAAAGTGGGGTACCCACAGGTGAGACATGGTATCCCACTTTCCCTATAGACAACCAACCTACCCCCTCCCCAGCCTTTTTGGGCTACTACAAAACCTTTCCCTTCATTTCCCAACATTTAACCTCCGAAAGTACTGAGACGAGGAAGAGGAGACTGAGGGTAATGAACACTAAACCTTAATATTACCACTCTGGTACTGGGA
This sequence comes from Ambystoma mexicanum, assembly GCF_040938575.1. NCBI lineage: Eukaryota > Metazoa > Chordata > Amphibia > Caudata > Ambystomatidae > Ambystoma > Ambystoma mexicanum. Next base: position 572,754,081 of record NC_090941.1, read on the forward strand.
CGAAGAAGATGCCTGCAGAGTATGGTGAGAGTCAGGCATGTCCCTTAATCACAGTTAGGCAACCCCAAATGAGGATTTACATCTGTAACTTGTTAAGTGGTTGCAGGTGTATAAAGAGAGGGCCAGATAACAGCACAGGGAGCAACAGGAAGGCCTGTGGGGGAGAGACCAGCAGGGGACCCTTTTCCAGAGGAGGCAGCCGTGGTGGGGCTGGTGTAGGAGCCAGGACGCCGTCCAGCTGCCCAAAGAACCTGTACAGCCCAAGGCAAATTGGGCCGTTGGGCTGTCACAGGTGTTGGAGCATCTGCAGTGAGGAATCAGCAGCTGGAGCTGCGAGCGAGCAGGGGAAAGAAGGACGCCATCCGTGCAAAGACAGCAGAGCTACCGGCATGTGCAAGATATCCCGGTGTGCAAGCAGGGCTCGCAGAAGCTGGCCCGCCAACCTACAGAGCAGAAAGGAAGCAGCAGTAGCCGCCGAGGTACAACGCAGAGGACCAGTGAGTGTCAGTGAAAGCTACTTGATAGCCAGGGCATTCCTAGCAGGCTGTGAATATGTAGTGAACTAGCAAACTGAATAGAAACTTGAAATTAACCATATTGAATGCATATTGAATACAGAATTAAAGGGATACTTGACATTCAGCATATCGAATGCATATTGAATACCAAACTAAAGGGAAACTTGAAATGTAGCATATTTGTTATCTGTTGTGTACTGAACTGAATGAAACCTTGCAATTAAGCGTATTGAATACAGAATTAAGTAAAAACCTTATGGCCAAAATAAATAGCAGAGGACAGTCAAGGTGAAAGTGCCTATATGAAAGCAACTTGTGGAAAAGAGTGCAAGGGTAAAAGAGTTCCATGTAAAGGTGGGACATGAACAAGACCACCACAAAGTGAACTTTATGAGTAAATGCAGTGCGGAAAGACTGAAGACTGGCAAGAGGTGTGTGACTTGTTATGGCAGAGCCGAGAGGCTAACCAGGAGAACCCAGAGGAGTGCAAACATTGCAAATAAAGCCAGGAGGCCAACAAAGAGAAACACATGGAATGTGACTCTATACACAGGGGCAAGTATAGAAGAACCTGTGTGGGCTGAAGAGTCTGGGGATCCTGGTTGCTCAACTTGTGGTGGGTGGACCGTGTGGTCTGACAACTTCAATGTGAGAAAGGTCATTTTGAGACTTTTGTGGAACTTTTTGAACTTGGGGAAGGGAGCTGAAAAGGAAGCTAAGAACTGGAGGAAGCTTAGAACTTTATGTTGATCACCATTTGTTTGATTATTGACACCCCTACAAGTTGTTTAGCTTTAGTTGTGAGGGCAAGCATAGGTTTTGGACACAGACAGACTTTTAAGTTGAACTCTTTGACTCAGACTTTACTTAGTTTTGTTCAGGTAAGGAAATCCCACCTTATCATAGGGCAAGTTAGACCTTCTACCATCCTGACATTTGAGGTAATACAGTATTTTATTTTGAACTTTGAATCTGTTGTCAGTGTCTTGCTACATGGTGCCTTCACAGTACACAGGCTTGGGAGCACCTGCATACTTGGATCCCCTTTGGTAACCAAAGCCATCATACCCTCATGTACTTAAACCATTTGCCAGTTGTTTCCTTGTTATGGTAGTCCAGGTTTGTAAACTATGTTGAGTTAGGGGTAATGAGTGGGCTTGTGGGGTGAGGTACTGATTTTGGATGGGTGCTGTGTTGAGTGTGTTTATACTGTCCAACATTTGAGAACAGTTAGGGAGATTTCTTTTATTATTGTGTTTTGGTTCTAAGAACCTTTCACAAAATAAAACTCGTCACACAAAAATACACACAATTCATTTCACAATATCTTAAATAATCATTGGGAGATTTTAGAGCAGGAAGTGTTTTATTCACTTTTGCATTGGAAGAAATTACATTTCAGAGGGGAGAAAGTTAAAAGGGGCCATAAAATAGCAACATTTTTGGCTGAACAAGTAGGTAGAGAGCTTGGGGTGCTAAAAGGTGGTAAAGGGTGGTAAAGGAATACAAACAAAATAATAAGAAAAATAATATAAAGTAAAAAAGGAAGGAATAAAGGGATACGTACATTAATTGCAAGAGGACAACAGCTTTTATTAAAGAACATTTTGGAGGTCATTTACAAGTATAATCCCCAAATAGATCATATTGATAACTTTATATGTAAGTAATTGTGGGTTTGGTGTCAATAGCTGAGTTGATCACACACCTACTGAGGTCAGCATAATCATGATTAAGAGTCTTGCTTAAATGTATCTGCAAAACACACTGTTCGCAAAATGAAAAGGGAAGAGGAACTTTCCTTTGCTGGAATACTTGACTGTAATGTTATACCGGTGAGGCAAATGGCTTTGAGGTGCTTACTAATGGGAATATTGTATGCTCTGGTGGATGAAGATATGAACCAACAGTATCCTACGTAACTGGTGCAAGGCATATGGAGCCTTTTGTCTGCCGTTGTGGGCATTCTTCTAACCAGTTACAACAAGAACTAGCAAAGCCAAGAGTTTGGGCTCTTGAATAGGCATTATATATGTCCTGGTATAGACCAGTTAGCAGGTCTTCTACATCATGTTCAATCACTTGCTCTTTCCACTCCGCGTGAAGATCTTTAATGAAATCCGTTGGCGAGGCAAACTCCCATGCTCAATGGCTGAAGTGGGTATTACACAATCCTTAAACCTAACAAGCCAGCCAGCTCTTGTGCCATTTTTCACCCAATATCTCTGTTTAATGCGGATGTAAAACTCCTAGCCATGATCTAGTCTATTAGATAAGATGCCCTAATGCTGTCCATGCTTTATCACGGTCATGTTGGTTTTGTTAAAGGTCACCACAGATATGAGAACATGCGTGAGCTTTTTGACATTATTCACCTTCATAGAAATCACCAGAAACAGTACGTAGTGATTTGCATTGACACAGCAAAGGTGTTTAATTGTGTAATTTGAAAGTGTCTTGCCTTTATGTTATTCATGTTTAATTCAACTTGTTCCACCGTTTTCTGTGGGTCACAGAGTGTGGCTTTCGGCTAAATACTTACCTATCCATTTGTGCCCTTCCAAATTGGCTCTGAAGTTCTTTGGTCCCTTTTGGATCCTGCATAAGATTAATCCAGTCTCTTTTCGTCTTCAGTTACCACCTTCTGTCAGACTCCCAAAGATATTCCCCACACTCCTCCTCACCTGCTTCCTCTATGGAACTGTCCAATGTTTCTGATGTCTTCTTCGTAGGCGGTTTTCTCTGTTCTATATGCTTCTTCTCTTTCTTCTGATGAAGATAAGGACGTGCTCATTCGGAGGCCACCTTGACTCGGAGTCGTAAACCAGACCAGGTGAACCCAGGGGAGCAGGACCCAATGTAGCAGGGAAAAAGCCTCCTGACTAAAAAAAACCCTGGTAGATGGAGTATGGCTGTTGGATCCAAATGTTATCTTTCGATGGAGTTGCTTTGTATCGTGGTAATCCGGATCTTGGTAAGTAACGAAGAACTCTGGGAATCGTAGTTCCGAGGAGAGAGAAGTCTGCTGACAACGTTCTCCGTTACAACCCGATCGTAGTAAGTTAAGAGGAACTCTTTGCGATTCGTAGTCCCACAAAGGATAAGGTCCGGGATGATCTTCACATAAATTGAAGCACAGAAGGATGCTGGCGGTAAGTACAGTATGTAGGAAAGCTATTGGTAAGTATAGTAAGATTGGAGGTAAGTGGTAAGAAGGAAAGAAACTTGCAATAGGGAAACTGGAAAGGAAGAATAAGAGGCAGAAGCAGAGGCTCCGGTGAGATGGAGGAATACCGGATCCGAGGAAATGAGAAGAGATGAAGGTAAGAATAGTTATCTCGTGAACGCCGGTATGTAAGGCATATACGGAGTAAAGGCATTGCGAGTAACAGAACACCAGTGCGGCGAAGGAATGATGCCATGCAAGGAAGAATAAGAACTCCGATGGCGGAGCGTGCGGGGACGGAAAAATCTAGGAAAGAAACAATCGAGGTAAGAAAGGGAGAAAGGCGTGAAAGGAAAGCAGAACAAATATAATAGGTAAACAAACCACAATACCTTAAGGAATGAGATTATCACCCGAGTGCAGGGGAAAAAGTACAGAACGTAGAGGGAACTGTACAGCGAGAGGAATAGTAGCGGAACGTTGTACTGTAGAAGTAAGTAGCTGGAACAACACAGAAGCTCTGAGTGCGAACCATAGACGATGCAACGCAAGGATTGTATCCAAATTCCTGTAGATAAACAGTCGGCGGCCATCTTGGAAATAGACTAGAGCGTAACAGTGGGACAATGAACCACCATATTATGTGTACTTCCATTTCTGCCAGCACTTCCAGGGGCGGTGCATGACAGTATGCCCCCTTCTGTGCCCGGCTCTGCCTGGCTTGCCAGGATACCTTCTGTGAAACTGTTGTAGAAGACGAGGAGCATGAATATATCTTCTGGGTTCCCACGATCTCTCTGAATCGGGATAACACTTCCAGTGTATCAAGTATTGTAGAGTGCCTTTGTGATATCTGGATTCGATCAACCTGGATAGCTTGTACTCTTCAGGCTCTTTGGGTTTGGGAACAGGTCTTCTCTAAACTGCCCTTTTGAAGGGATCTTCTAAGTAAGCTTTCATAAGGGAAACATGAAACACTGGGTGGATTCTTCTCATGTTCTTGGGTACTAACAGCTTGTAAGTAACTGGATTGATCTTGGAGAGAATAGTAAACGGACCCAGATATCGGGGAGAACATTTTCCTAAGTGAGTCCAACGTGGAAGATAACGGGTGGATAACCATACCTTAATTCCTGCTTTCCACTCTGGATTGGACCTGCGTTTAAGGTCAGCGTATCTTTTGTATTTGTTCCAACTTTCTACCAGAGTGGCTAAGGCCTCTTTGTGTGTCTTGTCTATTTCGCACAAAAGTTCTTCTACTGCAGGAATCTTGGAAGCCGTCTGGTCTATCGTGGGTATGAAATGAGGGTAAACCCCATATGTGCACTTCAAAGGGCTCATCCCTATGGCATTGTGAAAAGTGTTATCATAGGCGAATTCAGGGAAGCAGGCCTGCCCAGTTGTCTTGTCTTTTATTACAGAAGCAACGTAGATATTGTTTGAGGTTAGCATTGAGGCGTTCGGTCTGACCGTTGGTTTGTGGATGATATCTGGATGACAATACTATGTGAATGCCTAGCTGTTGGCAGAGGGCAGACCAAAAATGAGAGGTAAATTGGGTACCTCTATCGGAGATTATAGTACCAGGAATGCCATGGAGTCGGACAATGTCTCTTAAGAAAACCACAGAAGTTTACAAGGCAGAAGGGACTCCGGATAAGGCCGAGAAATGTGCCAGCTTGGAGTACGAATCTACTGTTACCATGATGACTGTCTTCCCTTCGGAAGGAGGAAGGTCGACTATAAAATCCATTGAAACATGTTCCCAGGGTTTAGAGGGCAAACCACCCTGTTGTAGTAATCCCAGTGGTCTCTGTTGAGATATCTTGTGAGCCGCACAGATAGGACAAGCGGATACGTAAGCCTGTATGTCTCGTCGCATAGACGGCCACCAAAAAACTCAGGATAATAGTTCAGTAGTTGCCTTTTCCCCCTTGTGTCCTGTCATGGGTAAGTCATGACAGAACTGTAGAGCCTGGATGCGTGAGGTGTGGGAAGGTAGATATAGTGCTGATTTGTGAAAGAATAGTCCATCACTTTGGGTAAGGTCATAACGTCGTATTTCTGTCGGGCTGAGACCAGACACAGCTTCTTTGACCTCTTGAAGAAACACATTGCATAGACCCAAAATCCTTTCTTCAGGAATCAAGCGTTCAGCTGTCTGTAGTTGGTCAACCTCCTTCACCCAACAGCATGACAAAGCATCCGCTATAATGTTCTTTGAACCAGGTATATAGGTGATTGTGAAATCGAACCCAGAAAAATAGTAAGCCCACCTGGCATGTCTAGCATTCCGACACTCCATCTGTTTGAGAACCTTCAAATTCCGATGGTCGGTTCATACCACAAAGGGATTCAAAGCACCTTGGAGTAGGTGCCTCCACTCTTCACAAGCCAATTTGATTCCTAACAACTCTCGCTCCAGCACCGAGTAATTCTTTTCAGCTGTTGTCAGAGTCCTGGAATAATAGGCGATGGGGTGTTCTATTCCAGTCTTGTCCTTTTGTAGTAAAACTGCACCCACCGCACTATCTGAAGCATCAGCTTCCAAAAGAAAAGGCTTGGATTGGTCCGGCTGCATCAATATACGAGCCATGGTAAACAGCTGCTTGAGATACTGAAAGGCTTTTTGTGCTTCCAGGTTCCAAGAGAATTTCACGTTCTTCTTTAACAGGGAGGTTAAAAGTAATACCACCTTGGAAAATCCAGGACTGAAGCAACGATAAAAGTTTGCCAAACCCAGAAACGTTTGGACCTCTTTAACCGACTTTAACTCCAGCCATTGAAGTATTGTCTTAACCTTATCCGAATCCATACGAATACCGTCTGCGGAAAGTATGTACCCCAGATAAGACACCTCGGTGGTTTCAAAAATGCATTTCTCAGGCATAGCATAAAGTTGATTAGCCTTCAGTCGACGAAGGACCTCCTTCATGTGAATACGATGACTTTGCAGATCAGAGGAAAAGACTAACATGTCATCCAGATAGATCACTACGGAGACATACAGCATATCGGAGAATATCTTGTTGATGAACCTCTGGAAGATTGCAGGGGCATTCACCAAGCCGAACGGCATCACTTGGTATTCATAGAGGCCCAGTGGTGTCCAGAAAGCGGTCTTCCATTCATCACCCTCTTTGATCCTGAGCAGATGATAAGCACCTCTCAGATCAAGTTTGGAGAAGATACAGGCATCCCGTACGGCCTCCAAAATGTCACGAATTAAGGGCATGGGATACCTATCTCGAATTGTGATGTTGTTGAGACCTCTGTAGTCTATGCATGGGCATAACTCTTCAGCTCCTTTCTTGGATACAAAAAATAATGAGGCCCCACCAGAAGAGTTGGATGTCTTTATGAGTCCATTCTTTAAATTGACCTCAAGATAGTCTTTGAGTACAGCTTTCTCATGTTGGGACAGTGGAAACATCCTGCCAAATGGAAGTGGTACATCTTCCTTGAGATTTATGGCACAGTCTTCGAGACGGTGATGTGGGAGGAGTCGGGGGATAACATCTTCAAACACTTCAGAGTAGGCTTGATACTGAACTGGAATCAAGGAAATGGAAGGGTTAGGAAGCTCAACCAAACAACCGGCGTGAAACTCTCCCTTGCGATTCTGCATGCAATTCTGACCACAAAAGTCGGAATCAAAACTAAATCGGTTGGCACTCCAGTCAATCCTGGGGTTATGTAGACGAAGCCATGTGATTCCGAGAATAACAGGGAAATGAGCGGCTCTTATCACATCAAAGACGATTTTCTCAGCGTGACCCTCCATTACGATTTGAATAGGATCAGTCTCCATTTCTATGAGTCCTGAGGACAGAGGTCTATCGTCAACCCCTTCTACCGGAATAGCTTGATCCCTTCGCACCAGAGGAATACTATGTTCTTTAGCCCAGGTAACGTCTATAAAGTTGCCTGCGGCCCCACAGTCCAACATGGCATGCACCTTAACAGGCACTCCAACAGAGGTGGATAAAGTGATCTGGAATACCATTAAGCGGTTGTCCCCTTGGATTCTGGTTCTGGTGCAACTGCAAGGATTTGAATCTGTCTCCCCGTTGCTTCCCTTGCAAAAGTACGGGGTTGTTCGTTTCCCTGACGGCGTGGAGGGACATCAGGGCAATCACACAGTAGATGTTTTGAAGAACCACAGTATCTACAGAGATTCAGTTCTCTCCGTCTCTTTCTTTCTTCAGTGGTTAAAGGACCCCTCATAGCACCTATTTTCATGGGTTCCTCAGTGTTAGGTCTTTTCTTGGCGGTTGTCAGAATGTTGAGAGGAGATGGAAACCCACGATTCTTCCGTTTCTCAAATCTTCTCTCTTTAAGTCGAAATTCTATCTGCAAGGAGAGTGTTACCAATTCCTGGAAAGAATTTGGTGGAGCAATCCGGGCCAACTCGTCCTTAATCTCTTCCTGTAAACCCCTCCTGAAGATAGTCTGTTAAGCCGTGTCGGGCCATCCAACATTCTGTTTCAATCTCTGGAATTGGGAAACATACGTCTGTACATGCTGATTACCCTGTTTTATGTCCAGTATAGCTTCAAAGGTGGAGAATTGAACCTCTGGTCTTTCATATCTTTCCTTGAAACTCTGGAGAAATTGGTTGTAATTACCAATCAGTGGATCATTGCCCGTTACCAATGGTGTCGCCCATGCCAATGCACTACCAGCCAGATTTGACACCAAGAACCCCACACGGACTCTATCCGTCTTGAAAGCCTTGGTTGGGTCTAAAAGATGTTTAGACGGAACAGGCATCTAAGAATTCTTTCAATTGTCTTGGGTTGCCATCATATTTACCATATATAAAAGGCATAACAGGTAAGTCGCCCTTACCCTCCTCACGGGCAGCAACCTGTTGACAGAGTGCAGCATTTTCGACGTGAACTGCCTGCATCTCGACTCGTGAACCTTGGATGGCGTTGCATAACTCTTGATACTGTTCAAGTGAGGCCATTCTGATCTCTTGGCGTTGTATTCTGTCAGACTCCCGAAGATATTCCCCACACTCCTCCTCACCTGTTTCCTCTATGGAACTGTCCAATGTTTCTGATGTCTTCTTCCTTCGCGGTTTTCTCTGTTATATAGGCTTCTTCTCTTTCTTCTGATGAAGATAAGGACATGCTCCCTCGGAGGCCACCTTGACTGGAGTCGTAAACCAGACCAGGTGAACCCCAGGGAGCAGGACCCAATGTAGCAGGGAAAAAGCCTCCTGGCTAAAAAAAACCCTGGTAGATGGAGTATGGCTGTTGGATCCAAATGTTATCTTCCGATGGAGTTGCTTTGTATCGTGGTAATCCGGATCTTGGTAAGTAATGAAGAACTCTGGGAATCGTAGTTCCGAGGAGAGAGAAGTCTGATGACAACGTTCTTCGTTACAACGCGATCTTGGTAAGTTATGAGGAACTCTGGGATTCGTAGTCCCACAAAAGATAAGGTCCGGACTGTTCTTCACATCAATTGAAGCACAGAATGATGCTGGCGGTAAGTACAGTATGTAGGAAAGCTAATGGTAAGTATAGTAAGATTGGAGGTAAGTGATAAGAAGGAAAGAAGCTTGCAATAGGGAAACCGGAAAGGAAGAATAAGAGGCAGAAGCAGAGGCTCCGGTGAGATAGAGGAATACCGGATCCGAGGAAATGAGAAGAGATGAAGGTAAGAATAGTTATCTCGTGAACGCCTGTATGCAAGGCATATACGGAGTAAGGGCGTCGCGAGTAACAGAACACCAGTGCGGCGAAGGAATGATGCCGTGCAAGGAAGAATAAAAACTCCGACGGCGGTGCGTGCGGAGATAGAAAAATCTAGGAAAGAAACAATCGAGGTAAGAAAGAGAGAAAGGCGTGAAAGGAAAGCAGAACGGATATAAATAGGTAAACAAACCACAATACCTTAAGGAATGAGATTATCACCCGAGTGCAGGGGAAAAAGTACAGAACGTAGAGAGAAATGTACAGAGAGATGAATAGTAGCGGAGCGTTGTACTGTAGAAGTAAGTAGCTGGAACAACACAGAAGCTCTGAGTGGGAACCATAGACGATACAACGCAAGGATTGTATCCAAATTCCTGTAGATAAACAGTCGGCGGCCATCTTGGAAATAGACTAGAGCATAACTGTGGGACACCGAACCACCATATTATGTGTACTTCCATTTCTGCCAGCACTTCCAGGGGCGGTGCATGACACCTTCATGGAAAAGGATCCATCCAGTATTGCATGTTACCCTTTAAAGCCTTTTCCCCAATCCTATCCTCTGGGTCGTTTACCCCTGGTACCAATTGCTGGTACCGATCACCAGAATACGCAATATTTGGGCAAAGCCACCACATGTGTGTCTTTAAAGAGGCAAATGCTGGCATTTTGGGGAAAGCCATCACAGATTTGTCATAAAGTGTCACATTTTTGCATTTTGGGGTGACTCCATCACAGGTGTGCTCTCACAGGGGCAAATGCTGTCATTTTCGGGCAAAGCATTCGCAGTTGCTTTTTTATAAGAGCAAATTCTGGTAAGTTTGGGCAAAGCCATCACAGGTGTGTCCTTAGAGGGGCAAATACTAGCAACATTTGGGCAAAGCCATCACAGTTGTGTTCTTATAGGGGAAATACTGGGATCATTTTACACACAGCTTGGAATCTATTTATTGTTCTGCATGGGTACTACTGCATCTTTATTCCTGTGTAGATTTAGATTTCCATTTGCCCTCATGTTTTCACATTGACATATCCTCCGATGGAAGACATTGCATCCTATCAATAACCGGTAATAATAAAAACTATTATACATTGTCATAATATTATTATATCACATTATATTGTATGCTTAAAAACAAATATGTATTCATGAAATTATTTGACGCCTCCTTCTGGCCTTGCCACTTTGATGATTTAACTGAAGATCTTAAAATCATTGAAACATATGTCTCTTTTCAGTTTCTTCCTTTGAATATGTGTGATCCAAGTAGTGGCGGTTGAGATTAGCGTCCCTATTTGCCTTATCATTTCGATCACATTTCTGCTCCTTCTGGCAATTCGGGCATTGGTTTCCTAGCAGCGTCACCTATTAGAGCCTGGGTGGAGAGAAAGAAGTCAGGTCTAGCTGAGTCTTTTGAAGAAATCTCAGCTATGCTTTTCAAGAGCTGGTTTGTTAAAGGCTTTTTGAGTGACCCACCTTCTTATTTGGGTATACTATTTCTTAGCTAGTATGTGCACATGCCAGCAGTATCAGTAATATCTCTCAGAGCCAGGCACCTGGCATGTTGTACTATAACAATGATTTGACATTATGTAAAAAATGTCATGTTGCGCATGCATTCACTCAGGTTATGAGAAATGCACAGCACTGAGTGTACATTGTTTGCAATATCTTGCGAGAGCATAATGGGAGTACATTGTGTGACACAAATTACTGTTGCTCCCCAGGACTACAGGGATGAGTAGTGGCTAAAATGCCAATTCATCCCCACACTAAATCAACCATGATCCCAGTCATAAGGGTGAACAAGGCACAACCTAAACGATCGATCTCCTTTGCCTCTTAGGGTTGTGCAATACACATCAGGAGGGCGTGTGAGCTGGTAACAATCGCAGCCCAAACAGCATGAGTACAATAAATCCAATATAAAAGAATGTCCAATCACAATTGTATAAAATTGGGACTTTCTATTGAACTAAAAATCGATACAACTATGAAATACACAAACACCCCACCCCTGTGTGCCAGAACACACAGCATGCAAACATTTGTAGTGAAACCTGGGTGTTGAATCCAGGAGTGGACAGGCAATGAGTTCAGCAGCATTGTCTTAATGAAGAATATGTCTTTAGAATAAAGCTAGAGAGTGGGGTCTTACAAATCACTAGGACCCTCAAAAGTGGGCCACGGGGACAGAACCACTGCACATACCTTTAAGTCTTGCTCTTCTGCAAGGCAGTTTCTGAGGCAATTATTCGGCATCGGGTTGGTGAGCTGGGCGACTGTCTCCAACACAGGCTGCAGTTCAGAAGCAGCAATATCATATGGCATAAAGAAGCCTGGCACAGGCAGACAATCTCCAGATCAGTGTAGCTTACAAGCTGTTTGATGCAGGAATCATAGCCTAGAGATATTCATTGACTTCTGGATTACTGATAGACCATGTGTTGTAGGAATTGTTTAATATGTTTTTTAGACATAGCTTCTTTGCTTGAATAAATTGAATAAAAAATAAAAAATCTTGGGAATTGAAACCAAGTTAGAAAATCACTTGTGCATTCTGTCATCCTTATCTTTGTCTACTAGTTCGAGCCCCTTTTTATTTTCTGATTGATTGACCTGTAGAACTAGGGACGTTAAAACGGGTACCCCTTCTATTTTGCATTAGGGTCTCCAGGGACACGGATAGTCCTTGTTCTTGTTCTGCACTTCCACACCAGTAAAGTTACCAGAGAGCACCCACAGGAACTGCTACTTTCAGTGATCAGGATCCTGGTTGCAGTATTCTGGCAGCAGGTAAGGCTTTGGTCAACACAGCAGTTTCACCCAATATTCCCCCGGGATGCTTAGGGTCAATAGCGTAACTCTTGCTTGGAAGCCAATGGTGTTCACCTCTCTGGCAGAGGACTTTGGAGCAGACTGTACACTGAAAGTTCTTCTTCTTCAGTAGTCCAAAGACTAGTCAAATAAGCAGAAGGTCTCCCCGCCCCCTTACATTGAGAACATTTCACAGCTGATTGGTTTCTATCTGTCCTCCTGTAAGGGCTCCAATCAGGGCTGCTGTAACAAGTGTCCTTTACCTTCTGATCCTATTCCCAAAGTGTTCTGTCTGCAGGAAGTGGGGAGGTTGCAGGAGGATTGTGCTGCCCCAGCAAAATCCAAGATGGTGGAACCCTTCTGTGGACTTTCCTTTGTCCCTGAGATAGTCTAACTCTGACCCCTCCTCTGTCTGCCCAACTTGAAATAGTCTCTTGTAATCAGTACTCTGGCAGCAAAGAGTGCCTATTTTATTCTGTCAGGCATGTCTTTAAAGGTAGGTTCCCAGCCAGCCCACTAGGGAGATGTATTGTACTGGTTGGAGGTGACAATAATTCACAGGAGCATCAAAGTGGAAGGTTCCTGGCCTCAACACAGAGGGTACCTGGATCGTTACCAATCCAGGCAAACTGAAGCCACACAGCCCTGTCATGGATGAGCCCCTGGTCATTGGGATGCCAATGATATGTCATTGAATTGCTTTGGTGGCTCTATAACTATGTAATCTCAAGAGCCACCCTGCCACACCAGACAGGGCTTATCTTTAGAGTTTATTGAGCCACCATGAGTTTAAGACACACGGTTATGATTTTAGAAAAGGGGTGCCTTTGACAACAAAAGCAATCCACCTTTTGCCTGGAGATGTGGGCTCCAGCAAGCTTTTCTCGGGAAAGCAGTTGCTGCGGATGCCAGGAGACAGTCCCAGTAAAGTCAAGTGGGTGCACAATGGTTTCACTGGCATTAAGCACTAAGGGGGTAAGGTCTGATTAGCAGACATCAACTCCAGAAACAGAACTACAAAATAATATAATGTATGTAAAATTCATACAATTTCAGGCTATACCGCCCTCAGATATGGCCAATCTGTTACACAGTGAGAATACCGAATAAACACATTGTTAAGGAATAGAGGTGAAATTGACAGTGTGTTTGGTGAGTTGGTTATCAGCGTTTTGAGAACTGTGCATTGTTTACCTGCATTTTCCCCAGATGTTAACAGCTGTGAGTGTGCCCAGGCAGCAACTTGCTATCATAGTCCGATAGCTCTGACTTTGCACTCAGATTCAAAACCAAAGTTTTCTTAATTCGTTCATAATTCAATTAAACGATATATGTTCTGTTAAGCATTGCACGTGTTTTCCATTCATTTCCCTGTGTGAGCCAATAGTAAATGAAGATTGCCGTTTGTCCCATGAAAACCACAAGTCATTTTCACTGCATCTCCTTCTTTCGCGACACCCTGTGATTTGTATGCACTTATCAAACGCTTTTGCCTGGCAGCAAAGGGGGCTTTGGTACTCTCTTCATGCACAAAGCACCATACAGTTTGATTTGGTTATAGCACAGACAACAAACTAAAGGATGTCTTTTCACTTACATATTAGGTTTTACTATAGACCAACTCCAGGGTAATCTCTGTAATGCACACTTTAACAACGTTATACACACCAGAGAGAACTTTTTCTCTGCAGCCAAATAGCGCCATGTCTGACCTCATCGAAAGACAGACCTTCTTTGTTCTCCACCATCATTCGACTTTGCATCATGCTATGACATTGTCCACTGCATTTCTCTGCCCGGACTAGTGTCTTGATAGAGCACCGCATCCTGGTGTAATGGAGTGCTAATATAAAGGGCAGTCAATGGCCTGCAAGGAGCTCTTGAGATTTCCCAGCCTCTGCACCATGGGCCACTTTTGTGTGGGTATCCTGATTTTCTGATCCTCTTTCACCATCTTTCCCATCCACACCAGGCCCTTCCTTCACCCTCTCTTCTTCCTCCACATCAATTTGAAGAAAAGCTTTTGGTATAAACCATTGACTGCGTTATTCCTCACTCTTAACAAATTGGTCATTTGGACGTATTCTTTGGGGGATAACTCCTTCCAACCCTGCTTAGATGTGTTGGTGTTGCTCACTACACTGGCTCGCACAGTGTAGTATGGGGCCACTTTGAAAAACATTTACAGAGCCACTTTTGGCTCCCTCTACACTCCTGTGTGCGGCAAATGTCCTGCACCAGTATACCACGACAATGCCTTAATGCTGTATAAAACTGTTGCACAGACAACTATAGCACTAAATCATGACCATAATCTGGGATCAGTTGTTTCTTATTCGTGTTATTACGTGTTTGAGGTTTGCGTGCAGTGAACTATGAGGTGTCTCCAAAATTGGCACTCCAGATGTTTTGGACCACAGCCCCCATCAGCTGCAGCCAGCTTGGTCAATGATGGTGGATCATAGGAGTTGCAGTACAACACTTTGGGAACTGCGGACCCCTGATCTACCGTATCTCATCTGGGAGGGATGGGAGTAGCAAGAGTTCAGACCACAACCCATCACAAATTAAGAGTTTTAAAAATGATATCAAAGACAGCTATTGTGTGTAAATGGCTTATATAGGACATGTTATAAGCCATGCAAGCACACCTTCACTGTAGCAAGTATGGTCGTTTTTGATATAATGCCAATTTATGTTTAGCCTTTTTTGTCTAGCACAGACAGTATGGTGTTATATTTCATGTTATATTTTGGCAAATTATATCCTCTGCTTCCATTATAGAGCACACAATACTTTCCACCGCCAGTGTGAACAGGCAAAGCAAGATCAAGCTGTACACTAGTCCAGGTGAATACATCTACTGGGGGCTCACTACACAGATAGGCACAGAGGCTTCCCAGTGCCATACATGTGAATGAAAGAGAGTCTGGTCCTAAGTGCAGAAAGAACCTGGCAACGCAAGCCAGGGAATGATGGGTTGACAGAAACCAGATGGTTTCAGAGAGTGGTAAGTCAGGCAGCAGTAGTAGCAGTAGATTGACAGCCCCTAGACTCATTGTATAACTGAGTTACCCCTTGTGAGAAACCTGAAGGTGTCTCACCCACTAGTCCCCGGGCATCTGTCATCCAGGTGGCCAGGACACAGCCATCACTTTTGGATCCAGTTCCTGGGGGTGGGCTAGTACGGGAGGATCACCTGGATGAGGGGTCCTCGAGAGTGGAAATGGAACGCCAGACGGCAAGACGTGGTATCCCCTTCCTTGTAACACCTTTTCTCCATCCTACCAGGTAGGATATCTTGGAACTCAATCCAACCCCTTTCCCAACACAAACACTTTTTCATGGACAGTTCACCATGAGCGACAATGGACTAACACCTGATATGTCCCAGCTCCACTGTCAGGCAAGGTCAGGCAATTATGGATCATTACACGCACCTGACTTCCATCACACTACCCAACACGGAATAAAGGCAGAGCACGAAAGCACACTCTGAGTTAGGCAAAACACACAAGGAAACAGCAATTCCAAGATGGCAGTTTAACGCCAGGAGAAAGACGGCGAGACCGTAGAGGGTTGTAAGAAGGGAAGCACCCTTGACCTATAAAGACCGTTACTTTCAAGAGCCTTGGAAAGTAAGAAACTGAAGACCAGGAACTAAGGCTGATTCAACCTGCACAGTGTGTCAGAGGTACCCAGGGCCCTCCCACGTCGATAACCAAGGTGGGGAGTAGTGATTGCCGCTGTGGTACTGTCCTTGGCTCCTACAACAAAGCAGCGTCTGAAAAGGCAATGCAGCCGGTGGGTTGGAAAGACTGATAGCAAACCAGCTTGTGTTTTGAACCATGGTTGAAAGCGGCAACATTGTATAAAGAGAACAGTGTGTGAAGCATTGGTGAATGTGCAATGCGACTGCAATTGAAAGCCAAATAGAATTACTTGCACTCTATAACTGTACGCTGGGGAAACCAAGAAAAGATACCATACACTGAGTGGTCCGGCACCACGTGGATGCTCATTCGAAAGTCTCTGTTAGGTATCCAACTGATGCTGAGTGTGAAAGAAATATTGAGATCGAAGTGGTCATGCAACGGGTCAAGCTACACCCTGTGCACATTTGAAAGTCTTTGACAGTTTAAAGTAAATCCAATCGGTCCGAGCCCGGCTGAGAGAGACTAATTGAACCTTGTTTTGGAAAGGGACCTGAGCCCGGAAGAGGGAGATCCAATGTTGAACTTTTCTGTTTGTGAAAAGGATCTGAGCTCGGCTGAGGGAGATCCATGGTGAGCATCCAAATTGAATACTGTAAATACTAAAAAGATCATTTGCACGTCTTTTTTTGGTACAGCAGGCCTTCTGCATCAAGAGACTTGTGAGAAGTAAACACAGAAGGTCTTGAATTTTGTGAATTGTGAAAATAGAACTGTATCCCCATGGCGCAGAAGCCAGCGTGTGTGCCTTGCTTGAGTGAACCGCCTTGCTCCGTGCTGAAAACATGGGGAAGGGAGGCCAACGGCCCAATTATCCTGACTTGTCATTTTGTGAACACTTCTTTCTTTTTCATGAACTTCACCCCACACTATTTGTAACTTAGTAGTATGGATTGGCAACAGGTTTTTTAGTATAGGCCTTTTTATGTTGACAAGACTCCACTAAGACAGCGTTCTTTATTATTTAATTGTTATATCTTGCGCCCATCTTTAGATTTAGGTTTAGATAAGCGTTTATCACACCCCTGCAAAAGATAAATAAACACCCTTTAACTGCGGTGACTTGTGTCTGTCTTACTATTTCCACCATGCGTTCCTTACATCCTGGATAGACCAATTCAGGGAGCAGGCTCGCTCAACTCTTCGGATAGTTATAACCCAAACAGGGCACTAAGAGTGCAGTAAGTAGGGTGAAGCCCTAACAGGTTAGTATTGTAACACAACAATGGAGGGCAACACACAACTGTGTATCATTTAAAAATTAGGCAGTAGGAAAACCCATTAGGTATAGAACAACAGCACTATGCAGATGTGGCCAAAGAGATACAAAGTTAATTAGAAAGACAGTAGGACAGAAAGAAAATCACTGTCTCACCCTGCCCTAACCCTAAAGGTTTCAGGGAACCTTTCCCTAGGATGTGCTGGTGTGCTGCTTACAAAAAGGGGGGACAGTAAAAGAGTCTGTCACTGACACTGTCTGTCTGACAGTGGTTGTTACGTGGCGGAGAACCAAAATACATTCTACAGTGACCATGAACAACCTTTACATGCTTTTTAGCGTAGCCTTAAGTCCTCTTCCATTACAAAAATACTTCATCTGAAGGGATCACGTAGCCAACATGTTTGTCTTCACTTGGTTTCATCTGAAAACTGGCTTATCCCCAACAGGGGGCATTTGCTGTATTCATAAATGAGTGCCTCAGCAGTCTAATGACATCACATTCAGCCCATTTTCAGTCTGGTTTTTATCTGTAGAGCCACCTTGGGAAGTTTTGACCTGTCTATGGGATAGTAAAAGTGTGATGTACTCAAAATAGACAGCTCAGATCTGTTACTTTGTATATGTATGTTCAGTCCAAGGTGTAAACTTTACTTTTACACTTTCCTCCTCTCTGCTTACAGTGATCAAAGACATACAAGAGTTTAACAACCTTCATGTTGTTTCTGTTATTCAAAAATAGATTCTCTTTGACCTCTTTTACTGCCCCCCCCTTTTTGTAAGCAGCACACCAGCACATCCTAGGGAAAGGTTCCCTGAAACCTTTAGGGTTAGGGCAGGGTGAGACAGTGATTTTCTTTCTGTCCTACTGTCTTTCTAATTAACTTTGTATCTCTTTGGCCACATCTGCATAGTGCTGTTGTTCTATACCTAATGGGTTTTCCTAATCGCTCAACTCTTCACCAGAGTACTGTGTGGCTAAGAGTCTTGCCAAGGGCCTGGGTTTGATTCCCGGCTGTGGCACTGCCGACTTCAAGTGAGTGCAGAAAATTGCTTTTAAAAAAAGAAAATCCTTTAACATACAAGGAGGTTATGGTGCAGGGGTGTTGATAGGTCTGGAAAGGATCTGGGGCAACGCTAATGTCGGTACTGTTGGGACCCAGTATCTGAAGAAATGATCGAATACAAAAATACCTAATGAGAAATTCTTTTTGTTGAATTTGTTAGGGATTTTTGATCATTTTTATTAAAAATAGATGGGGGTAGGGTAAGGGGATAGGTTAAGGTTGACGGAAGTGGGGGGTCGGTGTGGGGGGTCTCCCCCTGATTATTAAAAAAGAAAATGTGATCAAAATAAATACGCTCATTTCGCAATAGGTCATTTCTTTCCCATCATTTCACAGTAATCCGGCTATAGCCCCCAGAACCCTGCCAGCAGCGCCTCTGGTATGGTGTATGGCCTCTCAAAAAAAGTGGGCTGATAACATCCATCCCCGTGGGCCCTCGACCTGTGTCCTGCAGCAGACCCGCATATGGTGGTGGTCCAGTGCTGCTAGCTCATCTGTTTAGCTCCTCCTTCGGTATCTCTAACCTTGTGTCAAGCGGAGAGGGCATATACTGTTTTCCTACCGCCAATGCCACACTTGATTAGCAAAAGCTGCTTTACCCTCCTCCATCTGTAACCTCAGTTTGTGCATTGCTTTCTCTCTCCCACCATCTATCTCTTTTTTCTTTTGCTTGCTCTCTCATCCCCATCTATTGGTATTCAGCCTTTAGACTGGGCTTCCTGGGCTGCCTTTAAAACAGACCAGGGATGGCGTTGGAGCCTTTCCAACTTTTCAGTTGAAAGGCGGCTTGAGCCTCAGGGGTGGGTGGAGCAGCAACTGCCTCCATGTTGCCGGTCAGCAGTCTTATAACACAGCAATATATAACTTTTGTTCTGGGGCGGAGAATGTGCGCTCTGCAGCGCTTTCCTTACAAGCTGCATTTGTTGGAGCCCTTCCAGCCATCACTTCCCTCGGGTTATTCAGAAGTGTTATCACCGCGTTGCCTTTTAAAGCTGCTTCCCCCATATCAGCTACTTGCTGACATAGAAGGATTGAAAGCTTTTCTGTGGGCATTTAGTGTTTCAGCTGGCTGCTGGGTGGCCATCTCGTGAATGGCTGTATTTCGTTATCTCCATTATAATGTATGCACCCTGTGCCTCAGGATGTTTTTCGCTCTAAGCAGGGGGAGACTCCAAACATCTTGGTGAAATGGGCCCCCACACATTTTCTGTGAACCCTGAAACAGACTGCCCAAGAAACACTGCCTAAATGGCTGAATGCTGGAAGGGGAAGTGGCCCGGCTGTCACAAAGAGGGAAGACAGGGGTGCAGGGGAGGTAAGTTTCTGTGTGTGCTCTTTTGTTTGTGTGTTTGCTGAGGTGAAGAGAAGGGGAGCGATGCTAAGGCAGGTACAGGGGTAACATCCCACCTCCGTGAAAACTCGTTTTCCCCAACGAGATTCTGACTTTTGAAAAATGTGTTTTGAAAGATTTAACCAAATTGTCCAAATAACTGAAAAATGTACCCCACAACCTTTCCAATGGAGAACAATTGGCTAAAAAAACCTGGGCAACAACTGGTAATTAAACCATCTGTTAAACGAGGAGGGAACGTGGTCATGAACAGAGAACAATACAAAGAAAGTGAATATTACCTACCAAATGCTCATAAGTACTATAAAATCATTAAACACATCCCCATGGCTGAAATTAAATCTCTAACTTCGCTCTCACCAGGGACTGCATTACAAGAAATGAATTTGACTTCCTCAACTCCAACTCTCAAAAAATCCCACATTTATATGCATTTCTCAAAATTCATAAAGGCATCACCAATCCTCTTGGCATACCCATAGGATAAGGCTGCAGCTCTATTCTAGAATCCCTTTGCCAATTAATGGAATACTTTTTGAAACCCGAGTCATAAAACTAGACTTTACGTGATACCATGGCAGCCATCAATACCTTTGAAGGGATGGAGATTGATAATGGAAATGGCCTTCTAGTCACTGTGGACATTCGGTCGCATTATACAAGTATCCCACAAGGGGAGGCCATTGGCTGCATTCGACAAATCTTGACCAGAAATAGGACTGATCACAAAGCACCCACAGAATATATCATTGAAGTTATGAGAATCGCTCTCCAGAAAACCTGATAATGTCTGTACTTCGCAGCCATAGTAATAATAATTCTATTCTACAATCGGACGGCAATTACCATACATTCAATAGAAGGAGGCCGTTAAAATGGGCAGCCATGGATAAGAAATCCTGCTCTGAAGATGTAATAGCTACATGCCTTCCATCCATTGAGTTCTGTTTGTCTACTATTGAATCAGATATTGCTTATCTACAAGTATTCAATAATACATTCTGATTCACCATGGTATAACCAGGAATGTAGAAAGATGAAGTCCAAGCTCCTGGCGATAGCAAAGAGCCCTAACAGAAATAAAATCGGTATGGCCGCGGCGAGGCAATCTCACAAAATTGCGCTAAAACAGTCCAAACAAATGTGGAAGTGTAAGCAATGGCAGCAGCTGAAAACAGTAGCTATGAAATCCAACAAAAGCAATCTGTGGAATATCGTGTCCCAGGGTAACATCCAAATTAAAGACATCTCGGTGTGGTTCCTACAGCTAGAACCTGGATTGATCACTTCTCCAGGTTGTTCAATTACAGGGGTGATGGAGATGACCTGGAGATATTAAGCTGCTTACATACAACAGGGTTGTTCTCTTACTAACCAACCATGTTTGGAGTTTCAGGTTGAGGAAGTAAGCATAGCCCTGTTCTCATTCCATCTGGTAAGGCGCTGTGCCAAGATCAGGTGACAACGGACATGTTTAGGCAGGACCACCTTGTCTGAGTGCTGGTTTTCACTAAATCTTTAATGCATTTCTGGCTAGCAATAAGTTCCCTAATAGTTGGAAGGAATCTATAATGGTTTCTATATTTAAAGAAGGTGACAGATTGGGCCCTAGCTGTTACCGGCCAATATCCTTGATAGATTCCACCGCCAAATGGATGGGCAGGGTGATTCACACTCGTATTGTCAAATGGGCTCAAACTTTGAACGTTCTGCCAGAGGAGCAGTATGGGTTTAGGGCAGGAGTTGGCACAGTAGACCAGATCCTGAACCTCAGTTTGATGTAAGATAAATTTACCAAAGGCTATGATTTGCCTATCTATTTTTGGTTTATGGATCTGAGTCAAGCTTTTGATGGGGTCAACCGTAAAAAGCTGTGGAGCTCACTACAATCATTGGGGATGCCAGATGCCATTTTAAATGTATGATTTCACTGCATACTGATCCAAGAGCGTCAATGAGACTAGACAATAGATGTAAACTACCTTCTTCGTTTAGCGTATTGCGAGGAGTCAGGCCGGGGTGTGTCCAGGCTCCTCTACTATTTAACCTCTATGTTATTTCTCTGGCAGCAGAATTAAATAAAGTAACTAGGGATAGGCCCAGGGATATTTCTGTGCTGTCGTAGGCCGATGATGTTGTTTTGTTGGCACGTATTCCGACAGCACTGCAGAAATTGGTTACTGGTAATGCTGAGTATATGGGATGCAGGAACCTGGTAATAAATGCTAAGAAGTCCAAAGTTATGTGTGTGGGCAAGCCCAGCAAATATCTACCCCATATTACTGCATTTGGCCTAAAACATGATTGGGTTAAAAATGTACCTGTCTGGGGCTAACATTTAACAGCAAGGCCAATTAGGGTGACCACATTTCCAAGACAGCACTAAAATATACCCAGGCCTATAGCGAGTTACAAAGGTTTAGATAAGAGATGGGTGGGATAACCATCGACACCACACTTGACGTCTATCGGGCAAGGCCGTTTGCGTTGTGTATTTATGGGACGGAGGTGTGGGGACAGTCCTCAGCACCATGTATATAGGTAAAGGAAAATAGATTCCTGCAAAATATTGTGGGGGCTGTAAAGAGCACTTCAACCCATTTATTCCACCAGGAACTGGGGCTGGATTATATAGATGATCCCATTAGCCTAAAGCCCCTGATATTCTGGATAAGACTATCGTCTCAAGTTAAGCATCATCTAACTCAAGAGATTATAAAGGAGCTGATTATTTCAGACATTTATAGAAATATCTCTTGGCTTAATAACCTGGAAAAAGCATTTAGAAGTCTCTGGGCCTCATTACGACCCTGGCGGAAAGGGGTTTACGCCGGCGCTAACAGCGCCGACCCCTTCCGCCTGACTACGAGGTCCCTTACCGCCATGGCGATTTTAACGCCTGCTTTTTGCAGGCGGTAAAATCCATGGCGGTAAGGGACCATGGAGTTAATTACGCCACCGTAATTTACGGTGGCGTAATTAACGCCTTCCCCACTCCCATTATGCCCTATGGGGCAAGAATGGGAATGGGGAAGGGTAAAATGGGGATTGGGGATTTACCGCCCCGCCAAGGTCGGGATGGGGCGGTAAATCCGCCAACCACCATGGCGGAGTTGGCAGCTTAGCGCCATGGACCATGGTGCTAATAGCACCATGGTCCTCCGCCAGGGTCGTAATGAGGCCCTCTGTCTTTTAAATCTCTATGTTACTCCAGCGATTGGCTGCAGGGTCGATGTATCTTTGGTGTGGTAACCATTCCTGGATTATAGAAGGGAACTACATGTAAGGCAGAGTCTAAGAAACAGTATGTTCTTAAGTATATTGTTTATGGTTGCAATGGGCCCTATGCTGATTATTTACATCGGTTTGGTAGCAAATGAAAGAGGAGTGTTTTGTTCCATCGAAGGGCAAATCACTTATTATTGTCAATACGCATAATGGCAGGAATTTTGTTGGTTCGAAAGTGAGCATTTGGTACCCATGTGATGTTATTTTAACAGACGATCTTACACATCTTTTGTTTTTTTGCTCATTATTTAAAAATCTGAGACAGAGGTTTTTGATACCTATTTTAAGGAAGTCTAAATGGAGAACAGTTAAGGAGGCAATTAAATATATATATATTTATTGCCAACAAAAGCGTTTGCAACAGCTCTATATATGTTTCTAGAAGCAATAATACATCTGATTACAAAGAACTGTCAGAATATCTAAAAACTGTCAACATTTTTTAAGATCTTAATGGGGTCATTACTAGCAATCGATGGCCATTCAGCAAATGCATTTTTATAATTGTATTTATATAGTTGTATTATTGTTTGTTGTATATTTTGTTTCTATGTGTTTGATATGTTTGTGTGTTTCTTTTATGAAGTTCCAAATATGCTTTGAAATAAAGATTGTTTATTATAACATGACAGCCAAAGAATCAATTTCCTTGACCTCGCTTTTCAAAAGGCTGATGATAAATTAGAATACACACTTTATCGAAAACACACTGATAAGAACACGTTGCTCCATTTCAAAAGCTACCATGCACATAGCCGAAGAGAGAATCTTCCCCTGGGACAATACCTTAGAATAGGGAGGAATTGAAGCTCATTTGTGGACTTTAAAGACAATGCTAATATACTGGATACCTGTTTAAGACAACAAGGATATCCCAAAAAACGTATTAGACATGCACACAAGACGGCGAGCTACACCCCATGATAAGGGTTGACCTATCCTAAAGCTAAATCTGACAAAAGTAAGAGAATGACATTCGTTACCACCTTTTATCCAAACACTCCGGACTTCAAAAAGATCATAAAAAAATACTGCCCTTTAATAAAACTAAGGGCCTCATTACACGTTGTGCGGTAAAAATCTCAAATTACCAGCATGGCGCTCTTAACGTGTCCGCCCTCGCAAGAGGGCGCTAATAGCGTACCATTACGAGTACGCGGACACGAGCATAGCGCCATGCCGGTAATGACCCTACCGCTATGCCGCTAAAGACCCCAAAAAGTCACTTACCGCCCTCGACGAAAGTGCAGATAGCACCTCCGCCCTCACGCTGCATGCAAATAGCGGTCACCGCTACTAGCGGTGACCGTTAAATTGCAGAACCGGAAATAGCGTCATCGCACAGGAACGGGAAAGAGCATGGTGGCCATCTTTAAAAACACAATCCATTGCCATCCTCTGCCCCCTGGACCTGTTTGGAGTAGCTTGCAGTTGCAAATCATCAGGGACACCCTCAACATGCCCAAGGCATTGAAAAAAACCACTGACCGGCAGCGGAAAGAAAAATACACCTCAGAGGAGCTAATCATGCTGACCCAGACCCTGGCTGACAATGCCGCCGTTGTCTTTGCCAACGACATGCGGCGGGAGACACTTATTAAAAAAAAGGCAATCTGGGATGATGTTGCGGTGAAAGTTAGTGCAGTGGGCACCACCACCCGCAATGTGCGTGAGTGCAGGAAAAGGTGGGACGACCTCA
The DNA here is from genome assembly GCF_040938575.1 of Ambystoma mexicanum. Classification (NCBI taxonomy): domain Eukaryota; kingdom Metazoa; phylum Chordata; class Amphibia; order Caudata; family Ambystomatidae; genus Ambystoma; species Ambystoma mexicanum. Next base: position 572,778,628 of record NC_090941.1, read on the forward strand.
GACTCCGGGTGAGAAGCATCCTTGCCGAAAACCACAGAATAGCCACTGCAGGTGGATCCGGTTCACCCATCAAACTAAAGGAATGGGAGGAGACCTGTGCGAACCTAATCGGAGTGGAATGCATTGAGGGAGTCAGCACTATGGAGCATGGCGTGGCAACCACTTCAGATGGAGGTGAGTGTACACATGACAGGATGCTATGTGAATGTACTGGTCCCCCCAAATGTGAGCCCAGAATCATCTCATGGATGGACAAACATCCACACATGCATCCATCCCTGCCCATGTCAGTGTCAGACCCAAACACACACACATGCACACATCAGCAGAGACAAGTGCCAAATACAACCATGCATGGATGAGGCACTGAACTGACACATCACCTGCATCCCCAACAATGAAGTCCCAATGGCCACAACTGCATTATTGATGTATTCTGCATAAAGTACATAGAAAAGTAACCAATGCCATCCCCCTTCTTGTCCCTGACAGGCTCACATACAGACGGTGAGGATGCCGGAAATGCGTCCCAGGCACCCCCTGCAAGTAAGAGAACAAGGGCACAGGACTCTGAGGACACCCCCACGACATCAAGGGGCAAGGGGGGAAGGTTCCACATGATGAGTATCAAGCATCAGAGGAGTGCCACTGCCAGGATAGAAGTAGCCACACCACCAACTACAGCCCCACCACCGGAGGTGAACCCACAACCACCAATCCCAGCCACGGAGGGCCCACCATCAGCTGCGCCAAGCTCCGCAGGAGAGGCAGCAGCCACTACCCCACTATCTGATGTTGAGGACACAACAGATGTCACAATGGAGATGCACACCGCAACCCCCCCTCGAGCCCCTGAGCCATCACCACTCCAGAAACCTGGGTCTGATGCCACTGGCGAGGACATTCTAGGTTCTATGTCCCCCACGGTGGCTTCACCTGCTGACATGGATGCATCAGAGGGCACAGCAGCCACTCCACCAGCACCCAGCACTGCCCTCGACCTGGCCACCATCAGCCAGCGGCAACAGGAACTAACTGTTCTGTTTGGCCAGCATGTGGAGGAGGCTGCCCATCTCAGGGAGGAGATTGTGGAGACAGCAAGGCACTCCAGGGAGGGGATGGAGGCCTGTACAGACAGGCTGTGTGAGGAGATAGGCAGACTTAGGGAGGTCCTCACTTGAATAGCGGACACAAATGACGGCCACTTCACACCACCAGGACAGTCAGCCACATTGTCATCCGCCGGTTCAACGCAGACAAGCCCCCTCCGCCGCTCCACACGCATCACCAGGCGCATGTCTAGCCAGCCTCCAAATGCTGCTGCAGACAATGGCCAATAGGGAGTTTATGGCGAAGCTTCTGCGTGCATGGCCCGACGCAAACATAGTGGCAGGCACATGAGGAACTGTTGTGGGGGTGGGGGAAAGGGTGTTATGGGTCTGTTGTGGGGGGTGGGGGAAAGGGTGTTATGGGTCTGTTGTGGGGGGGGTGGGTGTAAGGGTGTTATGGGTTTGTTGTGGGGGGTGGGTGGAAGGGTGTTATGGGTCTGTTGTGGGGGGTGGGTGGAAGGGTGTTATGGTCTGTTGTGGGGGGTGGGTGGAAGGGTGGTGGGATGTTTGGGGACATGCACTTTTTCATCTTTCCGTTACTTAATACACTGGTGTCTGATCAAAACACAGGCTTGGACATCTTCATTGTGTTTGTGTACTTTATTGGCGACAGGGTCCATTGCGTGCTTCCAAACATACACCAGTGCATTCATACCCATATCCATGTAACAGTAAAAAACCACGTTACTCAGAATATTTGGTTGATCAGATGTTGTCTCACAGCACGTCCCTCTTGACCATCCCCTCTTGCATGTCCTGCATCCCCTTCACCTCCGTCCTCATCACCATCATCATCCTCATCAGGTGCTTCCATATCAACGTCAGGGGGCAGTGGCACATTCCGTCTGATACACATATTGTGCAGCATGACACATGCCATGGTGATCTTGGCCACCTTCTCATGGCCATACAGGAGAGCACCACCAGACCTGCTAATACACCTAAACCGTGTCTTCAAAAGGCCAAAAGTCTGCTCAATCACGTTGCATGTACGGGTATGTGCACAATTGTATTCCTCCTCGTGCCTGTTCTGTGGGTTCCGTACAGTGGTAAGGAGCCACCTCTTCAGGGGATAGCCAGCATCACCTGTATGGGGGGACAAATGGGGACCTGTTACTGTTCAGCTCAAGGGCGGTCAGTTCATTTCATGCTTTTTTAATTTGCATTGTGATTGAAGTGCACAAGTAACAGCATACATGTAGACTGTCTGTGTGACTGGAATGTGCAAAGGTAAGGGCGACCCTGGAAGTAAACATGCCCCGTCAATGCCTACAACAGTAATTGACATGTCCTGGCTGAAGCTGTGTGTTAGGGGTTCCTTGGTCCTAGGCAGATTTGGTATCACACTGCTGGTGTACTGCCATTCCAACATTGATGTTGCCATGCTGAGAGGCATCACTTGAGTTGTGCTATAAGTGCGTGGTGTAATGCTATGGCTAGGGGTGATCCCTTCGCATGCATTCAAGGCCACAATGCATTATTGCTGTTGTGCTGCGCTCATTTTGTAGGACTATGTTAGTGGCATGTATGAGATTTGTGTATTTTGAGGTGTGGAATGTTGTGCAATGTGGATGTGGATGGATGTTTGATTTTTCTAGACCTTGATTGTCATCTATGTTATGTAGCTCACACTTGCATGTCCATTCATCTCTGGTACGTTTTGGGCCTACCCAGATGGATTTTGGCGTACATCTGTATGTGCTACACCCAATCAGAGTATGTATCTCCCCCCCCCCCAATCACACTGCCATGTGCTTGCCCTGCTACTCACCAAGTAGCCACGAACGTTGTCCGGCTTGTCGCTCCATGTAGCGTGGGATAGTTGAGTTCCGCAGGACCATGGAATCATGGGTTGATCCAGGAAATCGGGCACAGCAATGAGTGATTATCTTGTTGGCGTCACATACCATTTGGACATTGATGGAGTGGAATTGCTTCCTGTTTTGGTACACTACTTCATTGTGATGTGGGACCACCAATTCCACATGGGTACAGTCGATTGCCCCGATGCAACTTGGGATGCCTGCCAGTGCATAGAAGCCAACTGTGGTGTTTGCAATCTCCTGGGCAGTCCGTGGCATGAATATGTGATCAGGTGCATGCTTCAGGAGGGCATCGAGTACCTGGGTCAGCGTGCGTGAGAATACTGGTTGTGAGATGCCATGCATCTGCCCCACCGTATGCTGGTAAGTGCCTGTGGCCAGGAAGTGGAGCACAGTCACCACCTTGAGTAGAGGAGGGATGGCAGTTCGGATGTTTATGAGCCTCACAATGTCGTTGTGTATCATGTCTACAATGCTGGTTATGGTATTCCGGTCCAGACGGTACAGGGTGTGTATCTGCTCCGGGGTTAGGTTAAATGGATTGGCTCTGATCCTGGGGATTGGTGGGTGCCTCTGTGGTATGATTATGTGCCGTGGTGGTGCTTGCTGTGCCTGTCTTGCCCTCCTCCTCCTCCTGCGTCTCCTCTGTGCTGCCTGCTGATGCTGCTGCTGCGCTGCGATCATGACCTCCAGCCCATGTAATGTGCCATGGGACACTGATCAAGCAACATTCTACCGTGGGATTTTTCCCTTTTGCAAGGAGCCTTCTTCCAGGAGTCCTGGTGTCAGGAGAGAGGCGTCCATTTCTTTAGGACTCAAACCTCCGACAAAAACACTGTCAGAAACACATCTCCATGTCTTCTTCACACACCTCGACTCAGGTGAGCAAAAAACCTGACAATAGCCATCACAGATGTGCTCTTACAGGAACACATGCTGTTAATATTTGGGGCAAATCCATCATGGGTCTGTACATACAGGGGCAAATGCTCGCAATATTTGGGCAAAGACACCACATGTGTGTCTTTAAAGAGGCAAATGCTGGCATTTTGGGGAAAGCCATCACAGATCTGTCATAAAGTGTCACATTTTTGCATTTTGGGGTGACTCCATCACAGGTGTGCTCTCACAGGGGCAAATGCTGTCATTTTCGGGCAAAGCAATCGCAGTTGCTTTTTTATAAGAGCAAATTCTGGTAAGTTTGGGCAAAGCCATCACAGGTGTGTCCTTAGAGGGGCAAATACTAGCAACATTTGGGCAAAGCCATCACAGTTGTGTTCTTATAGGGGGAATACTGGGATCATTTTACACACAGCTTGGAATCTATTTATTGTTCTGCATGGGTACTACTGCATCTTTATTCCTGTGTAGATTTAGATTTCCATTTGCCCTCATGTTTTCACATTGACATATCCTCCGATGGAAGACATTGCATCCTATCAATAACCGGTAATAATAAAAACTATTATACATTGTTATAATATTATCATATTACATTATATTGTATGCTTAAAAACAAATATGTATTCATGAAATTATTTGACGCCTCCTTCTGGCCTTGCCACTTTGATGATTTAACTGAAGATCTTAAAATCATTGAAACATATGTCTCTTTTCAGTTTCTTCCTTTGAATATGTGTGATCCAAGTAGTGGCGGTTGAGATTAGCGTCCTGCGGTTGAGATTAGCGTCCCTATTCGCCTTATAATTTCGAACACATTTCTGCTCCTTCTGGCAATTCGGGCATTGGTTTACTAGCAGCGTCACCTCTTAGAGCCTGGGTGGAGAGAGAGAAGTCAGGTCTAGCTGAGTCTTTTGAAGAAATCTCAGCTATGCTTTTCAAATGCTGGTTTGTTAAAGGCTATTTGAGTGACCCACCTTCTTATTTGGGTATACTATTTCTTAGCTAGTATGTGCACATGCCAGCAGTATCAGTAATATCTTTCAGAGCCAGGCACCTGGCATGTTGTACTATAACAATGATTTGACATTATGTAAAAAATGTCATGTTGCGCATGCATTCACTCAGGTTATGAGAAATGCACAGCAATGAGTGTACATTGTTTGCAATATCTTGCGAGAGCATAATGGGAGTACATTGTGTGACACAAATTATTGTTGCTCCCGAGGAGTACAGGGATGAGTAGTGGCTAAAATGCCAATTCATCCCCACACTAAATCAACCATGATCCCAGTCATAAGGGTGAACAAGGCACAACCTAAACGATCGATCTCCTTTGCCTCTTAGGGTTGTGCAATACACATCAGGAGGGCGTGTGAGCTGGTAACAATCGCAGCCCAAACAGCATGAGTACAATAAATCCAATATAAAAGAATGTCCAATCAAAATTGTATAAAATTGGGACTTTCTATTGAACTAAAAATCGATACAACTATGAAAAACACAAACACCCCACCCCTGTGTGCCAGAACACACAGCATGCAAACATTTGTAGTGAAACCTGGGTGTTAAATCCAGGAGTGGACAGGCAATGAGTTCAGCAGCATTGTCTTAATGAAGAATATGTCTTTAGAATAAAGCTAGAGAGTGGGGTCTTACAAATCACTAGGACCCTCAAAGGGGGGCCACGGGGAAAGAACCACTGCACATACCTTTAAGTCTTGCTCTTCTGCAAGGCAGTTTCTGAGGCAATTATTCGGCATCGGGTTGGTGAGCTGGGCGACTGTCTCCAACACAGGCTGCGGTTCAGAAGCAGCAATATCATATGGCATAAAGAAGCCTGGCACAGGCAGACAATCTCCAGATCAGTGTAGCTTACAAGCTGTTTGATGCAGGAATCATAGCCTAGAGATGTTCATTGACTTCTGGATTACTGTTAGACCATGTCTAGGGTCTCCAGGGACACGGATAGTCCTTGTTCTTGTTCTGCACTTCCACACCAGTAAAGTTACCAGAGAGCACCCACAGGAACTGCTACTTTCAGTGATCAGGATCCTGGTTGCAGTACTCTGGCAGCAGATAAGGCTTTGGTCAACACAGCAGCTTCACCCTAAATATTCCCCCGGGATGCTTAGGGACAAGAGAGTGACTCTTGCTTGGAAGCCACTGGTGTTCACCTCTCTTGCAGAGGACTTTGGAGCAGACTGTACACTGAAAGTTCTTCTTCTTCAGTAGTCCAAAGACTAGTCAAATAAGCAGAAGGTCTCCCCGCCCCTTACATTGAGAACATTACGCAGCTGATTGGTTTCAATCTGTCCTCCTGTAAGGGCTCCAATCAGGGCTGCTATAACAAGTGTCCTTTACCTTCTGATCCCATTCCCAAAGTGTTCTGTCTGCAGGAAGTGGGGAGGGTGCAGGAGGTTTGTGCTGCCCCAGCAAAATCCAAGATGGTGGAACCCTTCTGTGGACTTTCCTTTGTCCCTGAGCTACTCTAACTCTGACCCCTCCTCTGTCTGCCCAACTTGAAATAGTATCTTGTAATCAGTACTCTGGCAGCAAAGAGTACCTATTTTATTCTGTCAGGCATGTCTTTAAAAGGAGGTTCCCAGCCAGCCCACTAGGGAGATGTATTGTACTGGTTGGAGGTGACAATAATTCACAGGAGCATCAAAGTGGAAGGTTCCTGGCCTCAACACAGAGGGTCCCTGGGTGGTTACCAATCCAGGCAAACTGAAGCCACACAGCCCTGTCATGGATGAGCCCCTGGTCATTGGGACGGCAATTATATGACATTGAATTGCTTTGGTGGCTGTATAACTATGTAATCTCAAGAGCCACCCTGCCACACCAGACAGGGCTTATCTTTAGAGTTTATTGAGCCACCATGAATTTAAGACACACGGTTACGATTTTAGAAAAGGGGTGCCTTTGCAACAAAAGCAATCCACCTTCTGCCTGGAGATGTGGGCTCCAGCAAGCTTTTCTCGGGAAAGCAGTTGCTGCGGATGCCAGGAGACAGTCCCAGCAAAGTCACGTGGGTGCACAATGGTTTCACTGGCATTAAGCACTAAGTGGGTGAGGTCTGATTTGCAGACCTCAACTGCAGAAACAGAACTACAAAATAATGTAATGTATATAAAATTCATACAATCTCAGGCTATACTGCCCTCAGAGATGGCCAATCTGTTACACAGTGAGAATACCGAATAAACACATTGTTAAGCAACAGACGTGAAATTGACAGTGTGTTTGGTGAGTTGGTTATCAGCGTTTTGAGAACTGTGCATTGTTTACCTGCATTTTCCCCAGATGTTAACAGCTGTGAGTGTGCCCAGGCAGCAACTTGCTATCATAGTCCGATAGCTCTGACTTTGCACTCAGATTCAAAAACAAAGTTTTCTTAATTCGTTCATAATTCAATTAAACGATATATGGTCTGTTAAGCATTACACATGTTTTCCATTAATTTCCCTGTGTGAGCCAATACTAAATGAAGATTGCCGTTTGTCCCATGAAAACCACAAGTCATTTTCACTGCATCTCCTTCTTTCGCGACACCCTGTGATTTGTATGCACTTATCAAACGCTTTTGCCTGTCAGCAAAGGGGGCTTTGGTACTCTCTTCATGCACAAAGCACCATACAGTTTGATTTGGTTATAGCGCAGACAACAAACTAAAGGATGTCTTTTCATTTACATATTAGGTTTTACTATAGACCAACTCCAGGGTAATCCCTGTAACAGGTTGAATGCACACTTTAACAACGTTATACACACCAGAGAGAACTTTTTCTCTGCAGCCAAATAGCGCCATGTCTGACCTCTTCGAAAGACAGACCTTCTTTGTTCTCCATCATCATTCGACTTTGCATCATGCTATGACATTGTCCACTGCATTTCTCTGCCCGGACTAGTGTCTTGATAGAGCACCGCATCCTGGTGTAATGGAGTGCTAATATAAAGGGCAGTCAATGGCCTGCAAGGAGCTCTTGAGATTTCCCAGCCTCTGCACCATGGGCCACTTTTGTGTGGGTATCCTGATTTTCTGATCCTCTTTCACCATCTTTCCCATCCACACCAGTCCCTTCCTTCACCCTCTCTTCTTCCTCCACATCAATTTGAAGAAAAGCTTTTGGTATAAACCATTGAGTGCGTTATTCCTCACTCTTAACAAATTGGTCATTTGGACGTATTCTTTGGGGGATAACTCCTTCCAACCCTGCTTAGATGTGTTGGTGCTGCTCACTACAATGGCTCGCACAGTGTAGTATGGGGCCGCTTTGAAAAACATTTACAGAGCCACTTTTGGCTCCCTCTACACTCCTGTGTGCGGCAAATGTCCTGCACCAGTATACCTGCACAAAGTCATAACACGACAATGCCTTAATGCTGTATAAAACTTGCACAGACAACTATAGCACTAAATCATGACCATAATCTGGGATCAGTTGTTTCTTATTCGTGTTATTACGTGTTTGAGGTTTGCGTGCAGTGAACTATGAGGTGTCTCCAAAATTGGCACTCCAGATGTTTTGGACCACAGCCCCCATTAGCTGTAGCCAGCTTGGTCAATGATGGTGGATCATAGGAGTTGCAGTACAACACTTTGGGAACTGCAGACCCCTGATCTACCGTATCTCATCTGGGAGGGATGGGAGTAGCAAGAGTTCAGACCACAACCCATGACGAATTAAGAGTTTTAAAAATTATATCAAAGACAGCTATTGTGTGTAAATGGCTTATATAGGGCATGTTATAAGCCATGCAAGCACACCTTCACTGTAGCAAGAATGGTCGTTTTTGATATAATGCCAATTTATGTTTAGCCTTTTTTGTCTAGCACAGACAGTATGGTGGTTTTCATGTTATATTTTGGCAAATTATATCCTCTGCTTCCATTATAGAGCACACAATACTTTCCACCGCCAGTGTGAACAGGCAAAGCAAGATCAAGCTGTACACTAGTCCAGGTGAATACATCTACTGGGGGCTCACTACACAGATAGGCACAGAGGCTTCCCAGTGCCATACATGTGAATGAAAGAGAGTCTGGTCCTAAGTGCAGAAAGAACCTGGCAACGCAAGCCAGGGAATGATGGGTTGACAGAAACCAGATGGTTTCAGAGAGTGGTAAGTCAGGCAGCAGTAGTAGCAGTAGATTGACAGCCCCTAGACTCATTGTATAACTGAGTTACCCCTTGTGAGAAACCTGAAGGTGTCTCACCCACTAGTCCCCGGGCATCTGTCATCCAGGTGGCCAGGACACAGCCATCACTTTTGGATCCAGTTCCTGGGGGTGGGCCAGTGCGGGAGGATCACCTGGATGAGGGGTCCTCGAGAGTGGAAATGGAACACCAGACGGCAAGACGTGGTATCCCCTTCCTTGTAACACCTTTTCTCCATCCTACCAGGTAGGATATCTAGGAACTCAATCCCACCCCTTTCCTAACACAAACACTTTTTCATGGACAGTTCACCATGAGCGACAATGGACTAACACCTGATATGTCCCAGCTCCACTGTCAGGCAAGGTCAGGCAATTATGGATCATTACACGCACCTGACTTCCATCACACTTCCCAACACGGAATAAAGGCAGAGCACGAAAGCACACTCTGAGTGAGGCAAAACACACAAGGAAACAGCAATTCCAAGATGGCAGTTTAACGCCAGGAGAAAGACAGCGAGACCGTAGAGGGTTGTAAGAAGGGAAGCACCCTTGACCTATAAAGACCGTTACTTTCAAGAGCCTTGGAAAGTAAGAAACTGAAGACCAGGAACTAAGGCTGATTCAACCTGCACAGTGTGTCAGAGGTACCCAGGGCCCTCCCACGTCGATAACCAAGGTGGGGAGTAGTGATTGCCGCTGTGGTACTGTCCTTGGCTCCTACAACAAAGCAGCGTCTGAAAAGGCAATGCAGCCGGTGGGTTGGAAAGACTGATAGCAAACCAGCTTGTGTTTTGAACCATGGTTGAAAGTGGCAACATTGTATAAAGAGAACAGTGTGTGAAGCATTGGTGAATGTGCGACGCGACTGCAATTGAAAGCCAAATAGAATTACTTGCACTCTATAACTGTACGCTGGGGAAACCAAGAAAAGATACCATACACTGAGTGGTCCGGCACCACGTGGATGCTCATTCGAAAGTCTCTGTTAGGTATCCAACTGATGCTGAGTGTGAAAGAAATATTGAGATCGAAGTGGTCATGCAACGGGTCAAGCTACACCCTGTGCACATTTGAAAGTCTTTGACAGTTTAAAGTAAATCCAATTGGTCCGAGCCCGGCTGAGGGAGACTAATTGAACCTTGTTTTGGAAAGGGACCTGAGCCCGGAAGAGGGAGATCCAATGTTGAACTTTTCTGTTTGTGAAAAGGATCTGAGCTCGGCTGAGGGAGATCCATGGTGAGCACCCAAATTGAATACTGTAAATACTAAAAAGATCATTTGCACGTCTTTTTTTGGTACAGCAGGCCTTCTGCGTCAAGAGACTTGTGAGAAGTAAACACAGAAGGTCTTGAATTTTGTGAATTGTGAAAATAGAACTGTATCCCCATGGCGCAGAAGCCAGCGTGTGTGCCTTGCTTGAGTGAACCGCCTTGCTCCATGCTGAAAACATGGGGAAGGGAGGCCAACGGCCCAATTATCCTGACTTGTCATTTTGTGAACACTTCTTTCTTTTTCATGAACTTCACCCCACACTATTTGTAACTTAGTAGTATGGATTGCCAACAGGTTTTTTAGTATAGGCCTTTTTATGTTGACAAGACTCCACTAGGACAGCGTTCTTTATTATTTAATTGTTATAGCTTGCGCCCATCTTTAGATTTAGGTTTAGATAAGCGTTTATCACACCCCTGCAAAAGATAAATAAACACCCTTTAACTGCGGTGACTTGTGTCTGTCTTACTAGTTCCACCATGCGTTCCTTACATCCTGGATAGACCAATTCAGGGAGCAGGCTCGCTCAACTCTTCGGATAGTTATAACCCAAACAGGGCACTAAGAGTGCAGTAAGCAGGGTGAAGCCCTAACAGGTGAGTATTGTAACACAACAATGGAGGGAAACACACAACTGTGTATCATTTAAAAATTAGGCAGTAGGAAAACCCATTAGGTATAGAACAACAGCACTATGCAGATGTGGCCAAAGAGATACAAAGTTAATTAGAAAGACAGTAGGACAGAAAGAAAATCACTGTCTCACCCTGCCCTAACCCTAAAGGTTTCAGGGAACCTTTCCCTAGGATGTGCTGGTGTGCTGTTTACAAAAAGGGGGGGACAGTAAAAGAGTCTGTCACTGACACTGTCTGTCTGACAGTGGTTGTTACGTGGCGGAGAACCAAAACTCATTCTACAGTGACCATGAACAACCTTTACATGCTTTTTAGCGTAGCCTTAAGTCCTCTTCCATTACAAAAATACTTCATCTGAAGGGATCACGTAGCCAACATGTTTGTCTTCACTTGGTTTCATCTGAAAACTGGCTTATCCCCAACAGGGGGCATTTGCTGTATTCATAAATGAGTGCCTCAGCAGTCTAATGACATCACATTCAGCCCATTTTCAGTCTGGTTTTTATCTGTAGAGCCACCTTGGGAAGTTTTGACCTGTCTATGGGATAGTAAAAGTGTGATGTACTCACAATAGACAGCTCAGATCTGTTACTTTGTATATGTATGTTCAGTCCAAGGTGTAAACTTTACTTTTACACTTTCCTCCTCTCTGCTTACAGTGATCAAAGACATACAAGAGTTTAACAACCTTCATGTTGTTTCTGTTATTCAAAAATAGATTCTCTTTGACCTCTTTTACTGTCCCCCCCTTTTTGTAAGCAGCACACTAGCACATCCTAGGGAAAGGTTCCCTGAAACCTTTAGGGTTAGGGCAGGGTGAGACAGTGATTTTCTTTCTGTCCTACTGTCTTTCTAATTAACTTTGTATCTCTTTGGCCACATCTGCATAGTGCTGTTGTTCTATACCTAATGGGTTTTCCTACTCGCTCAACTCTTCACCAGAGTACTGTGTGGCTAAGAGTCTTGCCAAGGGCCTGGGTTTGATTCCCGGCTGTGGCACTGCCGACTTCAAGTGAGTGCAGAAAATTGCTTTTAAAAAAAGAAAATCCTTTAACATACAAGGAGGTTATGGTGCAGGGGTGTTGATAGGTCTGGAAAGGATCTGGGGCAACGCTAATGTCGGTACTGTTGGGACCCAGTATCTGAAGAAATGATCGAATACAAAAATACCTAATGAGAAATTCTTTTTGTTGAATTTGTTAGGGATTTTTGATCATTTTTATTAAAAATAGATGGGGGTAGGGTAAGGGGATAGGTTAAGGTAGACGGAAGTGGGGGGTCGGTGTGGGGGGTCTCCCCCTGATTATTAAAAAAGGAAAATGTGATCAAAATAAATACGCTCATTTCGCACTAGGTCATTTCTTTCCCATCATTTCACAGTAATCCGGCTATAGCCCCCAGAACCCTGCCAGCCGCGCCTCTGGTATGGTGTATGGCCTCTCAAAAAAAGTGGGCTGATAACATCCATCCCCGTGGTCCCTCGACCTGTGTCCTGCAGCAGACCCGCATATGGTGGTGGTCCAGTGCTGCTAGCTCATCTGTTTAGCTCATCCTTCGGTATCTCCAACCTTGTGTCAAGCAGAGAGGGCATATACTGTTTTCCTACCGCCAATGCCACACTTGATTAGCAAAAGCTGCTTTACCCTCCTCCATCTGTAACCTCAGTGTGTGCATTGCTTTCTCTCTCCCACCATCTATCTCTTTTTCTTTTGCTTGCTCTCTCATCCCCATCTATTGGTATTCAGCCTTTAGACTGGGCTTCCTGGGCTGCCTTTAAAACAGACCAGGGATGGCGTTGGAGCCTTTCCAACTTTTCAGTTGAAAGGCGGCTTGAGCCTCAGGGGTGGGTGGAGCAGCAACTGCCTCCATGTTGCCGGTCAGCAGTCTTATAACACAGCAATATATAACTTTTGTTCTGGGGCGGAGAATGTACGCTCTGCAGCGCTTGCCTTACAAGCTGCATTTGTTGGAGCCCTTCCAGCCATCACTTCCCTCGGGTTATTCAGAAGTGTTATCACCGCGTTGCCTTTTAAAGCTGCTTCCCCCATATCAGCTACTTGCTGACATAGAAGGATTGAAAGCTTTTCTGTGGGCATTTAGTGTTTCAGCTGGCTGCTGGGTGGCCATCTCGTGAATGGCTGTATTTCGTTATCTCCATTATAATGTATGCACCCTGTGCCTCAGGATGTTTTTCACTCTAAGCAGGGGGAGTCTCCAAACATCTTGGTGAAATGGGCCCCCACACATTTTCTGCGAACCCTGAAACAGACTGCCCAAGAAACACTGCCTAAATGGCTGAATGCTGGAAGGGGAAGTGGCCCGGCTGTCACAAAGAGGGAAGACAGGGGTGCAGCGGAGGTAAGTTTCTGTGTGTGCTCTTTTGTTTGTGTGTTTGCTGAGGTGAAGAGAAGGGGCCGGGGAGCGATGCTAAGGCAGGTACAGGGGTAACATCCCACCTTCGTGAAAACTCGTGTTCCCCAACGAGATTCTGACTTTTGAAAAATGTGTTTTGAAAGATTTAACCAATTTGTCCAAATAACTGAAACATTTACCCCACAACCTTTCCAATGGAGAACAATTGGCTAAAAAAACCTGGGCAACAACTGGTAATTAAACCATCTGTTAAACGAGGAGGGAACGTGGTCATGAACAGAGAACAATACAAAGAAAGTGAATATTACCTACCAAATGCTCATAAGCACTATAAAACCATTAAACACATCCCCATGGCTGAAATTAAATCTCTAACTTCGCTCTCACCAGGGACTGCATTACAAGAAATGAATTTGACTTCCTCAACTCCAACTCTCAAAAAATCCCACATTTATATGCATTTCTCAAAATTCATAAAGGCACCACCAATCCTCTTGGCATACCCATAGGGTAAGGCTGCAGCTCAATTCTAGAATCCCTTTGCCAATTAATGGAATACTTTTTGAAACCTGAGTCATAAAACTAGACTTTACGTGATACCATGGCAGCCATCAATACCTTTGAAGGGATGGAGATTGATAATGGAAATGGCCTTCTAGTCACTGTGGACATTCAGTCGCATTATACAAGTATCCCACAAGGGGAGGCCATTGGCTGCATTCGACAAATCTTGACCAGAAATAGGACTGATCACAAAGCACCCACAGAATATATCATTGAAGTTATGAGAATCGCTCTCCAGAAAACCTGATAATGTCTGTACTTCGCAGCCATAGTAATAATAATTCTATTCTACAATCGGACGGCAATTACCATACATTCAATAGAAGGAGGCCGTTAAAATGGGCAGCCATGGATAAGAAATCCTGCTCTGAAGATGTAATAGCTACATGCCTTCCATCCATTGAGTTCTGTTTGTCTACTATTGAATCAGATATTGCTTATCTACAAGTATTCAATAATACATTCTGATTCACCATGGTATAACCAGGAATGTAGAAAGATGAAGTCCAAGCTCCTGGCGATAGGAAAGAGCCCTAACAGAAATAAAATCGGTATGGCCGCGGCAAGGCAGTCTCACAGAATTGCGCTAAAACGGTAAAAAAAAATGTGGTATTGTAAGCAATGGCAGCAGCTGAAAACAGTAGCTATGAAATCCAACAAAAGCAATCTGTGGAAGATCGTGTCCCAGGGTAACATCCCAATTAAAGGCATCTCGGTGTGGTTCCTACAGCTAGAACCTGGATTGATCACTTCTCCAGGTTGTTCAATTACAGGGGTGATGGAGATGACCTGGAGATATTAAGCTGCTTACATACAACAGGGCTGTTCTCTTACTAACCAACCATGTTTGGAGTTTCAGGTTGAGGAAGTAAGCAAAGCCCTGTTCTCATTCCATCTGGTAAGGCGCCGGGCCAAGATCAGGTGGCAACGGACGTGTTTAGGCAGGACCACCTTGTCTGAGTGCCGGTTTTCACTAAATCTTTAATGCATTTCTGGCTAGCAATAGGTTCCCTAATAGTTGGAAGGAATCTATAATGGTTTCTATATTTAAAGAAGGTGACAGATTGGGCCCTAGCTGTTACCGGCCAATATCCTTGATAGATTCCACCGCCAAATGGATGGGCAGGGTGATTCACACTCGTATTGTCAATTGGACTCGAACTTTGAACGTTCTGCCAGAGGAGCAGTATGGCTTTAGGGCAGGAGTTGGCACAGTAGACCAGATCCTGAACCTCAGTTTGATGTAAGATAAATTTACCAAAGGCTATGATTTGCCTATCTATTTTTGGTTTATGGATCTGAGTCAAGCTTTTGATGGGGTCAACCGTAAAAAGCTGTGGAGCTCACTACAATCATTGGGGATGCCAGATGCCATTTTAAATGTATGATTTCACTGCATACTGATCCAAGAGCGTCAATGAGACTAGACAATAGATGTAAACTACCTTCTTTGTTTAGCGTATTGCGAGGAGTCAGGCCGGGGTGTGTCCAGGCTCCTCTACTATTTAACCTCTATGTTATTACTCTGGCAGCCGAATTAAATAAAGTAACTAGGGATAGGCCCAGGGATATTTCTGTGCTGTCGTAGGCCTATGATGTTGTTTTGTTGGCACGTATTCCGACAGCACTGCAGAAATTGGTTACTGGTAATGCTGAGTATATGGGTTGCAGGGACCTGGTAATAAATGCTAAGAAGTCCAAAGTTATGTGTGTGGGCAAGCCCAGCAAATATCTACCCCATATCACTGCATTTGGCCTAAAACATGATTGGGTTAAAAATGTACCTGTCTGGGGCTAACATTTAACAGCAAGGCCAATTAGGGTGACCACATTTCCAAGACAGCACTAAAATATACCCAGGCCTATAGCGAGTTACAAAGGTTTGGATTAGAGATGGGTGGGATAACCATCAACACCACACTTGACGTCTATCGGGCAAGGCCGGTTGCGTCGTGTGTTTATGAGACGGAGGTGTGGGGACAGTACTCAGCAGCATGTATATAGGTGAAGGAAAATAGATTCCTGCAAAATATTTTGGGGGCTGTAAAGAGCACTTCAACCCATTTATTCCACCAGGAACTGGGGCTGGATTATATAGATGATCCCATTAGCCTAAAGCCCCTGATATTTTGTCTCAAGTTAAGCATCATCTAACTCAAGAGATTATAAAGGACCTGATGATTTCAGACATTTATAGGAATAGCTCTTGGGTTAATAACCTGGAAAAAGCATTTAGAAGTCTCTGGGCCTCATTATACGGATGGCGGTGAACCATGGCGCTGTTAGCGCCATGGTTCATGCCGGTAAAATACCGGCACTGCCTTGGTGTAAAGGGGAATTACCGCCCTATTCCAAGGTTGGCGGGGCGGTAATTCCCCCTTCCACCATTGCCCTTCCCCATTCCCATTTTTGCCCCATAGGGCTCTATGGGAATGGGTGAAGGCGCTAATTATGGTACCGCAAATTGCGGTACCGTAATTAGCTCCCTGGTCCCTTTGCGGGTTGGTTTTTAACGCCTGCAAAAAGCAGGCGTTAAATTCCCCAACCCGCAAAGGGACCTCGTAGTAAGGCGGTAATGATTTACCGGTACCGGTAAAATACCGGTACCGGTAAACCCTTACCGCCATCCGTGTAATGAGGCCCTCTGTCTTTTAAATCTCTATGTTACTCCAGCGATTGGCTGCAGGGTTGATCTATCTTTGGTGCGGTAACAATTCCTGGTTTATAGAAGGGAACTACATGTAAGGCAGAGTCTAAGAAACAGTATGTTCTTAAGAATATTGTTTATGGCTGCAATGGTCCCTATGCTGATTATTACATTGGTTTGGAAGCAAATGAAAGAGGAGTGTTTTGTTCCATCTAAGGGCAAATCGCTTATTGTTGTCAATAGGCATAATGGCAGGAATTTTGTTGGTTCGAAAGTGAGCATTTGGTACCCATGTGATGTTATTTTAACAGACGATCTTACGCATCTTTTGTTTTTTTGCTCATTATTTAAAAATCTGAGACAACAGTTTTTGATACCTATTTTAAGGAAGTCTAAATGCAGAACAGTTAAGGAGGCAATTATATATATATATATATATATATATACATATATATATATATATATATATATATATTGCCAACAAAAGCGTTTGCAACAGCTGTATATATGTTTCTAGAAGCAATAATACATCTGATTTCAAAGAACTGTCAGAATATCTAAAAACTGTCAACATTTTTTAAGATCTTAATGCGGTCATTACTAGCAATCGATGTAGGCGATTCAGCAAATGCATTTTTATAATTGTATTTATATAGTTTTATTATTCTTTGTTGTATATTTTGTTTCTATGTGTTTGATATGTTTGTTTGTCTTTTAGGAAGTTCCAAATATGTTTTGAAATAAAGATTGTTTATTATAACATGACAGCCAAAGAATCAATTTCCTTTACCTCGCTTTTCAAAAGGCTGATGATAAATTAGAATACACACTTTATGGAAAACACACTGATAAGAACACGTTGCTCCATTTCAAAAGATACCATGCACAAAGCCGAAGAGAGAATCTCCCCCAAGGACAATACCTTAGAATAGGAAGGAATTGAAGCTCATTTGTGAACTTTAAAGACAATGCTAATATACTGGACACCTGTTTAAGACAACAAGGATAACCCAAAAAACGTATTAGACATGCACACAAGACGGCGAGCTACACCCCATGAGAAGTGTTGACCTATCCTAAAGCTAAATCTGACAAAAGTAAGAGAATGACATGCGTTACCACCTTTTATCCAAACACTCTGGACTTAAAAAAGATCATAAACAAATACTGCCCTTTAATAAGATTAAGTCTTTCTAAAGAAGGAGTCCCAATGAAGTCCCAATATTTGCCATAAATCTTTGGGACAAATTGATCCATTCCCAACACTTTAGAACTACTATCCCACAAAGAGTTTGGAACCAAGGATCCTTGATGGGCCATTTCCCTTGTGGACAATGCTCTTTCAAGTTTATCAAGAAAAGTAAAGACGTTCAAATATTTGAGAAAGAATGGCTGCTAAGAGAGATGACAAATTGTTAGACTCATCAAGTCATATACTGTATTGAGTGCCCCTGCAAAAAGAGGTATACATGCCTGACTATGAAAGCCCAAACACGTATTACAGAACATCGCTCCAGAATATGGTGTTGAACTCTAAACGCACCTTTGGTTCAACATTTTCCTTTGGTTCAACATTTCGAAGAAAAAATATCACTCAGCTGATGATATTCTGTGGTGGATAGTAGATACAGTCACTACCAACTCTAAGCCACAACATTTGCTGTACAAGGAGGAAGCATTGATTTACTGGATGCAAACATGCATCGCTGGCCTCAATGAGGATTTTTCACCTCCAATCTAATCCATTGATTTTTGGCAATGTATCCATTCTGCACTAAAAATACAGTAGGGTCTTCCCAAAATGACGCCCCTGTTTGTGACTACCTACAGCACATATAGTGTATCAAGATACCAATTCCGGTTGGTTCCAAATGTCTTTCCAAATCATTTTTGCCAAATGATTTTTCAAATCATTATACATTTTTTCACGCCTGCTTCTATTATTTACATTATTTTATTAGGACCTTGGATACACAATACATCACCCTTGAACAAAGTATATGCATGTGTACATCATTACTAGGCCTGTGATTGACATTATACAACGCAGGACTCGTGCATTAATGTAACAATGGCGCTGGCCCGCAACCGTAATGTGACACTATAGCGTCATCACGTCCACTTGTGCGCCAATGACATAATTTCAATGACGCGAGTCTCCATTTTCAAGCCAAAATGGTAAGATTAAAACATTCCAACACAGGGAGCAGGTTTTGTAATTCGTCCGATCCCTGAGAACAATTTACTTACACTTTGAACTAATAGAATGAGGTAAGATACCAGAACAGCCCCCATTTTTCCTTCGATGATCTTCTATATGCTTAGAAGACCTAAATAATATTTGGTGTACCTCTCAACAGACACTTTCCACACTTGATGTATGGAAGAAAAACTAGATACATGAGGAGGTATGCACATTATTGCTGCTGCTGTATTTTGCTTTATTGTGTCACGACTGTGCCACTAGACCACCAATTGGCACCCATTGTGGAATATTTGGGACTCATTCATCACCATAATCCTCCCCGGACAATGCCTATTCATATTTTTGTCTTTATTTTCTGTTTGCAAGACTTTGGTACTTCCTTATTTCCTTCACAAACTACACATCCCACAATGCACCTTGGAGAAGTTCTAGTTCACTGGCTATTCCTACGCAGAAGTCTTAGAACCACAATCCGCAGAAGCCTTAGAGATCAGTGCTGCTTTCACTTTCCCAGGCCCAGAGAGGGAGGAGGCAGAATACCTTCAGGTGTGGTGCTGCAGGTGCTGCTAATGAGCCTGCTTCTGCGCATTGCAGGTCAGTATTTAAGCAGATACCTGCAGGAGCACAGAGCTCTTGCATTCAGTTCACTCCTAGACCCTTAATCCTTGGATTTCTGCTGTGTCCTGTTTCTTCCAGAACCTGCTCCTGATCAAGTGCCCTGAGCTCCCTGCATTGCAGCCCTGTAACTCCCCTGCCTTCTGACCTGAACAATTGTGCTTCCTGCACTGCATCCCTGCGCTCCTGCTTGCAGACTTCAGTTCCCTGTCTGCAGCCCAATGCTCTCTACCACCTATTATCTTCTTCCTTGCCTGCAGTTCCTTGTTCTATGCTCATAGTCTGCGTTACCTGGCTTTAGCTTCCAGGTTTCCAGTCCTGAGTTTCTATGTTATCTGTCTGCAGTCCTGCCCTTGTCATTCCAGTCCAGATTTACAGTTCCTTGAATTCCTTGTTACCAGGCTGCAGTTCAGTCCTGGTTTTCCTAGTCCAGAGTTTCAGTTCTGAGTTTTCTTGTTCCTGGTCTATAGTTTAGTCCGCTGTTCATTGATTCAGGTCCTCAGTTTTTAGTCTGCAGTTCCAGTCTTCTGTACCCTTGCACTTAGATTCCTGGCTTCTTGCTTTTCCTCTTTATTCCTGTTCTGTCCTGAACCTTGCTCACTTTGACTTCCTATTCTTTCCCTGGATATTTTTGTTACTGTTCTTGTCCTCACTTGTGCTTGCGTAATTCCTTTGTTCAGAGTTTGGTTGCTGGGTTTCCCATCAGGCAATCTCTGCCCCTTTCCTTTATGGCGTTTCAGTATTGTACCTTGTGCAATATTGTTAACAGTGTGCTGTTCCTGTTTCAGGAGGCAGTCACAGTTCAGTTCTTGCTGGACCCATACAGCCTTCAGTCTTGTGAGTACTGTTTCCTTGTTTGTGCCTCAGGGTCCAGACACGGACAACCACTACTGCTGCTCCAATTCATGAGCATTCAGAGTGAGACCCGGTAATACTAGCCAACTCAGAAGGCTAGAGTTTCCCCTGACCCTGTGGGAATGGGAAACTCTTTCCCCCATTCTGTGTACACCCCAAGTGGAAACCTAACGTATTTGTCTTACTTGTACTCCTTGCCCCTTTCTGTTCCCTGCCTTTGTTGCATGTCTGTAGTTATTGCCTATCCCTTCTTGTCTGCAGGACTCCTTACACTCTTGTCTCTTGTGCACTTTTTCCCCTCGGCTTTGTGGGCACGTCTCAGCCCGCAAGCCCCTGACATATTGAAATATATAAGAATGTCGTCTCCATATTCTAAAACGCTATAATAAATGTTGCCCCTTACATGTTTTCCATTGAATAACTCACAAGAAATATTCAAGAGGAGAAGTGTTCCCTCAAAAGATTGTCAGCCATCATTTTGGAATGGTGAGCCATTGACAATAGCCTTATTGATTGTGACTTGTATGATGACCTCACTCAATTAGTTCCCATTTTTGACTGAATGTCAATTTCTACCTAAAGGGCCCTCTGTACTATAAACTGGCCCCGAAGAAGGTGCTTGAGTAAAAGGTGCCGAAATGTCTATGATGTCGACCCTGTGCCTCTGAATATCTGGCTTCCTGAAACAATGTTGCTAACTATGAAATACTCTTTATCTACTCTATATTTTTCAATCCACAATTTGAATGATTCACATAATGTATGTTGATTTAGAGACACCATGCACTTAGAACATTGATCTGATTTATAGGCTGTGGTCCTGTTGAAATTATGATTCCCATGTAACACTCAAACCTTTTGTTTAATTACTTGAATTGATTTACATTGTATTTCACATTGTATTTCTTTAATTTACATTGATTATATTACTTTACAATTCAATGTTGGGAGTTTTATGTTGTATATGTTTTGTATATGTTTTATTTCAATATATTCATGGAATTTATTTAATTTTGACTCTAAATAGATGTGGCTGAGTTTAATGCATTTGTTTGCTCAAATTCCATGCTGCAGAAAATGTATAAAACCCACTACTAAGGTCGCCTGAAATGGCTTAAATTGATTGAAACATATTACATTTCATGAACAGATTAAGGAATTAGAGTCCAATCTGAACAACCCTTTGTATGTACACTATAGGGTAAGTGTGGAGGAGACATGGGCATGGTTCCTTCAGGTGGAGTGGGTGGGGAGTGGGGATGGGGGTGAGGCTTAAGGGGTAGGGGAGGTTGAAACCCGTCAATGGAATGAAAATCCAGAAATGCCATTGGGCAGGATTAATATATATTTATTTATGTATACGTTCTTTAGTTCATAGAACTTTACACGTAAAATGTAATACACATATATTCATTCTTAAAATTCATTTGTAAAACTTTAAAAATCAAAATGTTACAAACAAAGCTAAGAATGCAAACATAAAACGTAAAACATATTGACATCTACAAGCACTCTATCACAGAAACCCACAAAACCTTTTGAAAGCTCGAAAAAGCTTACAATTTGTACAAAAAACTTCATCAGTACAATGCAATACATTACATAATAAATAAATATATATATATCAATGAATATGTATTTCTTCCATAGGAGTTTTAATAGAATCCTTTTCCAATATATGTTTTAGCAACAAGCCTAATTTGGTACAAAGCAATATTAACTGAGGTGGAGTTTGTATTGAGGCAGTGTGTCCAAAATTCCTGGTCTATTATTACAACATAACTATGAACCAGGTGCCCTATGTGAATCATGCATAATGGGACCAATTTCGGACATTCCGTGAAAATATGCCTCACAGTTTCTTTATTCCCAGGGATCATACAGATTCTACAATATCTGCCATCCTTGTGTAGCTTCAAACATCCCAATAATCCTCCATTCTCGTAATGAGGCCCGGTGTCTCCATACCTGGAAGGCCTCTTTTATGGCTAACAGTTCTTTTTCCGTGACTATATAATGTGTCTCTGCCGGTGTGAACTTGCATGAGTGAAAGGCTACGGGCTGCAAACGGCCTGTGGTTGGACACGTTTGGCAAAGAACCGCTCCCATAGCATAAGAGAAGGCATCAGCCTCCACCATAAACGGGAGGTCAGGATTGGGATGCTGAAGCACTGGGGCTGACGTGGAGGCGGTTTTCAGTGTCTCGAAGGCTTCTTGTTGCATGGATGTCCATATGAACGGAACCTGTGGGCTGGTGAAAGACGTGAGCGAAGCTCTGATGGACGAGAAACCTGAGATGAACCGTCTGTAAAAATTAGCAAAGCCAAGAAAGGACTGAAGGGCTTTTATGGAGGTTGGGAACGGCCAGTCTAGGACTGCACGGACCTTGGAAGCATTCATGGATAAACCCCACGGAGAAATATGAAAACCTAAGAAGTCCACTTCTTTAACATGAAACAAGCATTTTTCGGGTTTAGCATAGAGGTAATGGGTTCGGAACTGGGAAAGCACCTCACGCACGTGTACCACGTGTTCCTACATGGACGGGGAGAACACCAGTATATCATCCAGGTAGACAGTGATGAAGGCATCCAAAATGTCGCTAAAGATGTCGTTCATGAACTTTCGGAACGTGGCGGGTGCATTGCACAGACCAGACGGCATGACCAGGTATTCATAAAGCCCATATTGTGTGCAAAACGCAATTTTCCATTCATGGCCCTTGCGGACTCAAACCTGGTTGTAGGCACCTCTTAGGTCTAACTTAGTGTATATGGAAGCGTGGGTCAGGCGATCCAGCAAGGGAGCGATGAGGGGTATGGGATAATGGTTCTTGAATTCAGGCATCTGTAGTCAATACAGGGTCATAAATCTCCCTACCGCTTTGGCACAAAAAATATAGGACTGTCAGCTGGTGAGGTAGAGTGCCGTATGTGACCAAGATGTAATGCGGTTTGTATGTATTCCCTGAGAGCCTGTTCCTCTGAGGGAGACAAGGAATATATCCTCCCTGCGGGTATGCTAGAATCAGGCAGGAGGTCTATAGGGCAGTTGTACAGTCTGTGTGGGGGAAGGACTTCTGCACAACCTTTGTCGAAAACTTCTAAGAAGTCCTGATATTCTGTGGGAATACCTGATGCAACAGTGCCCATTACATGTTGAGTTGGATCGAGATCCAAGGGTAGCGGATCATTCAGTGTAAGCTGAGCGATGGCACCCAGTACTTCTGACTGTGACTCAGTGTTGTCTGTGAGGGTAGGACAGTCAGACTGGCAAAAAGTGGATACGAAGTATAACTGACCCGAGGTCCAGTCAACGACGGGATTATGAATACGTAACCACAGGATCCCCAGGATAAGTCCGAATTGCGGCGTCGTGATTAAATCAAAAGAGATGGTCTCCTTATGGGTGTCCTGAATCACTAGAGTCAAAGGAGCAGTTTGCTGCCTGATGGGTCCTGAAATTAAGGACGTACCGTACACTGCCTGTACTGGTTCTGGTCCTCTCTTGTTTTGTAGCGGCAGATTGAGTGTAGCCACTAAGGAGATATCTATGTAATTGCCAGTGGCACCGGAATCAATGACTAGGTGAACCATGTGTGTCAGGAATAGGGTTTGGGGCAAGCCCAGGAGACCGTATAGGAGAAATTGAGGTAAAGACTACTGTTCCCAGCATGCTTAGAGGCAGATTGTAGTCCCGGGAGTTTGCGCCGTGAGCCAGCTGGAGCACATCAGGAGAGTATTTAGCCGTTCACCGCCCGTGCACAGGTGCTGATAATTGATGTTGTGCAGCACAGGCGGCCATGACGGCGTGTATGGGGCTCTGGACGAACTGACGGCGAGCTGGGTGAGCAGGCAATCACGGTGGCGAGCGGGGCCTGCAGGCAATCACGGTGGTGAGAGAGAATTGCCTGCCCGAGCCTGTCGATCCTTGCGGGCGTGACTCTGCGAGGCAACGCAGGTCACTCGGCAGCTTACCCCGGGCCGCAGCGGTGAACCTTCCATACCTCTGCCTTGAGCTGTGTCTCCAGACTATGCACGGCAGTGGCTCCAAGTGGCTATGGCGTTTTCACGGTGGCATGTCCTGATGTCCGGGTGTACTCTCGAGTCACCCGGACCCTAAGATAAGTGCATTCAAGTATTTATGTTAATGCCTCGAGCATGGTGTTTAAATGATAAGTTCTGAGAGAATTCATGAGCTACTGGCGTTGGGTCAGCAGGTTGTTGGTAACATTGTTTAAACCCGGAGTATGAGGCAATACTCGCAGTAGAGAGAGGAATCTTTACTAATTGGAAGGGGCAAAGTCTTCCTGTCATACAACTACAAACAAGTCATGATTTATGTTTATTGCTTATGTTTGCTTATGTTAAATGTCAGCCCACTGGGCCATGTGTCATGTTGAATTCATGTAGGGAAGATTCCCTTGTGTGTGCCATACAGTTTGTGTTGCTTCCTGTTTGCTATGTGTTATACACATACGTACATGATCATGGGTATGGTATAGTATAATTAAGAACCCTAGGTGCTACATAAGGATTCTCAAGAGTTGGATAGGATAGGCAGTAGTAAGCATGGAGGGCAGGATGATGAAGTTTCAGTATTAAGTTTCTGTGTTAGATATGCATGTTTTCTCTTCCCTACCTTCCCTTTGTCATTCCACAAGCTTACCCTAACTCCGTCTTCCCCCATTGGCTGCCACGTGGTTATCTGTGTATTTACATTCAGACGCCCGTGCTAACCACGGTGGGAGGGTCGATCTATTCGGCTTCTGTGGTTCGGGAGAGGGGGTTGAGACCCTTTCATCCTTCATTAGACTTGACAATGTGTTTTGGGTCAGGAGTAAAGGACAAGGCGGCCTGTACCTAGATGGGTT
This sequence comes from Ambystoma mexicanum, assembly GCF_040938575.1. NCBI lineage: Eukaryota > Metazoa > Chordata > Amphibia > Caudata > Ambystomatidae > Ambystoma > Ambystoma mexicanum. The sequence goes on from NC_090941.1 coordinate 572,803,670, forward strand.
TCATATTAGCATAGGTGGGCATGGTCACTGAGGGGGTCGACTCTTGGCCCGTCCGTTCCCCCATGTCTAGGGGCAAGCCTTCTGAAAACCCGGGGTATTGAGTTTAGGTTGGCGGTGACATTCCTTGACGTAATGCCGTTGAGGCCGCAATAGAAACAGGCGTTATCCGACCTCCTGCGTTCTCTTTCTGTGGCAGTGATTGGGTTACGATCCCCCCAATCTGCATGGGTTCCCCAGGAGTCTCTGCGGTCGAGGAGGACCAGGAAGGGGCAAAACCAGACTCTGATTTACGTTCCGTCTGTCGGGTGGCAACCTGCAGGGCTAGATCCACAAGTTCATGATATTGGACAGGCAACGAGGGGACCTCGGCTAGAGTGTCCTTCAAGGCATCACTCAATCCTTTGTAAAAGACCACAGCTTTCTTATTTTCGGGCCAAGCTGTTTCGACAGCCAACTGTATTCGATAAGTGGGGACTTACCCTGCGTGAGGTTGAGCAATTCTAGGTCCCGAGACTGCGCCTTGTCACGTGTATCAAAGACCTTAGACATCTCGGTTATCAGAAGGTCAAAGTCATACAGCTCTTGAGCAAAGGATTTGCCCAGGTGGCGGCGATACCACCCAAATGAGACAAAGTGAAGGCCACCTTTGTGGTAGCATCAGGGAAGACCTGGGGTCTACACAGGAAATGCAACTTACACTGGTTTAGGAAGGTGTGGAATTTGCGTGGGTCTCCCGAAATCTTTTCGGGTGCAGGCAGGGTTAATTGAGTGGGTACAAAAACCTGTGTTGTGGCTGCGCTTGGTTGTGTTGGGAGATCTCCAAACTCGGGATCTGGGGCAATGCATGACGCTCACTCTGGGTGGTGTCAAGACTCTAATGGATTGCCGCTGTAGCAGCCACCATATCTGGCTGTAACACTGTAATGGCTTGTACCAGAGCAGCCACTGGGTCCCCGGCGGAGGCATCCATACTCCAGGTGATAAAGGGATTCTCAGTCTGTCAAAACTTGTGGATCGCGTAGATTATGTATACCTCCGACCCTAAGTATCCAACAGCGAAATACAAGAAACGCGCTATTCAATCATTAGGGCCACAGGTGGCAGGAACAGGAACACCGGGTCCTCCGAGTGGCTGCAAAAGAAGGAGCAGATTAGGTAATGTATGCAACCACCCACGTGTAGTGTAATGGTAACAGAATAACAATCAGGGCACCTACCAGGAAGTGGAATGCAGGCTGGGAGGACAAGACAACAGGAACGGGGTCTTACCAGGGCGGTGTTCCTATTCCCTCATTGAGCTATGCTGCAGCAGCGGGGAGTAAACCCTGAGACAAAGGACGACAAGCAGATAGCCCTCCGGAATCACCGGAGGGAGAGGCAGGGCCAAAGAGACTTGACCGGATGGCACTGAGTAAGGAGGTAGTCTCAGCAAAGTCGAGGTTTCCGAGAACAAGAATCCAAAGTGCAAAGCCAGGTTACCAAAACAATAATGGGAAATCCGGAGGCAGTCCGTTATCCAAGTAGGAGGTCAGGATTTGTAGAAAGCAGGAGACGTAGCAACACAGCAGAAATGGGCAAGGCAGAAAGGCAGTCTGAGAAAATGTTTTCCGAGGTCAAGAAGCAAAAATACAAAATCCAGATTCCAAACACAAAACGCCAAATGCCGAGTAGAACTACAGCTGAGAAGCAAAGGTTCGGCGCGAACAGCCGCTGCTTTATGGCGTTGCTATGGACACCGGGTCACGTGAACTTGACGCATGCATCACGTGATGGGTTCCGCACCTTGTCATTATGGAGGCGTGACCAGCAGACGGGCGTGAGAAAGCCAGGGACGTCATGTCACGTGATCGTAGTCTATGTAACATCCGCCTCTTTTCGCGTTGTGTTGCCATAGAGACGCGTGTTGTTGATGATCTTGTGGATAAGCGCCATGGTAGCTGCCAGTGGTGCAGCAGATGATAACGCTCTGCCCAGCGTTTTAGGAGCAGACCTCTTGGTGGGCGTTTATCCTTTTGCCATAATGTCAGTGGAGTTGACCCCTGGTGCTGCAGCAAGGTAACGTGGGGCTTAAGTGTGGGGGATGTCAGGGGCTTGGAGTGTAAACCTGAGGGGACCTGGGACTATGAGGGCATGACAAGTGCACACGAGACACCAAATAGTTCCGTTTGCTGCTCCACAGTTTTATGCAGTACTAGGATTATCCCTAAAAATAAACGGGGATAACACATCAAAAAAGAGGGAAGATCTTGCGCAAGTCACTTACTTCTTGCGTGCTCTTTAGCGAGGCGTCATCCACCTGGCATACACAAAAAAACACATTAGATGACCACACATGAGTAACGAGAGTGAGCCGATTTAAAAATATATACACCAGGAAATCCAGCAGTACAAGTTAAAAATCTCGCTCCTCCACACGAAGCTAAGGAACACAGAACACTCTACAACACTCTGCCATGCTCCGCTGTGGCTCGGAGTGAAGAGTGATTTGCTCTGCTTCCAATCAATGGAAACAGGAGTAGACTCTCCTTGGGTCAAAGACGAAAGTTCCTCTTGCCTTACTGCTCACACTTCTTGCAACAGAACACTCTACGACACTCTGCCAAGCTCCGCTGTGGCTCTGAGTGTAGAGTGATTTGCTCCGCCTCCCCTCAATGTAAACAGGAGATAGACTCGCTTTGTGTCAAAGACGAATGTTCATCTTGTGTACTGCTCACACTGCTTGCAACAGAACACTCTACAACACATTAAGATATAGAACCCATCCCTCTCTTGCACTCTTTCGCTTGCTGTCTTCGCCCTCCCACTGCCCCAGACCCTGCTTGGATATCATCCACCAAAGCTGATCTTAACAAGATGACATAAAGAACCCCTGTAATTTGAAAATAGAAAATGTCTTTCAAGGCAAATTATATAGTAACATGGTTAATGAAAGCCAGGAGGACAGCGGGGTGGGTTTAGTTGAGCCCACAATCTCGTAAAAGGACCAGTTTAGTCATGTGTGCTGGTCTCCAGAGGGGTCAAAGCCAAACATCTGTTTTATACAAAGGATCTTTCTACCAATGTTTTCTGGTATACACAGTGCTTTCCACAACTGTATCATAAAAGCCCACTTATGCCTCATGTGCTGCTTTACAGACTCTCTGCTTCTAGATCATTCAAATGTGTCATGCACATGCACAGAGCAGGTGTCTCACGTATCTCTACCTCACTTTCCGACTCTGACTCCCCACACCCTTCCTCACCTGAAGATTCGGTCTTGGTTGGCTTCTTTTTTCTTTCCCAGATCGAAGATTTCTTTTTGTGGAGATATGGCCAACAGCGGAACAAACCACAGTGGTTACTGGTATTATCTGGAAACCAGGGGCCTTGATCCGCAGCCGCCGACAGGGGAAAACGCCACGTAGGCAAAAAAAAACAAAAACGCCTTCCCAATGTCTGGCGCGATGAATTGTTCCGATCTTGATGGTCGTGCAGATTATTGAACCTCCGTCCCCAAGTACCGCACAGACAGAAAGGATACACTGTCTGTGCAATCTTTGAGGCCACAGGTATGGTAGCAGGAACGCCGGAAGGACCCCTGGCTGCTGCAAGGCAATAGTTAATGGTTAAACAGGAGCAGTGCAATTGATACGGGTAACTGGTAACAATCAGTATTAACAAGGCTTACCCAGGAGTGTTGCAGGTAGGGTCCTAAATGTGGTAAGAGCCACAGAATGTTGGTGGTGGTGAATAGGCGTTCTGCACGGCTAGAAGGTGGGACACACCTGGGTCTGATGTAGATGGACCAGCAAGGCAAGAAGGTCAAAAACCAAGTTCCAAGATACTAGATTCAGAGAGGATAATCCAAAGGCAGTCCAAGAGAGTTCCAAGGTCAAGGTGCCGGGGAAACAAGGTGGAATCCAAGAAACAGAAATCCGAGGGGCAGGCAGGAAAAATCCGAAGAACAGTCCGAGGTCGCAAAATCCGAGATCAGAAACAGGTAAACCAAAGCGCTACACAATCCTCAAGAGATCAGCTGTGAAGCGCTGTACCCACGTTGCCAAGATGCTTTTAAACTGATTAAGTAACCATGTGATGTGTCTCACGGACGTGTGAGACGTGACGTGATCATGTGGTCACGGGACCTGGATGTTCGGTCACGGGACGCTGGATGTTCGTTGCCGTGGGAGTCTCCGTGGGTGTGACCAGCCGTGAGCGCGCCTCCATGGTAACTGCCAGCGAAACAAAGGACGGTAGACGCCGGGACTACAGGTTGGTGTCCTCTTACGCCAGGCAAACTGCTGGTTCTTTCTATATGCAGGGACTGCTCTTGTTGTTAGGTGTGGTGTGGGGCTTGTGGTTGTGCGGTTCTTAATGGGGCGAGCAACGGGAGACGTGACATGAATCCAAGAAGACCAGAAGAAACATGGCAGGTCCGGAGAGCAGGAGCATTCAGCAAGTTAAAAGGTAAGAGAAAGGAGGACGGGAAGCCCAAAGGTAATCAGAATGCAGTGGAAAGGACAAGCAAACGTACCAGGAGGCACAGGAAGGACAAGTCCATGGGCGGCAGAGGTGCAAGCAGGTAAACAGCAATATAGAGAGAGAGATGCATGAAAGCACACAGAAAGAGGTAAGGAGAAACAGATTGGCAGTAACTGGAGAGGAGGGCCGAGGCCGGGAAGAACAGCAGGGCTCAGCAGAGCCAATTGAAAACATGGAGAGTGCAGCAACACAGTGGAAAAAAGAAAGCAGTTGCAACGCTACCGCCGCCGGAAAGAGCACCTAAAGAATCCGGCGGCGGCCATGATGTCAAAAGAAAAACTAGACAGCAGCAAGACGTTGCGGTCTAGCGTGATGGAGTAAATTCATGGCGGCCGCGTTTCCATCGGTCCCATAAGTGCACAAAGAAGGGGTGCATGACAGTATGTCCCCCTCCAGCGTGGGAGAAACCAGGCTTACCCGGGTGGGCTTGGTACAACTTCTTCACCAATCAGAGGGCCTGAACATTGGAACTGGGTTCCCACGAATCCTCTGATGATGGATACCCTTTCCAGGATATCAAAAATTCTAGTCTTCCTCTGTGGTAACGAGAGTCTTTGATACCAGCCACTTCATACTCTTCTTCCTCTGGAACTTTACCATCCTTACGCCGGTTGACTGGGGTGGCAGGGATGCCCTCTAAGGCTGGGCACAGCAACGAAGAGTGGAATACTGGATGTAGTTTGCCCATGCTCTTGGGCAGCTGAAGACGAAACATTACTGGGTTGATTTTAGATACCACAGTGTAAGGACCTACGAACCGAGGGGAAAATTTGGAAGGGTGTATCCATCTGGGTAGATATTTAGTAGACAGCCAGACCCTGGATCGTACTCCAATAGAAGGAACCTCTGTTCGTTTTAGATCAGCCAACCTCTTGTAGTGAGAACGGGCCTCTGTAAGAGCCCTTCTGGCTATTCGGTTTGCCTCTGAAATCTGTTGTACTCGGGCATCAATAGTGGGGCAAACTGTAGTGGAAGAAGACAGAGGTATTATACCCTTAGGGTGTTTACCAAAGGTGCAAAAGAAGGGACTAAGGTCGGTGGCAGAATGCTTAGAATTATTATATGCAAACTCAGCAGTGGGCAGTAAATCGCACCAGTTGTCCCGAGTGTTGTTCACATAGCACCCGAGGTACTGTTCTAATGTACCGTTGAGTCTCTCAGTCTGTCCATTGGTTTGAGGGTGGAATCCTGAAGACAGTGCTCATTCTATTCCCAACTTGCGACACAAAGCTTTCCAAAATTTAGAGGTGAATTGACTCCCTCTATCTGAAGTAATCTTAGTGGGTAAACCATGTAGGCGGAAAATATCACGGATGAAGACCTCCGCCATTTCAGATGCAGAAGGTAAATCTGGTAATGGAGAAAAATGGGCTAATTTGGTAAACAAATCCACTTTAACCATTATGCAAGTATGACCTCGAGACACCGGAGGTTCCACTATAAAATCAGTGGATATTTGCTCCCATGGGTTTTCAGGTAAGGGGATTTGTTCCAGAAGCCCTATGGGTCTTTGGTAGCAATGTTTGCTATGGGCGCATTGAGCACAGGATTGGACATACTTCTTTATGTCAGAAGACATTTCCGGCCAAAAAAAAGATCTCCTGACAAGTTCTTCGGTGTTCTTAGTGCCTCGATGCCCAGCTGTACAATGATCATGACACCACAACATGATCTTTAGGCGTAAGTCAGGTAAGGGTACATATAGCCTCTTGTTGACAAAGCACAGACCTTCCTTCATGTCGACCTGGGTCCTTGGTGATGTGAAATCTGGAAGAGGCATGCAAGCGATGGCCATCTTGATTTTGAGAGAGGAATGAAACAGTGGATGCAATAAACACTTTTTCAGGGAAGAGTCTTTCCTTGAGATGGGAAGTGTGGCCTTCTACGGCCCACCGGTAGGACAGTGCATCAGCCACCACATTCTGACTGCCAGGAAAGTAAGTGATCTTGAAGTCGTACTGTGAAAAGAAGTGAGCCCACCTGGCTTGCCTAGAATTGGAACACTCCATATTCTGTAAGGATCTGAGGTTTCTGTGATCCGTCCTGATGGTGAAGGGACCTACTCCTCCCGGTAAGAGATGTCTCCAGTCCTCACAAGCTAGTTTGATTGCCAGAAGTTCTCGCTCAATTACCGAATAGTTCTTATTACTGGTCGTGAATGTCTTGGAGAGATATGCAATGGGGTGTTCTATACCTTCATGTTCTTGAAGAAGGACCGCTCCCACAGCATTGGCCGAAGCGTCAGCTTCCAAGATAAACTTCTTAGACTGGTCCGGCTGCTTCAAAATGGGGGCTGAGCTGAATCTCTCCTTTAAGATTCGAAAGGCAGTTTCCGCATCCGGCGACCACTTAAATGGTTGTTTGCCTTTCTGGAGTAGCGTAGTGATGGGAATGACCATGGACGAAAAGTTGTGATGAACTTATGGTAGAAGTTGGCGAATCCCAAGAACCTCTGAACTTCCTTTACAGAGGAAGGGGATGGCCAATCCAAGATTGCGTAAACCTTCTGAGGGTCCACCTTAATCCCTTCTCAGGAGAGGATGAATCCCAGATAGTGGACCAAGGATACCTGAAACATGCATTTACTGGGTTTAGCCAATAGGTGATTTTCTTGAAGACGCCGGAGTACCTCATGCAGATGAGTGGAATGGTCTTGGGTAGTTCTAGGAAAGACCAGGATATCGTCCAAGTAAATGATTACAGAGTGAAATAGCAAATCTGAGAAGGTGCGGTCCATAAAACGTTGAAACACCGCAGGCGCATTAACCAACCCAAAGGCCATCACTTTGTATTCATAAATGCTGTAAGGTGTTCTAAAGACGGTCTTCCATTCATCGCCAGCTCGTATGTGCAGGAGATGGTAAGCATTCCGGAGATCCAACTTAGTGAAAATCACTGCTCCTTCAACTGCCTCAAGAATGTCTGAAATTAGGGGCATTGGATATCTGTCACGAATGGTGACCTTGTTGAGCCCACGGTAATCAATACAAGGTTTGAGCTCGGTGGAATCCCTTTTATTGATAAAGAATAGTGAAGCCCCAGCAGGTGATTTTGAAGGTTGGATCAAGCCATTCTTGAGGTTGGCATCCAGATACTGGCGAAGAACCACCTTCTCCTTTACGGACAAGGAAAACATCCTACCAGACGGTACTAAGGCCTCTGGAACGAGATAAATGGCGCAGTCTTCAGGGCGATGGCGAGGCAAATCATGTTCAACCTTTTCCACAAAGACTTGGGCATATTCTTGGAATTTGGGTGGTACTGAATGAATGGTCCGAGTTTGAGTTTCCACAGGTTGCAGTATGGTGGTTTGGTAGCGCTGAGATGCCAAGCAAGACTGACTGTAGTAAGAGGAGAGAAAACTAAATGTGTTCATAGACCAGTCTATAGTTGGATTATGTCGGCGGAGCCAAGATATGCCAAAAATGGTGGGGAAATGAGCAGCCTGAATGATATCAAAGGAAATCTACTCTTTGTGTTGTTGGATGGTAACCTGGATGCTCTCGGTGAAATGGGTGATGGGTCCTGAACAGAGGGGAGTTCCGTCGACTCCTTCTACTTTAAGATTTTCTTTATTTTGCACTCGCTGGATACCCATATTGTTGGCCCATAGAGTGTCCATGAAGTTGCCTGCTGCGCCACAATCAATAAGGGCCAACGTGTCCACCGACTTATCCCCCCAGGACAGATGCAGCGGTTACCACCATAAGGCGCGCATCATCAGTCTGACGGGTGGGGGCAATTGAAAGAGTAACATAGGGACCCCCATAAACTCCTCGAACAGTGGTCCACCTAGGTTCGAGGCGATACATTTCCCGAATGCCTTGGTGGAACATCTGGACAATTATGAAGTAGATGGGAGGCGGACCCACAGTACATACAGAGACCTGTGTCTCTGCGCCGTTTCCTTTCTTCAGGAGTGAGCAGAGACCTCCTTAAACCGATCTGCATAGGTTCTTCTTTAGAGGCTCCAGAGGAGGGTAGAGTCATTGGTGAAGGAATGGGAAGTCCGAATGACCTTTTTCCTTTCTTCTTCTCTTACCTCCGTTCATAAATGTGATGCTCTTTTTGCAGAGTAACAGACAACAATTCCGAGAATGAAGCAGGGTGCAGGACTCTCTCAAGTTCATCTTTCAATTCTTCCTTCAGCCCCCTTCGGAAAATAGTGAATTGAGCTTGCTCTGGCCAATTGGACTTGGTGGCTAATTGTTTGAATTTAGTAATGTAGGACAAGAGATCCATCTGTCCTTGATGAACTTCTAGTAATTCTTCGCAGGCCATATACTTAATTTCTGGCCTTTCAAATGCTTGCTTGAATTTCTCAAGGAATTCTCTCCAATCTCGTAGAATGGGTTCATCAGTAGTGACCAAGGGGTTGGCCCAAGCCAGAGCCTTCCCCGTCAAATTGGATATAACAAAGCCAACCTTACTAAGATCTGTGGAAAAGGTTATAGGACGAAAAGCAAAGTGTACATTACAAGCTTCAATAAATTCCTTGAGATGTTTTGATGTTCCATCAAAATTTCCTGAGGACAGTGGCATGGGAGGGAGGTCGGTACTGTGAGATTCCCGGTTTGCCACTAACTGACGAAGGACCGTATTCTCCACCTTGAGATTCTGCATCTCTTGATTTAGATTCCGTACTTCCATATTGAGTGACTGAACTGCTGCAACAAGCTCTTGGACCTGTTCGGCAGTAGCCATTTCGGGAAGGATTTGGCGTTGCAAGCTGTCACGTATCTCTACCTCCCTTTCCGACTCTGACCCCCCCACACCCTTCCTCACCTGAAGATTCGGTCTTGGTTGGCTTCTTTTTTCTTTCCCGGATCGAAGATTTCTTTTTGTGGAGATATGGCCAACCACGGACGGGCGCCACAGTGGTTACCGGTATTATCCGGAAACCAGGGGCCCCGGATCCAGAGCCGCCGACAGGGGAAAAAGTCACATAGGCACCAAAAAAAAAATGCCTTCCCAATGTCTGGCACGATGAATCCAAGAAGACCAGAAGAAACGTGGCAGGTCCCGAGAGTAGGAGCGTCCAGCAAGGTAAAAGGTAAGAGAAAGGAGGGGGGGAAGCCCAAAGGTAATCAGAATGCAGCAGAAAGGAAAAGCGAAGGTACCAGGAGGCACAGGGAGGGCAAGTCCATGAGGGGCAGAGGTGCGAGCAGGTAAACAGCAATAGAGAGAGCCTCGTGAAAGCACAGAGAAAGAGGTAAGGAGAAACAGAATGGCAGTAACTGGAGAGGAGGAGAGAGGCCGGGAATAACAGCAGGGCTCAGCAGAGCCAAGGGAAAACACTGAGAGTGCAGCAACACAGTGGAAAAAAGAACGCAGTTGCAATGTGACCGCCGCCAGCAAGAAGCACCTAAAGAACCCGGCGGCGGCCATGATGTGAAAAGAAAAACTAGACCGCAGCAAGATGTCGCGGCATAGCGTGATGGAGTAAATTCATGGCGGCCGCGTCTCCATCGGTCCCATAAGCGCACATAGAAGGGGCGCATGACAAGATGTAGCAGTGTCTGCTGTCCTGTCATAGTTAGGACTCAGATTAACTCTCTGTCTCAAAGGGTCCAGTCTATCCAGCTGTGATCATTTGCAGGTGGGCTGTCTCTTGCTTTGTCCTCTCTCCGCAGTGGGTTGCACAGCCATGTCTGCTGGCCTGGCAGCGGTTCGGACCCAGGTGGCCTCTCAATTTCAAAAGGGACCAGTTTATCCAGCTGTGCTCATTTGGAGAGGGGCTGGGTCTAGAACCTTTGTCTCACTCACAGTGGATTGCACAGCCATGCATGTTGGCCTGTAGAGGTACCTATTCATAGGACATTTCGATAAGGACCCATGCCATGAGACAGAGGGGAGATATCCACTTAATTCAAAAGGTCAGTGCATGTACATGACCTCGTTTGCAGAGGGGTTGGCCCCAAACCTCACTCTTTCTCACAAAAGCATCAGCTGAGTTGTGCACTAGCCTGTGTAGAGGCCACCGCAAAGCTCTCTAGTTTTCAGCTTTCTGGATTACTATTGGAATTTTCCAAAGAATCATGTTAGAGAGGTAGAGAGGTGTGAGGTTAATTTGTTTTTATTGAGTAATTCAGAAAAAGAAAATGTATCTGTTTACTCAGTGTATACTTTAAATAAGGGGCCTAAGATAATTAAATAGCCTGTATGGGCATAACACTTTAACTATGGTCAGGCCTCCAGATAAGGTGCGTACTAGGCCTCTTTCTGCATGAAAAACTTGTAAATACAACAACTTTATTATTTTCCTGTGTACATTTACACACACGTTTAGAGGAGAGGGCAGTGCAAAGGTCAGGTTACTTGACAGAAACCAGAATGCTTCTTTTGATTTTTATCTACATGGATGTAATTGCAAGCCATGGATAAAAGCTTTTAAAAAAAAAGAAATTGCACACTGTAATAAAAGTAATGGTTTCTTTCCATTCAGTTCTGCTGTTTTGACATTCATGGAGCAAACAGAAGCACTGTGCATATTTATTTTCCTAGCGTTTTAGGATTGTATAATTAAAAAACTAAGTTGCAATTGAGAATTCATCTTTTGTGATAAATTATGCTTTTTTCCAGGGAAAGCAAACCAGTATTGCACAATTGTATTTTTCAGAGTTCCTGTGCTGTATGCATAATCATGTGGAGGCAGATCATTTGTACACTTATAATTTAATGTACACTCTAATTATAAAAACAGTGAGTAGCATTATGAGTATTCACAGTCTAGTTTACATCCATTCAACCTTGCAGTCAATGGGGTACATTAATATAAATGGTCAGTGGCAGCAGAGTCTTTGCTCAAGGGTGAGTGATTGTCATTAAAACAATCACAGGTTTTCTAGCCTCCATATCTTCAAGACTACTATTAAAACATCCAAAAACGTACTCTGCAGCAAGTGCAAGTGCTGTTCAAAAACAAACAAATGAAAGTTACATTTGTAATTGAAATAGAATCTCAGCAAAATCTGTCCCTGTGATAATCCAGATATATATTGTAACTTTATGTAGTGCTTCATACATGGTTCCTCCAACATCCAGGCACTGTGATTATTATACCCGAGTCGAAACTCAGTATACCGACCTCTGAAGGATGTTAGCCAATAAGATAGCTCAGCCCGCTAAGAGCTCATTGCTGCAATCTGTGCGTGATATGTAGGTTACAGGTTCAAATCTCGGCAAGGCCAACTTAGCCTTTCATACTTTCGAGGTAGATAAAGGAGTACTGACTTAGGTTTGGTGATCTTTTTGATAAATATGTTCTATGTACAGTGCTTTGCCAAAAGCGTTATATAAATAATGATTTGACCATGAGATTAGATAAAGAATTTAGCATGTAATAGTTGCCTCTTTAACTGTTGTATCATAACATTGGAATACAACTAGGTAGTAATAGCTCCAAGAAATGAGTACTTTCATTAAACATCAAAAGACAATTCTGCTATCGAACCTCAAAACACACAATACAATTAATGTTTGTTTTACTATGTAATTGGCTAGGTTTTTGCATTTTCAACATTTAAATATATACAGGGGAGACCAAATGGCCAGACCGTAGAGAAATCATGAAAGGTGTATTATGTCACAATGCAGAAAGCTGCTGCATAGTCATTATGTCCATACAGTTTTTGCACACGTCGACTGGAAGTCACATACATTTTACTCTCTTGCAAAGGAGAAAAGTAATTTTTACTCTCTTGAAATCACATTTACTATAAAAGTTTAAAACTGGGGAGTAAAATACTTCGACCTCAAAATCTTGTCTGGGGCACTGACTATGGTTATTTGCCACTGGTTGGGCAGCTGTGCTGGTTGTGCAGTGCTCTATTGAGTCCCAGCTAGGTTTGTGCTTTATTAATCCTATCCATCCATCATGCATGCCAACATTATCCAGTCCATTCGGAAGGCACCAGTCCATTTCTGATTTTATCTTGACATTCTGGGACTTGTAGTCCTGGATTTCCCAACTATAGACTCAGGGCTGCAGGTCCCAGAATGAATAGTTATACCAGGACTGGACTAGCGTCTCATGAATTGAATGGATAATGTTGACATGCATACATATATACATACACTGGTTCGCTCAGCCTTTCACTCCTGGTGCCACTAGGACTTCATAAACAGCACCTATTATTGCTTTATCCCAGGTTTATCCGAGCACCTAGGCCCTGGTTGTTCCAGAACCTTACACTAGGAACCTCCAATACTTCACTTTTAGTGTCTCTGGAGCTTTAATGTGCCTTTTCACTTTATGCCACATCCTCTTCACTCTCTGTGGTGCAGTTATTGTTCCCTGCAGCCCACATCTAAACAGAGCATGTACAGCAGGAGAAAACGTTTGATACTGTGGACCATGGTGCTCTTTTGTCCAGGCTTCGGTCTATGGGCTTCTCTGGTCCCGTTCTCTCCTTCTTCAAATCATATCTGTCTAATTGATCTTTTTCTGTTTCCTGGAGTGGCTCTATCTCCCCCTCCATTGCCCTTGTCCGTGGGGTTCCTCAATGCTCTGTCCCGTACCTCTCCCATATCTTCTATAATCTCATCATTTGGAATCTCTTTCCACTTTTGTGTGGACCTTTCCCAACTTTATATTTCGTGTTCTGCTTTTTCTGATTCACTACATGTTAATATGTCTGACTAGCTTCTTTCTATTCAAACTTGGATGCATTCTCACTTCTTGAACCTAGATGATTCCAAAACTGAAATGCTTTTCTTTCCTGCGTCTACTATCCCTTCTCCTATTTCTCCTCCCTCTGTTCATGTTCCTCCTGCTTCTCTTTCTTTTAGTCCTACAGCCTGCAATCTAGGGGTCCTCTTTGGCTCGTTGCTTTCCTTTTCCTCAAAATGTCTAATATTGCATGCTCTTGTCACTTTCAACTGTTAACATATGCAAAGCTCGTCCCTTTCTCACGTTTCATGCTTGTAAGCTTCTTATCACTTCATTGTTTTTTTTCCACGTCTTGACTATTTTTCCTGTCTTCTTGCTGATCTTCCTGCTTCTCATTTTACCCCCCTGCGTTCTATTTTTAATTCTGCTATTCGAACTCCTTATACTGTTCCTCGTCGTTCTTCCATTTCTCCCTTTCTTCATGCTCTACACTGGTTATCCTTTGAGCGTCGTCTACAGTTTCCTTTGTGTTATCTTCACCTCTTCATGGACTTGACCCACCTTATCGTTCATTGGTCTCCTTGTATCCACCGTCTCTGTCTCTTCCATCTGAATCTAAAATTGTGCTGGTCGTTCCTAAACCCACTTGTACCCAATCCCGCTTTTGTGTTTTTTTCTTCTTACCCCCAAATTCTGGAACGCCCTGACCTTTCACATTAGATCTATTTCTTCATATTCTGTTTTTCGTTCTCATCTTAAAAAAACACCTACTTTATATCAGGTTATAATTTTGTTTGCTCCTTTCATTTTGCACATTTTTGTATGCTTTTTATGTCTGTTTTATGTGCTGCACTTTGAGCGCTTTAAAAAATAAATAAATACAGAATACAAAAAGCGAGCATCCGCGAGCTGGTATCAGCAGAATAGTGAGGCGCAGGGCTCCCCTGCAGGCTCCCCACTATGGAATGCCAGTGCGCCGTCCGGTTGGGTGTTGTCCTGCCTCGCTGCTGCTTTGCCAATAGCTGGACATGTTACCTTTGACGATGCGTGCTTCATTTTGGCGCTGCACGTTTCGCACGAATGGACTGCAAGCACAAGGCAGCCCTGGAAATTGCTGTACTACCAACACCGCACTGCACAACGTGAGCGGCCCTGGCAAGGAAGACTGACCTTCTCCTAGTGTGTCTAAGCATTACAGGAGATGTGTGAGCAAGGATTAGAGGGGAGCAATAGGATTGCTTCACCCAAGACGTGCCTTTCAAAAGAGTTGCTCAAGACAGTTGATGCAATGTTGGCTGTAAAGCTGCTGTTTTGAAGGATTGTTGAAGTGAAGCTGAATAAAAAAAAATCCAATTCTTAAACGTGTGACCTGTTAATCAGGAGATGTATTCTTCTGATCAGGAAAAGCAAGAAAAGACAAACAAACACCCCTCGAAAGCTTTGTTTTTTTTGGTCTATCCAAAAGCTTGTGGTTTCTAAGTGCCATCACACGAGTGGGTTTTGGAGCAGGTAGACATCATGATGCATTGTTTAGAAGCCCAGGCCTCCTGGTAGAAGATCTGCAATGTGCTCCCTAATGTACTGAGGGGGTGCCCTGTTTCACAATCTTTGTGGGGGAAAGTGGTGATCCTGAACTCCTTCTGCGCTTCACAATGAAAACAGTGATTCTCACATAAAGTTATGTTGCTGTAGGGATTTCCCTTTTGAGGGAAAAAAAGACACCAGTTTTGTAACTTTTGCACAACCCAAGAAAACCCTTTAATGTTAAGAGCGCTGTCTTCAGCCTCATGCAGACTGATGACAACACTACCTAATCAGTTGTACAGGCATATAGTAAACCTTTGGATTGTCTTGGTGTCAGTGGACACGGAAGCCTGACTTTTACATAGATCTTTAGCCACAATGGCCAGCATTACTGGCCTCTACCTGACTATTACATAGTTCCATGACTTCAGTCGACAGCTTTACTGGCCTGGACCATCAGCCAGGCATGGAGGCCTTTGCTTGGTGCTATGAGACTAAGATCGCCCAGGGTGCGGCAAGGTGATCCAGAACTCCAGTTGACTTGCCCTGTATGTCTTCTTCTCTTTCGGGCTCATCCGGCCTTCTGTGCCATAGGGCCCACCCCCTTGAGGTCCAGATCCACAGCAACATCCTGGCCCACCCTCTTCACTGTGGGGCAATTTATTTGCTCTCCATTCCCCACTTCTTTAAGGCCTACAATAAAATAGGGGCATTCTTGGTGTTAAAACCCCGTCCGTAGAATGATCTTTCTTTTCATCCATCAGTGCAATGTCTTTAATCACCTGTCATTTAAAACCAAAATAAATCACACCCTACCCGTATCCCTCCTCCCTTCTCTCCCTGGTACTTCACACTGTCTCTTAGTTGCCTTGCCAACAGGAGACCAATCTGGGAGTGTGAGGAATTGCCATCTGGCAAGGGTGCAGAATCCTGGCCTTTTTTATTTTCAGTATATAAAATGATGCAGGTGATTCCTTCTCCAAAGGGGTAATCTGCTAACCAGGTTCCCCCTTTGTCGCAGCTCCATGCCAAAAGCATAGCACAATTGTGTCTGGCTGCATCAGTAGCATGATCCGCAGCAACCGCTCTGCACATGGGGCAGAGCAGGTTTAAAGGTCACAAGATGTCTAATCGACCAGCACAGTTATTGCAAAGTCACTCAGCACAGGGGTGATATGTAAGATATGCCCCCTGTACTCAAACTAAGACGATCATGGGTACCCAATGCTGATGGCAGGGTAATCTCTAAGAGTAAGTGTCGAGTGGTCAACGAGGGTCCCTTCTATTATGAGGAACTCATGTTGCGAGTGCCATATTGATGACTGGGGGTGCGGGAAACTGAGCGCGGTTTACTTTTTGTTTGGAACTGATACAATATTAGACTGCATGCGCACAGAAAGATGAAGTATCAAATCTACCAAATGTAAAAACATACATGTACCTTAATACATGGGTAATTCATTAATCTCAATATAAGTGCCCTTTTACAATGAATCAGAACATAGTGGTTAGGGCTCTCTTGAAAAATGCACTTTTGACTTCTAAACAGTATTCAGACACAGAAGGCAGGTAAATGAGTAATCACAACCTTTTGTGGTCAGCATCTGCAGAAATAGCCTTGAGTTTATGGTTTGATAAGTCTCATAGATAGTAGATATAGGGCCCGAATTCATAGAATCCAGCGCAGAAGTAGCGCAAGTGCCGTGCTCCGAGATGGAGAGTGCACCACGTGTGCGTCAGCCATGACGCAAAGCAGAAATTGCGTGCAACGCCTATTCATGGATTTCCCTGGCCATAACTAGCCGTGGCGCAGTAAACATCAAACTGTGCCAGTAACGCCCGCAACACCGCCCCTTGCGTAGGAAAAAGCCAGTGAAATGTCCAATACGGCGCAAGGCCCCGTGCTATCCTTGGCCCAGCACACAGCAGCCATAATCGCACGAAAAATCAGAGCATACCCCGCTCGCGGCAGTCAAATCGCGTGAAAATGGCTTCGCGTACCACCCGAGAAAGCCTGTACCCCGCTCGCGCCATCCAAATTGCATGGAAAGTGTCTAGTGAAATCCTGTGAAATCGCGTACCCCGCTCGCACCAGTCAAATCCCATGAAAAGGGCCTCGCGTACCCCCGCAAAATCGTGTACCCCACTTGCGCCAGTCAAATTGAGTGAAAAGTGCCTCACCTTTGCCCGTGAAATCACGTACCCCGCTCGTGCCAGTCAAATCACGTGGAAAGGGCCTCGCGTACTCCCGTAAAATCTCGTACCCTGCTCGCACCAGCCAAATCGCGTGGAAAGAGCTGCGCTTGTGGTGAAGTGTGTTGGGGGGTCCGATGTGGTGTGCGCTGCCTGCGGGATATGGTAATTGGTGATGGGGGTCTCCCTTGTGGTGTGGGCTGCCTGTGGGTTATGGTCCCATGTGGGCTGCCTACGGGTTTAGACACGGGTGATGGGGGATCCCTTGTGGTGTGGGCTGCCTGTGGGTATGGTCACGGGTGTTGGGGGGTCCCTTGTGGTTTGGGCTGCCTGCGGGGTATGGTCATGGGTGTTGGGGGGTCCCTTGTGGTGTGGGCTGCGTGCAGGGTATGGTGACGGGTGTTGGGTGGTCCCTTGTGGTGTGGGCTGCCTGCGGGGTATGGTGACGGGTATTGGGAGGACCCTTGTGGTGTGGGCTGCCTGCGGGGCATGGTCACAGGTGTTGGGTGGATCTCTTGTGGTATGGGCTGCCTGTGGGGAATGGTCCCATGTGGGCTGTCTGCGGGGTATGGTCACAGGTGTTGGGGGGTCCCTTGTGGTGCGGGCTGCCTGTGGGATATGGTCCCATGTGGGCTATGGTCACGGGTGTTGGGGGTCCCTTGTGGTGTGGGCTGCTTGGGGTATGGTCACAGGTGTTGGGGGGTCCCTTGTGGTATGGGCTGCCTGCGGGGCATGGTCACGGGTGTTGGGGGGTCCCTTGTGGTGTGGGCTGCCTATGGGGTAGGGTCCCATGTGGGCTTCCTGTGGGGTATGGTCACGGATGATTGGGGGGTCTGTTGTGGTGTATGCTGCCTGCGGGGCATGGTCATGGGTGTTGGGGGGTCCCTTGTGGTGTGGGCTGCCTGCAGGGCATGGTCACGGGTGTTGGTGGGCTCCCTTGTGAAGTGGGCAGCCTGCAGGTATGGTCATGGGTATTGGTGGGGTCCCTTGTGGCGTGGGCTGCCTGCCGGTATGGTCATGGGTGTTGGGGGGGTCCCTTGTGGTGTGGGCTGCCTGCGGGGTATGGACACAGGTGTTGGGGGGTCCCTTGTGGTGTGGGCTGCATGTGGGGTATGGTCCCATGTGGGCTGCCTGCAGGGTATGGTCACCGGTGTTGGGGGGTCCCTTGTGGTGTGGGCTGCCTGCGCGGCATGGTCACGGATGTTGGGGGGTTCCCTTGTGGTGTGGGCTGCCTGTGGGGTATGGTCACGGGTATTGGGGGGTCCCTTGTGGTGTGGGCTGCCCATGGGTATGGTCACAGGTGTTGGGGGGTCCCTTGTGGTGTGTGCTGCCTGTGGGGCATGGTCAAGGGTGTTGGTGGGGTACCTTGTGAAGTGGGCTGCCTGCAGGTATGGTCATGGGTATTGGTGGGGTCCCTTGTGGTGTGGGCTGCCGGCAGGTATGGTCATGGGTGTTGGGGGGGTCCCTTGTGGTGTGGGCTGCTTGCGGGGTATGGACACAGGTGTTGGGGGGTCCCTTGTGGTGTTGGCTGCATGTGGGGAATGGTCCCATGTGGGCTGCCTGCAGGGTATGGTCACGGTGTTGGGGGTCCCTTGTGGTGTGGGCTGCCTGCGCAGCATGGTCACGGATGTTGGGGGGGTCCCTTGTGGTGTGGGCTGCCTGTGGGGTATGGTCACGGGTGTTGGGGGGTCCCTTGTGGTGTGGGCTGCCCATGGGTATGGTCACAGGTGTTGGGGGTCCCTTGTGGTGTGTGCTGCCTGTGCGGCATGGTCACGGGTATTGGGGCGGGGTACCTTGTGGTGTGGGCTGCTTGTGGGGTATGGTCCCATGTGGGCTGCCTGCGGGGTATGGTCACGGTGATGGGGGGTCCCTTGTGGTGTGGGCTGTCTGCGGGTATAGTCATGGGTGTTGGGGGGTCCCTTGTGCTGTGGGCTGCCTGCGGGGTATGATCATAGGTGTTTGGGGGTTCCTTGTGGAGTGTGCTGTCTGCGGGTATGGTCACGGGTGTTGGGGGTCCCTTGTGGTGTGTGCTGCCTGCGGGGCATGGTCACGGGTGTTGGGGGGTCCCTTGTGGTGTGTACTGCCTGTGGGGTATGGTCCCATGTGGGCTGCCTGCGGGGTGTGGTTACTGGTGATTGGGGGTCCATTGTGGTGTGGTATGCCTGCAGGTATGGTCATGGGTGTTGGTGGGGTCCCTTGTGTTATGGGCTGCCTGCGGGTATGGTCACGGTTGTTGGGGGGTCCCTTGTGGTGTGTGCTGCCTGCGGGGCATGTTCACGGGTGTTGGGGGGTCCCTTGCAGTGTGGTCTACCTGCGGGGCATAGCCACGGGTGTTGGGGGGGTCCCTTGTGGTGTGGGCTGACTGTGGGGTATGGTCCCATGAGGGCTGCCTGTGGGGTATGGTCACGAGTGTTGGGGAGATCCCTTTTGGTGTGGGCTGCCTGCAGGTAGGGTCACAGGTGTTGGGGGGTCCCTTGTAGTGTGGGCTGCCTGTGGGCTATGGTCATGAGTGTTGGGGGTCCCTTGTGGTGTGGGCTGTCTGCGGGGGGCATGGTCATGGGTGTTGGGGGATTCCCTTGTGGTGTGGGATGCCTGCGGGGCATGGTCACGGGTGTTGGGGGATTCCCTTGTGGTATGAGCTGCCTGTGGGGTATGGTCACAGGTGTTGGGGGGCTCTCTTGTGGTGTGGGCTGCCTGCGGGGTATGGTCATGGGTGATGGGGGGGTCCCTTGTGGTGTGGGCTGCCTGTGGGGTATGGTCATGGGTGTTGGGGGGTCCCTTGTGGTGTGGCCTGCCTGCGGGGTATGGTGACGGGTGTTGGGTGGTCCCTTGTGGTGTGGGCTGCCTGCGGGGTATGGTGACGGGTATTGGGAGGACCCTTGTGGTGTGGGCTGCCTGCGGGGCATGGTCACAGGTGTTGGGTGGATCTCTTGTGGTATGGGCTGCCTGTGGGGAATGGTCCCATGTGGGCTGTCTTTGGGGTATGGTCACAGGTGTTGGGGGGGTCCCTTGTGGTGCGGGCTGCCTGTGGGATATGGTCCCATGTGGGCTATGGTCACGGGTGTTGGGGGTCCCTTGTGGCGTGGGCTGCTTGGGGTATGGTCAGAGGTGTTGGGGGGTCCCTTGTGGTATGGGCTGCCTGCGGGGCATGGTCACAGGTGTTGGGGGGTCCCTTGTGGTGTGGGCTGCCTATGGGGTAGGGTCCCATGTGGGCTTCCTGTGGGGTATGGTCACGGATGATGGGGGGGTCCGTTGTGGTGTATGCTGCCTGCGGTGCATGGTCATGGGTGTTGGGGGGTCCCTTGTGGTGTGGGCTGCCTGCAGGGCATGGTCAAGGGTGTTGGTGGGGTCCCTTGTGAAGTGGGCTGCCTGCAGGTATGGTCATGGGTATTGGTGGGGTCCCTTGTGGTGTGGGCTGCCTGCCGGTATGGTCATGGGTGTTGGGGGGGTCCCTTGTGGTGTGGGCTGGCTGCGGGGTATGGACACAGGTGTTGGGGGGTCCCTTGTGGTGTTGGCTGCATGTGGGGTATGGTCCCATGTGGGCTGCCTGCAGGGTATGGTCACCGGTGTTGGGGGGTCCCTTGTGGTGTGGGCTGCCTGCGCGGCATGGTCACGGATGTTGGGGCGGTCCCTTGTGGTGTGGGCTGCATGTGGGGTATGGTCACGGGTGTTGGGGGGTCCCTTGTGGTGTGGGCTGCCCATGGGTATGGTCACAGGTGTTGGGGGGTCCCTTGTGGTGTGTGCTGCCTGTGGGGCATGGTCAAGGGTGTTGGTGGGGTCCCTTGTGAAGTGGGCTGCCTGCAGGTATGGTCATGGGTATTGGTGGGGTCCCTTGCGGTGTGGGCTGTCGGCGGGTATGGTCATGGGTGTTGGGGGGGTCCCTTGTGGTGTGGGCTGCCTGCGTGGTATGGACACAGGGTCCCTTGTGGTGTTGGCTGCATGTGGGGAATGGTCCCATGTGGGCTGCCTGCAGGGTGTGGTCACGGGTGTTGGGGGGTCCCTTGTGGTGTGGGCTGCCTGCACGGCATGGTCACGGATGTTGGGGGGGTCCCTTGTGGTGTGGGCTGCCTGTGGGGTATGGTCACGGGTGTTGGGGGGTCCCTTGTGGTGTGGGCTGCTCATGGGTATGGTCACATGTGTTGGGGGGTCCCTTGTGGTGTGTGCTGCCTGTGGGGCATGGTCAAGGGTATTGGGGCGGGGGTACCTTGTGGTGTGGGCTGCTTGTGGGGTATGGTCCATGTGGGCGGCCTGTGGGGTATGGTCACGGTGATGGGGGTCCCTTGTGGTGTGGGCTGTCTGCGGGGTATGGTCACGGGTATTGGGGGGTC